>NC_051052.1:4615470-5215470 GCF_904848185.1 Acanthopagrus latus | reverse complement strand
TTGTGAGACTTCGTTCCAGACGCCCCTCACTAAGAGCCAGACGGCACCTGAGGAACGACAGCATTAACTAGAGAAGAGATCCGGTTCCTCCCACTGTGCAGTGGGTGCGTTTGATACAAATTTCCATAGACAGCCATGGAGGAACATCTTTATTCCTGCTAGGCTTGAACTGAGAGTCTGGGACCCACAAAAAAAAAAAAAAAAAAAAGTCTGTACCAGCCCATATAAAGACACTTACTGCTGCACTGCAGCCTCAAACTTTTCTTGTTATCCCCGGATTTAACACCCAAAAAAAAAAAAAAAACGGCAACACAGAGCCTCGAACAGCACGAGAGACTTTGAACGACGAAAATCCCCCGAGAAATGTAAGATCTTCCATGAGGGTTTGGTGTGGACCTTATACAACCAGTCCCTTAATGTCAATAAGTAGAATCACTTCGGATGTAAAGTTCAGATTCCTGCGGCGTCTGTGCTATACCTACTCACAGTCAAAGAAGTTAAAAAAAACTCTGGATTCTCTGCATACGAACTTTCCACAATGAGAGCATCTCTGATGGTAGACACTTCCCCCGAGGAATTCCCTGATAAAACGGAACCGTTTCTCATGATGAAATAATCCGTTTTTTTCCCCTCATTTACCTCACACGCCGCTCCCAATTAAAACCAGTCCTCTCCCGCTTCTTTTGTTTTCTTGGATGCGAGACTTTTTTTATTCTTTTTTTTTTTTTTCCGCTCCTATAAAAGATGCCGCCCCTCGGAGGTTTGTTTCTGCTGTGGTTTCCTGCTACGACTCTCTCCATGATGAGACGTCGTAAAGAGCGAACCCGAAAACATGAGAGCGGTCAGAGATGGGGGGGGGGGGGCGCCGCATTCAAACGTGGACGAACATGGGGGAAAATCAGTTCTTTAACCGCCGTGCATCCATCTCTTTATCCCCTCTGTTGCCTGTAAAAAAAAAAAAAAGCTGCAGGTACGGAGGATTAACGCCCCGTGCAGACGAACAGAGAGGCAGACCGCCGAAGTTAAAGCGGATGTCAGGTTCCTGTCCAAACGCTGCTCGAAATAAAACCACATTTCCCCAAAATATGCAAAAGAGGTGTGAAGTAATGTTCTCTTCCCTCTCTACTTTTTAATTCTCCGGCTGGGCCAGGTGCCATTACAAAAGTAAAGCATTTCAAAGAGTGCTGCCAATCAGACCTTAAGTGACGAAACGTGATGTCGAGAACATCATGGAAACGTGGCAATTATATTCAAACAGATCAGAGGGTGTTTTTTTTTGCGAAGAGTGACAGGTGAGTTCGACACCGGCGCCCCACAGGGCGGCGTGCTCGGCTCCCTCCTGTTCACACTTCACTCCCAAAGTTCAAGAGAACTCTTTAGTGAAGTACGCAGACGGCTGCATCATCCGCCGCCAAACCCTCGGACAGCAGAGCAGCTTCTTTCCTCAGGCCGTGAGACTCCTCCGCTAACTCCCCAACATGTAAATAGCGTTTGCTCTTGTATTGTTGTTTCGTTTTCCGCGGTGTAGCTCTGAAAAGGGTTCAGACACCTTCGCTGGCGTGTGTCCCGTGCGTGACGATCTGCGTTTCCACTGCACTTTTTGCTTTCAATCATACTTTCATTCCACAGCTCACTGTAAAGTAAGTTACTTCTGCTTTTTCACTGTGCAAATTGAAAATGTAAAAAAAAAAAAACCCAAAAAAAACCAAACAAAAACAGTCAATCAAAGTTTCGAGGCAAAGAGAGGACATTCAGTCCTTTCCTCAAACGGAGCGAGTCAGAAACGAGGCGAGGAGGTACAGGGAGCGATTCCAGATACCCGGCAGATTCATTCAATTTGGGTGAGCTCGTGGCTAAAATAGCCAGCTGCCTCTGCGTCTGCTGCAGCTCCTGCAGGGATGTGATACCAATAAACACACATCCTCGGGGCTCTACGCTGTACCTCCGCAGCCTGGAGGTCAAACTGCATTCGCATCTGATTTGGACAGTTGTCTTGGTGCAGCGCGCTGCGGCGGATCAGCGGCGTGTTTTTTTAAATTTTTTATGCCACAGCGAGAACAATTCAGCCTCACGCGGCGCTGACAATCACAGGAAAGTAAACCAAATCCGCTTTTTAACGGCCCGCTCCGCGGAAAACACTCTTTCCCCCCGGTCTGCAAACACTTGTCCTGCTGACTGATAAAAAGCCTCGGCGTGTGAATCTACAATGGATCAAACGGGGAACTGGGGGGTGTTCAATAATTAAATTGGAGTCTGGCTCGGACTCCAACAAGCGTCATTCGTTTTAAATGTATCAAACAGCTCTCTGCCAGTGATTTGAGAGAGGCTGCCTCCTCTTTCTGCGGTTTGAGCAGAAGCTGGGTGTGGATTGCTAAGCAGGATGGATATATATATATATATATATATATATATATATACACACACACACGAATCTGGACGTCCCATCCAGGTCGAGATGGTTTATGGACCACACATTCCCCGTCCACCCGACCCTAATACGGCAATGAATTATGGTCCACAGGTGGCCCAAATCCGATCAGCAGATCACAAGGGTGCCCGTGACATAACAATACGTCAGCCCTACTGTATGGCTATGGCCGGCTCTATCCTCTGGCACATATGTTACAGGCGCCTGTGTTTTGGCTACCAGATCTGGACCGTAATTCATTGCCGACTTTATCTAACAAACACTTGAGCAAAAAAAAAAAAAAATCCTTCAGCTTCTTGTAAAACAGCCTATTTTTTGTGTTATTTTCTGTGTTACGGAGCGGCATGGGAACACATTTTGAAAGTCATTCAGTCCCTGCCGCCTCCTCCTGAAAAGCCCCGGCTGGTGGAATGTACTCAATTTGAAGACTTTGTGACAGCTCACAATAACGCTGAGTCACTTTCTATGGTTTGTTTTGGTCCAACCTGCCCACTTTGGTACAGCGTGTACTCCGAAAAATTCGGTTTCCAGCTGACATTATGTCAAGCCGCGGAAGCGCAAGCCGTCATGCTGGAGAAACACATTTTCAGCACTTCCACGGCGGGGGGACGTAATTAAGTTTCCAGCCAAAACCCGTCGTCGGTTGACTTTAACCGCTGCATAAACTGAATGCACACAATCGATTCACGTTGTGCTGTTTAACAGGAAGATCAAACTGGATTAAAAAAAAAAAATTGCCAGTCATCTCACAGAAACCTGAGGGAAACGGGATGACTGGCGAAACAGCGGAACAGCTGCAGGACATTTTTCAGAAATCCCCTCTCGAAACACTGCGAGAACAGAATCAACTTCGACGGAGTTCAGACAGACCGAGGCAGAGATGAGAGAAGACGGAACTCAAAGTTCAGCTTGGGGGTGGGGGGGGGTGGGGGCTTAAAGTTGCAAGCGTCCCGGGTTCGAACCTGACCCGAGACCTCTGCTCCCCTCGCCGGGCTTCCTCCACAGAGCAGACATCGAAGACGCGTGCTTGGAGAAGGGGGGGGGGGGGGGGGGCTGCCTCGTGTCTCCGCGTGAGACGCCGACTCACTGATCCTCTCACTTCGCGACTCCTCGGAGTTCAGCCCTGTCAGCCTCCCGCGCTCGTTAGCCTCCCCTCTCTGAGTCCCAGTCGCTTCGGGAAGCGGAGCCACGACAGAGGCTACGACGTCAGCGGCGACGCCACCTTCGCCGGTGCTGACTGAGACTACTGACATCATGGAGACACACAAGCCGGATGAGACAACACACACACACACACACACAGACACTCACACATGTACAATCTGCACGTTCCCCAGCCACTTATCCAAACAGCAAACACAAGTGAAAGCCCCCCCCTCCCCTCGCCCACCCTCCTTCCTCTTTCTTCCTCTCGGCAGCCGGCATCAATCAGCACAAGTCCGGTCTCTTGTGATGATGTTATCCTTATTGATGCCACAGGAAGTGTCTTCTTCTCCTGCCCCGCTCTCTCTTCTCTCCCCCCTCCACCTGCTCGGCGGGTCTCTCCGCCGGGAGCCGAGGGATCTCCCCCCGGAACGGCCGCCGCACGCAAAGCAGCCCGCTCTCACCCCGGAGCAGATAAACTGCCTTCCACAGTCCTGATCACAATGCAGTGACTACAGCTACGCAGGTATTATTGGCACAGGCTGCAGTGGCGTCGCTCGGCCTCCGGGGGGAGCCGGGTGGAGGGGAGAGAGAGAGAGAGATGAGACGGGGCAGAGAGGGAGTCAAAAGCGAGCAGGGCTCAACTGTGGCTCCCCGTGTATTTAATTCTGTC
This sequence comes from Acanthopagrus latus, assembly GCF_904848185.1. Taxonomy (NCBI): domain Eukaryota; kingdom Metazoa; phylum Chordata; class Actinopteri; order Spariformes; family Sparidae; genus Acanthopagrus; species Acanthopagrus latus. The sequence goes on along the minus strand of NC_051052.1, from coordinate 5,211,226 downwards.
GTCCAATCGACTGCCTGTTAATGCATGGGCTCTTTAATCAGGGCATCACTCCAACACTGTCTAATAAATTAAGAACTAAATAACATTTCAAGGGGTTTGAGCATACACACAGTCACTCGGAGGACGTTTTAGCTGTGTAGTGCTGTTTGAAAACGTTTTTTTTTTTTTTTCTCTCTCTCTCTGTCTCTCGCGACTTGGCACCGGCGCCCCTCCCGCAACGGGTCCTCAAATGTGATTAAAACACAACATGAAGCTGCATTAACTGAACGAGCGGGTCATGACAAACGAGGGGTGATGGAGGGATGGAGGCTGGCGGGCAGGCGGGCCGTTCACCAAAATAATTTTGCTCCCCCACGGGTTCGTAACAAGCTGCTCTCACAGTCAACCTCCACGGTCGTTTCTCCGACGAGGATGGGGCTGGAAAAGTCGAGACGAGACCACAACTGTGAGCACACGCTGACGTCTTAAGGTGAGCAAAAACGGCCCTCAGGTGTCAAACTCGGCGCTCTGCGCAGCGAAGGTCAAACATTCAAACGACAGTATCAAACCAGCAACTTTGAGCAACGCCGAGGTGGAATTTACAAGTCAGAGAGTTCTGTCGATCAAAGCTCAAGGATCTTTTTTAAACTGACAGCATGGAGTCGGTGAAGGAGGACCGTGGCAATAATGCCATATGGCCCGGCTTTGATGATGATGATGATGATGTAAATAACTTCTCTAAAAATAAAGTTCGTGTATCTGGACAGCTGCGCAGTCAAACGGCACATTTTGGAGGAAGGAAAAGCGTGAATCCATTTCTTTCTTCTTTTTTTTTTTTAGGGTCAGTCCTGGAGATCTCCAACTGTGAGCATCTGCTGCCTTCCCCCCGTCAGTGTGTCCGCTGCAGAGCGCGTCCAAATGAAAGATAGCTGTGAGACTTGAACCTTGAGAAATCCTTCCAGGGGGGGGCAGGCATGACTGTCAGTGTCCAACTTACACTATCGGAGCACCTGGAAGCCATTTCCACTACGTAAACCTTGTTTTCTGGGACGAGCCTGACGCATCTCTATCCCCTGCGGATCCATCATTATCTTGTCCTGGGAGTGGAATAGAGAGCCCCCCCCCTCCCTCCTCTCAGACCCACCTAATCCAGAGGTAATAGCAGCGGGCAGCTCTCCAACATGGCTTTCCTCCAGTCTCGCAAACACCCAAGCGGGAGAGTTTACTCCGACAGTATACAAATCGCAGACTCAGAGTTTCCTTGCGGCCTGGCGCTGGTGGGGAGGGATCAGAAATAATAACTTTATTTACGGAGACGGCGTTCTCCGCGACGATTTTGAGGGGCAGAAGCGGACTGCGACGCCGGTGTGGATGCGAAGCGGGATGGGCGACCCTTTGTTGCCGTGCCAGCGGTCAATCACAGCCGAGTCTGTGTGTGTGTGTGTGTGTGTGTGTGTGTGTGTGGCTGGGGGATTTGTGGGGGGGTGGGGGTGAGAGGAGATCTGTCCAGCTGTATTTACAAGACTGATGAAGCAGCTTTGCACACGGTGATAAAACACTAATCAGATGCAACTGCACATGCGGAATAGAAGCACGAACTAATGTCTAAATCTAAACCGAGGCTCATGAAAACATGTCAATTGACTCTAATCTCCCCCCTGCCAAAAGAAAGCTCCTTTGACGCCGCAGCCAAAGTCTTACTCAACATTTCCTACGAGCCTAATAAGAGTGCATCACTGTTTGTTTGGCTTGTTCCGTTCCAAGGAAAACTGATTAACCGTGCACGCTGCGTTCAAGGCCCCGCTGAGTGGTACGTCACTGGGCAGCTCCGTCCGAGAAAAGGCGGACGGACAGGTGGCTCGATCGCCGGGGGGGGCGAGACAGAGGTGAATTTCATTTGTTTTCCTGAGCCGTTCTGGAAGATTCGAACCTTTGGTAACGTTTGGCCCCGGCCGAAAGACCGGCGAGATGAGACGGAGCGACGCTGAAAAAAAAAAAAAAAAAACAAAACCTTCAGTCGTCGCTCTCTCTCTGTCTCTCTCACACATGCCGTGATCTGCCAAGCCACTTTGTCGTTTCAGGGGAAATCCTGAGCACAAAATGACATAATTGCATGGCTGGGAGAGGTTTTGGACACACAATCCGCGCTGGACGCGCTCGCGCACGTCAGTCATGAGCCGATCTCTCCGTATCGCGAGCGGCAACCGAGGGCCAACGAGTGGAGTGGAGGGTGGAGGGGGAGCGAACGAGGGGAAAAAAAAGGGGAGAGAAGATAAGGACGGAGAATGACAGCTCGAAAGCAGCTTGAAGACAGATGAGAACAACACAATTTGGAGACAGACAGCGGCAGGCAGACGAGAATAAAAGATTGTTGACCAATTTGATAAACTGTCAGTGGTTACAAGCGCCAATTACTGGCAATCATTCGCCAAAGCAGCAAAAATTTTTAAGGTAGCACACGCGGGAACTATTACGGCTTTCCACTCTCCCGTTGCCAGGAAAAAAATGCTAAAATATCTGATATCATTTCGGTTTCACAGCGCCAGCCGGGCACATGAAGGACACATCTAAATCATGGTTATCCGCCGGCCGTAAAACACCGAGCACAATGTAACCCAATGACTGGGAACATCAGCGTCGACGCATCAATTTCCCGCCGACCTCTGACCCGCACGGCGCAGCGGCAGCGGCGAAACCCCAGACCGGCTACACTCAGCGGCTCATTCAGGAAGCCGGGAGCCGCTTTACACAGCCTCCGAACACACATCCGCACACACACACACACACACACACAAGCAGCCTTTCCTTCCTCAGCTGGCAGCCTTGACCCCAAACCAGAAGACAGAGGAGGAGATTTACACCGTCTCCGGGTCCAACAGGTCATTTAGTGTGCACCGGTCGTAAAAAAACACAGAGGGTGAAGTGGTGAAAACTACATTTAAGGAGTGAGGTATAAAAATGAAACACCGAAGGCCACGTGAGATATGGTTCTTTTTTTTTTTTTCATAACGGTCCCATCCAGCCATTATGGAGACATTTAAAAAGGCACTAAGGGAGCTTGGAGTACAAGTTGGCTAGAATACAAAAACTGACGAAAAATGACACACTGCTTGTTGTCTGTGGTCTGTGTGTCCAGCTCCAACTCCGACTGGTGCTAGAACCTCATTTCTTTCTGTTATTTCCTTCCGGTCTCTCTGCTTCGTCTTTTTCATCTCTGTGCACTCAAAAAAAAAACAAAAAAAAAAAAGAAGAAGAGCAATTTCAGGATAAGTGCAAAATATTGGAAACTTGCAGTTAGAAGTTTATGCTGAGCAAATCTCGCGCGCCTATAAAAGTCACCGTGCCACAGGCTGAATATTAGTTTTGTGAGTCACGGACATTCAAAGGCAGTCGTAAGATTCTTCTTCGTTCGGCAAGTTCACAAGCGAAGTGATTCACGACTTCGCTGTTGCTCCGTGTTTCATGGCAGCAGTCATTCTGTAAGCCTCCTTACATCGCAACGCCTTAAATCGTGAAGCGATATTTACAACGTGAAGTCGAAGTCCAAGCGTGAGTACGGCATTCAAATTGTGTGGGTTTTTTTTTAAAATTTTTGGAGGAATGTGCCGTCCACGTCACACTGATGTTTTTAATCACCTACATTAGAAATGAACGCGTTTCATCACGTGTATAAACCTCAGTCATGCGCCATGCGTTTTTGAATCATTTGGTTTTATCACTGTTATTTAACGTCCTCCCCTCTGCACTGTGTTTTATTACCCAGATTAAAAAAAATACTTGAAATCCCATAAATCACCTCAACCAAAGCCGTGTGTTCCAGCCGTCATCTCTGCCCTTAAACTACAGACGCGCGCAAGGACTGCAGCAGATGCCGAAGCGGTCGCTCACACACGCACTGTGTCCTCGCGGCGGGGGTTTATCGTTTATCGTTAGCCGTTGCGCCGCTAGCTCGCGTGAGCTCCTTCCGCAGGCTGACGTCACCGTACGACACACAGCGTCGCCTCACTGCAGCGGTAATTGCTCTTAATTGAAGAGCCGCGCGGAGGCGGCGGGCAAAACTTTCCCTGCTCGGAGGGCGGCCTTAACAAGCGCCCCGAGGCTTCCAGCTGACACCCGTCTATTCCGGGATGCCGCAGGGCTCTGTAATCATTCCTTCAGACCTCTGCAGGCTCCGCCCCCCCCATCCCCACACTCCAAAAACACACAAATAAATCAGGAGAGGCAAACAGGCCACCGTGTCATTAGCCGCCCCTGCAGAAATACACAGACGCACATAATCAGGCCCCCGTCGTTCTCCCAGAGGGTTTGAATTACCCTCCGAAACCGAGTCCAACAAAAGCCAAATCAGGAGGACGATGATCTGCGCTGGTGTGACTCACCGCCGGCCTGCACAGATTAGTCACACTTCCTCACAGCATCTGACCGGCCCGCTCGTTCATTACCTCGAGATGAGTCAGCTGCTGAGTTTTCACTAGTTTTTCGGCGGTTGACTGGGCGCCAGTTAGGGCCCGATTTGGAAGCACTTTCGCTCGCAGCAACTGTTGCCTCGCTGGGGCGTGATAAAAACGGGTTTGCAGCCCCTGTATGAAATGTGAATGATAAGGAGAAAACACAGAAGTAAGAACACATAGGGGGGTGTAATCAGGCCTGTGCAGACAGGAGGTCAAAAGTTTGGAGAGGTTTTTATTTTTTTTTTTTGAGGACAAACGCACACATTCACAGCCCTCGGCTTACGGCAAACAGCGTCCTAGGGCCCGCAAAGCAATCAGCAGCCCGCCGACTCCTCGGGTCGCGATCAGGTATCAGCCCCATCGGACGAACGTGGCCTTTGTTGCTCTTGTAAAAAAAAAAAAAAGCCAATTTATTAGCCCATTTATATGCGGTACACAACACACGTCTGTTTGGTTTCAATCGGGACTGCCATCTGCTTGTCGAGAAACAAATTAATGTAGATCACTAGATTAATGGGTTTTTGATTGGGTGCCGTCCAGACTGCCAGGAGCCCGGGCCGCTTTTTTATTTTTTTTTTTATCAACAAGCCCCTCGGAGGACGGGGACGGGACGGCGACACGACGCCCAGGCACTTAGCAGAGCGGTCAGACTGCTAAACGCGCTGATTGCCGTGTGCACAGAGCAACTGTACGCATGCCAGGCGAAGTCTTTAGCTTCAATAATAACAAACGGCGGCGGGAGGATGACATTTGTTGTCCGTTTTTTTTTCGAGCGATTGGTTTTATTACGGATGGAAGTTGTTTTGTGAAGACAGAGGGGGGAAATCAATCACTCTGCCCCTCGACTTTTCATTTCACTGGCGCTCTATCAATTAGCCTAGCAGCAGGAAAGCGTCTCTGGTGTCAAGGTTTTTGTTGGGTTTTTTTTTTCTTCCCAATTCTGCCAGATACAGAAGACGATGCACGACATCTCGATCTGGATTATCTTGCTCCTGGGCACGAGCGAGACTATCCACGGCCCTGGCCTGACCACAACGTTTGATTTGGCCCCGCAAGATGTTTCTAATGAAAAAAAAACAACATATATATCAATTTCAAAAGGTATGATATGTACTATTTATGCCGTTTCATTGTTGTGAGGTAAAAATCATCTTTCAATGTGCAGGTTGATCATTAATTGTTATAATCCTAGTGCTATATGGCTTAGGGGCAATAAAATCCAATATAATAGATGTTTACTTTTGGCCTGTGGTCCATTGTTAAGCTTCACGTTTGGCCCTCCATCCATATGGAGAAACAATGGCAATGTTCCAATAAATCAACAGCCCCTGGTCACATGCCTTCCCCAGAATAAAGTGTTCACAAGTCGAAAAGGAGGTGAGACAGAAAAGAATCATGTCACATCCGCTCCAGCTCGACAGGAAGGCTGAAGCTGTGCAGGGATTGTCCCCGCCTTGAGAAGACGGACTGTGCTCAACACCTTTACAGTGCTCTGAGGCTCTGACTCTGCAAGGCAAGCGCTCTTCCACACAGTGGCCAGCAGAGGGCTCCACCGCACTGGCCCTCAGCCTCCTCATCCGGCAGCAGACACCAAAGCGAGTTCGCCCCTTTTGTGGAGCTGCCGACTGCCGGAAAAGCAGTCGGGGGGTCGGTGCAGATGAACTTAATGAGTCATTCAAGGATCATCTGTGAATCAACTGTTTGGGAGTGAAAGCCAGAAACTGCCGGCCACTTCAAACGCGGAGTGGCTTTGGCTCTTTGGTTTGTAATGAGGCATATTTCCCTCTGTTCTCTGCAGCCATAACCGTTAAACCAGATTCCCCATCGTCCAGACCTTAAAAGAACAGATTAGCAAGCAGCTGACAGACAGAATCCATGAAATGCCCCTTTAAACTCACCTCAGCGAGTATACCATACCAGGCGGGATACAAGTTGTGTTGGTCAGAAGAAGAATTTTTACTTATGTAATTCTAAATAGCGGCTCGTCCCGTCATGCTTTCGGATTGAGGTTAATTCATCTGTTCGCTCGCATCTGTATCACAGCTAATGGTACGCAAGTCAGATCAAACTGAGCACAGCCGTATAAAATACTTCAAAATACTTTCAATTTCACACATCGCTGTGAGTGGACTCATCACCGCCGCCGCTTAAGACGGTGAAAAGACTCACAATTTCCTCTGTGGCTGTGCGAAAGCATGAATAAATGAACTGATGATGTCACGCCAGGGCATAAAATCTGAAAGATGTGTGCATTCACTATGCAGGCAAAGAGACTGTATTGAGCGGCATTGTGGGAAACGTATTGCCTGGCGGTTTTCACCCCTAACAGGGACTAAAAGTCACCGTGTCTCGCCCTGCGCTGCGTCCAGCGACCGCCCGACCAAATGAACGTCCAGGACCCCATGAGCAGCGACAGGACGGAGGGTTTAGACGATTTGGCTCTGCTAAACGGCAAAAACATGTGGCATTCATTTCATGCAACAATTGTTATGCATACTTGTTGATGCTGGTAATCCATGGAAATGAAGTTGCATTATGAAAAAAAAACACACACACACTGTGACCGCCATTATTTTGAGTAAAACAAAACAAAAACTTTTTTAAATTTTTTTTTTAATGAACTCAAGTGCACAGTTATTCTGACTTTATGACCACACATGGTACATTAAACTAACACAAAAGGCCTCAAACTTACAGACTTGGATTTAATTTTATTTCCTCCATATGCTTTTCTCCACAGGGTTAGGTAAATTAGTGGTTCTCAAAATACCAGTGACTTATAATTCTTTTCTTTTTTTTTTTTTTTAAATAAATGGCCTTCATAGGAGCCAGATCTGGCTAATCAAACCCTCGTCTCTCCTAATGCTCATCTCAGCGTGAGCGAGTCTGCACGCTCGGTGACCTCCATGCTCCCCTCGCACCCATCTACAGCATATAACTTCATTAGGTTGAGTGAGAGGTGTGTGTGCTGCTGAGTATGAGGGAACCAGGGGGACACTGGGGGTCAAGGCCTCCAGGGGCTCGGGGCTGAGTGACCCTCATTGGCTGCCTAATGGCGCTGTCAACACAGTCGTTCTGTGTCGGCACGCTCACGGAGCTCAGTTACAACGCCGACGCGCGCAAACGTTCAGTCGGCACACAAATTGATACATGCCTCAGCAACTCCTTGTAACTTTTAATGGCTTGAAAAAAAGGGAAGTTCAACGCACTTGAACTTGGGGACGAGGCTGCAACCAACCAAAAGCAGCCAGCGGGGAGAGAAGGGAAAAAAAAAGACTAAAAGAGAGAGAGAGAGAGAGAGACCTCTGCAGAATTATACTCACAAATAGAAACCATACTGACACATGGGTTGCCAAGCAGATGGGCATGTTGCCAGACTCCCACACAAACCCGTTTCACACCAGTAAATAAACCCTCCCCGCCCGCATGGTTACCAGTCAGCGCTGGGTTGCCAGTTCTGTGCTGGCACCAGCAGAGGGACCTGCAGACCAGAAAAAAAAAAAAGAACAAAAAAATAAAAAATAAAAAAGGCGCTGATTATTAATTGAGTCATTCCAGCGATAGGGCCGTTAATCCCCTGCGGTGTTTACTGTGGATGCACCGGCTCAGTCAGACCCGGTCCCTCTATGCGATCAGTTATCCTTGATGCTGTAAATCTGGTGTCACTGGCAAATGACGGCAGCAGAATTAGCCTCTAACTGCAGGCTTATGATGCGAGCCTCTACCTGGGGCTGAAGCTGCATCATTATCGTTACCACATCCTCAGCATTTAATCTGATCTGATTTCAGCTCTCCTTTCAGTCGATTGTCTTTGCTCGAACTGCGGGAGACGTGAAATGAAAAAGCTGCATTTGACTAAGGGGACGTCTAAGAGCGTGTGTGCGTGTGACAAATGAAGAACAAATGAATGCCTGGAAAAAAAAAAAAAAAATCACAGGATTTTTCCACAGAGACGCTGATACAACCCAGTGACGACCGTTCACCCCAGACTGAACTTCACCTCCAGACGCGGAGTTCCAGTAACAGCGGGCTTATGCAACCGGCCATCAAAGGGTTACACCGACACAGCGCAAAAAAAAAAAAACACGGCATAAATAACGCTGCGGTCTTGCTTGGCTGCTCGCGCCCGTCAGCCCTGACATTTACAGTAAGCGTGGTGGGGATGTGCTAAACATCTGGGGGCCCGGGGGTGGGGGGGTTCTGTGACTCGGCCCTGAATCACAGGTGACTGCAGCTGAGTCACGGAGTCCAGAGAGCGGAGAGAGCGCCTGGCTCCTCTCAGCCTCGCTCGATGCCTCTTCTTGTTTCGCCCGCTAACAGACTGTGAGTCGCTCATTCTTGCAGCGCGTGTCACTGTTGCCACCAGCCTTCTGTTTTTTTTTTTTATTCTCCTGTCATCTCTGCACTCACTTTCTGTTGATGGATTGCACCCTCATCTGTGTTGACTGTTTTCTGTGTTTTGATGACAAGGACATTGTCAATTGAGGCTATCAATCAGTGGCTTCTTCTGTTTCTGCTAATGCCGGATGACTAACTGCTATTGCATAGCATAAAATGTCCTGGAAATCCAGGATCCTCCCAGGCTCTGCCAGAAACTGCCCAGAAGTGAATGTAAAACAATCCCATGATCACAATGTTCTTTACTTTCTTATCATCATCACTGAGTGAACTCAGTACAATTATTTACTGTGTTGTAACATTAAACTGCAGTTCAGTTTAACGCTTGATGCTCCGCTGAACAGAAGCTCTGTGTTTAAGGCGACAGCTTCGGTCGCTCTCTTAGCTCCATTAGCCAAGCATACAGCGAGACTGCTAACAGCTAGCTCGCCCCCCTCCTGCAAATCCCGACAAGGAGGGGAAGAATGAGGGTGTGAGTCACATCAATAGTGAATTCACTGCGTCCGATACGGCCACCTTACAGAGCCTTGTTATCGGAAGGTTGCCGGTTCAATTCCCCGGGTCTGCACGTCGAGGTGTCCCTGGGCAAAATACTGAACCCCAACCTGCTCCTGATGTGCTGGCCGCCGCCTTGCGTGGCAGCCCACCGCCATCAGTGTGTGAATGACTCCGCTGCTCACTGGCTGCTAACAGCTAACGGCTACCTAGCTTGTCTCCTGCTAACGTCAACATGGATTTGTTGGTAATAATGTAGCATTATCAAGACATTTTTTTTTTTAAAACGATGCTTTTCTTCTCTCAGATTAGAACACTTAATATTTTTCATGGGGTCTTGTACTGAGCAACCAACTAGTGATAGATAGACTGAAGGCTAATAGCAGCGTGATAAGAAGCGCTGTGTCGTATTCACCGCTTGTGTTACATAATGAAGCAATCGGGACAATCAGACCAACTTCAGCCTTCCCCTTTTGTTTTCATCCCCCCCCCCCTTCTCCTGACTGATCCGAACAGGCTGTAACATGCAGCTGTTACAGCAGAGGTTAGAGTTCGTTCAGTCAGCGCTCTGTCAGGATTTCCTTCTTTTGCTTTTCCGAGAGAGAATGACCCGAGAAGCTGCCTCGGCCGAGCGGGAAATAGGCCCGTCTTGACAGATGCATGGAGACAGGACACAGCTAGAAACACGCTCCTACCGACCCCACGTTTCCCCGGTGATGGCTGGTGACATGGAGCAACACACACACACACACACACACACAGCCTTCCACCCTTTCAGTCCCCACACACAGCTACAAAAACAATGTCCGACACACATTCTATTTCTAGTGTGTATTTGTGTGTAGGAAATAAGGTAAGCGGTACCTAGAATATGACTAGTGTAGTGTAAAATAACATGAAGTAATCAATTACAGGTCTAAAACTCCAAACTGTTCTGTACACTCATGACCCAAAGTGCAGCAGGATTTGGTTGAAGACGGTCAAACTTGGTTGGACTTTTGAAAGGAGCAGGACTGGGAACAAACACCTGCTGTCAGTGCTGGGGAGAGAACGGAATGAAGGAAAACAAAAGGAAGCAGTGGGAAGCGAGTTTTTTTTTCCTTTTCTTTCTTTTTTTTTTTTTTCACGAGTGAACCTGCAGGACTTCCAGCCAGGGGCGAAAAAGCAAACATGAACAGCTATTTTCGACCCGAGTCAGGTTTGACAAACGACCCCGGACTTTCCTATTCCCCGCGACTTTGTTCCTTGCGCTCCTGAGTCCTATTGTTTGGCACCGACTTGGGCCAGGAAAAAAAAAAAACATAACCAAACACAAACAGAAAACACGGCCCTTCGCTTCAGGGCGCTCGGGCTCACCAGTCGCTGCAAGGTCGAGGCGAGCCGGGCCAATTAGCTCGCGCGCTGCTTCAAGTGCATTCAAAGGAGTCCAGCGTGTGTGAGGAGGCTTTGTACCGCGGAAGGAAAAAAAAAAAAAACGCCGTTTGAAGAGCGACTTGTCGAGATCAGTGAAGGGACGGGACCTTTTTTTAATCTTTTTTTTCCCTCTCTTTCCCCTTCAGCCTTGTCTCGTCGGAGGGGAATTTGAGACGCCGCGTCAAAGGGGAGGCAGGAGGAACTTTTTTCAAGATCATATCGTGCTTGAAAATCTTGGAGGCCTTCATCACGGCTCTTTTTTTTTTTTAAACGGAGCGTTCGCAGCACCCCTCCCCTCGGCTGCTGTCCTGTTTAAGCTTCCCTAATTACCGCGGATCTTCCGAGGGAGAAATTTTCAATGTGGTGTGTGTGTGTGTGTGTGTGTGTGTGTGTGTGTGTGTGGGGGGTTGTTGGCTCTGCAGATGGGACCCAGGGGCGAGGGACGGCGTGGTCAGGTTACACGAACCCAGCGGCTGACAGCATTATTTATGACCCATTCCTAATGGATTTAGAGTGACAGCAGTTTCAGCCCACTGCCAGGGTCGAAGGCTGGAGACAGCACAACGTTGACGCCCATGAGGATGACAGACAGCTTTGTAACCGACCCCACTCTTGGGTTAGGGGGCGCTGAAAATAGGCAGAAGAAGCGAACAAGAAGGAAGAGGGGTCAGGGGAGGAAGCGGCGCGAGGAAACCTTTCTCGTCTCTCCGAGGAGCGAGAGTGATGGAGAGAGATGTGTCTGGGACGAGACAGCGAGCGTTTTTCCAGTCTATTTGCCCTGCGTCTAGACCCAGAGTCAACGGGACAGGCCCAATAAAAAAGAAAAAAAAAGGCCTGGATATTACAGAGCAGACACGAGGTTAGACAGAGTCCAAAAATACTGATGAAAGGACGCAGTGTGGAGTAGCTGAGGACACTGAACTCCTTCTAACAACTCTCCACCAGCGCCGCATCTGATTCTCTCACCAGATCTGATTCTCTGAAGCCGAACAGGTTTATTGTAACGTCGGACACTTTGTGACGTTCAGCTGCAGCAGCGTGCACCTCTTCTGACTCTGGAAGGTGGAGCTGAGAGCTAGTAAACAATCTCCCTCTCCTCCATTAGCTTCCATTAAATAGGGCAATTAGAAGTCTTAAGCAGCGCCAAGAAAAAAAAAAAAAAAAAAGCTCCACAGTTTCCCGAATCCTTTCCAAGGGATAAATACATAAATTAAACATCAAATTTTGGCGCCGAGGATCAAAGTCTAATGTAAGAGTGTTTGATGTAGGCACGGATTGAAATGTGCATATTCAAAAGGAAGTGCAGTGTGTGTGTGTGTGTGTGTGTGTGTATTCCGAGGCTGATTAATGTACAAGAAGTTGGGGCGCGGTGTTTGATAATCAAGCGTCCGATGATCAAAAGGGCGGTCGGACCGGAGCTCGCTGCGCCGCTGAAGAGCTGACCACGGGCCTCCCGCTCACCGACTTCACCGACTTCATTTTCCCGGAGTTCGGGGAGGGGTGAGGCACTTAAATGGAGAGGGTTAGGGGTTCAATTCCCACCGGGGCATGCGAGCGATGCCGGCACCGATTACAGCATAAAGAATAACCTCACAAGAAGCAACTTCTGTCTGATTTTCCTCACAGATTAAATGACCAATTATATGCTTCCTTTGTTGTCCAACCCCTTGAGCTTGAAGGTCCCATTATGCACATTTCCAGGTTTGTACCTTCATACTGCTTTGCTTATTGTGCTAAAAAAAAAACACCTTTTCTCGCACTGTCTTGTTGCAGCACTGTCTAAACATTCTGTTTTAGTGCCTGTTGCTTTAAGCCCCACCCCCTTCTGAAAAGCCCAGTCTGCTCTGATTGGTCAGCTCTCACAGGCCTGAGCAGACTGTGATTCTGTGTAAGCGCTGTGTCCTCGCTGCCAAAACTGTGCTCAGCTGGGGACGGTGACTGTACAGTTGTACAATCAAAACCTGGAGGAAGTCCTGACGGAAAAAAAAAAAAAAAAAAGTCGCTTTCATGGTATTTATGCAGCACCTACTTTATAATCAAAATGTAATCTCACTTTCTACAATAAGGGACCTAAAAAAAAAAAAACAACACTATTCTCATTGGATAAACTCAAAAAAGCGGCGTCATCAGGGCTCTGACAGGCGAGCAGTGCAACGAAGAGAGAAAATTACAAGCGCACACCTGCCGGGTCACCGCTCCTCTGACTCCGAGTCAGCACGGCCACGCTAAACACTGATTGATTTGTTTTCCCCTTATTTAGCTGGGGGAAAAAAAAGAAAAAAAACCCCAGGAGGGTGCACAGCTCCGACAGACAGACACTGACTAAGCAACCTCGCGTCATGCTCCCAGAGTGCACTGCAGCACGCACGCCAGCGCACACACAATCTGGAGAGCCCAGGGGTTTGGCGGCGTCGTAGATCGATTGTTTGCCTTGCAGAGGCCTTGGTGCATATGTAAAAAAAAGAATGTCTGTGTGTGTGTGTGTGTGCTGCATTTTTATTGCTTTATTGAAGGTTTTTTCGACTGACTAATGTAACTTTCTCGCATTGAAAAACATTTTTAAAAGAGTGTGACATTAACAACGTGTCTTCACAAACACGAGACCTTGGAGGAGAAACAAAACCCTCCCAGAGAAGACGAGACCTTGAAAAAGCATGTGGGTAGAGTCAGCTTTTCCAACCGACTGTTAGCAGTGCCATTATAAAAAAAAAAATAAATAAAAAAAACATTCTGTCCAACACCTTTTCGCTCTAAAGCAGCCTTTTTTTTAATGCTTGTTCGTTTATCAGACATTAGAGAAAGCACTGAAACAGTTCAGCTTTCAGATGTGGGTGGCAGATGGAGTTTAGAGAGATGAAGAGTCAAAAGTACGGCAAAGAAAATGTGTGAAGGCCTCTCGCTTTCCGCAAGCCGCTTGGATGATTAGTTCACGGATGCAGGCACTGGTCCGTTAAGTTCTGAAAACGAAAAGGTGAATGGCGTGCACGTGGAAACAAAGGAAAAGGAGAGGCTGAGATCTGCAGATGGGCAACTGGACAGCCGCTGAGTTCCGGGAGATGCTAGCGTCTGCTCGGTCTCTGTAGCTGTCCGCTTGTTGTTGTTGTAGCGGCAAGCTACGCTCGCTACTTTCAAATTAAAAGCCCCCCCCCCGCTAAGAACCCAGTTCTAAACTCCAACGGGGTGCGATGTAAAGCTCTTATTTTGAAGACAAATTCGACCTGCTTCCCTGTTGCAGCCTTTACCTTGATGCAAATGTGCCATCTTTTCTATCTAAAAGGGGCTGTTGATACTTTCAAATCACAAGAGTAAAATTCCCACCAACGCTTCCTTGCAGTTGCCTTGCCGCTTACTCAAGAAAACGTGTGACTCGATTTGGACTTTTCTCAACCGATCTTGGGCCTGTTACTAGATCTGGGCCCGTTACAACTAACTCGCCATTTGGCCTGGACTTTCCCCAACAGACACCAAGCGTCCTCGTAGCCTCAAACGTCTTTGCTTACACTTATCGGAAAACGAATAAAACAGCACAGGGGAAAGCGAGCCGTGGGCGGACGGACGGAGGGATGAGAGGCGGACGCACGAAGGTAGAGACAAAGAGGGGAAGTAATGAATTCTCTATCGGCGCTCTCATCTGCCTGGTCAGAGCAGGGGAGAGACGGCGATAGGGAGTGTTAAGTATCTAGTCGAGTGCTGCTACCTGCGGTGAATAACAAGCAGGTGATCCAGCCGCGTCTGGAGGAGGACGATGCGGAGGCGACCAATCAGTGCCTGTTCTGCGGTAATAACCTGTCTCTGAGAGTAGCCTGCGGTTCAGCAGATAAAGAGGGCTATTCAGAAGTGCTTCAGGAGTAAAAAAAAAAAAAAAAAAATCATTATCTCAAGTTCATTATTCAGTGAAGTGAGAAGTATCCAGCTGGTGAACGTGATGTGATTTTTGTATCCTTTTGAGGGAAAAGTTGCTCACTAGTGTTTTTAAGCCTGAGGAACGTTTCGGTTAAAAGCGGCGCGGTGAAGCTTTGGTTCGACGACCGAAAGGGCCACCGTGTTCTCCCGTCGCTTCAAGGAAAATACCTCAGTGTCTATTTTCTTGGATTCCGCGATTGGCACGGCACGACGTGAGTCACGGGAGACTGGACGAGCCTTCGCGAACGCTTCTCGGGGGCATTATTTTAAGTTGGCCGCTCTCAGACGAGATGAAGATGGGATGAAGATCGGGTCTCGGAGGAGGTCTCTGAATCACCGCTTTTGTTGCCCCAGATTCGAGTCGGATCGTGATTGAACATTCCCGCTTTGTGTGTATAACGAATAGCCTGGGTGCATTTTGAACGGACATTTGTCGAACGAAGAATCGCGTCATCTGCAGCCCTAACTACATTCCACTGATCGGCCCGTCTTCAGCATGAGGGACAATGAATCATACACGTAGGGAAACCAGCTCATGTACGGACTAAGATAAGTGTTAGAAGACAGAAGAAGTAGCGTGTGAAGAGAAAAACCTCGATACTTTCTCACATGTGCATACCTGGTCAATCAGTCGCTGAAGGGGCGTTATTTTTGGATTTCTGGATTTCGAAAAAGGCCGCAGAGACTGTCAGACGGAAGGCCCCGCAGTCGACCTTTTCCATGGCCGACGTTTCGACTCCGTCACGGCAGGAAAAGCGTGGGTAAAAACTCAATTCTGTTAACCGCGGCTCGGTTCCATTAGTGCTCCGTGAGCCAGCTACACGCACAGTGCAGTCTTTGTTAATGCGTTTAATTACGCCTGCGCTTTTCCTGCTATGACGTGCCAAAAAAAAGGCTTATTTTGAAGCCTGAAAGGTGTCGACGGAAACGTTTTGACAGCCCTTCAGCAGTCCAACAAGCACTTTGATCGAATCATACTGAATCATTTAAAGAGAGTACTGACATCACTTTCTATCACATTTCATTTTACTATCAATCAAGTCACCATACTGCATAGTTTGACCCGGAAAGTAATTGAGCATAGCAGTAAGTGTCTGTATCTACATATCTAAGGAAACGAGGGCTCATTTCACCTGCGTACCTAAAGGCAGCAGATGTAAAGCCGACGTCTGTCCACAGGAAGTCATTATTGACGGGTGATCTCTGGGTTATGCAGTGCAGACAACTGCAAGCACTGAGCAGCAGAGATGGGAAGAGAGAAAAAAAAAAAAGTTTGGAGGGATTATTCCACCTAAAAAGACACCATCAAATAAGACCTAAATACGCTGGCAAATAGAGTGATTGTTGCGCTTTGATGGGACGCAGTGGGAACGGAGCTGAGTGATGTACGAGCGCTTCCTAAAATATTCTGTAGCTTGATACCCGTGCTGTTGCAAAATGCTGCAAAACCCTCTTTGATCGCGCACCATTACAAGAGCTCCTCCGTCTCTCAACATCCGAGCCGGCTGTTAATATTCCCCCTCTCGCCTCGCTTATCTCGTCCGTCTCCCACTTCTTCTTCTTCTTCTTCTTCTCCTCTCCCGTTTCCACCTTCCTCCTCGCACTCTCGCGCACATTCATCTTTGGTTACCATTATATCCTCCTCTGTCTTCGCTCTATCCCCCTCCCTTCCCCCCCCCCAGACAAGTGATCACAAAGCCGCGGTGGGACACGGAGGGAGGGAGGGAGGGAGGTCTGGTCTTGCCTGTGAGACGGAGGGAGATGATGAGAGAATCAGGTGCTTTGTCTGGATGACATAATGTGACTGAATAAGCAAAGGTTCACAGCCAGGCTCTGGCCTTAAAGCGCCGCCCTAACTCCTCAGTGTCTGTGATCGACTCTCGCTCTCCGACCTCGTCGTCTGTGGTTCCATCCCGGCGTACGAAGAAAAGCTGATATGGAGGCCGGGTCGCGACAGCTCGGAGAATAAAAGCCCAACGAGGGGCAACAGGAGGGATCCCGGGGTGTGTTTCTGATTTACCTCCCCAATATAACGTGGCCGCCCCAGAGGCTGGCTAAGCGGCGCTTCTGGGAACAGATAGCAATTCATTTCATTCACGGATGGCTTCTCGATCGAGAGAGCTCCCTGTGCCGCAGCTGCAGATTTGACACATAAACATACAGTATAACTTATGCCGTTTCTCGGAGGCTATGAGCCAAAGTGCTTTTCAGTATGGGAGCGGGGCGGGGGAGCCAGTGGGAATCAAACCCCCAACCCTGTAAATCAGCCAGCAGTTTGGATTTCGCAAAATGAAAGCCACCTTTCCCGTAAACCCCCCCCGGCCCCGCTCGGTTTGTTTTAAAGAGCAAGACGAAAAAAAAAGCCAGTGGGTGTGTTGATAATCGCATGCTAACACGCTGCTTGCTACGTTACTCAGTTAGTACATGGAACCTGTCCGCATCAGAAAAACAACCGTAGTGGCCCAAAATGCTCGCTATATTCACAGATCCACACCGAACACAAAACAAAAAAGGAGTCATGGGGTCGGTGCTGGGAACGGACCCATCCTTCATTCAGGTTTTTTGTTTTATATTCAACCTACCCTCATTCGACAGTCTAAAGAGATGCATTCTGGGGCGGCTGAGCATTATACACTATGCAGTTAAACGTGATGTGATGGCAGCGGGAGAGGTTCAATGTAAAATGCAGGTTAGATGCGACTGGAGGATAATAAACTGTGGATAACAATCTTTGTTTTTAAGTCATTTTCTGCCAGTGGGGCTCTCCAAACCGCTTTACTCATGTGTGCCACAGAAGAAGTAGCAACTGTAAACATAACAGACAGTATCTTGGTGGCTGCTGCCATTTTTGCGCGCGCCGCGATTGAGCATCAGAAGAGCAGCTAACGGAGCAGTTGCCTCTCTGTCTGCGGCGGCACCTCGCTGCCTCCAGCCGCCGCCGCGACGCGTGCGGCGGCGGCACAAAGAGTCTGCGGCTGCCGAAATGGGGATGGGAATGGGACTACGCGTGGAAGCCCGCGTGCGAGACCGAGTCCCCCGCGGTTTCTGGCTTCGCAGCAAGTTAATCCTAACAGCCACGGTGTGTGTGCCAGTCACTTGCAATTTAAAGTGAGTGGCTTCATGCGCTTGCAGTAGCAGGCATTGCAGCAGACCACGCTATTATGTTGATACAAACCCCCCCCCCCCCCTTTTTTTTTTTTAACACCAAAAGCACTGTCGGTTCCCAGCCGGTGCTGAGTGATGGAGCCACGGCGTACAAACGGGAGCAGGATTATTACAAAACAACAAAAGTCAGATCATCTACCACGCGATGATTATTAATACTACCCAGACACTGTACTGTGCAGATACTATAGAAACATCTGTTTAAGTTTCATTTTCCACGTCTTTGCCCGCTCCAGCTCAAATAACGTGATCTTTATATTTTAACGAGATCTTTTCTGTCCCCCGTCCGTCTGTTCCTCTCGGTGCCTTTTCCATGCCATCCATCATCGGCTGAGGTCACCGCAACCTTTCGGCTGAAATATTCTTGGCAATGAAAACTTCACAAAAAAGTAAAAAAAAAAAAAAAAAAAAAAGGAACGTTCATCAGTCTTTGATGGGGATATGAATGAAGGAAAAATCTGCTTTTGTGAAACCGTGATGATTTTTTTTTTTTTTTTAAAGAGTGGGCAACCCCCTAATTATCGCTCAAACCCAGAATGTTCCACATGGCTTTGAGGCTGCGTGACGTCAATCCGTCTCTTTCTTCGAAATGAGACCAAATCATCAAAAAAACAGTGAGTCATTTTCACCAATAAAAAAAAAAACAAAAAAAAAAAAAAACTGCTATCCCAGGGAAGGCTTTGTAAACGATACGCTCTGCTCGAATGGAGGGTTTTGAATGTGTGGGCCCCTGAAACCTTAGACCCCGGGGCCACTTGGTTTTTGTGGTGCGTGACAGTAATCCATCCCCCCAACAGGGAGAAAGTGATATTTTGCAGCCACAGGGGAATTGCCTCCATCACCGCAAACCTCATCTTACAACCCTAATATCAGCAGTGGAAGAAGTACCCAGATCCTTAACTTCATAAAAAAAGCACAAAAGCAGTCGTGAATCAAAAACCATCGGCTTAATCTAGAACGGTATATTCTGTAATCTTACAACGTGTGTGCATGGACAATATGCAAGGTTGTACTTAATTACAGTAGTTGAGTAAATTCTGCCAAATGCACTGAGCATAATGGCCTCCAAGCAACGGTGTTTTATGTGAGAAGCCACTGTTGGAGATGGTTTTTCAACATTTGTAAGCACAAACCAACTGGATATACATAACCGCACATTGGGACAGAGACCATTGTTCGGGATGGCGTTCCAGCATTAAAAGGCTGAAACCAATGGATGTTTTTAATGAGGCGTCGGGACAAAACCATATGTGCAATTTGCAGCCGTGAAACTGGATGAGCCAAAACATGGTGTTTTTTTCCAAACCTTAACCGAGTGCCTTCATAAAACGCTGCCGGCCGTGAGCAGTGTATAGTTACAACATAAAAATGGAAACTGAAGATAAAGAAACGTGAGGTTCTACGGAAAAAAAAAAAAAAAAGAAAAGTTTTAACACATCCTTGGTTCGCAGGGAGGCGCAATGCCAACGTTTATTCTGGCGATTGGGTCTGCTCTAGAACCTTGGGCCCTAAATTTGAAACGTCTCCCTCCCAACTAGGTATATTTCAGCAGGGTCAATGGCTCCTCGACTACCTCTGCTTTTTTTTTTTTTTCGGGAAGGTCACCATCAAACTGACTTTGACTGAGGTGCAAATGTATATCTGTCTATCTAGTGGGAAAAAAAAAAGGTGATGGTAATTGTAGCTTAAAAACATGTCATTTAAAAAAAAACCCATTGCGCGACCGGCTCATACATCACATTTACAACGCGACTCCTCACGTGTTGTTCGCAGCCTCGGCGCTGACGCTCTACATTTCTGTCAACACCAGCCTGCAGCGACTCAGCCGCATCACACCCATGCGAGAAGACGCTTCGGCAGAGCCGGCCGTGCGTAATAAGAAGTGCAGGTAAACACGTCCGCTCACGTTGTGCCACATTTCTCAGCTTGCCTCTGAACGCTCGCATGACCGGGAATGTGTGTCACCCGCCGGTTCCTACAGTACCTAACTGGCGCTGGACGAGGGTTCCCACAGCCGGGGTGACCTCAGGCCGGTCGGGCAAACACACGCTGACCTTCAGCAAACAAACGTCTGCTATTTGGCGAGCACAAGGCGCGTCAGTGCCGTCCTTATCTCGAGAGCCTGTCCCTTTGAAAGCAGGTGAACGCGCTGTTTTGAATATTTGCCACACGAATGCATGAGTACACTCTTTAAATTGCGCCTTCGGAAGTCGGATTAATCAATATGGGTTTTGGAAGATAATCAAACTGAGGCTGATTGAATCCAGTCTTTCTGAAAAATGCAACCCTAACCCTCACTGAAGCTCCCAAAGTGATGGTTTTATTGACTGAAACGATTGGAAACGCTACATGAAATATTCTAAGAAAGAATATTCTAAGAAAAAAAAAAAAAGCCACCCACTCAAAGCGCGGATAAATCTGTTTTAAATGTTGGCCGCAGGATTACGGTCAGGGAAGATGGTGAAACAATAATTCAGTGTTACAGCGTAATCGCTGTGACCAATTCTTTACTTGTTTCTTTCTCTCTTTTTTTTCTCCTTCTTGCACAATGCCGCACATTTTCTACACGAAAATCAGCTGTCAGTTTTATAGGACTCAAGCTCACTGCCCGTCGTTCCAGCACGGCCAAGCTGTCGATCAGAGGTTTTTTTTTTGTTTTGTTTTTTTTTTTGTCTAAAAGCATTCTGAAAGCTTCCGTGAGCCGTGCCAGCATTGTAGTCCTGAGGGGGGTCGACCCCCCCCCCCGACCGTTTGTCAAACAAACTCGTAGTAATGCCTTTTTCTGGGACTGGAAAGGTACCTCACCTTTACTCTGAGCCCTGAAGGAATGTGGCAGCCAGCGCGATGGCGGGTTGTGCAACAGCAAAGAGCACATCAAAAGCTGATATGGTCAATTACTTCTGTAAAGCCCCGAAGACTGAGGGGGAATGAGAGCGCTGGGCTTCGTGACGCGGGCTCGGCCGCATTTTAGAGGCTAATGTGAGAGGACTTGCAGAGAGAGAGTGGATGTCGCAGCGCGGAGCCGTGTGGCAACAGCTGACCGACGATCGTTGCGTCGATCACGAACAATAAGGAAAGGGAGAGACGGAGAGAAAAAAAAAGAAAGTTTGCGAAATATTTTTTTCCCCCCCCGCCTATCGTGTTTTAACCCTCGTTTGAAGGCCGATTTGCTCCCAGCGCCGCAAAAACCACCATAACGCATCTGCAGGGAGCTAAGAGGACTGCTGATCGATGCCAGTGACTCCATGAATTAGAAGCAAAGAGAGTAAAAGGGGAAGAGAGTCCAACCATCCTTTTAAAATCCATACTCCTGGTTATATTCAATCTTACATCTCAAACTACAGCAGCCACCGAGGATCTGTACCCCGTACTCCACTTTGATTGGATCGATTTTTCCTCCCGAGGCATTTAAGGTAACAGGAAACAATGGGAGTGGGAGGTGCAGGAGCAAGAAAGGAGAGGGCACTTCTTGTGGAAACACAAATGAGGGTTTGATTAAAGATCCTGCCGGCTATGTAGCGAGTACACTGTATCCAGAAGAGTGGTTTTAAAGGAACAATCCACTTCACTTGTACAGGCGAATGTGTCTTGGCGGCACTGGTCGAAGGTCACGAGGCGTCACGGATCCCAACAGACCTGTCTGAACTTCATTCAACGACATTTTTTCTTTTTTGACCCTGCGCTAAATATGAAAGCACTTCGCGTCGCCCGTAGCTGTTTTTTTCAGGGGTTTTGTCGTGAGGATCAAACCCACCGGCCGGCCCGTGTGCGCGGCGTCAGGAGGGCACAGCCTCCTTGCGTCGGCGTATGACTGATGGGAGCCAACAGACGAGCGCCGGTAAACACAATTAACATGCCGTGAGAGATGAATGGCGCGTCTGTGTGATTGTCGAAAGGAATTACGCTTCGTAATTCCAAGCTTCGTCTTCGCAGGGGCGACGCCGTCGAACAAATCATGGCTCAACAATGCGCGTTCTGCTCGCTCTTCCCTTTCCAGCATGTTGAACAAAGCAGAGGCGAGGGTAAGCATGTTTGTTACACATCATTAACCACTGTATCATGTAACATTGCCACTAATGCACTGAGACTAATCTCCTTTCCTCCAATGTCACCGATAAAGCTCCCCGTATCTCTTATCTCGACTGCTAAACAGAATCAGACATACGCCTCTGATCCCCTCTCATTAGGATATCAAAGTGTTGATAAAGGCCGTTTATCTCTTCCCAACTAGACCCGGCTAATTGAATCCAGAGCTAGATAGCGATCTAGCGAGTGTGTCAGTGGATTAGTAAGGGCCTGTCACCACGGTAACCCAGGAGGAGGAGGAGGAGGGCTAAAGTTGATTCCTTGCCGCCTCCAAACGACTGTGCAGCGCATCCTCGCTCAATATCCGCCTGATAGTGCTTCCTTCCTGAGGCGAGCGCCGCCGCGCCGCAGCCCCTCATCTCTCTCAATCTGCATCAGGCAGGAAATGAGACCAGATGTACAACATGACAGTTCACTGAGTTGAGACCTGCTTGCTGCCTGGCCATTGTCGGCGTGTTTATCTGATAAAAAAAAAAAAACGAGAAACTTTTAATTTGACGAGCATAAAAACCGCTGGGCTCCTCTGTTTCCTTTTGTGAAGCCTTCATATCCTCCTTTTATTCGGTTTTGTTTCCTCCTTTGATTCGCCAATCCCAGCTCCCTCTCCTTTTGTTTGCATGTCTTACACTCTGTGTTTTCCTCCCTTTTTTTTTTTTTTTGCTCCTCCGTTCTGGATCGGAGGACGTGAAAGCAAAGCATCCGCCTCTCCTCTGGTTTTCCAAAGACCTTGGGGGGGGGGAGCAACTTTGACACAAAGTTGTGCGGCCTCGCCGATACCAAGGACCTTGAAAACCAGCTCTGCTGGTGGCTGTAATTTGTTCTCCAATCAGCGTCAAGAAAGATTAGACCGACATCAGAAATAAAACATTTACAAGACACATTTTGTCCGTGCTTCCAACACCAACAATTATGACAGAATGAGATTTTTTTTTTTTTTCTTCTTTTTTCTTACTTTCACCATCCGTGACTGGTTGATCCAGGCAAAGCCACGGATCACGAAAAGTGGCCCCTGCAAGCCATTAAGGCTCTGATCCCTGCCAGTCCTCTCTCTCTTCCCAGCGTTTCCTTTCTCATGAACTCCGACAGTGTCAACTCCTGCGTGTCCCCGAGGCATCATCCTCCTCCTCCTCCCTTCTCTTGTGAGAAATGGGCCTCGGCTCGGGGGCGAGTTGCGAAACGCAGGAACTCCTGCTGGCCGAGGCAATCCCTGCTGGATTTAACCTCGGCGCTGGTGAGGGCTCGACAGAGGAAGTGCGTCTCGGGAATCTTCGCGCTTAACCGGCCCGAATTTTGAGTTGCGCAAGACGAGGAGGGCGAGTTAAAGGCTTTCGTGCAACAAACCGAGAGCATGTTTTATAGATGTGTAATTAGTGCGTACATCCCTTTTTTTTCTTTTTTTTTTTGCTTAAAAGAGCTACGTTTTTCAAAAGAACTAACGGTTGCATTGCATATTCAGCCAAAATAAAGTGTGCAGCAAGCGCCTTCGGTGAGTCATCTTTTCATACCGTCTACCCTCAGCTGCCGTGTCGAGCCGCCAGGTGCAAAACCTGTCTTAACGGGGGATAAGTACACAACAACGCGCCTGGTTTGCTCAGCGCTGAACTGGATACAAGCCTGTAAAATAGTTGAAAAGGCTGCAGCGGGGAGGTGATTTGAAACGAGCCGGGCGGAGCTGGAGAGCTTCCAAACAGGTGCTACTGCACCGTCGTCCCCACAGGAGGCTGCAGGCGAGGCGAACGGCGTGTGTGTGTGTGTGTGTGTGTGCGCATATGTGTGTGTGTGTGTGTGTGTGGTGGAGGCTGGAAGAGGATTTTTTTTTTTTTTTTTTTTTTTTATGGTTATTGTATTATCTTATCCTCATGGGAACTGGTTCCTGATCTGCTGCTTCCTGCTTAGGGGGGAAAGAAGGGACAAGAGCCGGAGAGTCAAAGCGATCGAGTGCGTGAGAGAGGGAGCGCGTGCCGAGATAAGAGAAAATCACAGGAGCTGCGCTTTTATGGTTTTACTTGAAATTGTGGCGAAATAAAACGGGGCTCGACGCATGTTTGAATTGACTTTTTGTGTAAAAAGAACACACACAAAAAAACCCCCAAACAACACGCAATTAATTAATCCCCATAACTGATTAAACAAGATTTATGGCCTGGGTTCTGCGATCCCTTGAGGGGTTCCCAGAATTCCTTTAGAGGGGCCAAGAAAGAAAGAAAGAATCCCGATCTTAAAGAGGAACACACACGTTCAGACGCTCCAACGCCAGGTGGCGGGCGGCGCACGGCGGGTGCTTTCGGGGCGTCAGACGCGGGCTGACAGGTACGGACGGGCGAGCTGCTGTCAGAAGGGCTTCGCATCAGATGTGCAGGTGGGATCCTGGGGAATCCAAGCCGACCACTGGACGAGACTTCAGAGGATGAAGCTCAGGGGGAGAATGTCAACATCGACAGCTTCCCAGGAACACACACCCACACACACACACACACACAAACATGCACACACAGGCGTTAACCACAAATGTGAACGCTCGCCTTTGAGGTTTATAACAGGGCGCTTTTGCCGCCAGCGCACTCACACGCCGACAATAACTTCAAGTGCCGGGATTGTCTTTGAGGTGTATCTTATTTTGTCTGGTAGGGCGCACGCGCGCACGCACACACACACATAGGCGCACGCACGCACACACACACACACACACACACACATAGGCGCACGCACACACACACACACACGCAATAAATCCAAGTGACACGGCTGTCTTTGTGGAATATCTCATTTCACTTGTTAGTGCGCACACAGCTTCAACTTTGCGGGGGTATCTCATTTCTTCTGCGAGTTCATACACAACACACACACGCTCCAAGATCTCTTAGAGGTATGTTATTGTATTTCATCTGCAAGCATGCTGGCACACACACACACTCCAGAGGCTTCGGCCGTCTTTGAGGCACACCTCCAGACTCTTCTCGGGGAAAGACAAAAAGTCTTCTCTGAGAGTTCTGGGCTGAGAGTGGCGGCCCGTAAACTCAGCTGGCATCACGGTGTCACTTCAAACGGAGACGTCAGGCAGCTTCTCTGTCTGTCAGAGCGTTCAGACTGACGCTCCGGAGAGGAGCGACGCTCGGTGGCACCACATGGGCATCCACACACACACACACACACACACACACACACAGACTCCAACTACAAATGATACAGCGGTCTCGCTTTTCTTTGTCAGCTCGAAGACACACTCTGACTGCTTGTCTCTCTCTCTCGACTGTGCAAAAAGGGTGGTAATGAAATCTGGATACTGGGAAAGGCTTTCTCTAGTGCTTATTTGTATCTGCCTTTTTGCTTATTTGAATGGGCCTGCAAGTTATCTTCCTTCCTCTCGTCCTCCTCTTGATAACACGGCGCGTCGGAGGGCTATCTCTCAGCCGGATCTGACTCGGGGAAAGACAGCGCAGATGAACTCCGCGCTCACTTGTTAGTTGCGTCTGTGTCCTCTCTCGGGTCCAGACAGACGAGGCAAAGTCCTCCTGGCGGGCGGCGTCGCTCCTGCCGCTTCCTGCCGGGGACGGTTACCTCGACCTCTGCAAGCATCAAAGCCGAGGCACTGAAGCGAATCCACCAGCTCCCAGACACACAGCCGAGATACAGACTGATACACTAACACACACACACACACAGACAAAAGCGGCTGTATTTTGGCTGCGTATCAGATGAAGGCAGCGCGGGTCACGCTCCTTTTCACAAGATGACGGAGCAGAGCTATCAGGAGCAAAGACCCGGAAAGTTCTGCAGCACAGTTATGAAACTGCATTAAAAATACTGCGCTGGTTGGATGGAAGACATCATTGCGCTTAACCGGATACTTCTCGCTGCCTGTTTGCTTATCTGGAATAAATCATACAAGCAATGAGGGGGGGAAAAAAAAAAAAAAGGAAAAAAAGTTGTGTTTTGAAGCACTGATTTGGCCCAGCTGTGTGCATCTCTGTGCGCTGTCGCCGTTGCAAATCGCAAACTAAATGTACGGAGAGTTTACGTGGTTTAGTTGCTGTTTGCTCTGAAATACAGGAGCAGACGCTTAAGAAAAAATGGAGAGAGAGAAAAAAAAAAAAAAAAAGATTAAAAACCCAGCACAACAGGCGAAACGAAAACCAAAGTCTGAGAAATGCTTTTGTTATCATGGAAATGTCATGTGAAGTAGAACTGATAAAAAAAAAATTAAAAAAAAAAGCAATCAGAAGAGAAAACGTATTTAAAACAAAGCAAAGAGGAGCACAAAGAACTTTTTCATTAGGGCGACCGGTGGAGGCCCAGAGTGCAATTTCACAGAAAGACAAACATGAAAACACTCTATTAAACGGGAGACTTCTCCAGCCGCGCGGTAACTTAGAACAAAATAGGCTGCTATTATCATGATGAAACGCTGAGCTCGTGAATCCCATAAGCTCGTGCAAATATCAACCACCAAACAGCAGAGATATTGAGACGGGGGGGGAAAAAAGTAGCTTAATTATACATTTTCAGTCCTCACTGAGACGGTTACAGGGAGCGCTGTGCAGCCGCCGCAGCAGCAACCAGAGACGATCTCGGATAGGAAAGCTGATGCAAGTTGCACACAGCAGAACTAGTTGCAACAGCTTGCGTTGAAAGGAAAAGACACAGAACAGAAAAGGAGGCCTTAACAAGCAATCGCATGTCCTAATCAGCCAATTAAAGCTCCTTATTTTCCAGTAACGGAGATTTTTGCTTTCTCCCATCGCCGCTTGCCAGCTAGCTTCTTACGGTTCACGAGTGTTTCCTCCTCTCCCCTTTAGGATAATGCTGGTTTATTACCACTTGGACCCTGTCTTTGTAGTTTTGGCTATCAGGTCTTTAAAACACTGTGCATGCCAAACTGGATGCTGGGATCTGGGAACATGGCAGTGCTACAAAAAAAGAGAAAAAAAAAAAGAAAAGTCTGATGGTGCAAGAAACATGAGCGGCAAGATGATTGGACTGGCTGTAAACATGTTGACTGGTGAGCCAGGATGTCTTAAGCGCCGTATTTTAAAGGTGAAAGTGGACGAACCCACGCCTCAAATACTGGCTGTGATCAGCATATTTGATGTCCCGTGAGCTTCCGACAAACGTTATCCCAGCATTCAACCTACCTAAATTTAGCATTATGTCAGAGGAATGTGTTCTATGGATGTATATAATGGCTACTCTTGGAGAATCATTTCATTGTTTGTCTATGTGTTTGGTTCCAAATGAGTTCAATTAATGTTTAAAACGTACCCAATGCCAAATATGTTTTGCCATGTCGTCAGAGCCCAGCTGTTAAAGGAAATGCAATCAAAGTTCATATGTGTCTTGCCTACCAGCTTATAACAGTTTTTATCGAGAGCGGACAGGGAAAGGAGCGGAATTGAGCATTTCCACTAGGAAGCTGCGGCAGGAGAGTGGTGAGCTGTGTTCACTTTACAGTAGCAATCCGGCTAAGCTAGCAGACGTATGATGCCTCGATCTATGTGCTGCGACCCTGTTTGTACTGTTGCTGAAGTTTGGTGCTGTTCTGAGCATTATGTGTGGCTTTTTGATGGCGACTTGTTGGTGGAGGCGTATACTGCAATGTATTGTTATCGTGCGGTCATTTCTGAGGTTGCTAAATTTACGTAAGCTAGCGGTCTATAAAGTTGATCTCTTGGGGGGGGGGGTCTTACTCAGTGTCACGGTGTGTTAGACCATGGATTAAATTTACACCGGAATATCCCTTTAACATGATCAGTGGCCTACTGTGTAGGGATCATAGACAGAAATTTTAAAGTAGGACCCAAATCAGGATTACACCTAAGTGTGATGAGGTAGTATTACTTTAAAAAGTTGACCCCCGCATGCTCTCCCCACTTCAGAAAACAGTTAAAGCCGATGCATACGCTCAACAGTAAAAGTATTCCCCATGTTGAAGTTTGATTGCTTCATTTGCATTTAAATCACTCAGCCGTGCGTGTGTATATTTTTATTAACTTAATATCATGCATGGATGAGTAATCGTGCATTGCACTATAACCTGCTATTAATTCCCAATCTGGTCTCGTCAGCTCACATTTGTGAGGCATTTTGTGATATGTTATACTGCTTGTTTTTACTGTGCTTTTGATTAAATTATATCGGCAAACTAATGTTCCTCGTTGAGAACTCAACTCAAGTGGATCAGATACGGTAAGGGAGCCAAGTTAAAAGTTGATCGCTCTCCATGCAAAATATGTGCTAACTGGCAGTCAGAGTTCTTCTACATTCCCACTATAAAAACTGACCACTGAAACAATTACGACCGCATCTAAATTAGCCCCTCTGCACCCTCCCTAAAAACCGAATCCATCAAGAAATGCGAGGGAGCGCTGCGGTCTGCGTTTCCTCACTGCTTAATGAAATGCCTGGATACAGTCTGAAGCGGCTCCAGCTTCTCGGAGGAAAACAAGAAAAGGCTATCGAACGGAGGTCACTTCGCTTTGCACAATCTCCCCACATCAGTGGTGCTTCCTCACAGATGCCAAGATGCCCCCCCCCCAAGTATTTCAATTGAAATTGCACAAATCAATGGCTTCGTCTCCGCCCACAACAGGCCTGCGAAGAACTCCCTCTGCATTCTTGGACTCACAGAAATCCTGAATACATGCCATACGCTTCATTATATGGGCTCGTTGATGGAGTTGTTTATTACGCTGCTATGAAATGTGCCTCTGGCCGTGATGACAGCGTCTTTTCCAAGGTGCCAAGATTTGCTCAGCTAACCTGAGAAGCTGCGCAACAAGGATGGCACCATTGTCAGCAAACATCATCCCCGCCGGAGTGTGACTGAAAACGGTGGTAAATCCAACTGAGTTTCAGGGGCTCTAACTGGTCGAAAGTTGAAAATAGAAAAGTTAGTGCAAGGTGTTCAACAGCTCCATGACACAGCACAGGCCAACATTTTGCCAATTAACACTGAACGCTGATGTATTTGATGAGAACGGAATCAGTTTTGCAGGAATTCGACCATAAACTAAATTACTGGACAAACTGAAACTTTGATTTTGAAAAGTCCTTGGATCACTAATGTTTGTTTTTTTTTTAATCATAACCAAATGAGAACATGAACGAGTGAACCAAACAGTGTTCGTGGCAATCCACCCACTATGAGGCGATATTAAACTCCAAACCTAAGATGTGAACCTTATGGCGGTATCAGAGGAAAACACACAGGACTGCCAAAGTCATCAGCCTTCATTGTCTCGTTACGATAAATGTCTGCAGCAAATTTATGTCAGTGCATCTGGTAGATATTTCACAAGGATGACTTAAAACCTGCTGGTTGTAATAGAGGAGAATTCAGGGTGGGGGGGGGGTGGAATCTCCAGAGTCATTATGATTCATCATCTGGGCATCATTGATACTCTATCTGTACCAAATTTCGTGGAGATCTGTCCAATATTCGTCGAGATATTTCAGTGAAAGCCGACAGCGTCAGGCTGCTGGTGGCACTCGGGGAAGGAGCCAGCGGGATACCTCCTCCGGGGGAACATGACTGTTTGGCGCAACACTTTTTCACGGCAACCCGTCCAACGGGAGCGGAGAGCAACATGTGTTTCGATGTAGGAAAACAGGCATTCTCTCACACACACACACACACACTCCGTGTCGAGCTTGTGTGTTTACAGCATGTGCTGAGTGTGAGGGCTCGCAGCCAATCCTTAAACAGACCACCCCTGCATCTACCTCTCGCTCTCTTTTTCCGGACTCTGTCTCTCCTGCTCCCTCGCCCACTCTTTCGGCACTTCGCCGTTTCTGGTCCAAGCTTACGGCTTTGGATCCACCTTTAATTCACCGACTTGAGCGTGGCTGCTAATGACTCACGCTGTCTTGTCTGCGTCTCCCGAGTGTTTTTCTCTGAACCGCTGGTTCAAGAAAGTTGGAAATTCTGACTTCTTAACGTGGATAATCCAATGCAGCCGCCCTCAAAGTGGTGATTCCAAGTAGGAAACTTTCTCCGCCCCGACTTCCCTCAAATGTCACGTCAACACCTTTAAAGGCGAAACGGCATTATTTATAACATGTTTATATTGCTAAAAGTAACCGTCCCACATTGTGCAGTTCACTCAAGCTAGCCAATGTTCCTAAATATCAGCGGTGGCGTCAGTTAAAGATGTTCTTGCAGGCCTCTGTCTCCCCCGCTCGTATTACTGAGCTGGTCCAATAGAACATACAGAGGTTGCAATTATGAGCTGCTACCTGATAATTACCAGGTTCGGCCTCAGAATGGAAGGCAAAGAGATACAGACCGGGAGCTTCTTTAACAGCCGAAGCACAGCTCGGGATGAACGAGCAGCGGCTGGCGGTCACTGCAGCGGACGGACGACGGGATAGATGCGTTCCAGATAGCTAACACGGGTCCGGCGCTCCCCAGCAGCTGACCGGTGCAAACAATCTGCGTCGGCTGACCCGGGGCCTGTCAGAGCAGGCGACCACCCCTGAGTCGTTTACGACCCCTTCTGAGTTCCAGACGTTTGGAAAAGCCCCATGTTTTTGCGTTTGTGTCTCTGGCGTGGGAGATAAAAAGAAAAAAAAAAATATATATATATATAAAAAAAAAACATTGCTGAAAGAGACAGGCTTTTGAATCGTTGTGATTTACGACAAAAATATGTTGCACCATAAAAAGCGCCTCTTGGGCCCTGATGTGTTTGCAGTGGGTCGTGAGCAGGACTGGACCTAAATCTGGACGTCTGAAAGTTTTTATTTATCCGGGGGAAGGTTGACTTGGTGTGCATGCATTTGCAGCAGAGCCTCACTTTTACACTCACAGCGCTCTCTGCACTTTCATGTCTGGAAGTCGTCATCCGTTGGCTCGAGGCGCTCCAGAGGACTTAGAGGTCCCGTGCCTTGCTCGAGGGCACTTCTGCAGACTTAAAAAAAAAAAAAATGTTTTTTTTCATCGAAATTCTGCATCCCATATTGAAACCACAGTGCTTCTGTGACCTCTGGACTGCCTTTTTTTTTTTTTTTTTTCTCAAAGCTGCAGCGACTGAATGAAGAGGCTAGAAGTGGAAAGTGTGTGCGTGTGTGTGATGACGGCTGTGTGGTGGAAACTGAAGGTGGAGCGGAGGACAAACAGAGAACGAAAGAGAGGAGAAAGACAGAAATCCGCTCCTTCACAGTAAAATCTCTCAGTTAAAAAGCTAGAGAGGAGAGGAGGGTGTTGACCGGACGCCAGCGGAGAGAAGCGCCAGCTCCCGACTGCCTCGGGCTGAGCGTGACTTATCGAAGCCTGCAAAGAGTATTGATACAGGGAAAAAAAAAAACAAAAACGTGCGGACGCTCGGCTTTGCTGATGGAGACTTCATGCGATTTTTCCAGTGAGGACAGATGGAGGCTCGCCGCTAAAGAGGACTTACTGGGAAGCCTGTGCAGTCCTGACGCAAGAGGGGCATAATTCCACATGTCACAGAGCATCAATAAATATGTTAAAATATTTAAACAGATTTCCCCTAATAACTACCCTCCTGACCTCTGGATGCGATGCTGCCTCTGGGCCGACCACTTCAGTGCTCGTGTTGAAACAACCGCAGATGTAATTCCTCACGTTAGGCATCCAAGTTTGCCGGGGACGATATTATACGGCGTACCACTTGACATGGATGGCAGTGCTCACCGGCTCTGCCGCCACCTCCAAGGCAAACATACTTCTACCCAGTGTGGCTAATGCTCCAGCCCAAGGCATTAGCTGAAGTGTCTTGTGCTGAGGAGAGACAGAGTGCAGCCACTAAATAAGCTGGCTGCTGTCTCAGCTCGGTGTTTGGGCTTGGCAGATTTGAGGAAAGCGGTGGAAAATGTACCCATAATTCCCTCCTAATGTTCCCCCTCCCCCCCCACCTCTCGATACACCGACTGTCTGCTGACAAAATGACTCATTTAGGCCGAAGTGTCCCTCTTTCCACTTACCACCTTGTCTTTTCATGGTGGTGACAGCTACCACTAACGCTAACACTTGGTAATGTTAAACGTTACTTGTATAGTAATCATACACTAAGATTGATTTAGTCTGATGTAAGTTCTCTTGCTGTGTGCAGGGTAAGGACGGATGGAAAAACCCAGGCTAGATGCACAGCAACCTCTGCAGACAGTAAAACTCTTACCTGCTTTTAACGCTAATCTGATAGATTTGTCAAGCGTAACAACATTTGAGCCTCATGCAAAACAAGAAGGGATTTTTAATATTGCATTTGATGGACGGTTCTGCAGAGGAAGACAAAAAAGGTTCAAAGCAGATCCACGGTTGACGTCAGTTGTAAACATTATGCTGTAATGCACACACACACACACACACACACACACACACACACACACACACACAAACCCCTATCAAACTGTTCAGTTTCAGAGTCATGCTCCCACTGCTCCATTTGGAGCCCTTCACAAGATGAAAAGTTTCAGAGTGTGTGCGATGCAGGGCCTCGTGCTGCAGCCAAATATCGAAAATGTCAACTTCCTGGCAAGCGCTGATCACCTTTAATCATCATATTGTAACAGCACTTTCCCCCTTCGGGCCCTGTGCCGAATAATTGTAGTGTTGGTGATGCTTTCATGTCCGGCTGCAGCTGCGATGTTAATACAACGCGTACTGTAATGTGGCGCTGATACAAGCGAACAAATTCCCTCTGTAAGTCACTACTGCCAGGGGTTTGGGGTCTTACTCTCACTAGGGCCACCCATGCTAACAACACAGCATGTTCCCATAGTGCTTGCAAGGTGCCGCTTTGACATTTTCACAGGAACATCTGTGAAAATGTCAAGATATTAAACGGGATAATCTCCAAATCCTCTGGAATGTCTGCACCTAGCCTTTAGAAGGGAACTTGTGGTTCAAGTTAAGACATTGTGGGGTCGTTTGCAGCAGTTACTGTATGTATGCGGAACAATATACACCAAGCCGGTCATTATATAATGACCACTTTCCCCTTGGGGTTTTATACGCAACCAGTCAGAGCTTATTTTGGTGTAATGACCAGCTTACTGGACATTAGCCTTATGATACGCAGCTTATGACTAAAGACTGTTATTCTAATATGAAACTCTTCCTTATTCGTGGTTTTTAACATTATAAATTAACAGCCAAAGTAAAGGTATAGTCTCTTGACAAAACACTGGAACACCTGGAGCTAGCATCCGTAAAAGTTATGCCGCCATAAAAGAATAAGCATACACAGTCACAGATTATAGACGCTTTCAGCTACCTGTTGAGTTTACAGAAGAGGCCAAGCGCTACGATTCAGCATTCGCCTCCTTTGGTTTTTCATATTTTGGTTCCATAACCTGCACTTCTCATAAAAAAAACACACACTAGAACCACTGGGCCATAAAATCTGTTAGCAGGATGGCGTTGAGCATACTAAAGCTGTAAAAGTGTCTACATGCTGCAACGCCAAAGGCAGAGGAACCCTCCCAAAATGGGGGTGAGGTGGGTTGGTATAAAGAGTAAACAACTCTGCTATTAAAGTGTTACGGCCGGGGCTTTTCAGCGCCAAGTGCTACTCTGGAGCGGAGACCTGGGAAAACAAGGCTAACGCGTACCCACACATTCCTCTCTCTTTTTTCAGACAATCTACTCAACAGTGCATGCACATGCACACATACATACAAATGTAGATACACATGCAAATGCACAAACATGTATGTATGCGTGCTAACTGGTGGCATGGAGTGGACAGGTAACAGCCGTAGTTCCTCATATTACATTTTACAAGGAAAAAAACCCAAAAAAAACAAACTTGCAGCAACCAGAGTTCCTGCCTGAAGCACAAGTAAATATGAATTATTCTAATAGCCAATAATACTATAATTATAGTGATTGAGCGCCATGCATATTAAAGGAGAATATTAAGAGACATCTTTGGCTTGGTTTGGCCTTCAAAAACATCTACAATGAGAAGCTGTGAAGCGGTGCCACTGCTCAACGGGATTCCTTGTTCCTTTCATAACCTTTCATCTGGTGTAATGTTACATGACCATTCTTCAGCGTTCATTGTTGTACTTGAGCCACTACATGCCAAGTGCGGTGGCGAAAAAGACAAACATTTAAGAGAGCAAAGCGCTGTAACACGGCACCGCTGGGTCAATTTGAAGGGCGAGGGCTGCACCTTTACCATCACACACCTTTAGGTTTTCCATGATATGCTGTTAATTCTTTTTTTTTTAATCAAGTCAATCATGCTGAACACCCACTGCACTCGATGCAATCCAGCAGCTCTGTGAGTGAGAGGGGAAGTGAGTGCTGGGTGGGAGTGCAGCCGCTGCAGGACTGACCCAGATATCTGTCATCGGGCGGAGGTTTGTTAGATGCGGGAGAGGACATTACCTTGCAACCCAAAGGACCTATCTCCCTCCCAGTCTCTCTCGTGTGTACCCGAGAAACGATGTATGGGATTGACCAGCAGACGGCCAGAAGGCCCTGTGAGACCGGCCCTTCCTCCACCCCCCCCCCATTCAACACATCTGGGGAGCAGCACAGCGATCGTGAGGGGAACTTCAACATCCTGGTGAACAGCACAGTCAGCACAAAGAATCAGACCCCACGGCGTTAATGAGCGTAGTCAGTCTGGCACACAACATTAGCGCTTTCTCCCCCCCCCCCGTGCTTAACAAACAAATTGCCCCGACAGGTACACGGGTCTATCGCAATATATCGAGCCCCATCCAAAGAATTACGCTGTTTTTTCCCCTGGAGTACTTGATGACTGATGCTGCCCTCTACAGTAGGCGCCAAGTCTGTATACCCAACAAGACAACAGCAAATAAGACACATTTTGAGCCACTGTGTTCTTAAGATGAATTATCGCAAATAGGTCACCATCTAACAGTGTGCGCTCGTGTGCAAGGCAGACTGGCTGAGAAACACATTTCATCTTTCGCACTCACTGTCCGTCCAGCAGCTTCTCCCTCTCGGCCTCTCCTCCTCTCTTTGGTCTAAGCTATTGTATAACACACACTGTATAAACTGCTGCCTGCACCAGGGGATCTTTACCCCCTAAACACTGTAACTCAAACCTCCTCCCCAAGACTAATGGCCCCTGTCAAGCTCACGGAAATTAATATCAGCCAGCGCAGATCTGACGACAGCAAGAGAAGAAGGGATTTGCCTGTTTCGGTACTTTCATAAACATATCCAGCCGCATCCAGACACTTCTGTGTGATTTACTCTGCATGGACGGACGGATGGATGGATGGAGTGACTGGCGGGGAGAAGGTATGATCGAATCTTGGGCAAAAGGGAATATTCCACGTCGGTGGTCTCCAAGGATACATGCAAACTGTTCATTTACCAAGAACATAAAACTTATAAAGTACACTTTTGGCAGATCATTTGGAGATGATTTCAAATCCCCCCCCCCCCACACTTACACCCAGATGTGGATCCCACTGAGGAGGCGCTCATCAGCTTGGATTTTTATCGTCCAACACGTGTTTCAGTCGCGTATTCTTCATCTGAAGCACCTGGCCCACAATGTACTCACCTCCCAATCCCATAAGATCTGCCTGGTATATGCTTTGAGACCTCCACCCGTACTCCACTTCTTCTTCTGCTCTCACGCCCTTTCGCAACTTATTTCAAATGGCTTGACTCCAACTGCAACCGACAGAGTGATATTTGGCCTCTTAAATCACGGCACAAGGCAGTGTCCCTGACACAGCTACCACTATTTCTCCTCTCCCTCCAGGCTCACACTTTTCCTTCCCACCCTCCCAATTTCCTTCCTCCACATATTCAAACCCCCACCCTCTAGGTAGCTTACCTTCAGCCGTTTTTTTTTTCCTCCACAAGGTCAAGAGGAGGGTGCCAGATGCAGGGAGTGATTAAGGCTTTAAACCTGAATGACATGCCTGCATCTGCTTCTAATCCAGGGGCGAGTTAACTCCCACCATCCACATCTTCTTTGAATAAATACTGAATAATGAAAGAAACAGTGCTGCCACTCACTTGCCCTTGTCTGAATGGCTACACCGTCGCCTGAATGTCACAAGCTAGGGTCATGCGCAACTCATCTTTTTGCGAGGTACCTTGCATCAGCCTCTCCACATGAATCATATCCTCTCCACTCACACTAATTGCACTCAAACTATCTCTTCAGGCCCTTTCCTCGGTTGTTCTCTCCTTTGCAATTTTTTCCAAGCACTAACCCTGAATTATCATTTAGTGGTGCCAGTCAGTGGAGGTTCTGGGTACTCCAATATTGTTTGTTTTTTCCCAGTGGAAAAGAGCTGCACTCAAAATGAGGTTGAGGGCAGAGGTTGAAGGTCCCAACCATGGACAGGTTGGGCACCGTTCACGGGTTTGAATCCAACCGGGGACCTTTGTCGTCATTCGAACACCTGGGCCACTCGATAGAAAAGACTGGAGGCTAATGTTTTTGCGTCCGTTTCGGACACTTGCATCGGAACGCAGTGTAAGGCAATACAAAAGTTTCTTTCTTTCATCATTGGGGCAGCAGCTGACTCCGGTCAGACAAGCTATTGGCAAGTGTCCTGCGAGCACGTGAACCCTGGTAGCTGCAACAAGGAACCTCTTGTCCTCTCATTACGACTTCAGTAATGACTCTCTTCGGTCCAAGATGGCCAAAAGCTCTTCCTCATTATTAAGGGATTATGAGGGAAAATGTTTGCTCATTTGCACGAGCATTTTGGACCACCGCAAATCTCCCTTAAGGGCTAAGACATGACCCTGAAACCTTGACCTATCAACCCTTCACTGAGGAAATGACCTTCCAATGTTAACAGACACAAAGATCTTATGTGGAAATTTCCCCTCTCCATTACTATAGGAGGGGGGCTGTTAGGTCATTTAGAGGATTATGCTGAAAATATGAATTTTAGTGAGTGCTAATCTTCAATAGCCATAAAGAAGAAACTGTTCCTTGTTTGACAGGGGGAAAATCACAGATTAACAGACTCCCGGCGGGTGTAAGCTTTGGCAGTACCACTCTCCTAGTTGCAGATGCAGTTCAACAAACCGTTGCTTGTTCAAGTGACAACAATCGAGCCTGCTGGGTTTGGAGAGGAAATAAGCGGATCTCCAAAAAGGCCCCAGAGGACACATCAACAAAAAAAAAAAAAAAAAACCCAGGGCGGTTAAAAGCAAGTATGAGCTTTCACGTGGGAGCAACAACAACAGCGGCCAGTAAATAAAACCATACCCCAATGTGTGTCGGGAGACTTATCTTGTGAGAAAACTTGTCCTGGCCCAAACAGCAGAGCTTTGTTGGCCATGAGGGGAGGCCAGTGAAGGGCGGAGGAGGAAGAGGAGGAGGAGGAGGAGAGAGGGAAAAGTGAAAGCAAAAGGCGAGGGTAGTATTAGACCCCTACTTGGCATCTCTTGAGACACTGTCAAGGGCTGGTAGTTTATGTTTAGCACTCATTAATGGCAGAGTTAACACACTTTATGAGCAAACCTAATACGCTGGGATAGCAGAAGCAATAAGGCTGTGATGTCGAGCCGGAAATGACTCCCTTTGATGGAAAGATGCTTTGCTCTTTGGTGGAAAACTGGCCCACCTGCGGCCCAGAGGAAGAAGAGCGATATGAAGACAGCAGAAAGGCGATAGAATAACCCTGAGAATGGACGTCTGTGGGACAGATACAGATCATTAAGTCCTGGCTTTCCAAAAAACATGGAGTCAAATCCTCACATATGGTCAACTAATATATTGGGGGTGCACTGAAAAATCATCACTCGTCCATTTTTCTCGATCTGCCTGGTCCGGTTCCTGGTTGCGGTGGGTCTGCATACAGTAGACTACACTTCACTTACGTGTCCATAAACTGGGCAACATACGTGCACGCGTGAACCTGCAAGCCACATACAGGAAGAACTGCGGCCAGGAACCGACTCCGAGTTGTTCTCGCTGTGAGACAGCAAACATTAAAAACTCAGCCGCCGAGCCCCCCCCAACTACTGAAAAACTGCTTTATAATTTATATTACTGTAAAAGACCTCATTTCATTTTTATTGACACAGACGCGCAGACATAGACACGCACCCGCAGGGCTCCAGTTGCAGCTTCGCAACATGCAGTTTCACACTCAATTTACTGCTACCAAAAGGCCGTGGACACATCAAATGCTGCCACAATGCTCGGCAGGCAGGCCTGAGGCTGGAGGGGGTCACGCACCACTGAGTGAGTCGATGACCTCATGACTACATCAGGGTCACCGAGTCTGCCTCAACCTGCATGATCTTTCTGCAGCTGTAAACCTCCGAGCGCCGTCTCTCAGCGCGTCCGGCGGGGGCGCCAGCATTGCCAGGGTAACACTAGAAAGGCCAAATGACATCTGTCTTGCATTTCGGAATTAAAATCTCACAGGTATAAAAAAAACATTCCACCATGACCATAGTATTTCAAATGGAGGGAAATAGTTTTTTAGAACTGATGGAAGAGCAGAGAAGTTGATTTCATGTGAATTTCACATAAAAGGATGTTTCTCCACATGTGTTTTGCGCTCTTTTAAAGATCCAATGGGTGGTATTCGTGCATTAAAATGTCTGAAAATGACCAGGCCCGACATAGATATTATAAAAAAAGACATGTCTTTTGATTGCTTTAGATTAAATGTACCACCCGATCACCTTTTCTCAATATAATATACATCCACTGCAAGGGGTTATTGGTTTAATCCAACTGGGGCCACCGATGTTCAAACAAACATGCACATATGGCACTGTAAGGCAATTTGAATAGAATTTCCTTTCAAATGCACGCGAGAAAATGCCTCACACGACACTGCCGCTCAGAGTAAACATACAGAAATATATGAGAAACAGTAATGATTTCCATTTGGCATTTTATTGGCTCTTACATAAGCCCAGCACAGACAAAATGCAGAAAATAAGAAAAACCGACATGTCTGGATTGAAAAAAAAAAAAAAAAAAAAAAAAAAAAAAGTGGAAAATAATGAGAACATAGATGCTGGTTGTGGGTAATGATGAGTCTAAATGTGAGGGCTAACCGCTCCAAAAAAACATGTGTGCTCGCTCTGTTAAGCGCCCTGTAAAAGCTTGTGCCAAGGGAGGGTACAGCAACCAACCACCACCCACTATCCCACCAGAGCGAGCTTTTCATCCAGCCATCTGCGTCTGAGGGTTGGTTTGTGTTTGCTATTTATTTATCCAAAAAAAAAAAAACCCATCCAGCAGTCATCGCTTAAATGCAACCAATGGCTGGATGATAGATGCTGTTTATCAGCGGCACTTTGTTTCACATTCAAACTGTTGCAAACATTCACACCTGGGAACGACCAACTGCAACCGCAACCGTTTTTTTTTTGTTTTTTTTTTTTCTTTATTGGGGAGCTTTACGGGAGCTACTGGAGATGAGGTTGGGAGCGGGAAGACACACAAGTCAGGTCTTTGCTCATGGCCAGGGTTTCGAACTAGCAAACATTTGAACATGTACACACCAATTCCACCCCCCCCCCCAAAAAAAATATATAAAATATACTTAATTTTTTCCTCAAATTTGGATCTTCAAAGTTAGTACCGCCCTGGTTTCCTCCACAGATTTTGGATCATTAAAGAAAATAAGCTCCGTGGCAAATACAAGTTACTTCAACGTTTTGTTCTGCAGTGTAACCCTCAACAGAAAGCTAACGCTGGGCTAAACACTAAGCCACATCACGTTTGCATGACTTCACCGTCACCACCACAAGCCTCTTGTTGCACCATGCTGCAGACGCTTAACTATAAATCGATCTACAGTTTCTAAATTCCAGAATAGTTGGGTAGTTTGCAATTGACGTCCACCTGCGAGGATGGACTAGTGAGCAGATGAGTCTCCGTGTTCGGCGGGATGACTTTACATGACTGAGTGTCATTTAGCCACGTGTTATTTCAAGTAAAAACTCTAAAGTGGGGCATTTATTTACGTATTTTATGTTGAAGAACAACATGTTAAAATAAGCTCGTGTTAACCACCTACCTTATTTAGAGCATTTAACTGAAAAACCCATTAAAAGACAAAGAAAAAAACCAAAAACAAACCGAAAGTACAAAAATATATCTGGGTTTTGGGACTCCTTCCTCCTGGAGGGTTTGTGTTCCCACTCTCTTTTCCTCTCCACTTTCTCGGATCAGAAGTATACTCTTGTGCTGTGCTTGCTTCGTGAGGAGCGTGTTTACTTGATTTTTTCGCTGACCAGTGATATCTTACGGCAGGAAAAAAACAAAACAAAACAAAAAAACACTGGAAGAGCATGGGGACATGAAATCTACGTGGAAAAATCAATTCTGCTGCTGCTTTTTAGAGGGACTTCAAATCCTTCAGCCCAGAGCTGCACAATGAGCATGTACACTTTACTGTACTTATCTGTGTGGGGACTCAGAGGAGCGTCCATCTCCTTCCCTGCTGTAATCATGTTGAAAGTAACTGATCTACTGCCGCCGCTGTGTAAGCCCTGAGTCACTATACCGCAAAGACCGCTAACTTGACTCATAACTAGAGCAATCATTCTCCCTGCATGCCTTAAAAACAAAACACACATCTGAAGAGCGATTGCCTGTATGTGTTAGCATGTGTTTCGGGTTGTGTTTGGGTGTTTTCCTTCTGACACCGGCAGTTTTAGCCCTCTCAGATGTTTTTTTTCCGTGCAGAGTCACGGTTTACCACGCTGCAGAGACGGAGAAAATAAAAGTGATTGGGGAAGAGAAAAGAGGAGAAGAAGAGAAGAGAAGAGAAGAAAAGAGAAGAGAAGAGTGACCTATTCGTTCAGCAGAGGAAAAGGTTATCTGTGACAGCTGGAGAGACAGAACTGGGCCAGGTGTGTGCTAACTCCCTCCTGCTGCTTTTCTCATTATGAATATCACAGAAGTAAAGGTAGACGGTGAAAAGAGGAGGAAAGGTGGAGGAAAAGATGATGGTGCAAGGATGGGTGGGGGGGGAATATGACAAAGAAGGAAGGGGGGTGGGGGGTAAAGGTCAGAGGAAAATACCAGTAAGTGAGTTGGAGGGAGTGGAACACGAGAAGAAAAAAAAAAAAGGCTCCAGTCAGGCAGAGGAGACAGAAGAAAGGAGGCCAGGGAAGGACTCAGAGAGGAATGCTGGGAATGGGAAAGAGCAGAAAGACAGTGACAGGAGACGGAGTGGAAAAAAAAAAAAAAAAGAAGTGCTGGGGAGAGGTGAAACGAAAAGGATCGAGGGAGAATAAAAGGAAGGAGAGGGGAGGTAGCGAAAGAAAACACAGCTGACCGCTGAAAGACAGCTGAAGAGAGACAGATGGGGGAGAGCTGAGGTGGAGGTAAAGATCGCCCCACACCGCTACAGGCAGGTGAATGTGAAGGCAGGAGCTTCATCTGTTGGGGGCCTTTATCTCTGCAATTTGTATTGTGGTTTTGGTGGCGCGTATCTTTAAACAAACGCATAATCACTACAAACTAATCAGTAGACTAACTGTTGAAGAGAGGCGTTGCTTCAGTGGAGGAGGGGGTTAACTGCAGGACTGTGCTAGTTTTTAGCCCTATAAACTGGTGCATGATTATCCTGCAGCTGCATACGAGCAGCTCATTGTCGACAGAGTTAACAGATCTTCTCTGCAGCATATTAGCATATATGTCCATGTACGTGTGTGTGGTTTTCTGAGTGTCTTGTCTTGGCCGTTTACCAGCGGTGTTTAGAGAGAGGGTCGTATGCTTGAAAAGTTGCAGATGCGAATCCTGCAACATCCCTCTCCATATATAGTCGCGTCCCGCATCGCATCAAAACTCTTTGAGACAGACGCAGCCGCGCGTCGATGATGTGCAAAGCGTTTGTTTCGGCCTCTGATCCGTGCTGTTTTCGCTTCTCCGTGTTCGCGCTTCTTCTTCTTCTTTATTTTTTTACGGCGGGGGGGGGGCGTCCTTTGAACTAACAGAGGGTCCCGGAGCTAGGCTAGGGTGTGCGTGGCCTCCGCGTGAGAGCAGAGCTTTTTCTTCCACACACGTACGCAGTTTTGTTTTCCCGCGTCCCCATCGGTGCCGTGACGCCTCGCACAAAAAAAAACGTCAGAGTTAGAAGCATCAGAGAGAAACCCCCGCCGAACGCGATGAGACACTGACGGGGCGGCGGGGGGCCTCGGCGCGCTTTAATCTCGGTTATTTGTTGAATTATGGAGCTCGGGCCCGACAGAGCGCGTGGAGACATTAAAAAAACGAGGTGCAGTGGCTGTGAAGGCAGTGTCCAGCCTGCCTAAAGTGTCCGTGA
The DNA here is from genome assembly GCF_904848185.1 of Acanthopagrus latus. Lineage (NCBI taxonomy): Eukaryota > Metazoa > Chordata > Actinopteri > Spariformes > Sparidae > Acanthopagrus > Acanthopagrus latus. The sequence goes on along the minus strand of NC_051052.1, from coordinate 5,169,113 downwards.
GCAAGGCACTGGAGATCAGCACTAAATGTGAAACTTTACATTCAATTCAAGGGCAGTGTGAGGTTAAAATGGGATGTAAAGAATTTAAAATGTGTTTTTTTTTTTCTTTTTTTCCTAATCCATTTGTCTGACGAGTCTACATTTCACTGCACTCCTGCTTTTCTTGGTGTTTTCGAGCGAACTCTGTGACTGTACTTCCAGGGGAGGGTATTTTTAACCGGTGTGGCTGTACTGTAAACACCGGGCCGCTCTGTGTGTTCTCACTCCAACATTTAAACACCGCGGCCGGCAGCAGACTCCCTGTGGCACGAAAAAGGCAATGAAATACTGCGTGCGAGACAGAAAGCACAGGAGGAAGGAGGGAGCGCGAGCGCTGGAAAGCATAATATTGTCTCAGATATTTGCCCAATTTGGACCCAGGGGTCATTAAGGAACCTCAGCACAGTAGTGGTGGTGGGTGGGGGATGTTGCAGAAGTCGACACACTAATGCAAGAAATGTGAGTGGATCCCATTAGCGGTAGTTACGCAGCTGCGACATATGTTAACCTCATCTGATTTTTAAAAAATTTTTTTTTACATTTCTCAGTTTAATTTGATAATCTCATGGTTCAAAATCATGTGTTAGACCAGAAGTCACTGCCATGTTTCCAACTTGGACGAGGCCGAGCGAGCTGAGGTGGACTCCCCCTGTTAACACATTATTTCTGATTGGTTGAGCAGACCACAGACTGTTGACCTTCGTACTAAAAATACCACCACATTTGCAAAAGGACAAACTAGTGCAGGGCAGCAGCAGGAACATGGACATCACAATGAAAACTGCGAGAGCAAACTTGGCCCGCGTTGCTTTTTGTTATGAAAGCGGTTTCAGCCGAGGCAATTTTCATGCAACTCTCAAGACATTCTATACTGACGTTAAAAAAAAAAAAAAGCTTGCGGCTCCCTTTTCAAGAATGCAGTTTGGGATCAATGAGAACCGAAAAGCCGCTCGGTTCTCAGCGCAGTGTGTCTTAAAGATCGCCTCCTTTTCTGAATGGAGGAAGTGCAAATATAGCGGCGCTGCCTTTCCTGCCGGTTAGCGTTCACACCTCCCTCACGACGACAACTTTCTCTTCCAGATATGGAGTCCGGCACACGTCAAGGCAGGACCACCCATGACTGAGACACGTTCAGACACACACACACACCCCCCCGACAAACACACACACAACCCATCCGATCCATCCCCACCCGCCTCCCTCTGCTGGAACAAGTTGGCCCCTCTTGCTCCCCTGCCTTCCCTCTGTTGTTTCAGCAGTGTCACAGCCAGCCGGCGTGGGGAAGAGCGAGAGCCAGGGAGGACGGAGAGAGCGCGCTTTGACCGGCTGATGCGCCGGACAAAACCACAAATGCATCACTGCGAGGATCGCGGTGAATTACGGTTTAGACGACTTGCAGACAAATGATCTAATATTCCGCAAGTTTCCTTTTTGCGCTCCGCTTTTGAATCACTCCAAATGTTAGGTCATAACAGATGCAAATGTAACTGCGACGGAGTCGATAAATGTAAATGTTCATCAGAAGTGACACTGATGGCCGCACTAAGTGCCATTTCTTTCTCATGCGTATGAATATATGGAAGCAGTCTGTTTAGTTTAACGTACAAATGCAAATTCAGTGCGTCTGAGCTCCAGATACTGAGGGCTTGAAGCAGCTTCATATGGATAGTGTCATCATGCTGGGCACTTTTAAGTACGTACGCTTATTTTTGTCATCTAATTTGAATTTAGTCATAATAATATAACACATTATCTGGATTACTTGCTCGTCCTTATCAGAAAAAAAATATGATAATGGAGGTCAAGCTTAGATAAACATGTATTTAAGTTGCTTGTTGGAAGGCGGCCTCGACGGGCTATAGTTACTAGGAGCAGAGGAGGAAGTCAGGTGAGGTATAGGGAGGAAGCTGGGGTGGATGTTTAGGTGACACCACAGTTTTTTTTGTCTTATATGTAACCGGAAGTCAGTGGTGATGGCGGGGGATACCCTGGATGAGTTGCCAGTTCATCACAGGGCTGAAACATAGGGACAAACATTCACGCTCACGACTAGGGACAATTTTTTTTTTTTTTTTTTTTTTTTGCATGTCTTTGGATTGCAGGAGGAAGCCAGGTTACCCGGAGAAAACCCACCCAGACAGGGGTAGAACATGCAAACTCCACACAGAAAATGGGGCAACAGCGCTAACCACTGCACCGCTGTGCTGCCCAAACTAACAAATCTTAACTTAAGTAACTTACTTGTAATCCGTGATGTCTTTCTGAACCAAACCAAGTAGTTCTAGTGCCTGACCCTAACCAAACAGCGAGCATACGACGAAGTTCGGCTGCATATGTTGCTGGAAAAGTTATGTCGTTTTTGGAGTCATTGCCCGTTTAAGTCATTTAAGGTATGAGGATGTTGTGGGATTACTTTGGAGATGCCATTCGATGAGGTGAGTAGTCGCAGGATGAAGAGAGGGAGAAGAGGACAAGGGGAGGCAGACAGTGTCAGGCCCACCCAGAGGAAGAGAAACGGGGAAAAAGCCGAGGTTTGTTTACATTCTACTCACTCGCTCAAACTCACTGGACCCCGACATCATCCCCCCGAGGCACTCCGCCTCACTTTCCCTTCTGTTTGAACCCACCCATGTTGTTGCCTCGAGCAAGCCGGAGCAGGAGATGCACCAAACAAGAAAAAAATATATATATATATACACAACAACAGATCCTGATTATTCTCCTCCGTCCTCAGTGCACGCACACACACACACACACACACACACACACACACACTGAGAGAGAGAGAGGGAGAACCAACAGGATGTTTTTTTGTTCTCTAAGTGGGTGAGTGTGTCTGGCACTCGTCCGCACTTCCGGCAAACACTCGCGTGCTTTTTTTTTTTTTCTTTTTTTCTCGAGGAGCAACATTCCAGGACGACATGTCACTGACATCAGAGGCTTGCAGAAATAGCAGCCTGCAAGCGGTCACGGCCGGTGTATACAGCGAGCTGCGTTTCTGAGCTAAAGACACACTCGGCGCATCCAGGCCGACCCCGTTCTGTTGACACAAGAGAGGGGCGCGCCACAGTTCGCCTGACAGCAGGGAAAGACGGCTTCGGAGTCGGCTCGTGATAGCTTCTTGTCGTACTGTAAACACAAAATGAGCGCACCCAACCTGCATCCGATTACTCGTAGTACCGCACTGAAGGGCCACGCGGTTGTAAAGACTTACGAGACCTGTAAAAAGAAAGGCACAACTCGACTTTTCCCAAACAGTGCTCTCCGGGGGGGATGGAGCGAATACGTGCGCAGTAAAAGCAGGGACTTATGTGGTGACACTAATTGGTGTTTTCTTCATCATACCAGGGAGCTGGTTTCAGTAATTGGTTGTATTCTCATAGTCTAGACCATAAAAGGCCTTGAGACTCATTGCTGAACTGTCATTATTTTAAAATTTGCAATCCAGGCGAGGGTTGGTTGAAAATATATGATGTAATATTTCGGCGCTAAGATGTTTGTTTTGTATTTTGTTTATTATTGTTCATGGTAACCGTAGGATTCACTAGTCGCGACCCACTTTTACCGCCTCCAGCTGCTGGGTCCTCCAGGGAAACACCGGGTTACACATCGGAGAGCGAGGAATGAAGGCGACCAATAAGCTAGCCACTCTCGCGGCAAGAAATTGCTTTCGATTCAAAATCTCAGAGCCATTAGACAGTATTCTCCGGGAGGCATTCAGGAGTGAATAGACTAACTTCAGATGAATCGCGCGCTATTTGTCAAGGATGAATAAAGACGGCTCCAATCAACATCATTTGTCCCCTCTGCCGTACTGTAGAGTTAACAACTAAAAAAGTCTTCGTTTCCGCCTCAAAAGAGGACTCCAAATTGCTTAAAATCAGTTCCCGGGCTGTCTGATTTGGACGGCTGCCAAAACCCTTGATGCAGGAGATAATTCTCTATCAGTGGTGGTGCCGCTGACACTTCATTAAAAGCCCAGTCAGCTCAGATGAGCTCTTCATTCCAGCCCGTCATCCCGCAGCACCAGAGGCGGCGACTGATGTGAACTGTCAGGGGTGTGTACAACAGGGAAAAAAAAAAAGCAAAACGTCTCGCCTTGTTCTCATCTCCATCGCGCCGAAAACCATGAGTCCGCGCAACGCCGCCAATAGAAACCGTCCACCTGCGGATGTCTGTGAGGGCCTGTGAGGAACAGGCGGACACGGCTTAAACTGGAATGTGTAAACCTCCACCGAGGCCCAACAGTTCCCAATCAGGCCTGTTCCAATGTCACACTTGGCAGCCCTCGATCACTCCAATCTTCATCTTGATTTCACACGACCAGACTGGCAGAGCGCACGATAAGATCACCTTGCACAACACTACCAACCACGGATGTGCTGTCAGTTGAGAGCAAAGCCCTCACAGCAATGGTTAGCTTAAAGGTTAACCAGTCTAACTAAAGGTAGTCAAAAGTCATTGCAATGCGCCGATGGCCACGCTCCGTTCATGGCTGTCAAGTCACGCACTGATCAAAAACTCTGCAGCTGCGCTTCATGTTCAGAAGTCGGGTCAGGGTAGCAAACACCTGTGCGCCGGCAGAAAAAAAAAAAAAAAAAAAAAAAAAAAATGCAGACGCAACTTGTGGACGCTTGTGCGAAACTAGGCGCAGTCCATTGTGCAGTGCTGCAGATCCGGCAGGGATTATCCGCCACACAGTTAAATACAGACTGTTTTAATGCAGCTGAGATTAGCCGCGACTGATTCTGAACGGCGTCCAAAATTAACCTCGTCCGGCCGGCTTTAATCGGTGCCCTTCGCACGCCATTAGACGGGACGAACAGCACCCCTGCGTCGCCTCTTTTTGCGAGCGCGGCGGTCACATTCGGCGAGGCGCGGCTACATCTGCTCCACGTGAAAGCCCTCAATCCAAACACAGCGGAGGGGCCCGGACTGTCGGGCTGAGCTGCAGATCGAATTCGTTTCAGCCGCTTGCCTTAGCATTCGCTCGGACTTCCTCGGCGGCTTCGGCTCGAGACAACATCGGGCCCGCTGTCTTCTGCAAACACCGACGAGAAAAAAAAACCGAATCCCTTCTTCCTCCCTGCTTAGCTCTTAACCCTCATATTTATTTTTCTTGCGCTTGTGTCATGATCATTCTGCAGGCACAGGGATACTGTCAGGATACCGTGATGCTGATTCCTGCAGTTCTGCCCCGCTTCTAAATTCAGTGATCGAGGAGTTATTTCACTGATATGCTGACTGCACGTTGTTCCGCGCGGCAGCCGCAGTAAAATAACACAGACTTTGACTGACTGGAAGGATTCTCCGCCACATCCGACCTCCGAAAAAAAAAAAAAGAAAAATGAAGAAACACAGCTTCAACCCTCCAGGTTAGGATATGTTTAACCCCAGGACGACAAGCCGACACATGCCAGCGCTATCCTATACAAAGGGGGTTTGCATGTGCACAAACAAGCATTCCCTTTGCACACTAAACACACACACACACACACACACACACACACAATCCTACACTTGAGCCTGCTTGATAAACTAAACAAGCAGTGTTTGTTAATGTGAGGGAGTAATGACAGCGTTTACTCCACCTTCTCTCCCTTTCTTCCCCTGAAAGCCCCGAGAGTAAAGCTCTTAAGGGACTACACAACACAATTAGACAGACTAATTACCCCCTCCATACCACCAATCCCTCACCCACACCGACAGGCCGGGGCAGGCAGGAGAGCTCCGCCTCGCCTCCCAAGGACGGGGGACTGACGACGCACCGATTGTGCATTTCAGGCAAATTAGCATATTCATTATTCCAGGGGGAACACTCGAACAAGGCAGTAACAGCTAGTAAGAGTAACGCTAACCCTAACCTCACAGGATGGAGGGCTAAATAAATGAGGGGGGGTGTGGGGAGGCCTACACGAAGGGTGTACTGTTCAGAATGCGATGCGGAGGGATGCTGACACACAGATAAAGTCAGATAAAAAAAAAATGAAAAAAGAGAAGAAAAAAAAAACCAAACTCCAAGAGACACTTTTAATGGGCCGAGCAGGAGATTTCTCACTAACAAGCTGAAAAGTCAAGCTGAAGTTTGCTAGTTCAGCAGCAGGTTAATGATGAAACCACCCCCCCACCCCCCCCACCCCCCCCACTCGCAGTCACCCTGCAGCCGATTTGGACTCGAGTCACGGACACGCCGGGAGGATTTAGAGGCAGGGGAGCGCTGACCTGCACTTTGATGTCTCCTGCCCACGTTTCCTCTGGGTCACGAGGAAAATCAGCAGCTTTGTTCGGTATCAAAAGCCAGAAAAGAAAAAAAAAAAAATAAAAAAAAGAATCAGGGTCAGGGAGTCTTTTCATTTTTTTTTTTTTTTCCCCTCTCCGTCTCTGTTAGGAAGTCTTGTAACGGCAGAGAGGAGGGAGGGGAGGGGGAGGGAGGGAGTTGAGATCAACCGGCCAAACAGGAAAGTTTCAGTTTGCTCAGTCTGACAGTTCGAGGGATGTGGGACGGGCTGAGGCGCTGCTCGGAGTGCTTGGCGGGGAATTTTGAAAACTCCTTCCTCCTCGGGACGGACCGACCCCCGCCTGCTGCTCCGTTGCAGGCAGAATCCGAATCCGAGGGGCCAGATTTCTGCAACGAGGACAGAACTTGGCACGGCGAGAGTTTAACGTGGCGAAGTAACTGTGATCACTGTGCGCCTATTAAAGCATCTGCAACACTGCGGTGCTGTTGGGGGGTATTAGGAGAACGCTCTGGGAAGGAAGGTGCAGGTAATCCATGTGAAATATTACCTCGCAAATGGGAGACAGAAAAGGGGAGACAACTGAGGAGGGGGGGGGGGGGGGAACAGAGTCTATTCAGACCACGTCCAGACCTAATCTTTGGGGCTTCTCGGGTAGCACCCCTCACATCTGTATTACCTTTCTTCTATAGAAGAGCAGGCTCGGTTCACTTCCCAGGTAAAGGTCTCGACTGAAAACAGGACCCTGCGCTGCCACGGACACACTGATTAGTTAATCATGCGCAGACTGAACGGGAAGCAGCATGAGGTAATACACCGACAGAGATCCATTAGTCATCTGGTTTCCCCTCTTAGTTGATGACAAAAAAAAAAAAAAAAAAACAAAAAAAAAACAGCTACATCATCCCACTGTAGCATGACTCATCACGGTGTGCTGGAGCTGCGTCTCACAGACACCTGCTCACGCCGACACGGGGGGAAAGGTGAGTATGACAGAGAGTGAGCCTGACCGGTTCACCCACCCTTGACACCTGTGGAGTGTCACTACGCTGCCTGCACACACACACACACACACACACACACACACACACACAGAGACTCACTACACTGCCACCTCCACTGACCTTGCAGATCTTGCTCTCCTCTGTCGCCGCCCTGGACTTCCCCTCAGCCGTCCTCTCCTGCTGGTACTCAGACTTGACTGACAGCTGGCAGGAGAGCCCCGGGGTGCCCTCACCTGCCCTGAGCTCCTGCTGCCGGGCCATGTAGCCCTGCGAGGCGGCCGCCCTGACTGCGCTGGGGATGGGGAGAGCGGTATGCACTGGCTTGGTGCCCACCGCCGAGGGTTGCCTGAGCTTGGAGGCTACGCCAACCACCGGCATGGTACTTCCCAGGCACAGAAATAACAACACGAGGGGTGCGAGAGAGGTCCACAAAAAAAAAAAAAGTGCCGCGCGAGGAAAAGGGAGGAGGAATCTGCAGCGACTCCTACTGATGTCTGGCTCGGGAGAGGAAAGGACGAAAACTTTAAAAAAGAAAAAAAGAAAAAGAAAAAAAAAAGAAAAAGAAAAAGAAGCAGTTGCCTCTCAGACTGAGAGGAAAGCAACCGCGCTCATTCTGTAGCCTACAGCAAGCAGGACTCTCAGAAACTGAGAGAGCTTCTCCTTCCTCCTGATCACTCCCTCCTCCTTCTCCTCCCACAAGCAACACTCCTCCCTCCCCTTCCCTCCCCTCTCCTTCTCTCTCTCCTTCTCTCTCTCCCTCTCTGTCAGAAGTGTACCACAAAGTCAGCCAAAACAGTTCAAGGGGGCGTGAACTCCTTTTGGAAGGTATAACCAACACTCTGCAAAGATTACTGAGACCTGCATGGGTGTGTGTGTGTGTGTGTGTGTGTGTGTGCGTGTGTGTGTGTGTGTTCAGTGCTCTCCAACACAACTGTCAAAACAGCTCTCTGTCCCTCCTCTCCCTCTCTCTCTGTCCTCACGCTAACACCGAACACTCAAAATAGACACGGCCTCTCCGTTCACATCTGGAGCTGCCCCTCCCTTTGATGAGCGAAATAGTAAAAAAAAAAAAAAAAAAAAAATGTGAGAGGGGGAAAAAGCCCTGTGAGTTGTACGTAATGAGGGAATCTAAATATGACTATTGGACGTGTAAAATAAGGAGAGGGGACACCGAAGCGGTCGGTGTCTTTGTGGGAATTCTGTACTTTCGATCGGGGGGGAAACCAGACTGCAAGTTGCTCGGCCGGTTTCTGCTGCTGAGCGTGTTGTTGGAGCTGCTCTTTGCCTGACACTGAAGCGTGCTGGCCACACTCTTGAAACGTTCAAAACAAACAGCTTCACCAGCTGTGAATGTACATTTGATATTTCAATGCTCGCCCATTCAACTAATGCCATCGGGGATTCAGAATCTTGCCCATCGACAGTTCGAAAAGCAAAGGGATCGAACCCCTGACCATCTAGTTGACCCCGATCCTCAGCCATTTGCAAGAATGTGTCTGTACCACTTCAGTAGAAAGTTATCGGTGTTAAAATTCAGCAGCAGAAAGATCCAGTACACTTACGGGCCCTGGAAACTTTTAGAAATGTAGGGGCCTCAATGTGCTTCAATCGAAGCGCTTCTCAGATCATCAGCAGCGTTTGAAACACTCTCTCTCTCGCTCCAATGTCAGAATCAAAGTGGCTGCGGCGATTTTCTTGTATCTTTCTCGAGGTGATGAACAAAAAACCTTGAACATAGATTTTGACAACATGGGAACATGCTAAATGCTACGCGTGGTCGTATGTGTCTTCAACTTAATGGGACAAAAATGACTCATTACTGTCATAATGGGTAATGGCTTCTCCGAAATGTAATCTTAAGTTAATATATTATTCATGGTGGTTAAAAAGCTTTATTTTAAAGTAACTTAATTGGCAACAGTGAAGCATGCGAACAGCTATAACTGAGCAGCTGCTAGAAGAAGACTCGTTTCGGGCTTCTTTTGCCTTTAACAAGAAACAGCATCCGTGTCTAATGTATATCAGTGGCGTGGACTGCAGGAGGCCGACAGCATCTCACACAAACACGACACCCACAGCAGTAAATAAATGAGGGGACAAAATAACTCTGTCCGTCTGACAGCTTTTTGTTCGCAGTCGGTTCCGGCGAGGGTTGCGTGTTACGGTACATTAGCTTGTAGTGTTACGCAAACGACATGCTGGCCGGGTATAAATCTGCGAATCTGCGCGCGAGGACCAAAGAGCACAAGTGAACGCAGCGTTGGGATCTACAGCGTGTACGTTCCATCCGATGTTTTGTTGCTTGCTGAGAAACAGATGGGCCGCGCTGCATTTGGACTGCATTAAGCTGACACAATATGACATGTTGCTACTCTTTTTTTTCCTAATGGCTCTCTCCTCTATGTGAGCCTTAAAAGGGAGTGAAAGTTTTTATATGGAAAGCCTCCATCTGGTTCAGTTTAGAGAGGCGAGGAGATGTGCTGGAATCAGAGGCGCGCGCGTCGCAGCGTCACGGCGAGCCGAAACTTTTTTTGACGCGGCATCGGCCAATAAAGAGAGCGGGGGGGGGCATCTCACAAATGAGACGACACCTGAAGTGTGCACCTGAGAGTCTCTGTGCACTCTTGTAACCCGCGCAGGTGAAAGGTCAACATGAAAAAAATGGCTGCCGACATCAGTTAAGCATGGCACGATTATTCTACACACTGCTGCTTCCGCTTCTCCTCACTTTCATACGGCCTCAATTCCTTTGACAGTCAATTGCCTTAATAGGGACGCTGCTCCCCCCCCCCCGGCCCAGAATAGCACCAGCTTCTCCAACATGTTTTCAATCATGCACCAGGGGCTATCATGACAAGCCTTAAAACAACAGGATACCACGTGAATGGATGGCGCGGGTCCAACTTCGACTCCGACTGCCGCTGCCTGCTGAGCTGCAGGGATTGGAGCGCGCTTGGCGGGCGTCCAGCCACCCAGGACCGTCTGGAACAGTCGGGAAACCCGCCTCTGACGAGGTACCATCCCGTGGGTGCTGAGTCGAAACAAGCTCACACCAAAACCTCAGAGAGATCTTAAGAAAACCTCTCACTTCCACCCCCCCCCACCGCGGAGATAATCACCTTACCCTGCAAATAATTACACAGTGGGAATGAGAGCGTCTCGGCCATGTGCAGGTAAAAAAAGCCCGCCGCTGTAATGCAGCGCTGAAAGTTTCTCATTTAACAGCAGCGAGGGCCTCCAAAGTCAACACCGGCAAAGAGGATTCCAGGTTCACTTCCATCCGCACAAATCAAGTTGGGCAGGTCAGCACCCTTATGTTTGGCTACCACGGCCGACCACTTCTCTAAAAATAGTGTAACAGCCAAACGTGTCACGGTTGAAATGCGCAGAGGACAGGGAGGGGTGAGGAATGGAATGGATATCAATGGGAGGAAGATGTTGACCAAAGAAGATTGAGTGTTCACAACGTATGCTGGATTGCTAAACCTCCGTTCGCATCTTTGAGAAATATTTCAAAACGCGTGGCTGTCAGAAGAGGAAGGAGAAGGAGAAGAAGAAGAAGAAGAGCTGTGGTCGGGACCACCTTCGTTGTGTTTGGTCCGATTTCGAAACAGAGTCCAGGCAACTGGTCACAGCCAAGACAAGAAAATAATCAGAGTGTACAAACAAGGCTGAAACAACAACCGAGCATACGTGTTTAATTCGAAGAGTCGAATACTTTAGCTTGCGAGGAAGCTAGATTTATGAGCTTTGAGCGGCCGTGTGATCTTGCGAAGACTCGAGCTGTGGCTGAACACTGTGCTTGAACCAGTCAGCGTCATTTCAGCCACAGGTGTTCTTGAGGTGTATCAACCAGCGCTGGAGAGAACATTTGATTGAAAGAGCATCACCGAAGGCTTTTCTTGATGGCGAACATCCTCTTCTCCTGACTGGCTTCAGTAAGAAGGTGGTAGTGCTCTCCTACTGTTGATCTGGTTGAAGTTAGCCCATGGTAGACAATGATAGACGGCTGGCTTGTCTAATTTAATCAGTTTTTGAAAGTGCTTGGCCTTTCCCAAACAGGGAACTACCAAACCATCAAACCATAAAGTTTATTACTTAAACCTTAATGGTGTGTGAGCTTTCAGTGCATAACCAATAAGATGTTCCCAAAGTGATGAAAGCAGATAGATTCAAGAACCCGAACGTTCTCTGTTATGATCGGAGAGTATCGGTAAGGATATCAACACATTTGGATCATAATATGGGAAATGCAGGCAATAATATCTCTGGATTCTTGGAGGTCGACCATCTTGTGCCTTCTTCTTTTACTGGATATATTACTCAAAAATGGACTTTTCCAAATTTGTCGTTTTTTTAGACTTTTTGAAAAAAAAGTTGGTGACGTAAAGTGGCCCATAATGCTGATAAATGTGTAGCAAGCGTGAGACCAAATCAAAGCAGCCACAGTCATTTGTACAGACAAAGGCCACTTCGCAAGAACTGAAGGCAACCTGTTGTTAAAATGCCTTTGTCTCATTTTGGCACAGACATGAAAAAGACTGCACCGCACTCATATTTAAGCCCTGGTGACTATTCCTGCGGAGGGCTGCTCAGCAAATCCTCCCTAGTTCCAGGTTTCCGGCAAAAAGCCACCGCTAAATATCTGGTGGAGAGGGAGCGCATTCCAGCCGAGGGGAGGCGGGAGGTGGAGGTGGAGGCGGCGGTCAAGGAGGAGGCTAACCGTCTCCACGCACGGGCGAGCTGCAGCTGAAGGCAGCGTTGTGTTATTAACCCACACTTGCTAAGTGCCGTTGCCCGTGACACAATGATTCAGCGCTGTGTGGAATCGGGTGGCACGCCGACCTCCTTCGAAATAATACCCTGATCTGCGCTGGAACCGACAGCTTCACTTTTCTAATTGTAGGTGTTGTGCGGAAATAGGCGCCTCCTCAACTCCCCGCTCGAGCTCGACGGCACGTTGTGAAGTTCGCGTAAGAGGTTCCGTGGCTGGGTCGCTGCTGCAGAGCAAAACAAGTCTAATGACAGTTCAGGCAGTAAGAATAACAGATTTATTTTCCATCTTATGGAATCAATAATGTCATGTGTTTGTTATCTGTTCCATTCAGTGGGTGGATTGTTCTTAACCTGCACTGGCTTGGCGTGTGTGTGTGTGTGTGTGTGTGTGTGTGTGTGTGTGTGTGGGTTTATATGATAGATACCGCCCTGGGTCACATGACGTCAGCGCCGTGGCTGTGAAAACAAACACGCCGGGGTGCTGGAGATAAGAGAGGGGTCAGACACCCTTCCACCCTCCCAGCATGCGCGCACGCACACACACACACACACACACACACACACGATCACACGCAGAGTCTAAACACATCCCCCCGGGGGAGGCAGGGCTAGATAGTCACGCACCTGGCCCTGTCAGCACTCTGAATGCTATCAGTCAGCCACATGTCAGACAACACGGAAAATAAAACAAACACGCGCTTCGAGCTGGCACATGCACAACAAAGCGGTGCCCGAGCGTTTTCGGAGGCCCGCACGGCGGGCCCGGCCGAACACAGGCGCGTGTCGTTAGCGTGCATCGAGCGTGACCCGGGAGGACGTAAACATACTTTCATCCTCTCTCCGTGCGCCTGTGCCTCAGGATCCGCAGATAGATTCCTGCTCCTCAGTCAACCTTTGGCTTCTCCGCAGTCAACCGCCCGCACAAAAAACACGCATTCAAGCAAGAACATCGGAGCGTCACGGGAAATCGTCTCTCGCTTCCCACAGCCCATTGTTCACATCGCCCAGCTCCATATTCAGTGTTCAAGAATCAGGATTAGGTAGGAGGGTAAAATACAGATATTGAGTTGATTGATTCATTGATCAGTCGTCATTTAATCATCTGCTTCCTGATATGTGTGCACCTTTGCAGCAAGCAGTTCCCTGAACAGTTCGGTTTGCTCTTTGACTGTGTGTACGATACTGTGTAACTCTATTATCACTGATTAAAAACTACTTCACTGCAGTAAAACTACAACACAGAATAACACAGAACTCATTTACTGAAGTAAAAGTGTAGAATTATTCGCAATAAAATGTATATAAATACTGGAATTTAAAGTATTTTGACAATGTAAAAATGTCATTCTTTGAAAAGCAGAACAATTCTGAAAAAAATGCAGTAAATTTGGCATTCTGGAATATAATAATCCTGCATTACAAGAAAAACAAACATTCTACGACAAGTTCTGCTCAGACTTTTCACTTTATGGGAGGCATTACAGGTGAGAAATGATTAACTAATAAACCAATAATTGATTAATCATGAAACACTGTTCTCACCTGTAGAGTTTCCTCTTATATTTTATATTAAATATATATATATATGGTGGGAAATGGTGCACATTGTCAGATTAGCGACACAAAAAAGTACTTACTTGCTCAATCTCAAAATAGAAGAGTTATTGACTTGACTTCCTTATTAGGATAATTAACTGCACCATTGCTTTCAATCAATCACTTACTGTATATGTGCATTCGCTCACTCCCATAGTCGCCTGTTTACTATTCGCTCATTTTCAGTGGCTTTAAATCTCCCATTTATTGTCTCAAGTAGCAATTTACTGATTTAATTCACCTCATCAGTCATATATCCACCTGTTTACTTATTCATTTCCCCCTTGTTGACGACTAAAACTATCCACTTCAGTTGCATGTTTCCCTCCATATATCTTCATGTCTTCCCATGACTTTCCCGTGCACGCACTTATGCATTTGTTCGTTTTCTCACTCGACAACTGCAATGCTTCCATCTCGCATTCGCGTCCAAACTCACCAGTCTCCCACCCTTTCACTTGGAGAACGTCTCTCTCCGTTGCTCCATCTTCCCTCTTAAGCAATGATACCAAAGTCCCCCGGCTCATGTTGCGAGACGTGTAACACACCACTTCTGGGGTCAGACCTCGGCTGCGAGAATGTTCGGGGATGTCGAGAGAGTCGTTGACGCTAGTTTTGATTTCCATCCCTCTGCGTTGGAGGAGTGGAACAAAACAACGCACACAATTCCTGTATGATGACACGCGGACAATATAATGCTACAGAGGGGAGACGAGGGAGGAGAAGGTGACGACGTTACATCAGTTTATTGCAGCTTCTCCTACATGGCGGGATGCTTACAACCACTCAGAATTGCTTTCCAGCTTTTTTTTTTTAAATGACAGGCTTCTGCTATAGAGAGAGGATCCCCCGTATAGAAATCCATTTCGGATGACAGTACCACTCAGAGTGAGCTCTTACATCATGACAGCTACTCCTCGTCAAAAAACGGCGACCCGGCTCGTTCTCCCATCGCAAAGCCATCGCTTTACAGTCCCCCGCCGTCAAAACCGACCGCGCTTTTCCCTCGCTTTTACACGGCGCAAAAGGCCACTGACCTCCACCCCTTTGTGGCCGAGTCGGCGTAATTCAATCCCATTTACGACCATCGCATTTCTTTCCCTCGCGATTCGCCACGGTCTTCCCCACATCCACACCGCATCTCCGTGTTGGCCCTCTTGAGAAAGACTTGAGCATGAGGAAAATCTGGAATTTCACAGCTGGAGTCGATTAAGTCCTAAAAGTGCTGAATGGGACTCTCCCCTCAAAAACAACAAGCGGGAGAGAGGGGATGTAGAGTCGTCCCGAAGGCACATGCTGCAGGGTTGAGGCCACTGCTGCCCAAGAGAGGGCACCAAGAACTTTCTCCTATAATAACACACTGGTTTCACGAAATAGCTAACTACGGTTTTAGACTAATAGCGGCTTTGTAGCTACATTTAGTCCCAGTTGCAAGGCTAAAATGTCGGGATGTTACATTTCTGCAAATTACGGTTATGGTAAAAAGTACATATAACATCATTTCCACAAATCGCTTCATATCTCATTCACAGTACATGTTTATGCGCTGACTTTCTTGTTGCCAAGCCAGAGACCACTGTTCAAGACGGTGTTTCAACATTTTTGAGTGTCACAGAGTAAAACCTATGCACAGCCGTGGATCGACGGGGACGTAGGAGAGGAGCAAGCGCCGGAAAAATGAGGACAAAGCTCCCGCACACTGTTCACCTTATTTGCAATCAAGAATGACTTTAACAACGAACATTTTGGAATAAAGGCCTTCAGACTGATGAAGGTTTTGATCGCAATATATTGTGTAAAACGGCTGGACAGAGGAATTATCAGCCAAAATATGATCTTTTTCCTTAAGTAACTGTTTTTTTTTTTCTTTTTGTGAATACACCTAACCAGACATTTTCAGAAAACATTAAAAAAAACATGAAATAAAGAAGAAACATAAAGAAGCAACGTACAGTATTTTTAAATTTACAACATTTCCATGGTTTGCAGAACTCTGGCGATTGGGTTGTTCAGTCATGCTACATGCATGCTGTACATCGAAGTAGCAGCTATGCCCTGAATCAATAGAAGAGATGACTCTGGTGGTACGACTCCCCACTGCTACAGAGGATGAACAGGCTCTGCTATAAATGACAACTGACATTAATAACTAATGAAATTACAGTGCTGCTCGGCGTAAATGCAAACAAATGGCAAGAGAAAAGTCAGTCAAATAACTAGAACAAACCTCACCCAGACAGTCTGGCACCACCCTCCATTGCTGCAGCGTCACCCCCGGCCAAATACAATACCAAACTGATATGACCAGAATGTTGAAGCACTTATTACTATTGTTAGTGAATTATGCTTTTTTTTTTTTTTTGCATGACAGGTCAAACACAGCAGTCATCACATAAAGGATGAAACCGTAGGAGGACGCTTTTTGGCCGGCGAGGCTCCAGGCAGAGATCCCAACAACAACAGTAAAGAGAGACAGTGTCTTCATGGTGTCTTCACATGGTGCCTTTGTGGGGAAGTGATTTCACTATGAGTAATGATGCTGCGGCGTGTTTTTGGAAGTCATTACCCACTTGCAAACAAAAAGGAAACAGAGTGACTGGCCGGTGTCCAGGCTTTGAGATTCATACCGGTTTTGATCGGGTTTGTGGGTACAGGTGTGTGTCATACTCTCCAATGTATCTCAGCCACCATCTGTGTGCTAACTGACTGATTGTTTCATTCATAATCACAGTGTGAAGATCGTCCGCAGGCTTGTGAGTCAATGCAAAATTGCATCCAATTCCTTCTGGTCCTGGTATTTATTTAAGTGGCTCTTTTAAGAAATATATATATATTTGTATTTATTTATGTTTCTGCATTTCAAAGGCCTGCAGAGGAATGCAGCTGAACATGCAGATTGATTGTACAGTCAGCTGGAAAAGTGCATCCATCTGTGACAATATACAGTAGCTCTGCCTCGAATGTTGTTTCTCAATAAAACACGACTCCATCAATCCCGGCAAACGCATGCTCATCCTCTGGGACACACTTACGCTTACATACTTCAACTTCTTGCTTTGCCAGACCCCCCCCAAGTCTCCAGGCTTTAAAACATAAAGCAAGTTAAGCTGCTTTTCCGTGCAAACTGTCCATGAGACCCCAGACACACCCAAGCTAACAAAGGCAGCCTGTTGTATACCTACGTTACGTGTGCCCGAGCCAAAAAAGCTGCACTTGGACACGCTGCAAAGACTACACCTGGGCGGCCAACTTGTTTCTACATTCTGTTGGCCCGGTGTGTCAAGTTGCATTGCAAATAATGACGATATGTTGAAAACTAAATCAATGACCTGACCGAAAGCTCATGTCGAAACGCTCCCTTAAATTCGAGCCTGCCTGGAAATCAGGTCCCGTAAGGAGACGAGATGAGGACAAACCCAGGTTAGGGGTCGCGGCCATTCAGCTCTCCAGGCAAGAGAATGCACAAACCAGCGATAAACCGATCTCAACAGTCCTCTCAACGGTCCTCTCACCACCTCCCGTATCTCAGCTCCACTGAGGACACAGTTATCATGCTGTATTCGTCGAGTGATCTCAAGTTTTACTTTTAGGTCATGTGCAAATTCTGGGAAATTCAATACACTCGCGCTGAGATGACACACGTGAGCTTTATGAAAGCTTTGCGCCTGTGATCAGAGAAAAGGACTTTAATATACTATCACTACAGTCAACACCTTTATAATATCAACAAAGGCAGCCTGTTTGAACCTCATAAGCTCTTCCCAAACAATAGACAAGTGTGCTTTATCCCTTGAGTAACCAGATTAAGCCTCATTACTTTCGAATGTGTGCTGAGGCCTACACTGCTTTTAACCTCCATCCCCTGGGCTGTAAATAGGGAAAACTTTGGTGTTTGCTCATCTGATAAACACATATTGGTGTCATCTGTGGCTGGCCTGAGGTTGGCTTCGACTCGCCCTCATTAGTGTCGAGGCTTTAACGCCGTCTGAGAGCGCCGTCTGATTAAAGAAGGGGGCTAAAAAGCCGCCTTCAGTCGTACCCCTGGAAGCTGGCGCGCTGTCAACGGGTCCAGATGTGAGCGTGGTAACTGCGCTCATGTGCCTGTGGCCTCTCATATAACATAAATGTACGTACATAAATGCGCCCGCTTGCGCGGAAAAGACACTCGCACTGACATCGCATGATAGCACGCAACCACACATGCACACCAAACGAGCAGACTGATCCAGGCTGCATTCACTGTACAACATCTCATTATGTTTAATGCCTGCTCAACAGCACTGGCTTGTTAAGGATGCCTTTAAACACAGCCTACAGCGCTGCGCTGTACATGCTCACTGTCTTGTAAACTACGCACAGTCGTTACATAAGTTAGAAAAGAAAAAGCAGCTGGCGGGCGTCTCCGCTCTGTTTTGATTTATGACGCGAAGAGGAAGGGGGGGGGGAGAGCGAGGACAGTCATCTAATTGGTACACTCTGACCCAGTGAGCAACAATTCAGGGGTCTGCTGAAAGATCCCGGTCCACCTCCACAGCTGAGCCGACATGAGCAGGAAGTGTGTCTTACCTATGACTGTGCATGTGCGTGACAAGACAGCGCTGGCGGTGGGAGTTCCTCCCCTCTGACACCAATGTGTCGGCGGCACATCCTGTCGACGGGGAGCATGCCGGAGCAGACGGGATAAGTGGTCCCCTACTCATTAAAGGAAAAACTTCACCCAAAACTGAAAATTCACCCTCGTGCTGATGGAGAGGCTGGTGACAGTCATCCTCAAAACACTTTTTGAAGCTTCAAGGCAAAACAGCGCTGCAAAACAACAACTGAAGTAGATGGGGACTTGTCTTAAAATGTAAAAAAAACAAAAAAAAAAACAGTAAATGTATAAAATAATATATATAAAAATAATATAAAATTGCTCCATTCATCTCGCCTGGTATAATCCAAGTCTTCATAGGCCACTAGATTTAAAATTAATTTGAAAAGGTGTTTACAATCTCAATGCAAGTTCGAGCTAACACTTTTAGCTTAGCCGCTAGGACTTTCCATAGGTAGGGGGGTGAGTGGAAAATGACTGTATTTTCAGTTTTGGGTTAAAGTGAAACTCTCACCAAAATGCAACCTAGGCTTTTTTTGTGTGACTGTATAAGAGTCAAAGCATAATTACGACGAAAGAGGCACTTTTAAGATTGACCGCGTTGTCGTTTTGGGCTCAAACTCATTTTCAATGGGAGTGGATGGGGCACTTTCACGCTAGCATTAAAATTGCTATTTTTAAAATACTAAGAAGGCTTGACACAACATGAAACTCTGCTCGTAGTATCACCAGGGTCTCTACGCACAGCTCAACTGAATCACATACACTCTACCCAGATGTGTCGATCCCCGAGTATGTCTGGGCTGCCATGACAGCGGCTAGAGGAAGAAGAAGCTACTGCTAACGTGAGTTGTTCAGAAACCTTCTTTTTAGTAAACTCTGTGTACACAAACCATGTCCTTAATGCTTGTGTTCATGCGGTGATACTACAAGTTTCATGTTGTGTCGAGTCTTCTTTGTGTTTTAAAACTAGCGTAAAAGTGCCCCATGCACTCCAATTGAAAATGCTGAAAACGGAAATACGATCAATCTTAAAAGTGCCCCTTTAGTCGTAATTATGCTTTTAGAGGAAGGTTTGACTCATATACATTCACACACAAAAAAAAGCCTTGGTTGCATTTTGGCGAGAGTTTCACTTTAACTTATCCTTTAAATGGCCCAGTAATGATCAGTATGAGGAGAATCTTAATTCCCCTAAAATGAGATATGTAAAGTTATTGATAACTAAGGGTTTTTGTTGAGGGGGGTTTTTTGGTCTAAATTCTGTTTCAGGGAATAAACGTCTGCTGGAAAAACCAAATATTTATATAACATGAGCATTTTAGTTACGATGTTATGACATTTTGGGGTCATACCTATTTGCTGTGGGAATGTTTTGCAAGTGTGGCCCGTGGTGAGCTACTTCAGGCTACGGATGTGAGACTGGAGTTCTGTGAAAAGTGCTGAATAACAATAAGGAACAAAAGAACGGCAGAGCCAAACAGCTGACGGGAACTGCAAACACCAGCATTTTAGAGATCTCAGACACGATCAAAATCCTTGTTTACATCCGCCGTGGTTTTATTCTACAGATCGGCACCAACGAGAGCGGGATGGCAGCGCAAGTGCGATCACCGCTGATGCCAACGATCTCTGCATCAACAGAGACTCTCTAAATCTCCGCTGTTCCTCTGCCGCTTATCTTCCTTCCCCTGCTGACTCCATCAATCAGTGAGATGCTACCAAAGCCTCTGAGGCAATACAGTATGAAGTGTGTGTGTGTGTGTGTGTGTGTGTGTGTGTGTGTGTGTGTGTGTGCGTGCATCACAGAGAGAGAGAGAGACACACACACACACACACACACTACAGAGAACAAATAGAGAGAAGGAGGATTAGAAAAAAGAAGAGGCTGTTTATCTGTGCATTTGTATAAGCAGTGGTGAGAGAGAAGTGTGTGTGTGTGTGTGTGTTTGTGTGTGTGTGAGAGGGAGAGGGAGAGAGAGAGAGAGACTAAGATAATGACAGAGACAGAGAGAGCAAGTAAGTAGTTTCAACTTGAACAGAAAATGTGGGGTGAAAAAAAAAAGAGACAGTGGTCTGTAAAGAGTGTTTACCCCTCTGAATGGGAATGTGTGTGTGTGTTTGTGTGTGTGTGTCTGTGTGTGTGAAGGGGGGGGGTACTAAGGGTGGTCCAGTGAGTGTGTTTACACTCAGGGCTCTTTTCAGTGCTTTCAGTGTGTTTGATGACAGCCGCTGAAAGCTTAATGGTGCTCTCTCTTGCGGGGACCCTGGTCATTACAGGATTCTCTTACACTTAAACGGCAACACACACAAACACACACACACACACACACACACACACACACACACACACACACACAAAGAGACGCACGCTGTTTGATTCTCCGCATCAGGTTAACGAGTCGGGTGACTGACCTGTATGAAAAGCATGTTTAAAAGATCTTGCTGGAGCTAGATTTAGTAAGACTGAAAAATATACTGTATGATAATCAACAAAGTCAAGAGCACTACACAAAAATAGCTAATGATTATACCACGTCGAAAGATTCAAAATTCATCATAAATATGTGCCCTTTTGCAATTATGTAAGGTGAATATTGCAAATCTTGCTTAATGTGGCAAACTGCCTAAACATCGGTAGCACGTTGCTAGCAGTCCGGACAAGGAAATTAAGCACAGTCTGTAGTCCAAAACTGAGCGAAACAATCCTGAACCTGCGAAACTAACAAAATGAGAAAACTTTGAATGCAAGACAAATATGACACGTGTGAGGAAGGCAACAGAAAAAAAAACAAAAAAAACAAAAAAAACAAAAAACAGAAACGGGCTGTCAAACGCTGGGGTGAATGAGGCCTGCAACCAAAACCATTCTGCTGTGGAGTTCAGAAATTGTGACATAAAGAGAATAATGTCAGCCAAATCACCAGATTAGTCATTTCTAAGCTG
This sequence comes from Acanthopagrus latus, assembly GCF_904848185.1. NCBI lineage: Eukaryota > Metazoa > Chordata > Actinopteri > Spariformes > Sparidae > Acanthopagrus > Acanthopagrus latus. Next base: position 5,147,922 of record NC_051052.1, on the reverse strand, counting down.
TTATATTTGGCACAGTGCAGCAATCTGAGACTAGCATGGACTGGAAACGATATAAGCGTAATTGTTTCTCCTGTTGCTGGGGGTGGGGGGGGAGGTGAGGAGTTGACTGGAAGCCGGAGTCCATTTGGGAGAGCTTTGGACTGGCTGAAGAGAGCAAATGAGAGCCTAAAGGACTCGTGTTGTGAGGCACTTAAGCTTCGGCCGAGACAAAAAAAAAAAAAAAAAAAAGTCCCACCTCCTCCATCTGTTAATCCTGCTTTTTGACTTTATTTTCATACAATGCAGCCGAATGAATGTATTGTTACGTCAGCTGGTTCGTAGCACCATCTGGATACTTTTAGCTCTTTATGAGTGCTGGTTGTGGTTTTAACAGGCAGCTGTTGACAAGCTCTCGAAATAACTGTCAGCTGTCAGATTTCTGTTGCCCGGGCAACGGGCGGGAGACGCTCATTTCACTCATCGGTCCACGAGCGCGTAACCGCCTTTTTTAAACGCGCGGTAAAACCTCCGTGTGCTGTAGGTGTCCAGGCCACCGGGCATTTGTAGTCTCAGGGTTACAGAAGTAGAAGTTAGGCATGAAGTCTGGAAAAATGGGGAAGAAGATGAAAGATGGGACAACAGATGTTACCTATATAATTCTGCCAGATGTGTTCAACTGAACAGAAATTGCTGGAGAGGAACGTTCCTGCTTCTGTATCTTTGGTCGTTGAGGATATTTTTAGTCCACTTTATCTTTGAGGTTGCCTTATCGATGACCTCATGAGCAAACGAATGCTCGTGGCACTAAAATCACTATTATGACACGCTAACATTATCACATTTTGATTTCACCGTTGTAGAGGGATTTTTTTGGGTTTACTCAAATTGTATTCCTCCATAAACTCAAAAACTCCATAAACTTGTATTTGTTTTAGAAAGATGTATATTTACATCTTTTCCAATTTTGGTAACTTTACACGAGACCATTGTGATGTTTTCCATCTCTGTCCTCTATCCGGTCTTGTATTGTATTTCAGCTTGAGTTTGGGCCATTCTATTGCAGTTTTTGGCTCATCTCTGGTATTTTAACATAGAAGTTATTAAGAAATGGTGCTCTTTGTGACTCTGACTGTGCCAGCTGTCTTTTGTGCCCATGCTTGTCATGCGTTGCAAGTAACTACCAAGCTGGAAAGAGTGACAGGCCTTAAAGGCAACTGACATAGGGGGCAACCTGTTTAATTACAAAGTCACCTGATACACTTTTTGTTCATTAATTTATTTTGGTAGGGTCGCAGCCCATGTAAAATGGATCGGTTCACTATCCAAATTCGATCTATTGCCTCCAATTACATTTGGAAGAGATGCATAATCAAATCATTTTATCCTGTTTCAAGTTAGCCGGGGGCTAAACTGGAGATTAGCCGTAGCTGGTGGAAGTCTCCAGTGTGTGTGTGCCCTATTTGCACCCCACTGCGGAAGTTACGCCGGACATCTGACGTCAAATTTCTTTGGCTTCGTGCAGCTCAGAGCAGCTTTCATAGGAGCGAACGAAGCCGAGCCACCGACGCTGTATCCAGCTGTAATTATACGTCCATGGTCGATATGTGATTCCCAGTGAGAGGAGTGAAAGAGACTGAATGTGGGCGCTAGGTTGCGTTAGCCAGGCAAACCAAGTGAAGTAAAACAAGTAAAAAACACAGAGCTTCAGGACCAGTCAGGTTGGGCTGTATACACAGGTATGCATCTGGATTCTTGCAACTCCACTGAGTGCCTGTTAATGACATAATGTGGAGTGCTGACACTCCAGAAGACAGAGAATAAAACCGAAGCCTTGGTGGATCCATTCCCAGTGTGGTGCAGGAGGGCTGGTCGGAGGTTCGGTTCATACTGGGGCCAACGGGACTAAGAAGTCACGAGTTCATACGCAACAACTGGTTTTCTTCTGCCTCAGTGACAGCTCCTATAGTCACAATAAGCACAAAGCCTCCAGCTCTTAAAATCCTCAATCTGTTACGGCACGTTATGTTACAACGCCTGGGAGCGACACGCCATATAGGTCACTCTGTCATGTAGCAGGACGAGCCGTACAGTCTGAGAACTTTTGTACAAATTGTGCACATGCAAGCAGTGATTGATCGTTCGTGGCCTGAGGTAGAGGCGGGTGAGTTATGCAGCTCTCCTTCCATGCACGTGCACGTCGGCTCTCAGAGTGATAATGTCGTCTGAGAAACCAAACGTCTGCCCCCTTTTTCACCTGAGCTGACACTATTACATACTCCTGGAGGTCGAGCTCAGTGTAGGAATGATGTTATCCCATCTGTGGATTTCTTTCTTGAGGGCCAACTCCTACAAAAAAAAAAGGGATCTGTATGCCCCCCAAACAATGGACCCCTTGTCCTGGGAAATAAACTTAAGTCACCATATAATACACTGAAAACACGAAAGCAATAGAGCCCATAGCCACCTATAACTGCCACGACTACATTACGCCATGCTCTGGTCCCGTATGTGTCAATGACCAGATGATAATGAACTTTCGAGGCCAAAAAAAAAAAAAATGACAACGAATTTCTCAAATCTGCATGATGATGCAAGGCGTTAGTCACTACCAAGCGTGAGTATCACGAAACGGTTCCCTTGAACTCTGTGGTCGGGGTAGCAGTGGAGCAGTAGCGGTGGAGAAGCCATTTAGGCAAAAGCGATCTAGCAGCGGAGAACGCATGATTTAGCAGTGGAGTAACAGCTGGCGCTGCGCGGTCCCAACACTCGCGTCCCGAACACTGCTGCGGATAACCGTTGGCGAGGGTCCGCGTCGACACTTTTCCTTTACACAGATCCGGCAGACACGTACATGTAAAAGCCATTTGCTGTCCAGTTACTGGGTACCATGATGTGATTAAAGGGCTAAATTGACTTTGAAATCATACCCCAGAGTAACACAGACTTTATTTTTGCCTTGTAGCAGCGGTAGTAAATCAAACTGAGGAGTATAGAGTGAGTTGTAGGACTGCCAAAAACGTCTAATTCCTTCCTACTTCCCTATATTGGCTCCTTGCCCCCAGACAAACAGTCGAAACAGAAATCGCCATGTGCAGATCTGTCGGTTTGGCTCCGACGGGGGGGGGGTTCCAGACTTTGATTACCCTGGGAGTTAAGGAGTTCTCTTCGGGGGAGGACATGTCTGAGGGTGCAGTCGGCTGGCTCGCGGCCAGTCTCAGGTTGTGATTGGCAAGAATACACGGGCGCAATTAAGCGAACGCAAACAGACTTCAGTCGGTTTCCCGTGATCAAGAGATAAACACACAAATGCTGAAAAAAGTCGTTATCGCATTTCCACATTTCACATTATTGCCGTATGTTAAGCTGCTCAAGCTCAACACTTGTGGGCTCTGGGCCTCTTTTAGTCAGATCTTCCTTTAGATCGGATGAAGAGGGAATGAAAGGAAGGAGGACTTGCTAGAACAAACCTCAGCTTGTCAGAGGGGATGCTGGTTACTGGTGTGTCACCGCACATGTAACAGTTTCCAGCATCTTCTGATTATCCAACTGACAGCAGCAATAATTCACTGATATCTTGACCAGCATTTTCCTCCCGTCTCAGCTTTTTGAGGACTATGGGTTTAAAGTAAAATTGCTCACACACGAGCGCGCTCGCAAATCACTTAAACTGGCCACTGTGTGAATCCTGCACACAGTGAGGAGGAAGAAGCTCTGGCCTCTCCGTGGCCGCATTCAGACTTTGTTAAAGGGCTGGACGTGTGGCTGCTGGGAGCCTCGAGCATGAAACCCATTTCTCCTGCTAAAATCGCTCTGATGAAAACCCAAACGGGGGCTGAGGGAGGCCAGCCAGCCAGCCAGTAAACCCCCGGTGCCCACCCCTCACCACCTCACGCGTGTTGTCCAATTAAGGTCTTCTGCTCCCCGCTCCGAGCACAGGAAGGCTGCCACAGGCTGCCAAGCCCCGAACACTCTGGTCGGGGGAGTTAATCTCGCTCTCCGGGCCTGACAGGCCGTGGTGTGTGATGCCGCCCGCTCTGACACTACATCATCAGTGGGTGGGCACTGGCGCGTGGGCACAGGGCTATAAAAGGCCTGGAGGAGTCAGATCGATGCCCCCCCCCACCCCCACCCCTCCTACCGCTGTGTTTTGACCAACTGCCAGTCCGAGGAGAGTGTGGATGTGTTTGAGTGTGTGTGTGTGTGTGTGCCCCGAAGCGGGGCGACTAGACTTTACACTTGCTGCAGGATTGCAAGCAGTGTTATAACATATTGCAGACTCCTGCCGGTGAACCGTTAACACCGAGCCGCAACTTCGCTCTAAATGAAATGTCGCTCCGCTGTGAAAACGGCTGCAGCTAACAGGCTGATAAGACCGGGGCGAGTCTGGTCGTAAACTTTTCTTTTCTTTTTTTTTACCGAGCAGTATGTGTGTAAAGCAATTCTGCAGAGGGAGCCACGAAACAGCAGCGCACAAGGTGAGTCATCTCAACAACGGACGAGATAATTTAATCATCCAAGGGACGAAAAAACCCTTCACCTACTTCGTGAGGGCAATGGAGAGAAGAAATGTTGCTTTAGGTTGTAGGTGTGAGGTTAGATATGACTTTCATAGTCTGTTCGTTAAAAATAAGGGCCTAAACACGCCCAACCAACATATAGGAACTAGTGGAGACGAAAACCAACTGTTGCACTGCCGCACTCGACCCAAAAAAGCTGAAGTTGGAGTTGAACGTGTCTTGCACCGACTGGCTTAGCTGAACATCCAGTCAGATTGCTCTCTCTCTCTAGGACATGCTCCTGCTGCTTAGCGTAAAAAAACAAAAAACAAAAACTAATCACACATAATTCTTGCGATTTTAGATGCAATCGTCTCAGAACTAACGGCCGGCCGTGATAAATCCGAGCTTTTAAGTTTTATTGCCATGCCAATAAACTCGCTGCTGACAGCGGTGAAAACAGCGCTGCAAGCATTAGTAAAAAAAAAAAAAAAAGTGTTGCTCACTTGAGTGATTGATACCGCTGTAGGGCTGACCTGAGGGTACAAATCACTCCTCCGTTCCTTTAACAGAGCGAACGCATGTGCTATCTCGACATCAGTGGAGCGGGGCCCAGGCAAAGTGCACTACTTGCGGATCGCTTTTCAGCCATATAGAAAATTAGCCCGTCTGAAGAGCTAGACAATGATGATGAAGTGACCCGACATGAACAGCGTCGCTCTTTTGAAGCGAGAGTTTATCTCAACTCGATTTCGTGGCCAAAATATGGCAAAGGTCACTTTCTTACAGGTTGAGACGAGAAGACACTCGCTCGTTCTGATTAGGTGAGTTTTGCAGTCGTCTGTCTGAACTGGCTGAAGCTGAGCAGACAGGACCTTCTTCTCAGGTTTGCTTTTGACCGCTGGCTCCGGGTTTGACGACTCAATAAGACCCCCCCCCCCCCCCCCCCCGAAACCTGACAAACACACTCAGCGTCAGCCTGCCTTATCTCATCCCGTTGCTGTAAATCTCTGCGATTCTGTCGGATTGATCTCTATCTGCCGTTTCTGGTTTGCAGAGTTTCCTTCTGAGAAACCAGAAATGAGCTGGAGCCGCCAGGACCGGACTGGAGCAGAAACGGAAGGACGAAGCCAGCCGAGGCCCCTCGCTCCTCTAACTTCTTAGCCGCCGCTGTCTTTTTTGCATTTGTCGAATGGGAAGCGGCGGTGCGCCGCGGGAAAGAGTTTTCCAGAAGTGACGGCGGTTGCCGCGAAGTCACGGCCGGGCGCTACAGTTTCCTGAAGTCACTGTAATTAAATCAACAAGAGAGATGACAAGTTTCACATGTGTGTGGACGCGCTCACAGACATTAGTATTATATTAACTTCCATTAATAACAGCCGTGTCCTGACCTTAACTATAGGTTTGGATTCCACACGGCCTGAGGAAGTCATTACTGGACCGCTTGCTGTCTCTAACCAGAGCCTGGTGCTGATTTTTATCTTTCCGTATGCACAGGCACGGTGGAACAGGTTCCTCTCTAAATGTTAGAGTTAAGAGGCGGCATTAGTGCTGCTTTAAGTGCAGGCGGCGGGGAGGGGACGTCGTCAGGAGGAGGAAGCAATGGAACTAACCGGGGGTCGAGCCCAGTGGCTGCTCTGATCCAGTGCTGAGCTCCATTTTTCCACCCAAACAAATAACGTCACAGCACCTGTCAGAGCAAATAGCACGGAGCCGAGGGAGAGCGGCCCGGCCTAATATAGTACGCACGCTTTACACATCCACTCTGCACACTTTATAAAGGAGAAATGGAGGGAGTCAGTGGGGCACGACCGGTGAAGTCACGCCGGGGAGGGAAAGGCATTGAAAATATGTATTCTAATGGTGTCAGGGCGAAACTGTCGAACAATTGCTGCTTCCAGGTTCTTTCGCGAGGGGATTTACTGCTCGTCTTTGTCATTTATGACAGTGAAGTAACAGTCTTTAGGTTTTGGACTGTCCGTTGGACAAAAGGAGGAGATGTCACTTAGGGCTTTGGGAAATTCGGGATGAGCACTTCTCACAATTTGGCGGCAGAAACTAATTGGCCGACTAATCCATTGTATAAAGAACGCAGACGCAATTCAAGGTCCAAGGCGGGATGACAGAAATAAGCTGGCCTCCTGCATGAAAAGTGACCCATCCATCAATCAATTCATTACACATTAACCAAGAGATGGTCACATTGTACATTGTGCCATTTTTATACCAACATTAGCATGTATATGTGTGCTTAAAATGGGGGATTGACTTCTTTCTCCGTCCTCTTCGTCACTTTTAAACACCTCTCACTCCTGTATCTCTTTGTAACTCAGCGCCGACTGAGCGCTCCTCGAACAGAAATGGATGGAAAAGTTTTAACAAGCCGGCGGTCTGAAAGGTATACTGTGTTTGTTTCCGGGGGGGGGGAGACGGTTTAATCGGAAGAGAAAGACCTACATTGTATGACTTTTTTAAATGCCGAAATGAAGAAAAATATCAAACTCTCTTCACTGTCATGACTAGTTCACGAATAAACTAAATAAACAAATTGACCTGAAAAGACAACACGGTTTCATATTTTCCTTGGTTAATATTCTGCTTCTTTGTTGTAAGATTCAGGCGAAGCTTTTACACCAATTGATGACTGAACAAGACTATTAGCTGTGCATGGACGAGAGACCTACCGTGACTATTTCTGAAAGATTCCACTCACAGCATGAAACGGGGTACAATCCAATGCCACTTTTAAATTGTTATCCTGCAAAACTGAACAAGCAGGGTTCACTCGTCCTCTCCCAGTCAACAGCTTCGTCCTGCTTCAATCAAATGTGAAATTGCTCTTTTGTCACGACGCGTTCAATGCATACTTGAAATTTCCAGCGATGGAAATGTGGGGCTATTGAGCCGCCAGACTGTCAGGAGATAAACTGAAGCCCGGGCTGGGTGTAGGTAAGGAGAGTCTGAGTTGGCGATGAGCTGCTCTGTAGATTATTGAGGTTTTTTTTCTGAAGTGGAATAAAATGATTCACATGGTAGCTCATGAAAAATGAACGTCCCCCTGGGCTGAGTCACGGGAAGGCCTGAGTGACCGTTCATTGAAATGCAAAAAGAATGTGCGTGGGGGGGGATTTTTTTGAGCAGAGATCCCGCGTGTTTGTGTTTGTCACATGCACTTAAGTCTCTGTTTGTGCAAGTGTAAGGGGCTTTTTGTTGCCCCGTGTGGGGGTACTTAGCAGTTCATATCCTTTCATGGCTTGGTAATGAGCCCGTGCGCTGCCACAGAAAGGAAAACTGGAGCCGAGTCCAAGCAGCGGCGGAGAGAGGGAGTCACATCCTCCCATAATTCATAAAGAAGGATCTGTTGCGTTACCCACTTTGAGACCCAGGATAAACATTTATCAGCAGACCTTTGTCAAATTTAATATAATCTGCCTTCGGCATAAAGAGCAGGCCAGACTTTTACCTCTGCAAGTAGTTCTTAGACGTGGAGGCTGCAGTAGCAGTAGAAATAACCTCACCGGCCGAGTTCAGAAAAGGTGAAGAGGCCTTTCTGTCGTTAGATATAAGCAACTCAATGAGCTGAAGATCATGTGATTGTCTGATAAAGGACTAGAATGGCGTAACATCCAGCAATTGAAAGTAAAACTGCGGCACCCCTCCTGCCCGGCTGGGAAGTGCTCCCACAACTACTGAACTGTGAAATTACCACAAACACGACGAGAGAGAAAAAAAAAAAAAAAAAAAGAGTGTGAGAGAGAGAGAGAGAGAGAGAGAGAGAGAGAGAGAAAACGCATATTTCGCTGCCTCCACATTGAGGGCCAGGAATGTCAATTTCACAAACAAACTCCCCGCCCCAGATTCTGCAGCGGAGAGATTGGGGCATTAGCCTTTCTGCGGTTTCAGCACAGGGACGGAAAACAAATAAACTCCCCGCCCTTGAAAAATGAGTTAGAGCGGCCAATTAGAAAACGCAACTGGAGCTTGATGGAGATACTGGAGGCGGGAGAGTGCGGCGGGAAGGTGCGAGGGAATATCTGGGGGGGGCTGTCAGTCAGAATTAAAAACACCGAGGGCGATGAATAAATACACATAACACAGTTTGTCATTAGGCAGCAGCTCGGCGGAGTAAACTGCGGACAACTGCGCGCTGGAAACTGACGCAGCAGCTGCAATCAAATGCGCACGCGGATTTTCATTCCCTCTTCTGGGGGCTCTCAACCTTGTTGTTTTTCCTTTCTGCTCCAAGACATATTCTTTGCACGGCCACTTGAGCGTGAGGTCAGGCGGTGAGGGAGGCCAGGTTTGGCTGAGCGTTCGCTGTGGGGACGGTGGGAAACCATCGCTCTCCTCATGGCTAATACCCACTGGAGCCGCTGTGCACAGCCACTGTGAAATGGGCCTAATAGCCCAGATGAGGACGGAGGGTGGGAGTGAGTGGATAAGAAGAGTGAACGGTATTGGCCTGAAGCAGCACGCGATAGGCTGCCGAAAATCTTTTTGCAAAAAAAAAAAAATAAAAAGGGTTCGGAGCACACCTACTCATTATGGTAATAGCCAGCTCTTAAAGGCTGACGTATGGACAAATGGCTGTGGTGAGAGAGCGGCCGGGACGGCCGAAGGTCACCGAGTGCGTCCGCAGGATCAGGGATTCTTCTGCGTGTCCTGGTACGACCTCTTTATTCCAGTCATTTTGGTTTCCCTCGATTCCTCCTATTTCATTTGCCCCATAAAACAATTCTGCAAATCGCAGAGTTTACACAGATTATGTTGCCACTAATTTTGTTTACCTGAGCGGGTCGAGCCTGGCAAGCGCCTCTGCCGTCATAAATAAGAATTAAGTCGGCTTTCTCTTCATCCTGTTTTCCGTCTGGCTCATCACTGCGGTAATACCTCAGAGGGTGATCTTTACGAATGTGGCGGACATACAATGGCGCGGCTGAATCCAAGGCACAGCTGAGGATATACTGTAGAAAAGAAGCAAAATCCTTACATTTAAAACCTGCAACTGTCAATTCATGTACGATCATTGAAATAATGCATTTTAGCCTTAAGATGAATCAGCTGTCAAAGTTGTTGTCAGATATTTTTCTGTTAATTGCTCGTCTATTTATCGCTTTAAAAGGTGCAGAGGAGAAAGAGCTTTAGTGACTTACTTTTTTTTTATGCCTTAACTTCACCTCAACAATTTCATACTGGTTTACTTTTACTAATATCTGGCGGACCCTGCCACCTTTCCAGCTTCAAACAGGGCTCTGCGAACCTCATTTTGCTCTGAGAACAGCTCGTTTACTCAGTTATGGAAAAAACTACATATTTCAGATGTTGTGTTATTGCATCATTAATATTGTAAATATGAAATATCTGAATTTGATTTTCTTCTACATTGTGCCCCTTTAACATATTGTAATGCATCTTGTATTATTTCAATTCTCTGGCTGAGATTACCTTTCCCCAAATCTGTGTAAGGCATTAAACTCACTAAGAAACTGTGGGTGGGTGGGAGGGGGACTGGATCACACAAAATGCCAACATAATGTTGCTTTAAAGTGTCTGAAATGAAGCAATGTATGTGAAAAACTCCACCTAGCAGAACTACAGTATATGTGATGGCTGGGGGCAGAAGCAAAGACATTCTCACACACAAGTTTAAAATCTGGGCCTGAGGTGCGGGCTTCCACGGAGGAACACAACCCTCTCGGGTCCATGTTAGCGGCTCTCGATGGACTGCTAGAGGTGTCGCGGTATGGTGAGAGCTGCTGCCGCCGCTGCCGCCGCTGCTGCTCAGGGGGGCGTGAAAGCCGGGGGCCGACCGGTGGGACCTGCAGCGGAGTCCGCACATCAAAGCAGCGCTGCCGTAAGCTGCTTTCTTTAAGTCACTTGTGCGTGGACCGCCCTTCTCCCTGGACTGTGTGCTTTCTGTTCTTAAAAGAACACGAGGTAAGAAAAAAGAAGCGTCATGGGAGCACAGAAGCATGTCAGTGCCTGAATAAGCCAACAGGCCCATCGTTGTGCTCCTGACAACAGTTCGCTTGGGTAGGTGCCAGGTCAGCACTGTGGATCATCATTCAGACCATCATTAGAGTTCAAATCAAGTGAATCCCTTCTGAGTCGGCGGCACAAGTGACCGAAAGGAAAATGATTTGACTGCTGCACAGAACTTAGGGGTGGGGGGGTGGGGGGGCATTCTGGAGATGGAAAGTCTCATTCCCAGGTTGGTAATAAACGGATGCTTCCTGTCGGAATGAGACACAACAATCAGCTATCTTTCTCCAGAATCGTCTTCCCCACCCTTTAAGGAATTCCTTGTGAAAACAAGATCCTTCTTTTTTTTTGCAACAGATTACTAGTTCAGATCTTAAATCATATGAAACCAGCGCAGGACTTTGATCCAGGAGACCGCCGTTCAGGTCCATTGTGAAAACACAAGTCAGTGGCGAGTCATTTTCACTTAGTAATGTGGTTATGTTACATAACTGAAGTTACATATATAACATAGGTGCACTTGTAACCCTATGTGCTTGTAACCATGATGTTTTCCTGAACCTAACCAAACATGCATGTGTACGACAAAGCGCGTCATTTAGGCAAGAGGATGCGTTGGCTTATTGTTCATAACTAGCAAAATAAAATCTCTAAAAGACTCTTTTTGCCGATGTTTCCCGTTGCGCCCCAGAAGGGGGCAGGCGTTGTACAGTCAGACCGAGCTCTGGTGATCAGGAGGGAGTAAAAGGATTAGTCTCAACTGGATGCTTTTGGATCAGCCCGGAATTCATTATCGTGGAAGCTCTTCTCACGAAGGGAAAAAAAAAAGAAAAAAAAAAAAAAAAAAGACATCATATAGTATGTCATTTATCCTGCAGCATGTCTAACAGTGATTATAGCCTATATTGTGGTTCACTGGTTATGTAACTTGTTTCTAATCTAGTCGTGGGACTGTGTGTGTGTGTGTCGGCGAGGATCTACATTAATGAGCCCCAAAACAAATTAGGGAGTGATTCCGATGCCGTGCTGCACTCTCCTCCTTTCCCCCTTCATTTCCATTTCTGTCGCATACAATGAAAAACATGTTTGTCTTTTTTTTTTCCTCGCCCCTCAAAGCAGAGTAATTACCACCGACTGGTAAGGGATGGGGCGAATGACCTTTTCTGCAGCCACACAGACCGGGGGAGGGGGGGGGTTCCCAGCGTTTCACCGTCTCTGTCTGTCAGGAAGCTGATGTGTTTTCGGTTATCTCGTCGTGGACGGTTAAAGGACAACGCGGCCACATTTTAAATGCATAAATCACTCAGCCATGAAACTCATTACTGCATGCATGAGGAGAGTGAGTGAGCGTGTATGTGTGTGAAAGTGAGCATACTGTAAGTTTGGTGGTTTGCCCCCCCCCGACTCAGGATTCCTCCCGAAGATTGGAATATTGCTCTCTGACAGGAAAACGATCGCCCTGCTCACCAGAGTTAATTGATGGGAATCGCTTTAAAAACTCTAAAAATCTAGACTTCACCGGCGGTGGATTGATCCCGTCACTCCCGCAGGAGCGATAAACACGCGTGGCACGTTCCGATCAGCCCTAAGTCAAACACATGTGAATAGCGGAGATAAAAAAATAACAGACGAAACTAAATCACTTGCTCAGAATGCTACCTCCAGTCATCCACGGTATCTTTCCCCAGCTCTGACTTGATCTTTCAAGTCAGAGGTCATGGGCAGGGTTCAGGGCCGGCAGCAGCAAAAATACACCCGTAAATGTTCTTTAAATGACAGACAGTTCACTTTTGCTCCTCAGCAGATCTGTCAGAGCAGGAGACAAAGCTTTTAAGTGATTTTTTCTTGTTCTCTGGCTCCGTCTGGGACGCCCCGCACTGAGTATATTATAATGACCAGTTGGCCAACTTGTATATGATTCTGATTATGGTGCTTGGACGCCGCTCTGTGTTTTGCTGTTTATGCTCGGCCAAACCCGTGTGTGCCAGCTTAAATAATGTCCACTCTGGTTGAATAACACGGCATGAGGGAGAAAGTGCAGGTTTTCATCCCCGCAATGACAGATGTGTCTCCTGCGGCTCTTCTGAAAAAAAAAAAAAAAAAACTTTTTAAACTCTTTTTAAACTTTTTAGACTTTTTAAAACGTACATTTTTGCATTTTGAGTGTTTAGCTGACAGCCGTCCTCAAAAGCGCCCAGCAATAATGAGAAACTACTACCTCAAAGGAGAATTATGGTTTATTACATAGTGAGTCTTGCTTTTGCAGTTCAGTCGGCTAACTGACGTGGAAGAGATTACATGTCAACGTCGAATACAGGGTTGGTGATGGGAGTCTAGGCTCTGATCTCATCACCTCAAACAAGGAAGCAGGAAGTGGGGAGTGACGATGATGAGTGTTCAAACAGACAACAACCAAGACAAGACGAGCGTGTAATTCATTTGAATGGAACAAAAGGTTTGAATCTGAACTTATCTCAGCTTTCATCACAAAGCAATGTCATCCGGCAAGCTGCGCCGGCCAGTCAAACAAGTGCACATTCCTGGTCGATTACTTAGTAATTTCTAAGCACTGTGTCGTTTGCAACTTGACATGTTTCAGTTTCTTGAAGACGTTTCACGTCTCATCCAAGAGGCTTCTTCAGTTCTAACTAATTGGAGGGGAGTTGCAGGCTTTTAAACCCTGCGTGGGAGTGTCCTTACAGAGTCGCCAAGGACACATGTCAGCTCTGAGTTTCAAAGTCGCTAGGGCCACTTATAGGTTACTTAGTAATGTGAACGCCATTTCTGTTTACTTTGCAGCTTCAAGACAGAAATATTAATAATAAAACGACTGTCGGATCGTATTTTATGTTGGTTGGGCTGAACACCAGGAAGTCGGTGAAGGTTGGTAAATGTTTTGTGAATGTACATTTAACATAGGATCTTGTCCGTGAACATTTCTGCCTGAGTCACATCAGATAGAGCACGGTTGCTAGCTGACAATAAAGACTACAACTCCCATGATGCCTTGCTACTTCATGATTTCATCAAACTACATCTGTTATTTACATGTCTAGCGGTATAAATCATACACAATGCATTTGAAGCACCCATTAAAAAAAAGCTAAAAGTACCCCTTATTAATCATCATCAACCCATTTCAGAACCATATGGATCAGAATCAGTGATGCGTTCATGTACAAGCGTCGCCTATTATTATCATAAATGTCTGTCTTCTTTAATCCGCTTCATATTCTGCTGGGTCGTTAACATTAACGATGCATCAGAATGTGTTCGCTCATTTATATTTCGCATCAACGATCTAAGTCTGCAAAGTAACCACGAGCTAAGTGTGTCAATACAACATAAGAGTGAAGGAAAAGGCTCAGTATTTCCTTCTAAAATGCGATCAGACGCTGTAAACATTTAAGGGCAGGATCAAAATAGCACCTGAAAGGTCGGTAATAATCCCTTATTACAAGAAAACCATAAAACTGCAAGTATAGGCCATCAAGGCTGAATCATTAAGTCAGTCAATAAACTGTGATTTGGTTGTTTACAAAAGCACGTTTGGCTAACCCAAGGGTTTCTTTAGAACTCGCATGTTTCTCGCCCATCCGTGCTTCACTTCAGCCATGTCCTCGCATTTCTCAGTAATTATTGGTGAGCACAATGTCATTATTATAATAGCAGCGATGGAAAATGAGGCCAGAGTTGTAATAAAACAACATTCTCCTTTTAATAGCGGAGTTGGTTGGAATAAATAACCTCGCTAAATCGCCGGCGAATTTCAAAGCAGCCTGGTAAAGAGGGGTGATATGTCTCACTGCAGCTCTCGAGGACCGGTGTGGAGGGAGTGAGAGCTCACAGAGAGGCAGAAAGGTTTTTCAAGGTAAGGAGCAAATTAAGGCGAGCACAGGTGGAGAATGTGGAGGGGGGAGATATGATTCAGCAGTGACATGGTGATGTGAGGAACTGCATGAAGTTTTCTCTCTTTCTCACACACACACACACACACACACACACACACACACACTGACGCTGGTCTACCAATCAAGCCAGGACGGGAGATACCGCACACACGCGCCTCCCTCGCAGGCTTCCAGCATCGTATTAAACATGAGTGTGGCAGTTTTTTCTTTTTTTTTTTTCTTTTTTTTCCAACAATCCCAAAAATAACACATTGCGTAACACTTTCTCTCCTTCCTGCTTCTCTAATATTTCTCTCTAAAGTCTCCCTCGCCCAAGCCTCTTTATCCGCTTCTCGTTGACGCAGAGACGGTGAGGTGGGGTGTGCCGTTTCCTAGCTTTTGATGACATTTTTTTTTTTTTTTTTGAGTTAGGCCAGACTGGCTAGACTGGCTGTAATGAAGTGGAGGAGAAAGAGAGGCCAGTCCGAGCGTATCCAGTGACCAGAAATAAAAAAAAAAAAAAGACATTATCTGAATGAAAACACAGACGAACCTGGCAAAGTTGGTGAGACGTTTGTCCGTTCAGCCTAACGCTGGAGCTGGAGACAGAGCAACGCGTCCCGCTGCACTGCAGCCACAAGAACCCAGCTCTTTACCAAAACAAAACTCAAATGCCAAGAATTCCCCACAGCTTCATACCAAACAAAATTAAACATTTCCTTGGGAAAAATCTGACAGTATTATGGTAGCAGCGAAATATGACTGAGTGTTCCAGCGCTGGAGGAAAACACATGAAACTTCACTGGAGTCCTTCAAAAGCCCTCTCTCTCACTTTCATTACCATTAAATGTTAAACTATATCTCATCATATGTTTCTTTAGTGTAAGCTAACAGCTCCTTTTTTAAACATGGCAACATCAACATTTGGTGCATGGAGTCTTCTTTCATTTGTCTCCACCAACTTGTAGGAAGGCTGTCTCGCTCTTTCGCTGCAAAATTTTCCGTGATGTTCTCAAACTAGATGCTAACTTCTCTTGAACTTTGGTTCTGGGTTTAGAAAAACCAAAGTGGATGGTGTATCAGAGATTTGTCACTGAAAACAGCTGCAGCTTGCTGCTGGAAACGGGGCTAATGAGAGCCGTGCACCAAAACAGGTCGGTTGTGCGCCTTAAGGAAAGAGTTCACCCCCAAAAAATGAACTGAGATTTTGTGGTGAACTGATTGTTTGGATGTAACTGGAACGGCAGCTCAGCTCAAAGAGAACGCCATTAATGTTTACACGCCGAGCTGTCCGGGGGAAAACCTCTCGTCCGTAGATTATATGTACACCTTCACCTGTAAACAGCCGTGGTTTGGTAGAAAGAAAATAGTTCCTACATGAAAGCGCTCCCATCAAGGTCAGTGGTTTATCTTGAGCAAACGGGTCTTGATTTCTGGAAAGAGACGGTGCTGCTGAGTTTTTCAAATGCCACTTTGAGCGCCGCGAGGCTAGACTCCAGCCAACATCTCCAAAATCAGAAACAAAACAATCTAGATGGAACAAATAGGAAAAAATGTATTTATGATTTAAGTGAAGAGTGTCCCGTTAAAACCAAAACAACCAACTGAAAGATGCAAAAACGCTTTAGAGCAGTGGGAACCAATTTTACATCAGATCCATTGTCATTTTAAAAATCATGATGAGTTCAGCTGTTTAAGAACAGTGTTCTACATAAACTTATATTGAGAATACAAGTACCGTTATCGTTTTTTTCTTGCATTCTAAATCATCATACTTCCAGTTAAACCTTGAGCATTCTGCTTTGGCGGTGTTGTACATGTTGATACTCCAGCGTTAAGAAATGCTTCCATGACGTCCTCAGGGCCAAAGAGAAAATACAGCATGTGTTTGTGCATGAGAGCTCAGATGCCCCCGTGCTTGTTTCAGTCAAACGGCACAGGCTTTTAAGTGAGAGCGTTCAAAGTGTGGAATAGTCGCCCCAGCAGTGCTGATTAGTGCGGCGGGAGTGAGACCGATACGCTCGAACGCTCAGCGATGCACAACTGTGAAGGGAGACACTTTGCTGGTCTTGAGACGGAGAGAGGGAGGGAGAGGGGAAAAAAAGAGGAGAAAACTAAAGCAGAAAGTGATGATAGAGGAATAAAGGGAGAAAGAGAGGTTAATGGACAAGTCAGTGGGGCTTTACAGGGCCAGCGCGGTCACTTGAGGGAAAGAGAGTCGGTGGGGATTTATCGGCGTAACACTTGAGGGGGACTGAGAACAACGGAGGGAGACTGATACAGAAAGACTGACAGCATCATAAGCACTCGAGGAAGCCAGCGAGATGAGCATGAGTCACATCCAGAGAGTGGGAACCGGGATGTGTGGAGGATAAGCCAGCGAAACTTTGCTGAGCCTCCTGTCGGTTAGAGTTTCGGAGAATAAATCTTGATGTTGCGTTTGCGGTTGTATTGCCGGAGAAAGGGAGGGGAGAAGACGGCAGATGAAGCGGTGAGGTGCAGGGGAAGCTCAGTGAGGGAAAAAAGGGAAGCGCAGCGGAGTGATGGGGGTCAACAACTCTGGCCTGTCGTAACGGAGAAAGTGGAAACGTTAGTTCAGGTTGATTTGAGTGATTACTGTAAGAGCGACAGGACGCGCCGCGGCACACAGGAAGACAATATATCCTTCCACCGGCTCGCTGCACATGTCCATCACATGCTGGTGACCGTCACACATGTTGTTCTAATGGTATTCTAATAATAGCATTTCTCACAGTATGTAAGATCGACTGAAGGCTGATTGCTGGTTCGAATGAACTGCATACAACAGTGTGATCCACTCGGTGTGCTAAATGCTAAAATGGCAAAATGCTTGCACTGAAAATGCTAACATGCCACACAAAGTACAGCTGGACTAAATGGGTATTGTCTTTACTCTTGCAAGTACTTGGTCACAAACCATAGTCGGAAAGAATTCTAAAAACAACTCTAGTCCGATGCTTAACAATTCAGCCTGAAGAGGGCATGGATGTCTGTTAAAAACAGTTGTTGAGACATTAATTTCAACTTCACGGTTCTAGAAGGACAGTCAAAGTCAATAGGCTGCATCCCCAGGGGACCATGAATGTCTGTACATTAATGGCAATGCATCCGATTATTGTTGAGGTATTTCATTTTGGACCAAAGTCAGGACCGGCTAGCTACTCTCAGAACCCATGGGCAATCATCCCAAGACGAATTCGCCTCTGAGGGCAACGGCCTCTTGGGGCTTCTGGTATAGCCAGAACCAGGCCAAAACTTTCAATTCTGTGTCAAGTTCCTTGTTTCCAGTCGGCATCTCGAGACGCGAGAATGGCTGCGAATGGCGTTTCATCTTAATTGTTATCTGATGAATAGTAGATGAGTTCCCAGACTGAATTTTTCGCCGATGCAACACTCAAATGAGTCTTGGCAATATTACTCAGACAGCAAATGGAAACCAGAACACTTCTGAAGCCCTGGCACGGACACTGCCTTGCCTACAGATTCTGCACTCATATGCAGATCTGTATATGTTTATATAGATTACAGAAGATCGAACAGACCATCCAGCTATGGCAAATGTGAGTTTTTGGAACTGTTTTACATGACTTTAAATAATGACCCTTTCGATCAAGATGATTACCAGCATTCACATGTGGTTCTTGAACACAGCTCTTCCCTGAGAATAGCAATTTCTGGAATTTTCAGGAAGTGATGACTAAACAAACGAAGGAGTCAACATTATTAAGGACGTCAGCCGACAGCATCAGCACAGACACTCTTAAAGCCAAGATTTAAACCACCAGGTTAACAAATGCCACTCGCAAACACCTCACAGACACAAATTAAATTGCAAACAACCTTACCATTTAAAACCATAGCGAGGTGTTACCATATTGTTCACACAGGGCTAAGGGGAAACCTTAGAAGAGGATTAAGCAAAAGCAGGTGACTGACTGGAAAATGCTGATCGCTGGAAGTGATTCAAAGCACATTCATCCACCGATAAAACCAAAGAAAACTGCTCTCTAACCAGCTCAGAGCTGTTGGGAACCTTATCTGTCAGTGACCTGATAAGGAAACAAAAGGGGGGCGACTCAAGGTCGAACTGCTGCTTCCTCCCTTCGCTCTCGCCACCTAAAACCTGTTTCTCTTTTCCCCTCTGTCCGTTTACAAGATGAGTGTTTCACTGGGGTTTAATTTTCGACCGCAAAATAGCTTTAGCCTTTCGCCTGGTGGGTGTTTTTCATTTGTTCCCATCTGTTTTATGTGGCTTTCATCGAAATTACAAAGATCCCCCTGAAATTACATTCCTCTCCTCGAGCCAACCAAAGCCCTGGTTTTTTACTTATTGATTTCGTTTTTTTTTTTTTTTTAATGTTGTTTTCTTCCCCTCCTTTCCATTCACTTTTGCGAATGCTTTCAAGGTGCAGACTCTGACTCTTTGACTCTTTACAGTCTTGGCTGAGGTTAGTGATCGCTTGCCGCCCCGCTGCACTTTTTGTGGAGGTGTCTGAAGTCAAACTTTCCAAACAAAAGTGAACAGAAAATGTTTCAGTCTCTACCTGGCACCCTCTCCTCAGCTGCTCAGCTCGCTCTATCTGTCACTGTCTGCGGTTGTTTGAGAAAAGACACAACATCGCAACCCGACTCACTGGCTCTCGGCAGTTTTGTTCGGACTGGATGATTGGGGCGCAACCCGCTCATCAATCACGATCCTTGGTCAGAGACATTCCTGCTGTAAATATTAGGTGATTCAATGCTACCCTGCCCTCATTATCTGTTATTAGGCCGGGAGGGAGCGCGCAAACTCTGACTGCGTGGCCCCCCGAATCCTGTCTGGGCCCTAGATGTGGGAGTAATCACTCCACAAGATTGTCGGACCATTTTCAATACAAGTGAGGGCAGCTTACCGCCAAAGCCGCACCAGAGTGAAAAGAAACAAGTAATGGGCAAAGTCGTTTGAGTTTCATAGTTGCTTTCAGCTGTTCTCGGGACTTTGTACCACCCAAACGCACTGGAGTCTTATATCCGGAGTTGTGTGACAATCACTTGAGACTGCGGTTTGCCCCCAGCTCCCTTTGAAATGCGCAACTTTTACAAGGATAAGGACCTTTCGGCTATCGTTCATACATCCTTAAAGACATTTACGCTTCAACTTTGTGTTTGTGCTTGCTCTTTTCTACTCTCTCAACAAACGGCACCATCGCTCTCTTTCTCTAGACTTGAAGAGACTGAGATCGATGTCATTTGGAACAGCGTGAGAAAAAAAAAAAAACTGGACAAGAGTAAAGCTGTTAACACTCCACAGGTGAATACACGTTTTTGCAAGCCTCTGAGAAACCTCCCTCTGGGAGACCACACGCTCCGACCCTCACCCAACGAGAACCACAACACCCTACACCCAGGTATGACTGCCAGAACGGAAGGGTGGGGCCAAGCAGCTGGGGACACGCAGCGAAACAGATGGTAAATATGAGCCGAAGAGGTGATGCAAAACCCAGACAGTTGTTATTGGGTGGCAGTTTAGCAGAAATGACTTGAAACACGCTTGGGAGTTTGGAAAAGGTTTATGCAACAGCATTTGGCCTGCAGCCACCACACACACACACACACATGCACACAAACCGAAGAGGACATGTTTAGGGGTCACTCATCGCAGTGTAATGACTTTGCTGCCCCCCGGTGCTTTCTGAATGGAGCAATCTTCGCTCATTAATATTCATGACAAATTCTAACTGGTTGCTTGCCCAGCGTGTGTGTGTGTGTGTGTGTGTGTGTGTGTGTGTGTGTGTGTGTGTGTGTATATGAGCTCGAGAGAGAGAGAGAGAGAGAGAGTAGGCTAAATGCATTCACACATGTAGAAGTTATTTCCAGCTTCACTGCTGCTGAACTACTGCTCCACCTTGGAGAGGAACACTTGGTAAAACTGAGATTTTTCTAACTTGTAAGCGCAAGTACATAACCCCTAACCCCAGTTCAACATTCAGTTTGAGTCTCTGCGCTCAGGCAGGATCAGGCATAGGAGGGGAGGGGGGGGGGGCTTGCAGTGATGCTGGAGGATCGTTGCAGGATCAGCGCAGCGTCAGGTCAGGCTGAGGGATTAATACCACCACTGTGGTTTCGCACACAAACACAAACACACATGACCTATTACTCTCCGAGGTCGCCGCGCGCTTCCTCTCCGGCCGTATATCCGCAGATTTATGCGCAGACCTTGAGAAACATGTAGCTGACTGTACTTTTTATTATGTTTGGACATAATGGGAGACTCGGCGCAGGAAGGAGTGTATGGCCATTTCCATACAATAGCACGGCGAAAACACTGACTCAGACTCACTCTGTAAGCAAAGGGGAGCGAGCGATCCAAACAAAATAAACTCGGGCTCTTTCATGGGTTCTTGTGCGCATTCCCGGACAGTGATTTTGTGCAGGTTGCATACACACACACACACACACACACACGAGCACACTGTCTCGTCTATACACCAAAGCACTCGTTTTCACTGAATTAAAATCCAAGTGCAATTAGATTGATCATAAAAGTAGAAAAAACAGCCATCCAGGCAGCGACTCAAAGCCGTGTTAGACGCGGAAAAACAGCATTAAGCCGACAGAACTGATTGGGAAACCCTCAAGAAATCGGACCAAAAGCTATTTCGGATTTGTACAACGGTGAAGTTTTAGTGGACACAGCCAAAGTCAATACACATTTCACTAGTTTTTAACCGTCATCATGAACATTTCGTTCCTCAGGTCAAGCATCCGAGTTGTGATTCCACGCGCGGCTTACCTGCTTGGAGCGCAGATCTGCCTTAGACGGCATGTTAGGACTGGCAGCGGGGGTCACGGGGGCGCTGCGGCTGCCCCCGGCCAACACCGAGCGCACAGACGCCAGCCACTTCATGACGGCGAGGCTCTGATGTGCCCCAGGAAAAGAAAAAGAAAAAAAAAAAAAAAGTCTCCAGAAGAGGATACAAGAGTCAAACGGAGCCTGGAAGCGGATGCGTCCGGTGCGTACTTGATGGTTTGTGATCACCGGTGGGTTTTCTGTCAGACATGCGTCGCAGAAGCTTGCGCGAGGGGTGTGACCGGTCTGCTGCACACACACACACACACACACACATTTACACACACACTTACTGGTAAACACTGACACAGATCAAGCGTGCACGCTCTTACATTACCTACAAGCATGCAAACACACACTAATCCCACGAGCATGCACACACATGGATACATGCACTCACGCACGCCACCCCCCCCTGCCGACTCACTACCCCAGTGACACACAATCCTTCCCCCCATCACTCCGTCACCATCTGTCACTTTCGGTGCTTTCTCCATGCTCTCCAGCCATGTTACTTTAGCCCTCACTTGTAGTCTATACCACACACACACACACACACATACACACACACACACACCTCCCGCTGTGTCCCGCAGCCATCGGACACAGCAGAGATGGACGGCAGGCATTAGTGCTTCCGATGAGATGCACATCCGACTGTGATGGAATGAGTGACGGACAGATGGACGCACACACAGAATTACAGCTGATCAGTTGTCGGTTGGATGGAAAGATTTACATACTGTAGATTTACAGGATGTGTGTATTGCGGGATGATCCGAATGCATGCGCGTGGATGGACCGTGCAGCAGATTCATGAACGAGATGAGGAAGATGAATGTGCGCGGCGGCGATCTCTGACCACCGACGTCACTATGGCGGACCACCAGAAGGCTCAGGGCAACTGAACTGTGAGCAACCAGTTAGCTGTAATTAAGGAGCTAAAATGCTAATTAAGCCGCAGGGTGATTTGTTTCCGGGCAGCAGGAATGGCATACCTCTGGCCAATCAACAGTGTTTTAAGAAGGATGGGGGCGGCAGTGTCTACTATATATATCTCCAGACACAGGAACGTGCATTTTAACTAATCCCATCAGAAAAGACGAATCAAAAAAGCAAAAACGAGAAATATATTGGGAAAAAAAAAAAAAAAAAACTTCCTCGAGCTTTCACAAAACACTTGCTTGAAGTGGTTTTCGCCAGTTAAAGTCTGATGTGGCAGGCAAACATCTAACTCACATGACTGGCCAGCGTCTGCTCTGCTGAAGGGAGGGGGAAAAAACAAAACAAAACAAAAAAAAACCCGACATGTGACGCAACCTTCCTCATGCCGAGCTGCTTTCTGAGCCACTGCTCAAGCGTGCAACTGAGAACATGAATAGAGACCCTGATTTTTTTTTTTTTGAGCAGGAACACCAGAGGGGTTGCTGGCTATTTCTGCCTCAATTATTTGGCTACATCAAAGTAACCACAATAACAGTAAAAAAATAAAAAATAAAAAATAATAATGATACAAAAAAGTTCCTGAAGATATACATGTTTTCATATGGCACTTACAAATGCATGTGTACAGTGTTCATAGATGTCTTGCCAAGGAGCACATATGTACAAGAACGGGAACAGCAGGAAACAAGTAAAAACAGCTCTTCTGGTTCGTATAAGATTTTGTAATGAAGCGATGGGAATAATCAGAACAAATGGAATGCATGTTCGACCGATTGCACGGAGTTAACCGTGCACCCCGAGTCCATATGTGCGGGCCTTCATGAAAACCGCGCTTTGGTCCCGGCGTTTTTTTAGGTGACGAATCCTGCAGATCAGAATAGCAGCACACGGTAACGAATATCGGAGTTGTACATTTTTGAAAGAGGATAATTCCCCCCGCCCCCCCCCCCCACACAGGGCTTTACAAGGAGCTGGGAGGGGTGTTACTGCTGGCTGGGGGAAACGCTCCAGACGAATCATAGAAGAGGGGGGAAGCGTGTGGCTGTGTGCGACCGACTAGTGTGTGTGTGTGTCCAGCTCGGCCTCGCGCCCTGGCTGGGAGGGACGTGGCCATATGTGGAGGCCAGGCGTCCGTCTCTGCTGGTGAGGAGAACGGCCAAAGCTTCGACTTAATTCATCTCTTAATCCGCCTGTCGCAGTGTGGCATCGCGTATGGCACGTTGTGGCTGGGGTGCGATGGAAACGCTGCAGCTGACCGCACTTTGAGTCTGAAGATGAAAAGCGTGGAAGGAGAATTAACACATCGCCGCAGACACGGCGATCTGAAGTGACAGGCGTAGCCTACTTTTGACGACTGGTGAATCGTGACTGAGCGAGTGTGTGTGTGTGTGGTGTGTGTGTCTTTGTGTGTGTGTGTGTGTGTGTGTGTCTATCTCCAAACAGGGAACTCTGCCTTTGGGGAGACATCAGCTCTGTCTAATATCCGACTGCGAGACATTTCCAAGAAACAAACACTGAATCATGCAAAACATGTCACCGAGCCAGGGAACAGCCGATGCGCTCTTTCATGCCTCGATTCATAATGAAACGTCCCTGTTGCAGTAATGAGTTCAATTTAAACGGGGAAGGATACAATTAAGCCTCAGATGAAGCACAAAACCAACAATGGCTCTGACATGAGAACAGCCAGAGGCAGAGGGGAATACAACAAGTGGTGTGCCCGTGTCTGTGGGTGGTGGGATGGGAAATAAAAGCACTGTCAGTTGTGGTTTGTGAATGAAAGTATTGCCTTAATGAATGGTGACTTAAAAGCGCACATGGCGCACAGTCATAAGATGAAGTCAAAAGTTCTTCAATACCAAAGGGGGAAAAAAAACCCTGATTTATATGGATTATGTGTGTGCAAATGAGATATTTCGATGAATCTGGTGATATTGATTGAGTCGGAAAAAGAGGTTATATTTGCACTGATAAGCGGTAAATTCACAGTTAATTAAATGTTAGTCGATAGTTCTTTTGCCAGAAACAAACACTGAAACAAAACAACTTCATAAACATATTTGAAAGCATCTCATTCGTTGTCAACAGTGAAATAACTACTGACTGAAGCTTAATTAACTTTAAATTCTTGATGAAAAAAGTCATTGTTGGCCAGTCTTTAAAAAAAAAAAGACATTAAACTCATCTGACTCATCAGAGCTAAGTGGTACATACATTTTTTTCTCTAAAAGGGAACTGTCCTCGACTGCTTTAGTCTACATTTATTGTGAATTCCGTGTAATTTTAGGGAAATATTACAGTGATACCTTGTCAACTGAATATGACAACAAAGTCAAATGTGAGTTCAAATGCTTGATGCAGCTCTTCAGTTTAGTAGTAATATATCACTATAAGTCAAAAAAAAAAAAAAAAAAAAACGCATACAGAGGATGATCCTGTATTTTTTCAGTTTCATCAAGTGTCTGCAGGGTGAAGGCAGCTCTTGTTTGCCTTAAAGACTAAAGCCAAGGCCGAAGAAGTCCAATCCCATCTTCTAAAGCTTGGTGCTGTTATTAGGGAGTGTGTCAACACCTTCTCTTATCTGGATTATAACAGCTGGACATGGAAGAAGACATGTTTGAGGGAGAACCAAACCAAAACTGTGGGGGGGGGGCGAATATAGGATTTAGTCAAGCGAACGGGACATTCTGTCCTTGACAGAGTCACTGGGAGGACCGGCTCTGCGGGGCGCTGTGACTGAAAACTTAAATCAAAGTGTTACTTGGACTTATCTTAAGAGCTGATTGTATACGGCTCCCAAATCAAAGCAGCTTCAGCACAGCCTGCGGCTAAATTCTCTCTACAACACACTGAGAGCCTCTTTTCATATTTTACACACACACAAACAAAAAAACCCACTTTATCAACCACCACAAAGCCTGACTACACAACAGAGCGTTGCAACTTTGCTCCAAACTTATAAACATCAAGCTTCAGTGTAAACCACACTCTCTGCCTCAGCGGGAGGATGATGGGCGGGGAAAGGAAAGGGAGGTAAGGACGAGCACAAACACAACAACAGACGCATCCTTTACCTTCAGCTTTTCGGCTATAACGGCCTTTCATGTCGCGCCAGTGAGGCAAATTTAACTGAAATTGAGGGAGATTCAGAGCGAGGGGAGGGGAGGGAGAAAAGGGCGGAGTCTCGGGCGTTTGAACGGCGAGCGCTGGAACTCCACCACATTCCTCCCTGCTCCCACATCCCTCCCACGTCTTCGGCGCTCGACTCCGTGCTGAAATGCCCCAGTGGAGACGGCCGCTTTCATCCGGCTCCAAGCGGCCCGGGAGAAAATCAAGAAGGCTGTAAATGTCTCGGCGTGAGAGAGGCATTAAAACTAATTCCCCGGAGACAGAAAAAAAAAGGGCTTTTTCCAAATCAGGCGGGATGCTCCACCCTCAAATGCGGCGTCGTCGAGTGCGGCGGAGAGAGATGCGGGCCCTCCAGGGCCTGCAGCCAATCCAGAACATTGCTTTTTTGGAACAGAAGTGTATTGAATGTATACATGTGTGTTTAAGAACTTCTGATCATGCCACAGTCCTGAGCGGATACCTCTGAGAATAATCATGACTGGGAGTGAAAATGCACCCTCGATGCAGACTGCTTCTGTTAGTACCTGTCGGGCCGCGATGCAGCAGCACTGCTACACCGAAGGAGCTGAGAAGAAGCCAGAGGAACAAAGTCAGGAAGTCCCAGAGGGTGCTGGGATAAAGTGAGCTGTTAGTCCGCCTCAATGCCCAGCTTCCCCTCTTGGGAGGTCTCTGTGCTTGTTGTTTCCTTTGTTGAGGCTACTTTCACTCTTACTGTAATCTGGTATTGTCGTTCCCGTGTAGGGCTTGGCGATATATTGATATTACATTGTTAGAATGAAACAAGATTGTATACCGGTTAAGATTTTAGATATTGTTATTGGTTTTAAAGGCTTCATGACTGTAAAGTGAACTGAACTGA
Organism: Acanthopagrus latus; assembly: GCF_904848185.1. Lineage (NCBI taxonomy): Eukaryota > Metazoa > Chordata > Actinopteri > Spariformes > Sparidae > Acanthopagrus > Acanthopagrus latus. Next base: position 5,121,792 of record NC_051052.1, on the reverse strand, counting down.
CCGGACCGTTCCACTTGTTCTGATGCCGCCCTTTACCCACAACAAATCGATTTTGACTCCCGGGCACACACAGTTTGGCAAGTCCTGCGTACGACACCTCCGACCGCCACAAATCTGATTATGCATGCTTTTTTTTTTATTTTTTTTTTTATGCTGCTGCTCCAGAGGGGCACCTGGAGAGAGTAACCACTGGGGAGCGTAAGGCCACTTGCTGAGAACGGGCTGAAGCGTCGTCAGACTGCCTGGACAAAAATGATCAGAAACGAAAAAAAAAGATAAAACATACAAGATAAAAAAAAAAAAACAGTTTCTCACTGCAGCCGACACGAATTAAAACGAGTTTGTCTTGCGCCTGTTTTTCAGAGAGACATCCATCACCTCCGCGACGTACTTTTCAACGCAAGTGTAGACAGCATCTCACTCTACCAGAACTCATTTCCAAGTTCTTTTCTTCTTTTTTTTTTTTTTCTTTTTATGGGCAATAAATCAACCGTGTCACCTGAAAGTAAAGTGCAACCGTTCGCATCCTCCGACAAATGTTCTAACAAACACGCCCACTTGTATATTTATGACTGAGGCGGAGTGATAAATAAGCATCGGCTGGTTTGAATAAGGCAGCACAGGTGGGCACAGGGGGGGTGACATACAGCAGGGTCAGGACGGGCCACTGTCTACTGCACATGAATAAAGATACAGCCCCAACAGAACTTGGGGGGGGAAAAAAAAAAAAAAAAAAGAAGCGACTTTGATGAGACGACTTCGTTTGGAGCGAGAGGACTGGCACTGGTGCAGCGCAGCGCAGCTTGGCTGGAGTTTTTGCCTGGCCTCTCTTATCCTCTGCCAGAGGATCCAGGGGCCAGCGGGGACTTGAGACGTTTTAAGAGGGCCCTTTTTTTTTTTTTTTTTCCCTCTCAACAACAGCTTTTTTGGAATAGTGCAGATGTAAACAATTACAGAGCAAAACGCTCATGACGGGGAGGAAGCAGAGGGGGGATTAGCTGAGTTTCATCTCCAGAGCTTTGGCATTAATTGACGCACAGGCAAGCGCAGGGATGTTTTTCTTTTAAATAAGTGGGAAAGGACCCCCTTCACATCCCTTCAACATCATAGCCCACAGACTCTGGCTCAGTCGGAGCAGCACCGCTGAGCTCTGAGACCCCCCCCCCCCTCCATGAAAACACTCAGTCAGCGGTTTCTCCTCACACGGGGGATTGTGTCAATCAAAGGGGGGAAAAAAAAAAAGAACTCAGGACCTCAAGTTGAGAATGTCACAGACGGAAAACAAGGCTTTTTTCGGGAAAAAAAAAAAAAAGTCAGCCGTTCCACGAGCTCAGGTTCGATGAGCTCCCAACCTGATCTAATTGTAAATTCTTCTTCTGTCTTGATGAAAACTTGATCAAAGGGACTGAAAAAACAAAATCCTGCGCTCAGAGAAAGTGAGAGGAGTGAAAAGGGCATGGTGTAAAATGAGAGGAGAGAGGGAAGGGGAGAAGGAAAGGAACTTTGAAGATTGAATATGTGAGAGTTGGCCGCCTGTCGGATTCATACTCCAAGCAGATAGGGGGCGGGATATAACCGGCGGGCCCGCTAACTGCTGCTGCTAACTAGCTAGTACGCTCATTTAGGTGAACTAGAAATCCTATTGGCTGACTATGCCTGGACTGTGGACTGGGGGCCTGGACCACTGGGGAAACACCACAAGCGGAAACTGGCCCATCTCTGGAGGCCTGAGCTATCGGAGGTACAAAGTAGCATTACGAGTCAGGAGCTAACCGCTAATTTGGGTAGATATCTCAGCAACACTTAACAGACCTCGTTGAGATCGAATCAAAACCCTAATTTCTACATATTTTGTTGATTGCCTCTTGTTTTTTTTTTGTAACAACATTCTTACATATCGCATCTTTAAGGAGGAATAGGAATGTTACCTCTGGTGATTCAAAAACACCTCAGATATCATATTCAGTCGGGCCCACCGTTCGCAACCTAATATCCATACGGCCGTATACCGTTGGGATCGGCGCAAACGTGAAGGTTAGATAAACATGCTTGTTGCCAGCAGGTTGCCGGTTACACCAGCAAAACACTGCGGTTGTACAGGGAAGCTCGCTGCCGCTGTGAAACAGAAGAGGCCCCCCGCCTGATATATAAATACTTGGTCAACATTCCCTGAATACAGAGAAATTATAAAAACACAAAGAAAAAAAAAAAGAAAAAAACCCCCAAAAACTGAGATTTCTTTCATCTCCTTAAGTGGCTGCTGAGCACAACACGCTCCCAGAATAGATTTTTGGGTAATGACTCCCCGTGCTGCCTGAATAATTCATCCCTACTTTTCCCTAGAATAAGGCTGGCAAGTTTGTGCCAAAAATAAAATCTCTAGTAAACACGCGCTCTTTCATATGAGTGTGTTTATAAAAAGAGAATAAGTGGGCATTACAGGGTAGAAATGCTCCCTGGCGCTTTTTGGCAACCAGATGTCTGCTTTATGACACGACAGGGAGAGGGAGGCCAGGGAGGAGGTCACAAGGTGCAGCAGTGGACGACGGACGGCTCAGGCGCTCCTCTGAGACGCCTGTTGCGTAACGCACATCGTGTACTCAAGGTGTGCGCTGGCAGGTGCTTTAAAAGCCGACAAGAGGCGAAAGGGAAGCGCGCCAGAATAACTCGCGCTCGCGAACACACGCGGGATTATAGTTTGAGCTGTAGGCGACTCAGTGAGTGGCACCAGAAAGAGATGCTGTGTCAAAACAGAAGACGAACAACACTACATTGTTTCACTGCCAACTTGAATCGGTGCCATGTGTCTTTTCAGCACCCGGTTAAAGCTCTGACAGTAAATCTCCTCGTCCGACAGGTCGGCCCGCTCTCTCTGGGCGCGTTGCAGAAGTTGCAAAAAAGAAAAAGAACAACAAAAAAAGTGTTGCGAAATGCTTCTGGAAGGCAGCGAACACGCAACTGCTTCCTCCGTAGATGAAATACGATAACTGTGGGAAACTTATCGAGTTTCAGGTTCAAAAGTTTAGATTCGTGTCTGTGATTGGCGAGCACTCACCCGAGTTAAACTGTAACAGTATCACACTGCAAAAAGCTGCGCGCCGGCCAAGTTTTAACCGGTTTCTTTTTAGAAATATGAGATAAATCATCTTGTTTAAACAGGTATGTACAAGTACACATCTTTGTGTCTTTTGGGGTTGTTTTGTTTCATTCTTGGGCCTTCATTTTATTTGTTTAAATGGGCCAAAAAGAATGGCGAAGAATGCCAAAATTTGGAATTAAGAAAGATATATATCTTTATTGTCTCTTCCTCAAATAGTTTCATTCTTTCATTATCCTAAAAGTTGTGTCTTTGGTTGCTTCCTTCATCTTCTAAAGTGTTCTTGCGACTCATCTTTCCTAGAGCCATTTTTTTTTTTTTTAATTTAATCTCTTCTGCACTGTGAACTGTGGGAGTATCGTCTTCTCACCCATGGTTTATTGCTTTGCACATGAGCTAAAAGGTGGACCGGGTTGCGGAGACGCCGCATGCTCGACTGGTTTTTTCCATATAGCGCAGAACAGGGATTAGAGAGCCTATCCCTCCACACTGCATTACAGCCCAATTAATCATCGTGCAGCCTGACAATTCAATTACTGTTCGGGTCGTCCCTTCATCCGCCAAGCCTGTGTGTCCTTGTCCGATTTGGTTGTTGTTTGCTGCAGAGGTTTACCTTGTTTTTTTCTGCAGCAATGCCCTGTCAGAAAAGCCATCACCTTCAAAGTGTTACTCTTTAAAAAAAAAAAAAAGTAAGGGGGTAATGAAATCGTAAAATGTTCAAATAATAACACATGCGTGTAACGTTTGTCACCCACAAAACAAACCACATGTGATTAGTTGGAAGCATACAACCCAGGGCCTTCCATTGTGCTGTGGGTGAGAAAACGCATGTGTTTTGCTGATCAGATAATGACTTTATATGCGACCACAAACAAAAGTAATAAAACCCTGATTCCAATAGAACCGTGTTGCTGTGGAAATAGTTCACAGGATGCGATCGCTTGCAAGCAAACTCTGTTTCCCAACAACGGTTTTTACGAAGTGTTCCCAAGTTCATGCAGTGATATCCTTTACACAGTCATGTCCTCCTATGAGGAGGACCTCTTCATACCCACCGTGATACACAGCATTTTAAGTCTATTGTTGTCACCTCGGCAATGCCCAGGATGTGAACTAGCATTCTCCAACTACTAGTCCACATCATACTTTTTTGGACTTGACCTGGCGACCTTCAAGTCCCCAAGCCAAGTCCCCACGGACTGAGCTATTGCAGAAAACAGGTTGCAGTGAAGGACCCTGGGCCGGGAGTCGAACCCCAAGTCTCTGTTCACGGGAGGCCTGCTCTACAAACTGAGTGAACAGCATTGAGTCTTGTTTGAAAGTAATTAGTGAGGCATATATTTACAAAAGAGTCAGTGAAATTTATAGAGAACACATTAAATGAAATGTCTGTGTACTTTTTATGAATCAGTCAAACAAGCTCTGCGATTTATTAAATTGTGTTCTATTTATATTTCACACAGCATCCCCCTTTTCAATAGATGGAACCATGCAAGAGGGAAAAAAAAAAAAAAAATCCAACATAACAAAAACCAGCGTCATAAACTAAACAGAGGGACAGAGAGGGGAAAACAGAACTATTGTCCTCTGAAGGGCCCAATGCCAGATTCTAGCAAAGGGAGCGCAGCATGAACCGCATAACTGACAAAAACTGTAACACAGGGTCTTTTCTCACCCTGGATGACCCCATTACAGCAGGGAGGCTGCTAATAATTCCTGGTTTGATGAACTGGAGTTGGATATATTACCTTCTACTTCCACCGCGACAATTAGCCGATGGTTAGGTGCATAAACTCCCAGCTTTGGTGAAGCGAGAGCTCAAACCCCAAGCGGTCCCAAGACTGAGAGACATTCTAAATCTTTCATCCCAGCCATCCTGAGGGATTTACCAGCAACCAGCAATCTTTGATCACACGGCACCTCTTCCGTAACATCACACCACAAAAGGCACACAGGTCGCATACTGGCAGCCGTGATGTTTTTTTCCATGGCACGGACACAAACGGACACCGATATAGCCTCGTACACAAGCCTGTGTGGTCCCGAGTTTGCTTCCTTTGTGCGTTGCTGTTTTCCTTCGAGGTAAAGACGTCCGTGGCAGCGAATGAGTTTTTAAGTGGCTCCTGGGGACTTTGTGGGACAAACAAGCGGCAAGGTCCCGGCCCGGCACCCAAAACCTCAGACTGAGCTCCACACACGGCAGGAATTCGAGTGAATGAGAGAGTGTCTGAGTCAGTCGTTTTGGATGTGACTCTTCGGTACGAGCGTGTGTGTGTGTGTGTGTGTGTGTGTGTGTGTGTGTGTGTGTGTGTGTGTGTGTGTGTGCCATTGTTCCTGGAGCGACCACTGAGGTTTCCCGCAGCTGATAACACCAGAACAGCAGAAATGTATTATTTTTATTCCAAACATCATTTTTTTTTTTTTCTGTTTCCCCTGCTGACATGAGGAACAAAATACTCGCCATTTACTTAATTAGAGGGGTGAGCTTTCACTCACGCATTGTGTCTCTGAAACGTTCGGGCCGCTCTGAGCGCCGAGCAGCTGCCAATCGGTAATGAAGAACAAAAGCGGCACATCTGCTGTGGCTTTGGCGAAAGAGCACCAAGGCGGCCTCAAAGCAAACTCCAACCTTTTATAAGAACCATAAAAAGACCGCACTCAGTGCTGGGATAGAAAACAAGAGGGGAAAAGAAAAAAAAAAAATCATAATAATAATCTGGGTAAACAAAATCTGCTGGCTGCACAGAAACACGCTCAAATGGAAAGTCAACAGCGCTCAGAGGCAACTAGAGGACAACTATCGACAGGGATAATCCATGGGAACGCAGAACTCATAATTCTTCCAACGGGGAAACTGGACACCATCATTATATCTGCCCTATCTGCAGTTCTGGAGGGGAGGAAAACATGCAAACTAGACAAAAGTCTTGGCATCCGAAAGCTCCAGCGTGTCAAACAGATATCGAGGGATGAGCAAGTCCAAAGGGTTGCAGCACATTGAGTTATTTCTTCCTGAAGACGAGGGCTGAGGGCTGTCAGAGGGGCCGTGTAATGACGCTGACCCACGGTGTTCGAGCGGACATATGACGGATTCTGCGCCGTCGTGAAAATAAATCTGTGCGGCCGTCATGTTAGGTGGGGAGAGAAAGGATTGGAACGGACTGAGCGAGTCTGGCTCTGCGAAGACGAAAAGAATTCGGGGTCAGATAAGTAAGAACGCAGCAAGAGCCGAACAGTCGGCCTCGTCTTGAAGTCGATCCCAGTCTGCTTTAGCCTGACAGACTTGACAAGGACGAACGGCTTTACATCAAAACCACGTTGCTGAAGTTACTAAAAACCCGCCCAAATGTGGGAACTGGAGCAATCTGCTGTTTTGTAACTCTGCTTTTTTCTTATTTGTATTGATGGTATAACACTATAGACGGAGGTCAAAGTCAGAATTTTGGTATCGGAGCTAAAAACTGTTGTGGAAGCTTCCCAGCTGCGGGCTGGAGCCGTCAACTCAACACCATAGTTTAGGGCTTCTGATTGAAAAGCCATTAAAGCGCCGTCTGCGGGGTCACGTCTGCGAAACAGGCGAGCTCCATCCATCACGTCCCGATGAAGACGTTCACAGGAAACACGTGGTTTCGTTCTGCATTTTTCACTGTCAGCAGTCATCTGCTCGCACAATATGCGCTGGCCTCCCTCAGTATTTCTTCCGCTGTGTCGAAGATGTGCTGATGTAGCTGCTAATTGTGCTCCCGGTCCCCGCCACCTCCGGGTGGTGGAAGGTCAGGGTCAGCACGTGGAGGTGGTCTGAAGACAAGCTTTCAATGCATGAAATGTATTTAAAAAAAGAGGCATGGTTGAATTTAGGCCACTGCTTGGCGGTTGGTCGGACTGCTCCTTACCTAAAGACTGAAGATGGTTGTCTGAGTTTGCATTACAGTCACTGCTGGCACAACACTGATGCAGTCAGGCGCTGACACCAAGGTCCATAAGCATCACCCTCAACTAAACCTTGAGGGTCAGTGGAGTTCACGCTCTATAAAATACCGATAAAATATCTTACAAAAGTTTCCAGCAAAATAAAATTAAATAATGAAAATGTATTCATAATGTGATGTATTTACTTAAAAAAAAAACAAAAAAAAAACTACAATTCTTTTGCTAACTTTAGCTCTGTTCCCCTTACACTGGCTCTGACAAATAACTGGATATTAGTCATGTAAGTATACTCATTTGTTCACCTATGCAGTCCACGTTTCCAGCAAGTAGGCCGACCCCTTAGGAATGACCTAACAACAAAGACGATTTCTAGCCCCTCGAGTCAACCATCCAACATGAGCTAAATCCAACACTTTTTAGACATCCAAACTAAATAAATACCACACATACAAACACAAAACTGCTCAGCTAGCTCAATCTTGTTCTTACTAAGATATTTGCTGGAAATAATGATTTTTTTTGGACAGATTTAGCTACTTCGCCTACAACCTTAACATGTACTTTAAAACTAGGAGCCTAGTGTTGTGGCATACAAATGGGTAGTATTATCTTTAGTGATGAGATTAGTGTTCTGCCATGCTGACTGGATCATGTTACAAAAGGTCTAGTTGACCAATCAGACTGCTTGGTCGGAACTACTTGTTGTACAGACCCAATCACAATGCTTGTTTCCAATAGCTTCTGTATTGAAACTCCTGCATCACACGCTAGCTTACACACAATTCAGTGATCTTGTGTCACGATGTTTTTTCAGAGTATACCATCCGATTCACCTAAAAGCCATGGATAATTTTGTTTTATATTTCATTGATGACAACAGTAACGTTAGGTTGGAGACCCATTTCTCTTTCGGCCAGTCCGAGATGTCGCCGTCGGGTAGATTTTCGAAGACGCGAGCAAAGCAAGACAGTACATAAAATAATAAGCAACGTAGCAAACATCAGGTCAGATCATCATGTTTCACTATGTACAGTTATGGTAGAAAATGTCTAATGATTAAACACGTTTCTTCAAATCTCTGCAGGGCAAATAAGCTGCCAGTTGTCGAACCAAATGCTACTGTTGCTGTTAGCGTAACATCACAGTGGTACCGAATGTCACTCAAAATACGAGATAAATGAGCTCGTTGTTTGGCGGATTTGGAATTGGTAGGCAGTACAAAGCAGCAAACTCGCACCAATAATCACTCCAAAGAACATCCTCAGTGGTATTAAGGCTTTTTTACGGTTTCACCAAAGGAATGTTTTCTTCTAAGTGGTGTGTATACATGAGAACAAAAACTATAAAAGCATGACTAATTGGGCTTCATGGGAATTATCAGCACAGTTGGAACTAATATGTGACCAGACTGTTTGGTTGCGAGTAACTAGTGTATAAAATACATTAGTACATGCCATAACAAGTAAGTTTGAGCAATTATGTGCGACCAAAGAATTTGCTCCATCACATAAAAAGTTAGGCTTCAGTAATTTGCCAAACAATTGTGTTTGGCAGTTGAAAGAGGAACACAGCCTCTCTGGGAAAACTACCACCACCCAAATAGCTCGTCCTATTAAGACGGGGCACGATGTGAAAGGTTTTTTTTTTTTTTTTTTTGGGGGGGGTTTGGCAGTGCAGCGGGCGAGGCTGAGAGCTGGAAAGAAGCGCTGAGTCCCTGCACGCCGCTGCCTCCATCCTCATGCCGCATTAGGGGAACAACGGGGCCCGGAGCAGCAAATCCTATCCCCCGAGTGGGAGCAGCTCTCCATCCCTCATCCCTGCTTAAAATGGGATCCCACAGTCCATTCCCTCCCAGAATGACATGCTAATGCAGCGCGAGGCTGAGCCGTTGTTGTTATCTGGTGTCGCTAGCGCCGGGCTACGCTCTGCTCCTGCAGGCTGTGCAGTACTGCTAGGTTAGTCTCCTCACACGGACCATGCGGCTCGCAAAGGGCTCGCGGGGGGGAAGCAGCGGCGGGTGGTGGAGAGCCGCTTTCCACGCCAATCCATGCTACCATTCGCTTCTTCCTCGAGGCATTCTAAAATGACCAGCGGGCACAGGGAAATGTTTACCCACTGTGAACATTAAATGGCTATGGCGGTTAGAGGCAGTGTGTGTGGAATAACACGGCCCATGTGTTGACTTTCAATAGGGCAAAGCAAAATGAGATTCTAAGCCTCTTCAAACGCCCTTTTACATTGTTAATTATTAGATTGTTTGTATTCATTGTTGATTGATCTGCTGATTATTTTCTCAATGAATTGGTTAATCATTTTGTCTATATACTTTTCAGTGTTGGGGGTATTAATGGGTGAACAAGGGCTAAAAATGTATCACTAAGCTTAAGCCAGGAGTAATCACTGTAGTCCACTGATCTCTTCTGCGACTGACCGCTGTACGATAGCGAGACACGTCTATGGATTAGCTGACAAACAGAGCAATTTGTTTGAATGAAAGCGAATCTCCTGCTGATGTGCTGGAGACTTTATCTGGGCCATGGACAGAGTTCTTGGTTGTTATGACAATACTGTCAGCATCAGTGATCTCTAAGCCGGAGAGGCACGCTGTACCTGTGTAGAAATACTGTCTGTGTTCCCTAAAGGTTTGGATTTCATTAGCAGAGGCAGGCAGAACGTGTTTTTGTTTTTTTCTTTTTTTCCTTCAATGCCAAATAATCAAATGACGACTGCTACAGAAGGACTGGATTGTACTCACAAATGCGCAAAAAGATCATATTCAACTGAAGGAAAAAAAAACAACAACAACAAAAAACTGCTTACAACTATCTTCCTCCGCCTGTCTCATTTTTCTAACAACTTCAGCAAACAAGTTTAATAATTCAGCAGCGCCATGCGGTACCTGCTGAGTCCTGGGACAAATCTCATATATACACAGATAATGTTGAGCTGTGCAGAGGGGAAATGGAGGAACAGCAATATTGTTGGTGCTGGAACACCAGAGATGCGAAAACAGGCTTGCCGGTAAATGGCCAAATTAGAGTGTTTGGGATCTCTGAATCACTTTGGCCATCATCAGTAGATTTGGGCTGTGTTCATGACTGCGCTAGTGTGTTGTTGATCGACACCGATGAGGAGAACTAGTGATCTGGTTCACATACAACCTGATCACAGATGTAATGCGGAGTAAAGACCTCTGAGTTTTGTTCATGGGAACAGACACGTGTCCCTCTACTTTTTTCTTCAGTTTTTCTTGTGGATAGGTTTTCATTAATATGAGTAGCCTGTCAAATTAGCCTGACGCAATTTCAGTTTCCAACGTATCCATGGATGTAAAAACAATGATCGCTGCAGTACTTGGACTAAGTATCACAAAGTTTTCTTTTGTGTCAAAGTGAAGTAGCCATTTTTCCCCCCCCTATGTCTGCTACATTAAATCGGACGTAACAACAATCCTTGGGAAGAGTAAGTCACTCGGAATCTAAAAATACGTGTTCCATGTCTGTGTGATTTTAAAGAGTTATGACCATGTGGTATTTTTGACTCAAATTCACCTAGCGCTGTATCTCCGCCTCACTCTTTCCCTCCGGGCCTCCCCCCTCAGCTCTCCCCTGGGGAGGCTTTTGACTTCCTCTTTTGGGTTTGTCCCGTGGACCGCTTCTATTACGGACCACATCCTGTCATTTTCCATTGGTTGGAATGCCTTCCAGCGTCGATGATCGAAATTACTCAGATGCCCCGTGAATGTTTAATTCTCGACCTTCCCATGTCACGTCAATTCCGTCTGAATGGGGCTAGTGTCATTTTGCTCTGTCTATTTCTTTACTCATATTCACTCTTGTCCTCACAGAGGAGGAAAAGCCATTTTTGTGCCCTCTAGCTTCCTCCGTTTTTCATCGGCGCTTCCGAGAAGCGTGAGGCCTTTCCGGTTATCATCTGTGGTTTGTGACTTGTGCATTTTGAGGCCTTATGTCACTGGGTTGCTTTGCTAAATCCAGTGTTTGGACCCGGTTGGCGTTGGTCCTGATGAAGGGCCGTGAAAACATCAACAAAACACTGACCGGAGGAGTCCTTCCTGCTGGGGCTGCTCGTGCGACAGCAGAGGAAAAGGCTGACCAGAGAAAAAGGAAGCGAAGTAAGTTATTTTTCGCTTTAGGTTTTCTTTGAATTCAGGAAAGATGCTTTCTCATCAGTCCCATGGGCAGTTTTAGCCCCAAAGCTAAAAATACAGTACTTTAACTGCTATTAAATTTTACAAGCGTGGGAACTGTAGTTCAAACACTGGCTACTTTGCCTCTGCAGCTGCCCTGTTTTCGAGACAGCATGCCGCTGCTCGTCTACCTGCAGTCCTTTCAGGGGATCACAGTTAAGTAACAATTGAGCAATTATGTCAGCCGGTGAAATGGCACTGACGAGCAAAAGGAGCCTTCTCCGCCTCATCATTAAATCAATCACGGTATTAAAACTCTATTTGGCAACTAAGGCAAACACTGTGATTAGTAAAAATTACAGACATTTAAGAGGTTATTAGTGGGCGGCGAGAATGGAGAATGGAATGGAATGGAGCATGTTCTTTCATTATATCTTTCCCATTAGTGCTGTCAACTCGGTGCTCGAGCGGAGCTATTTTTTTTTTTTTTTAGCTGTCAGCGGAATCAGTGAAAGTGATTTACATTCAGCAACATCCAGCCTGAACATGCCACCGAGGATCTGTGGAATCTAGTGGACACTAGGAGTGCTATTGTGCATTCTTTTTTTTTTTTGTACATTTTCAGGAAGTGACTTACATTTTGATCTTTAAAATATCAGTTAAAAGACATTTTAATCCCCTGTTTTTCCTTTTTTTTTTTCTCTATATGTTATAAAGTGCCTCATTGCAACAGTACACAGGTGCAGTGTAGGTTTCAGTAATGTCTCTGTTGTATTCAAGTAGGTCATGAAAGCGCGACACTGAGCCTGAACACAAACAAACGATATTAGGGCGTTGAAGGTGAAGTAGCTAAATGGAACCCAGCCAATATTGATGATATTAATTGCAAGGTGGCTTTGCTTTTTTATGGTCAGACAGAGACACAGTGACCTAGAAAACCACAGAACAGCTCAGTGGCACCAGAGTTAGAAAACATAGAACAGATTGATGGAAGCAGAGTTAAAACAACAAACATCAAATGGCTCGGTGCTACTAAGGTTTGAAAAAAAAAACAACAACCTGAAAACCTTGAAGTAATTTTGTTTTAATGCATCGCAGATCTTATGGGTTGGTCAACATGTGCGTGCTGTCAACAGCTCACTGCATCCTTGTTCTGTGTTCTCACATTGAAACTACAGTGTGTGTGTGTGTGTATCCCACTAGAATCCCACTCATGTCCAGTCAGAGCTGCCAAACGAAAGCGAGGGGACAGTCGCAGGACAGATGCAAGAGTGGGAGACAGGACTGCCTGTTGACACTGAGGCGCTCGCTGCTGTCACTTCCTCTGACATTCTCTGTGGCGGCGTCATTAGGCAGCGACATCACTCGGGCCGACACACGAGCCTGTGATTTCTGCTGTTTGCTCCTGAGCTCAGAGAGAGAGGAAAAAAAATAAAAATAAAAATAACTGGCAGATTAACAGGATCAGGGCGGTGAGGGAGAACTGGGAGCTGTCTGAACAGGCTGTTTGATGAAAGGAGGGCGAGCAAACTGCTGCAGGTGGATGATCAGTGATTTATGGAACACGCTTCCGAGCCTTGACCAGACGCTTCAAAGCAGCGCGGCGTGATTATGACTTGAGATTTCTAGGGAAATGGTTTCGCTGCTAATTATTCACAATTCCGCGGTTTCTATCAATTATCAAAACTAGATTATTTAGCGCACTTTGGCATACGATGCATCTACTTTTCTTATCAATTTTCAGGCCTTTCCGCTGGAGAGAAGGTTTGATGTTTGCGCACGAAGCGCACTGATGCTTGTCAGATTTGAGAGAGCAAATTCTGAGCGCGACCCAGTCACGGTCAACATTTTAGAGCATGTGCGTCCTCAGTTTTTGGGCCTGCTCTTCCACTTTCCTCCCTCGTGTTGTGGCAGCTTCTGAGCAACTGAGGAGCCGTCCACGCCAGCCCGGTTAATATTGCAACCGTGAAGTTATGTTCCCGGTTTTACTGTTGTGTCCACATGCAACTGTGCTTTTGGAACACTGAAACCGGGGTCCAGGGTGAGGTTTTCGGCCGATTCGGGTTTCAGTTTTTTGTTATTTAACAAGACCTCGGTTGCAAAATTAACCGGCCTGGTGTGGACAAGGCCTGAGATCGCCTTGCAAACCATTTTTGTCCGACAAGCTGCAGCAGGACACAACCACATCTGGGCCGTCACATTGTTTTTCAAAGTAAAAGTCTACACAAGGAAAACATAATCTCCTTAAAGAAGAGCAATTGTGCATTCTGGTGATCAAACCAGTCTGTGCTTTGTTGATACACCTGAGCGCGTGGCTAAGAAAAATCAATGTGCGAGGGAAAAAAAGCGTAGATAGTAAAAACACACAGTTTTAATTGTCTCCATCAGGCCCCAGTTGTTATTCTGAAAGTAGAAGAAAGGGTCCCACAGAATGACCCTTCGTGTCAAACTGAACAGGTGAAGCCCTGCTCCCAGTCTATGCTTAGAGGACTCGGGCTGCTAAAAGTGAGCGCGAGCGGCTTTGATCATTGCGAGCGTGGGAATCCTTACTGCTGCCTCAAACGGTGACACAATTCCTCTCGCACGCTCAAATCCTCCGTTACGCTCGCAATTCGGTCCTCCCTCGCACACAAATCTCCAGCCTGCTCGTACAAATCAGTGCCTGTGTGCTCTCGGGGGTCGACTTCCAGAGTTGCGTCGACTCCATTTTCGTGCACTCTTAAATCTCTCACCGTCCTTGGCACATCGTCGCTCAGAGCAATGAGCTATTGCCCTGAGCTGCCTCAAAACAAAACAAAACAAAAAAATAAATAAAAAAAAAAAATCAGAATACGAGGTATCGGTTTAGGGGCTGCAGGCAAACAAGCAGACACACAGATACACACACAAAATAGCAGATAGCTCACAAAATAAACAAGAGTTTGACATTGTCTGCACTCAGACAAGCGGATGATGAACGCGTACGCATGCGAAAACTGTAAAACAAATCTGCCGGCAACGACGGCAAATAAAGATATGCAACCCCTAGTTTCCGTCTCACGCACACAAACACACGCCGGGCTGTTTTACATTCAGGCCTCAACCAGTTGTTTGCACTGAGCCCGCTGTAAGTGAGCCAGAGCCAGACGGCCACACGCTTCCCGGGTAACAATGGCAGCCAGCCCGCGGGGGTTGATGGGGGGAGATGTGAAGCCCACCTCCCTCCTCCCCTCCACCAGCCTGCAGCTGCCCTGAGGTCTCTGGCATTATGTAATAAGTTGGCATCGAGGTCCAAAAGTCTATTTATTGATAGCCAAGTCCTTCTGAACCGGTCCCATCGGGGCCTCAGAATCACCTAGTGACTGGTCTGGGAGATGAGAGAATAATAAGCACTGAGCGGCGTTTGGCGGTAATAGCGAGAGCACAGCCTGCAGCGTCACCATGCAAGCATTCTCCCTTTGATTATTAACAACGGTGAAATTAAATGGCTGCCGTGGGGTTTAGCCAGTGCCGCTATTCAGAGTCAGTAGAGGATGGGAAACGGTGCAAGAGCGATACTGGCTCGCATCAGGTAAATAAATAATAAAGTGAAGGTGATTCATAACCGGTAGGTCTAATCAGGTTTGAGATTTTTTAATTTTTTTTACTCTTGAAACAGCTGCCTGATGTGGCTTTTAAGAGCATAGAGTTAACCACATTCTATGGACTGTAAAACCAAAACAATGGGCTGAAAGGCACCATAACAAGCTAAGGGCAACTGCACAGTGCATGTCTCTGCACAGTCTGATTTCAATGCCTTCTGACTTGGTAGCTGGCTGCGTGTCCATCACCTTTAGACATTCACACAGTCATTTGATCCACAGTTATTTTACACATACTGCTTGTAAAATTTAAATAAATTAATCAGGACGGCAGCTGACTGATATGAGAACAGTGGCTGTGACTGTCATGTTGGCGGTTCTCTTGTTCAACTCAAGCCACTGAACTCAAACTTTCTAACATGGTGGAAAAGTTAAGTTGGGACAGTATTATGTTGTACTGGCCCTTTTTTTTCCCCAAGAAGATACAACTTATATGCTAATGTGTAGTATTCTTACTGCTGTAATATGGTCTAACTGCTTGAATTTGACTGAGAAGTGGTATTCTCACTGTTCCCTTGGTTTCATTGCATTTCATGAAAGAGCTTCAGGAATCAAAGCAGCTCCCTGTCACACACCATGCTACACTACACACACACACACACACACACACACACACACACACACACACACACACACACACACACACACACCCGATCTGACCTACATACTGCACTGGCCACTCTTTGTTTGTCATGGCCGGCAGCAAACTGTGAAGCTCCGAATCAGCTCACGATGCAGCAGCCCGGCTCGTCTCATTCACAAAAAACAAACAAACACACAACTGCGCTTTACCTGAAACACTCACACGTGAACATCATGAATTACTGCACTGCACACACACAGAACATTCTTGGTGCGACGCATCGCCAGTCAGGACTGGTTTCACAACACCTCCCAAACCCAGAGTTAGAAGATGAAACACTCGTCTGTCTTTCAGGCATGGCTGCACCTTTTTCCTGCAGATTCAAAACAACATTGCTTTTTTTTTTTTTTGTTTTTGTTTTGTGTGACCAATGAGAATCAGCAAATCCTAAGAATTTAAAAGCTATTTATCTTAAATGTCAGGCATATTTGCTACCAAAAGTACTTCAACAGTCAATCGACTATCACACTATCATTCTTTTGTTGATTGACAACTCAGTTACCTGGCTAGAGCTCAACCGATACTGGATTCTTTTTGCGAAGATCCCTCCAATGTGGTTATCAAACACTTGTGACAAAGGTTTGTCATAGTGGCAGTATATTTTGCAGTACAACAAAAAACTTCTGTGCACTGGAACGGTAAACTTAACTGGGAATTAAACAATCACTCTAGGCTAGGGCTTGGCAATATAAACGATACATATCGTTATCGTGATATGAAGCTAGTTATCATATCACATTTTGTGTAGGTAATTGTGAGGTAATTTTCCGAACTTACCAGACACTTCTATCAATAGTCCTACCCACAGTATTGTTGCAATATCGATAGAGGTTTGAAATCATTGTGATATTTGATTTTGTAGAAAAATCTGAGCATTAACAAAGTGCTTTTGAGGGCATTTCAATGTGTTGAGCTATATACATGATATGTATATAATAATGCAGCCTAAAATAACTTGATACTAATTTAAAGACACGTCAAGCATCTTTTTCTAAACCATAATCTCTAAAAAAGAAACACTTCCATCTAACTGCATATTGGACAACATATGGCGATATCGATGTGAAAAGGCCAATATCGGCTGATGACGTCTGCCAATCGATATATATCGGTCGGGCTCTATCAGAACTTCCAGCCTTGCATCTCAAAAGTTTAAAGGCACAACATGTTTATTGTACAGTGTAATTTGCTACAACATATGGCAGTACAGTATATTCATGCTATTTTCAATCTCTTTGTTTGCAGTTTCTAACCATGTCACATAATACTGCCACTGCCAACTTTCATTAATCAGTGTGCAAATTGCTTCTCATTCTGATCTTACACGGTCACCACGATCAGTCTAATAAGACTTCTATCAACTTCAGAACTCTGACGAACCCAAAGAATGATCTAAACTAGACTTTTTTTTTTTTTTTTTTTTCTCCGCAGAGCTCATCAAGCACTGACCCAACCTAACCTAATATTTACTGTCTTTTTGTCGGGATGTGGCCCCAGAAACACAGCTGTGACTTCTGTCACATGTGCGCCATATGGAAGAGGTCTGCAACGCATTTCCATCTCATTCCATATTTTCCATGCTTCAAAACACTTTGATTCATTTCCACATAAAATTTGGAGTGATTCTTGATGATCTCAGAGGGAGGACTTTGTTCCAAAAAGCAACACTTGTGTGTAAAAAAAGAAAAAAAAAAAGAAAAAAACGGATGAAACTGATTCTGTCAGAGCTCCAAACACACAGATGGACTTTATCATCAGGAATGTTACTATTAGAGTATTTACTACCAGCTGTTTGTTTCAGAAGTCGTCCCATTGTTCACTCTTAGAAAAACAAACTTTTTGATGCATGGGAAAGACGCCATGATTATCTTCAAGCATTTCAAACATGAAAGAAGCTGCTGGCGGCCATTTTTTCCCCCCTAATTTTTGGCAGATATACCTTGAAAACAGACAAAGGCTCTTCGCTCGCTCTTTCAAGATTGTACCTTGTGCTGCTGCTAATAGCTCAGTGCATGGAGGTCAGCTGAGATCACAGCATCTGTCAAACAACATTAAACCCCTTGATGTATGCACACACACACACACACACACACACACACAGTGTAACTGTACCCCACCCAGGCTGACCGCCGCCCCCTCTCTACACCACCCCCTTGTGGCTACATGACGTCTGAGGTCAGGTTTGGCCGTGCGTGCTGGCTGGAGATAAGCGTCCTTCCTCCACAGTATAAACTCAATTATTATTAGTGATCCATGACCTGCTGTAGAGCCGCCTGGTCCCATGGCTTCACCGAGAGGGCTGCAACACTACTGCAGGGTTTAATCCCAATGGAGCAAGGCACACTCAGGCTACTGGAAGTCATTTGTCATGTGTCATGCAGTCTTTCTCTAGCGGTTCAGTCCCGGTGCAGTCTTATTTGTGACATTTTGGCTGCGGGGTAACGTCGAATTTAGGATTAAAGCTTAGAAAAAAAAAAAAGAAAGATGCGGTTTCCAGAATTAGCAAGATTTGATCCTTTTGTCAAATATTAATGAAATAAAAACAGGCACCGCCGATGAAGGATTAAAGCAAGGAGGGGAACAACTACTACTATAATTACACACTTCTGAGGAGACACGTGAACATCAGCGCAAACACACACCACTATAAAAAAAAAAAAAAAAAAAAAAAAGATTACAGGGTTTAGGAAGCTCCGTTTCTGAGAAATAGCTTCTAGGCTGCTGGCCTGCTCCACCTCGGCTTCGTCTTCCACAGCCAGATAGCAAAGTTCAGAAGGAAAAAAAAAAAAAAAAAAAAAGAGAGAGAGATGAAAAAAGCAGCCAGAAGTGCAGAGAGAGAAAATTTGTGCGATGGAGAGGAACGGTCGGGGAAATGAACCTCAGGCAGGTGAGGAGAAAGTGTCAAAAAAAAGAATTAATGTTTCACCCCAAAGCTTTAGGGCGAGATAATAGAAGACGTGTGCGGAACAGACTCAAAGTTTGGCCATAAACTTTGGAGAGGAGGGAAAGAAAAATGTTATGGCTGAGGCTTGGCTCCGATGCCGGACAGTTATGTCAGTTGTTAGTCGCACTTTTTCTCCGTCCAGAACGTCCAACCGACCAAGCCACAGCCTGCTCGCCCCGCTGCTATCTGGCAAAAGATACAGGAGTATCCGCTGCCACACCACCAGACTACATATCGGCTTCTTTCACTTAACTTCTTTCAACACTCCAGCACTTTTTTTTTTTTTGTTTTGTTTTTTTTGGCTTTTTTCTTAGAGCATAAGCGTGACTACAACACACATCTCTGGTGTTGTAAAATGACTATCAAATGAATCTTTGAGTCTTCAAAAGTTCCAATAAATGCCATCGTGGCAGTTAGAAATGCAATATGATGGGGTAAAAAAAACAAAAAAGCCATTTTCTCAATAGACCCAGTCCAAGATCATCTGGATTACCCTACAAAAACCTGTTCTAAATCAAAGTCGGATCTTGTATTTCTTCCAGCTTACACTGCTGATATCACGTTACAAGTTTGGGTGAGGAGATAATCCTTCATTCTCCGGGGTCCCTGACGGGCAAGGCAGCATTAGGGACATGGATCGCTGCTCGCTGTGTGGCATGCAAGCGGTGAGAGGGGAGCAGATCTGATAGGGAAGGGTTGTGACCCGTGCCAGGCATTCTCTCTTTCTCACACACACACACACACGTAAATAGTTGCTGAAGGTTCATCTCCCCGCGACTTCACTCTGGCACACCTCACCGAATTAGCTCACAGTTCCAGGCTCATCCCGTCCCATTGGAGATAATAAACTCGATTTTCCAATTTAATTTCCTACCTATCTTTGTTTTTTGTTTTTTTTGTTCTGTGTTCCCCCATGCAACTCCCCTTTTGTCCCGCTTCCAATCCAATTAGCTAAATGAAAGTTCGAGCTGTGAATGCTAATAAACGCTGCTAAAAGGAACGCCTAATTTGATTGTGATCAAAAACAAACAAGCTCTTGGGTGAACAGAGCTCGTAATTTTTCACTCCATTCATTCCCGACCGGATCAGAGCTCACAAGCCTCAGCTGGGAGGGGGGGTGGGGGGCTAAGAGGCGTGTGTTATCTCATCTCTAATACTCTAATTTCAACATGAGGCTGATAAAAATCAGCGCACTGGTGGCATGTCAGTCCTCCCCCGATCTGACCGCCACGGACTCATTCCAAAGTGTACAGACATTAGCCACAGCCAGCAGGAGTACATGACACACACATTCCTACACACACCCCGAGGCGGCGACTTTCTGAACGAAAAACCTCAGTGAGTCACTGTCAACGAAGAGAAACAAACAACTCGTAAAATACACCATCAATTTACTCTGTTATTCACCTGGGTGCCAATAAAAGTGTCATCGTGACCGTGGCACCTGCCACCTTAATGTTAGGTTTTCTCGTCTGATACACGACAGATTGACCTTGCAAAAAAAAAAAAGAAAAAAAAAGGAGCAATTATGCAAGAAAAACAGAAGCGCGGGCCCGCCTTCCAAGCCCCCTTGATTAATGTGTCCATGTCTGGCATAGTTCAGCGCCGACTGGATTTACAACGGCGTAATTGATGGGTGAACTCCTGCTGCGAGACAAACGTCAAGACAGGATTTCCTCCTGAGCCGCGAGCGTGAAGATTCCCAGCGTGAGAGGACGGAGAGAGAAGTCGCGCAGGAACGAGAGCCAAAACCGTCCTGCCGGTAAAATGAGCGCAAGATTTGTGGAGATTTGTGGGGAGGTGAATCTCGGGTCCCCTTTCCTCCGAGCGGCTCTGAGATTGGAATACAGATTTGAAGAAGGAGCTGAGCGGGAGCGAGCCGAGCTGGTTTAATGGAGGACAATGGCTCCATAGAGTGCGAACAAAGAGTCTTTCACGCACCTTGAATGTTTGCGTTGCGTTGAGATGAGATCATAAATTAGCAGATAGAGAGGAACATAGGTGAGGATTGAAGGACAAGGGGTTGGGGTGAGGGGAAGGTGGTCCTATAGGGGCAACGAAGGAGGGACTGATGGGAAAAAAAGGGGGGGGGGGGGGTTGTGTTTGCCTTTGGGGTTTCACTGACACAATCCAATAGCAGCAGGCAGGGTAACTTGTGTGGACAGAGAACACCCTGAGGGTCTGACATGTGTTCCTGCTGAGAGAACAGTGTTCAGGTAAGAAAAATGCAGTGGGGAAAAAAAAAAAAAAACAAATACATGGAGATGCACAGATAGCAGCTAATGCACCGACATATCACCTTCCTCGAAGGTGTTGCCCACATGCCAAGTAGGAAAACAGGGTTAAAGAAATTAGCTTTTCGCCCTGCTGATTTTAGTTTTACCGTTTGATCTGCAGGGTTTCATGTTTCTATTTGTGCAGTTCATGTTCTCAGCTGCAAAAAGGATGAAGAAATTCTTCATTTTCCTTTGGCACTGTGGCCCACTGCTTTTTGGAGTAGGAGTTGTAAATTGTGGTCAACCACTTATGGACACTATGACAATGGTCAGTTCTTCCAGTTGCAAGCTTGCATGCAAATTATAGCTGATGCATGGAGCAGAACACTTCAGTTTTGTGCTTAGATACAAAATGGAAGTTATACGAGACTGACCAGCCCAGTAATTCTGGGAATTATGTCCATGTTTGACAATTCTGCACCTCACAATTCACGTCCAGTGCCAAGGTTAATGCAAGACGCAGTGCCCTACTGTACATGTACGTGTAGGAGGACGGAAAAGTGAGGCGTTCTGGGGAGGTCGGGGTAATGGATGGCCATGCAGCACATCTGACTTCATGTGAAAGAGTTTTCATCACCAACCAGCAAGTGAGCTTCACCAAAACTCTTCCTCTTCTTAACCAACTGTTTGAACAATGACCTGGGAACCAACTTCAGATCTTAGCCAGTTCCTTGATCAAGGGCGCCGACCCAACCTGATGTACATGTTTTGATTGTGGTGGAAACAATGAGTGGCATGCAGTCACGAATGTTTGATGACTCAATGAAGAAAGCATGAGCATGATCAAAACATCTAAAAAACACAGAAGTTTGACATGCCTTATGAACAGTGTTGGGGAGACTTAAACCACATGTAGTTGAACCACATAGCTTAACTACAATTTGCTGTAACTTGCTGGTAGTTAAACTACGTTCACGTTTTGTGCTGCGTCAAGTAATTCAACTACTTTTTGGGTCATTTTTTGAAGTTTAACTACTCAGTTTACAAACTACAATTTTGACAAATGACATGAAATATTTTTTATTTAAAAAATGCCAAGCAAACACTGCCTCTGATTGGCTTGCCCTGGCAGCGCTCACATGCTTCACAGAGTGGGTGGGTCTTTGTGCCAAGGACGGCAGTGCTCATATGGCACAAGCACGTCACGGACAACCCTCCGCTACCCCCAGTGCGCCCCCTAATGCGCCAGTCCAATTTGAGTATGTACATGTTGGATATAGATGCACCTACAGACACGGCCTACGTGTTCTCATGTGAGCCCTGCAAGCCGAAAACAACAATAATTTTGACTTTTTTCGACTTTTTCCTTTCGAGTTGAGAGGTGTATTTCTTCTGGCATGTGAATTTTTTGTAGGCTCTTATATTTTGTTTCACACACACCATATGTTGATTCATTTAACACTGAGTTAATTGAGTATAATGAGCATAAGTAGTTGCTGAAGCTACTTGTTTTTAGCAGTAGTTTTACAAGCTACATTTCTCCAGGGGTAGAAATGTTCAAATTACTGCCAGGCTGAACTACATGTAGTTTTACAAGTTACGCTTGCAAAGTAGCTTTCCCAAGACTGCTTATGAATAACATTAAAATAACATTATGCTTTTCTAACGCTTTTCTAAGCTTTTACACCAAGAAAGCTGCTTTGGTGGCATCGCAGGAAAGAAGCCCTCTACTTGTGGCTGTTGCAACACTTAAACCAGAAAAAAAGGACCAAAGATTTTTTGATTCCTGGCCTTCTTGAATCAAGTCCAAAGTAGCTCACTGTCATTTTCTGTATTTTTTAGTGGCCTAATTTGTAAGCAACAATCAAATACAATCATGGTCTATTCGGTTTTTATAAGACAGTAATTCTGCTCTGATATACACTTATTTGATTCTAATGGAAAGCATTAAAATTGTCAGTAGCATTAAAGTGAAGAATAAGCAAGGACATTCATGAAGGGGGACTTGTAAAACTGCTCCTACTTTATGAATGAAGCTTTCTTGGACATTTCCCCCATTATGGGAATACCTGTCAGGATACGTTTCTAGGAGAGCTGCTGTTTTTCATTCTGTCGAAAGCTGCAGACAGATTCTTTCCGACAGGTTCTGGTCTACTGGGATGTCTTTCTCTCTCGAGCAGCCGATTTAGGCCTATCTACGACTGTTTGTTGGTTACCAGTGGTTACAAGATGCCAGCTCCTTGGAAGAGTAACAAGAATTGTGGAATTTTTCTGTTTCATCCTCTGATTCATTCCTGGCACGTTTTTCAAATTATAGCGCAGAAGAGGAAAAAGATGAAGAGTAACTGTGATCACGCAGCCAAATATTAGACTGTCAGTCCGAAAGCCTGGCGCCATGTCCCTTGTAACCAATGCTCACCATTCTCAAAAGACTCCGTAAGAGATGGTGACAATGGCTGCTCTCAGTTCAGTTCATTTTAAACAGAAGACAGAGCTATTTCAAGACTTGCATTTGACCCCGATGATGGGGGAAACACTACAAAGAGTATAAAGAGCGACAAGTTCACACACGCTGTTCGTGTCCAGTGTGACAGCGAAAGTCAACAGTGACTTATTGCAACTGACTAACCGCTCTGCTATTTCAAGCTCCTGTTAGTGAGACAGTTGAAGTCTCATTCACAAGCTTGTCAAATACTGATGCTTTGGGTTTCCCCAACTGATGCTTTTGGATTGCAGCTGACCCAAACTACAACCCCAGAGCATCAGTATTTGATGAGTTGGGAAAACAAAAGTGTTGGTATTACCATCTTACTAACAGGAGTTACATATGTAACAAATGTACGTTCATGACTGTATCTATTCTAAGTTAAATTGCAATGTTTTCCCTAACCTTGCCAAACTGCGAGCATATGACAAAGGTCCAGCAGACCTGTCACTGGTACTGCAATGGTTATGTTGTTCTGGGAGTCACTGGCAATAGATGTATTGCTGGCAAAAGCCCAATGAGACAATGTGATTGCGATTTTGGGCTATATGATTAAAACTGATATGGTCTGATTTGCAAAAACCTGATCCAGGATGGACAACAGTGACCAACACTGGCCCTCGGACTTTGTCTGGCACCCGAGGCTTCTGAGTTTTGTTGGTGTTAAGATAAAAGTAGTTCATGAAACTTTAGACAAAGAAAAGAAAGATCGAGGCACCGAGTGTAAGAGCTGATATGATAATTGGATTTAGTTTCAGATTTTTTCATGTCTGTTAACAAGTTTACTTCATCAGAAAGTGTGCGTTAATTATCAAACAATACTTCTTAGCAGGAGGCTGCACACAACAAAGTCAGAATTACCCTTGAAGGTGAGAAGTGACAGCAAACAAAGCTTCTCCCGGCGTTCACGGCATGACAAATGCATATTAGAACATCAGCGCTAATTACGTCAAGGTCGAACCAGTTGGGATCAAAGAACGCGGCAATCACTCCAGTTCTCAGAGCGACCGAAGATCACAAAAGCCCCTCTGCCCCGTTTCAAACGCGGTGGCTCTCAGCCAGCGCGAGCCGAAATAAAATAATTTCGAGGACTGAGATGAAAGAACAAAGGGGAGAAATACAAAAGAGGGAAGGGGAGAGCATCATCAAGCATGTGTTTTGTTCTGCGTGAAGAGTGACAGGATAACGGCGAACAAAGCGCGAGGAGGAGCGTTCAGAGAGGAGAGGCAGGGAGGAACAGAGACGGGGTGAAACCAACACAGGCGCAATGATTCCATCCAACTGTCAGACACTTTTTACAGCAACATTTCCCCTTTTTTTTAAATTGTCACAGAAAGTTGTCCTTTTTCTATGGAAAACCTCAAACTTTACCTGAAAAAGTCAGACGTACTAATGTCCTTATAAACCATGCTTTCACTGAGATGTGAATATATATGCTGCATTTGGCAGTCTGCTAAATTTTGCAACCAACCGCCACACAACACCTCATGAGAAAAATCAGTTTTGCAGCAGTGATGGTGGTTTTTCCTGCGCAGAGGAACAGCGCAGTCTATCACGGGCTTGGCGAAGTGCCGGCCTGCCGTACCGTGGACGACCCCAACTTGAACCCGAACATGGCCGGGCCCGCCGTCGTCGCTGGGAGGGCAGGAGAGGGTAGGGAGGTAGCCAGGGAGAGACCGCAAGAGGCCTCGGCGAGGGGGAGAGGAGACGGATAGGGGCTTTACGTGAGGGAAAACATGTTGCTGGGTGGCAGAGCGAGGTAGAGCGACGAATAGAGGGGCAGTGAAAGAGAGAGAGGGGGGGGGGGCATGAATGGCAGCCATGTCCAGTGAGAGCGGAGTGAACCAGAGCAGAACAAGTGCAGGTCACAGCCAGACAAGGAGGCAAATCCTCCGTCCGTGTGAATACACAGCACTTTACATAATGTTGATGGCTTAAACACACACACGCAGCAATTGGGAGGGGAGTTCACGGCCACTGAATAAAAAGACCGGATTGTATGCCGCTGCTGGCTCTAGACCTTGGCGTTCTAAAAAAGTTCTAAAACTTGAGTAGAATAATAAAAGTTGTGAGTCAAGCCTCTCTGGAGACGTATTCCTCTCGCCGTGGCATGAAAAAATGCCCTGAACGCTCGCGCTGCGGTGGAGGTTGAGTGAAACCGGATCAGGAGCTGAAGCAGCAGCTCGGTGGGGGTGGTGGGGGGGGAGGGGGGCAGTGTGTGGGTTTCGGAAGCCGGGTCTTTAACGAGGTGTCGAGCTGATCGGCTCGCCGGCGGCCAAACTGATACGCCCACGCCCGCCCAGCCTCTGTGTGGCCTGAGCGGCACCCAGGACAAACCACCAGGGACCATCAAACAGCGAGGCCCCGGTCCTGCCAAAGCAGCTCGCAGCCCATTATCGGCCTGGAATTAGAACATTTGTCTCCTGCCAAAGCCTTTTAATATCAACAGCCCATGTTTTACATGAAAGGATTGTGCTGACACGCTGAAGTATAAAAAGTTAGACTAAGAGGAGTAGGAGTTGTGAATCACGCTGCCTGAGAACATATGTAGCAACCTCCCTGAGAATTTCAGAAGAGAGACGCGGAGACGTTCTGTATAAGAGACGAAGGATCCACGGAGGAGAGAATGATGTTAAAGGTGCCGGTGCATTCAGCAGAAGGGAACAGCTACTGCTACTTTTACCTCCCCACATACTCAAACAATACATCAAACTAACTAAATCTTATCCAGCACTAGCTATCTGTTAATTTAAGAGTTAATTCTTAAATCCATAACAAAGAATCCCGATGTGACTTGCGTCATTAAGTTATCCAAAGCAACAAATCAATAATTGCTTGTGGGATTAACGTAAGATTGATGTCAACTTAATGCTATACATCAAATGCCGCTAATACTGTTCCATAATTGGTTATAGATGTAGCGTGATGGCTGCCACTGCAATTTACCTTAATGAAACCATCATCCAAGGAAGGGAGATACTGTTCTGTCCACCAGATACAGAAATGCTCCTGAAGTTTAAGTAACTTTTTAGCATATAGATGTACAAAAATCTCTGATTCCAGCTTCTTAAATGTGAATATTTTCTGGTTTCTTACTCGTCTGTGACAATTAAGTGAATATCTCTGAGTTGTGGACAAAACAAGACCTTTAAGGATGTCGTCTTAGGCTTTGGGAAACACTGGTAATGCCATTTTTGGACATTCTATAGACCAAGTAACTAATTGCCTAAATAAGTCAACCATGAAAATATTCATTAGATGCAGCCCTGCATTATAGCACATCTTGGTAAGTCGTAATTCAACAATTCTAAATCTTGGAATCCACTATCACGCATTCACTTTTCTAGAATCAATAGATTCAGTGTTTTCATTTTTTACGCAAATTAGCTCCTTGAAGCCAATGTTGGTCTTCCTTTAAGTTGTGGTGTCTCTGAAGAGACAGATTGTAAAACAAAGAGTCAAAATCATGGCAGCCGAGGGAGAAATAGCTTGACTTTTAGTCCCTAGTATGGGTCAAGCTCCAAAAATCAATCTACGATTCCCGTAATGTAACTTTATAGTGTCTCATTCAACACGCACGCTTTTCTCGGAACACATGCTTTCCGTTAAAGACGTGAGGCGTTCAAAACCCGAGCCTTCACAACCTCGATGACCTCAACAAGGTCATTTCACTGAAACTTCGGAAAGTTCCCCCCCAAAACCACAGAAGACATCATAAAGCCGTTGTCACAGGGTGAGCAAGGACTCGTCACGATGAGTAAACTGAACTTCATGCATAAAATTGGTGGAGGGCCCCTTTAAACCCACAACCCGCGCTGTGTAGCCAATTTTTTTCCCCCGACCTACAGATTCGAATCCTCTTGCTGATCCCACAGTTTCCAAAGTAACTAAATATCTCAGGTCGAATTTGGGGAGATGTTGCTCAAGACATCTGGACAGAGTATTGAACACAAGTCAAATATTTCACCCAGTGTTACCTTCATATAGCTTTAATATGGAGCTAGAACAAGCAGACACAGATACAGATATATGATACAGTCAGACAAAGTAGAATGAAATCCTAACACTGGATGGTTCAGAAAACTTTCATGCTCGGGAAGTCATACCCTCGTGTGTTACGTCTTACTTTTCCTGTTCACCTGTGTTCCACTTGTTAACGACTCTCTCTGTATTAAGCCTGTGTTTTTCCCTTTGCCTTGTTCGCCAGCTCGTCTGTTTTCATCCTGGTGTCACTTCTGAGTTTTCCTGTTTTTTCCTCGTGGTGTCAGCTCGTCTGCGTGCGCTCCCTGTTAACTGTGTTCCAGTTTTTTTGTTCCCCCGTTGCTTTCTGTTTTTTTCTTCTTTTTTTGTTTGGTTTTTCGATCAATCAATTCCTATTTGCGTAGACGCCAGTTCACAACAGAAAATCATCTCATCTTGATTCATTTGGAGATCCAACATGTCTCCACTGAGCCAACACTTGGCGACAGTGGTGAGAAAAGAGCTGCCTTTTCCGTAGCTTTCCCTTGGATTCTCTTTTGCTTTTGTTGTTGCCTTTGTGTCGTCACCATTTACTGCATTGAGATTTTCTGGACACTGGCTTCGCAGATGAAGCTTACTTTTGTTTCTTACCTGCCTACCACTTGCGTTTGCACTGGCTCACCTTTTTGCAAAGAACAAAACAATAGTACTAATGTGTAATATCTTGCATAAAATAGTTTCTGCTCATGTTGGGAGAGCGTTTTCCAATTCAAAACCAAACTCCATTCATCCCCTTTGTATTTGGGTGGCGAATTTTCAGAGGTGAATTTCTCCCAAACTTTGCCGCCTGACACAATTGGATGCCGCTACTACAAAAGTGAATGATAATATGTTGATATTAAAGTCAATTTGGTGAACTAACCCTTTAAACGATGGTTTTAACTCACGTGAAGCCTCTTCTATGTCGGCCTCCACCCACCAGCACAGTAACCCCAGACCTGTAATTGCCCCACCCATCAACAGATGGCAGTGTTCTGTCTGAGATGCCAGCGGGGAAAGAGAGGCAGCGGACCCCTGCATGGAAGGGATGCTGCTTTAATCACGGATCTAACCTTGGGAGGTGATAGTTAGGCTGCAGATGAGCTGCCGAGGTAGAGTCACACCCACCGACGTGAAGATTAACATCATTTTACATTCATATTACAGGCATTTAGCAGACCCTTCCATCCCCCGGGACAAGCGCAGTAGGGTAAGCCTCGGCTGGCTGTTCACCAACTAACAGAGGAAAGAAAATGTGGAGCCCATCGCACTCCGACAGCCGTGAGCAGCACGCTGTGTCGTCTACTTTATGATTTGTGTCCATTACTCGTATCTAATCTCTCCACGGGTGAAAGCCGGATAAAAAAAAAAAAAAATGACCTCCTTAACATCTCTACATGTGTCTGGAGGAAGAGAGAAGACAAACGAGAGAAGAGGAAAAAAAAAAAAACAGGAGGGACTCGAGAAGAGAGGTGGGAGGATGAGGAGGCAGGGGCCAGGAGAGAGAGAGAGAGAGAAAAAAAATAGAAAAAAGGAGGGAGGAATGAGGAGGAAATGGGAGCAGAAGACAAAGAAAGAGAGACCGGGAGAGGAGCGAGAGGGAGGATGCTGCAGATTGGGAATGCCAGGGAAAAGGTCAGCTGCCTCTTCAGCACTTCTCTTTGATAAACTGAGGGAAACGGTGGCCTGGATAAATCCTCTTTTGTCTTATTTACTGAGATGTCGGGCGTTTCATCGCTGGGTCTATAAATGGGCTCCTGTGGGGTAGAAACAGACGGGCTGAAGTGGAGAGAAACTCCGCAGAGAGAGTTGATGTACAGTGGCGGTGCTGCAGGGCTTCATCCCGGGTTTTAGGAGGGTGGTTTCTGCAGGTGCTGGGCAGACTATTCTATTTTTCAGACTTTCCCGGTGATACTTTAACTTTTATTTATGACAACGGCAGAGATAAACAGCTGAAACAGAAACGCGCATCCATGGGGGATGTATGTGATGTATTCCCTTTAATGCAGAGGTATCGCGGGCTGCAAACCCCAGACTGCTCGGGATGCCCGACCATGTGGCATTCATCATCGTCAGCATCAACTGCATGAACACGGATGATGTGAGTGCATGTTAGCGAGGAGATTGAAGCAATAAGTCTTCCAAAAATGAAAATTCAGTCTCTCATCTACTCATCCAGAAACCGATGACAACATGAGTGATGTTTCGCCTTCTTCCAAGCATTTTTGGAGCTTCACAGCAAAACGGTGTTGCAGCGGTACCCTAAACAACTGAAGTAGATTGAACAATAACATAGAATAAAATAAAAACATCAGCTGGCTCTCTGCAGATGATCTGGTGTAATTCAAGGGCCCTGAGTTCTAAAACTGACGACACTTCTTTGCTGTGAAGCTCCAGATAGCTTCGCAGACAACAAAACTTTCCATCAGCATGTAGCGAGTATATAATTACTCAATTCCTATTTTTGGGGGGAACTGTTACTTTAACAAAACAAGATGTAATTCCTCTTTAGTTAGAGGTAACTTAGCAAGAAGCTAAATTGAAACAGCTAGCCTGATTCCATCCACACCACATACCAGTACATCTAAAGCTCAATGGTTAAAACATTATACCTTGTTTGAGAAGTGTAAAACCTTGATTTTTAAGTTGTTGAAGTTGATGAGGTAAAACTCTCAATATACTGTCTTTGTATAGTAGACAGTGGTAGTAGTGTAGACAGAACATGAGCAGAATGAACACATTATGTTATTCATGCTTAAACAGCATCCAGACTTTTATGGAATTGCCTGGAACTTACATGTGGGACTCCAGGAAGTCAGTGTGCACACACAAGCACTGTTAAACCTGATGCTGTTGTCACTGTGATATAGCTTTTTTCAAAAGGATTTGCAGAAAAAAAAAAACAAAAAAAAAAAAACAAAAAAAAACTTTTTGAAAGTTTTGTTTTTTGTAGGAGGATTGCAACAGCAAAACACAAAAAGTGCACATTCTCAGTCCTTCGAGCATTTAAGCTCATTTGAATCAATTACCGACCGCACCTAATTTCTATGCACCTCCTTATGCTCCTTCACGACTCACTACCTCTCCTCCTGCTGCTCAAACCAACATGACCTCCCACTATCAGCGGCACCCACTCACCACATACTGAAAGCTGATAGTAAATATTTGGGTTATTCGAGCGGTAACCGCAGTCCAATCCCCCCCCAGTACGATAACATAATGCTGAAAAATGCTTATGATAGGGTCGCCCGGTGCCAAAACCACACACTCAACCCCTTTGGCACAAAGAAATATGGCTTATAGTGAGCTTAAGAAGAGCTTTCCTGCTGACTCTGCACTTGTGAACAATTTCATAACTACGAGCTGTCACAAGAGGTGAGAAAGGGCTTGAGAAGGAGACGCTTCCTGCTCGTCTCCGCCGTGTCTGCATGTTAATGAAGGCGAGAGCTCGCTCGATCGGCCGGAAAACCTCATCGGTCAGAACACGCGGTGACCCAAACGTGCCGTGGCGTCTCAGCGCATCAGCATGTTAGGGACGTCGCGTGAAGTGAGAATACTTCCAAGTTCAGCGAGGGAAGCTGTCTTATGTCTGCTTGTCTTACAGGGATTGAGACAAGGACGTACGATCGTAACACTTGGTGTCAAATTTGTCAATCGAATTGATAATTAAAGAATATGCGAGATGAGCAACAGATGTTTAATGTTTAATAGGCAGCATCAAATGGTTTCAAATAAGAGGAAACAGCTCAGGAAAAAAAGCCTTTCCTAGTGGTGATGCAGATGAGCAGTGTAGTAAGCAATGACGATTAAGTGAAAACAGGGACATTTTGAGTATCTTGAATTGACTGTATGATATGATAACCAAACTAAAACATGATTGTTTAATAAGAACACATCACTCAGGATTTCGGTGAGTAGAAACAAGAGAATTGCTGACTTTTTACTCTGGTGACGCAAATTCCCAACTGCTATCCAAGTCAGTGGGTCCCAAAATGTGGTCCAGGGTCCCACAGCTGTCCTTGACGGGGGTCCAGAAGGCCCCCAGCAAAAATGGGATAACATTATTTTGCCTATGATTCCATCCATAAGTTACCGACTGACTACTGTGATCATGTGTTTCATGCACTTTCTTCAATAAAACTTCTAAGAGCAAAACTGTGCTCTGATGTGGGTCAGTTGTCTAATGTGTGAGGTGAAAAAGTTGACCACCACTGGTTTGTCATTCAAAATGAGAACAAATAAGAGTATGGAAGAGAATGGAACCCAACCAACCCAAAATAGACTGATGCATTTTGTTTATTTTCCAAAAAGCAAATCGGTAAGACTCAGCACAGTCTTTATAGGATATCCATGGTTGATTTTTTTTATTTTTGCCATAGTGAATCTATGGTTCCCCAAAGGTCTGACTCTGAACACATAATCACATTTTGCTTGTTGTCTTCATAGGTACTGAAATAGGTGTCTTGAATTAAGTACTGTGAAAAGTGCGTGAAAGTCTTTTACACTGAAAAGTCTTGATTACATTTGAATTTCCTGCAGATTTACTATGAAACAAAGGCACATGAGCGAAGAGAGATGCGGGTACATAAGCTCAAAGTCTGTTATAAATATATCAAGCGTGGCGACAATCTGCAGATCTCCGAGTGGATTGTGTCAAACGTTATCGGCAAGTAATCGCAATTGAGCCTCTCCTCACTTTTGAAGTACTGAGTGACAAATTCACAAAAAGCGGCGTGTTCCCAAAATGAACTTGAACGCCTCATCGCTCCTCCTCTGCCTCCCTTTCCTCTCTTGCGGGCAAGGTGGTTATCAACATGACTCAGCCTGGAGAGTGGATAATGCTGAGGGAGTGATGACAAAATTCCAACTTAATCACCTCTTTGAAAAAGAAAAGGGCACTGGCTAATTTAAGCCGAATAGTAAAATAGCTGCAATTCTTCTGGGAAGGCAAAGTCACAGTCACCTCCACCCACAGCCCGAACTTCCAGCCTAAAGATAGAGCTGATATTTTTTCAAATACAGAGATAAACACTTCCCAAATTGTTCTAATTGCGGGTACACTGAGCGCAGACGTGCCATTAAGCCCCGCTGTTACGTGACCTCGCCTATTCCCAGTTCATGATGTCTAAATTTGTCCGAGTGCCTCCGTACGCCCAGGATAATGCCGGGAAGAGTGTGTGTGTGTGTGTGTGTGTGTGTGTGTGTGTCTCCCACTACAGTTGCACTTACCCAATCCACGGGTGTACATCCTTACATGTTTCAACACCCACACACACACACGCTGAATCCTCCACATGAAGGTTATCGTAAATATAATATGTCCACACGGCGCTAATAAAAAAAAAGGAGCCTTTTATCTAATTAACCCCTGAGAGGTAAGCTGGTATGACGGAGCTGTCCGGACGTGACTCATGTCGCTAATGAGGCTTTTAACTGCTCTGCAACAACAGGGTCGCACCCAGCTGACCTCGACCGTCGTCAGGGAGACGCGCAGGATTATGAATGCGAGGTATGACAAAACTCCTACAGCGAAGAGTCTAACGTGCCTGCTGGGTCAGAGGTCAGACGGTTATAATAGCCAAAGAATCGCTCCATTACAGGCCGACTGGAAGCTAAGCCCTCGTACGCTTCATTCCCCCCACCAAGGTATTGCCGAGAGGGAGGACGAGGAGAAAAAAAAAAAAGGACAGATAGAGTTAGAAGTAATAAAGAGTTTTCCAGTCTGGTCAGATGTGAGCCTGCGGCTCCACCGCTGCTGCTCCTCCTCTGGCTGCTGTGGTCGCATGCTATTAAGGACACATAAGAGAGACGGATGGCCGCTGACAGGCCGAGGAAAGACCCGGGCCAGTTTCTCTGGGTCTCTTTGACGTCTCGGTGTTTTAGGAAGGTGGTGGAGGTAGAGGCAGCGGGGGAGGCAGGGGGGGGGTGTTACAACGGCTAGAATTTACGCTGTGGTCTCCGTCCGGATCCCGAGTTCATGACCCCCCCCCCTTTCCCTCCTCAACAAGCGGGTCTTTGTGTTGCCTCTAATTTGACAGGCCCCGCGTTTTCCCCCTACCGTTTGGCCGCGCTCGGAGCTTTTGCTTTTTTGCTGTTATTTCAGTCGCACCATTACAACTGGGAGCCAAGGAAACACATAGTTAACTTGTCAAGATCATGAGGTTTTCACAGCTACTATCGAGAAGAAGAAAAAAAAAAAGACAGAAAATTGTGAAAAGTGCAGTTTGATTAAGATTGCAGAGAGCTGCCTGGTTAGAGAGAAGAGAAATTCAGTATGTATAATTTATAGCAGCTTCGTGCCATTGGAAAAAAAAAAAAAGAAAAAGAAAAAAAAACTCAAATAGCATACCAATTAAGTTATTTTCTTTGGTTTTTGGAGGCCCAGTGATTATTTGGGATCGAGGAGGTGCAGGGAGGCCTGTTCTGGTTTGGCCCGCATCAACCCTGAGGCACGGAGATCCTCTCCTTTGGTCCTCGTGACCGCTGACGTCTCGAGTTACTTTGTGCAGAGCCGCCGCGCTTCCTGCACCGCTTATTCTCAGACTCTCTTTACCGTCTGTTTGTTTGTGTTTCTGGGTGTGTGTGACTTTCAGTTTGCTCGTGTGTCTTCACGTGCAAAGTGCTGAGGCTGATTTTTTTTTTTCTTTTTTCTTTTCTTTTCTTTTTAGACCAAACACAGCTTCGCAACAAGTGTCCGTCAATTAGTGCCTGCCATTCCTTTGCCTGTTTAGCTTGAGGCCGACAGTGACTGACACTTACGGACACGGGATCTGACACATCTGGTCCATCCAGATGTGGTCAAAACCCAAACGCGGTTGCTTTAACAAATCAAAGGCTTGCGAGTGATCTCCAAAAAGTGCTCCCTCGTGTTCTGGCGGGATTCAGCACAATCATAATTTACATTTCTGTCATTCCTGCTCTGCTTGACACCTTTCTTGTGCACTTGAAATAATTGTTAAAGAGAGAACTTTGTGCAGAAGCGGAAGAAATTAGATCTAAGAAAAAGAAAAGCGAAGTCCAGCTGGAATGTCAGGATATAACAAGAGAGACGAGCTAAGTGGGAAACAACACCGCAGCCAGGCTCCTCTTTAGAGTTGGACCGCAGCCTGACAGCACATGGCAAAAATAAAGGCCACCTTAGCACCCACATTTTGAATTCGACGCGAGCAGAGGGACAGAAACGCGCTCTCCGTTTCAAGTCCTTCTGCTCAAGCTCCAACCTGCACACTTCCGTTTATCTGGAAAAAGACTGCCTTAGGGGGAAGCGACAGACTGCCGCCCCACGTGACGCTTGGCGACACCGTTTGGCAGCCGGCGCCGCCAATCTGGGCCCCGTCACGCGACCCACCTTGAGAAAGAAGCCGCCCGCTGTGTGGCACAGATGGGATGCCATTGAGCTGGCACGCTCTTTTAGTTCACTCATTCATGTTGACCTCGTATTATTATTATTTTTTTTAAATAGAAGCAGAATGAATCGAGAATTCATTCATAAAAAATTAGCCCATAAAACTGAAGTGCAACAGTTCTTTCGTGCTGCCAGCAGTGAGAACAAATGGCCTGTCGACACTGCACTGCCTTGGTTCTGTTGTGAGCTAAACGCAGAATAAATGCATTGCAACTTTGGACAGACGCATTTGAAGAAACCAGTGTGCTGCTGCTATAAGTTCCTTATTGCTGCGGGGGGGAATCAATTTCAGATCTGCATTACGTCACATACAGAACAGAGGTTATTTATTCCCCCTCCAATGCAGTTATTCTAGGGACTGGGATGTTTCACACACAAGGTGCCTGAGTTCATATTGCACAAAGCTGCTGGGAACCAAAATAGAATCAGGCTTCTCCCCCCCCCGAAAAAAAAAAAAAAAACAGATGCCAAAGAAGAAACAGATGAAGGGAAACATGCAAGGGGCAAAATGTGAGATGAGCTCTAAAAATCAGACATAGGCTCAGCTTGAAGTGATAACACAATAGGGATGCAGGAAGAAAGGAGATGGAAACAAGACTCCCCCCTCCCTCCGACAGTGTCTAAGAAAATGTTGGCTGCAGCGAGTGGGAGCCAAAACTTACAGGAAACGTCAAGAACTGTTGCTGTCTTTGTAGGAACGAGTGCAGTGCCGGTTCAAAGCATGCCACAGTGAGGGATCACCGCAGAGAACCTGTGTTGACCTTTCTTTTGTTTTATTTCTCACTGCAGCGTGGTGTTGCACCACTTCATTCCCTGTGTTGTTTATGTCTGCTTCCCCGAATTGCGCCAACTTCGGTACCGCACGTCCTCCAGTCGTGTGAAGCGTTAAGTAGATCGGATGCGGATAAACAGACCGAAGACAGACTTCCTTTCAAGTTAGATTGCGAAAAAAATCAAGCTAGAGCACATCAAATGTGTATCCTTGAGGATGCATTACATCAGTGTGCTCAGAAACAAAGAAGCGGCCGAACCTCTGTTCAGCAGCAACATCTGACGTTCTGCGAACAGTTAGGGAACATCCGAAAAGCATTGTGATCCAATTCGCGCAGCCCGTCCCTGTTTAAACACCGCCAGAGAATCATTCTTTTCCGGGGTGAGGTGAATAATGGATGAAAGTGAAATCTACATTCATGAGCATCAGGCTATTTTTGCACCGGCCTAACAGGGATACATTATGCAGCCACGTTGGGTCCAAGCTCTGAGAAGTAACAACCTGAACGGAGGAGTTTAGAATAATCCTCTGTTATAATCTAATCCCGCGGCACATATTCATCAGCGTTAGTATCCCTCCAGTGAGCTGGAGCTTCATTCCTGAGCAGAGGTCTGGAAAAATCGAGCCTCTCCGAATTTCAGGTATTCACGGATGACGAGCGGCGCATTGGCGTATCGTTTTACTCCGTTAAAGATTTTCCTATATAAACTACTGAGAAGTGCTCCCCAAAGTGAAAACATGAAGACTGAACTTCACTTTGAGACACTTAATCTAGTCTGGATACTAACTCATACGTCTTCCCAATGTCACGTTTGCTGCAAAGGCAAGAAATAAAGCGCAAGGTTCAACTGGTCACCAGTAGAGTGTGTCCATTATCTACGCCCACTTTGGCCCGGCGAGACAGAAAATGAGGAATGACTGATCGTTT
This sequence comes from Acanthopagrus latus, assembly GCF_904848185.1. Lineage (NCBI taxonomy): Eukaryota > Metazoa > Chordata > Actinopteri > Spariformes > Sparidae > Acanthopagrus > Acanthopagrus latus. Next base: position 5,085,606 of record NC_051052.1, on the reverse strand, counting down.
TACGCCGCGTCGCCAGGGGGGCGAAAACAAGTGGGAGGCTTGAGGGAGTGAGCTGCAGAAAACGCCCGACCGCAGCCGCGTCCTCCCCCTGATTTATCCCCCCTCTCCTTTCTGCAGGGCTATTAAGGGTAAGACAATATTTTCATATTGTTTTATTAAACACTATGTGGCCTTATTTATTGCTGTCTCCCCAGACAGCTATAGCATACCTGCAGCGGCAGTTTGCACAGCCCCTGACCGGACTGAAAAGGACCATTGAAGCTCCATTAGATGAAAAATGGAGCTGTCAGGGAGTGTGACCCCCCCCCTACAGAGCAACACTGCACGCAAATGTGTGTGTGTGTGTGTTTTAGATAAACGACCGAATGTGATTCTAAGCTATGTATTATATTGTCTTTCTTTCCATGAGCGTGTTGTGTCAGGTTACCGGTGTGTTTCTGCACCTCCAGTGTGTGTTTGCATGGATTCTACCAATTTGCTTTATGTGTCTATGTGCACATGTGTGTGTTTGTGGGTGTGTCACTAGGACTCTTCGGTGGCTCCCAGAAGCAGCTTGGTTTAGACCACTGCAGGCTACCAGGGTGCCAATGGTTCTCTGCCCTTCTGAGCGTCAACCAGGCGTGGCAGCATGAATCATACACTTCTCGTTGCTGCCTCTGGGTGACCACACAAATGCGTACAAATTGACGTCCTGATGCGCCACGGCTAAAACAATCTGTGGCCACCCAGGACCTTTCAGCACAACATCTGCTCGCTGGTAGACACCAACGTCAGGGATTAGAGCACCTGCTTTTCTGCAGCCTGCAACCAACTGGCGCCAATACTGAACTGACTTGGTGACTACTGAAAGAATAAACAGCATCTATTGCAAAAAAAATGCTTTCACTTCTTGTTTCCAGGGTGGAGGAAGAGAGCTCGGTCTAACAAGTTGCTCTAAAACAGATGATACATGTTGAGTTGGATTGAGCCGACCATGGACTAGTATCCTCAAAGTGTCGTCAATGAAAGACAAAGTTATTTTCACAATTATTCCATCCATTAAACACAGTGACATGGGGGACCGTGGTCTGTGTCAGTGAAAGGGTCCCTGACATGAAAAAGTTTTGAAAACCACTTTTGTGGACCATTGCATCGACATTTGCTATGTCCTGAAATCGATTATTCAGGCCTTTCTTTTAATTAGTCGCCCATCTGTATTAGGAACAGATGGAACAGCAAGTGCTATATGGAGGACTTGAAAACCTCTCCTGACCTCTGCAGCTATCAGCGACACGCATCTCTGCCAATCAAATCCGACACCCTCTCGATTGTGAGTGGCGTTTTCGTCTGCTACTTTTTGATACGTTACCATCGTCCCGTGACACGCTGAGGACCTTTGGCAGAGCCTTGGACTCAGATATCAGCCTCAAGGCCTGGGATTGGATCCCATAAAAGACCGAGACCAAGAAGAGATGAGTGATTTGAAAAGCGTTCCAGCCCATAAAGATATGGTATATGATATCACGTAACAGATGTCTGGTTTGGATTGACATCTGAATGTTTAAGAAAAAAAAAAAAAAGAATAAATACATCGAGGCTCCACTGAGGCTTTAAATGCCATGAGAACAACCAGTCGAAATGTGTGAATTCCAGTGGAAATCAAACCTCTAACCCTTGCAGAGAAAGTACCATTCAGCGGGTCAAGCAGAGGGAAAAGACCAATTTCACCGACTTGAGAGCTGCGGTGAGAGCAACCCTACACGTGTGAAATACTCAGACGTCAGCTGGCTGAATCAACAGGAGTGTTTACTGCTGTTCTGAGGAGACGGCTACAGCAGGGAGAGGGAAAACTACCGCTACCGCTTGAATGTGCGTGTGTGTGACAACGAGCAGATTTACCATTCGCAGCAGTAGGGTGAGAGGCTTTAGAGAGCTCATATCAGATCAAAGAACAGTGAGTCAATGGGGGTTGTTGATACTTACTCATTAGATAGCAGGAGAGGAGAGGATGAAAAGGAAGAACGGAAGGAGAGAGAGAGAGAGAGAGAGAGAGAGAGAGAGAGAGAGAGAGAGAGGGGGCGAGGTGATGGAGGAAGAAGCTCAATTGTGAGAGACACGCAGAGACAATCAGCTAATGTTTGCAAAAAAAAAAATCTATGTGTGAAAAGACTTAAAATTAGACAGAAGCGGGGAGACAGCTTGTGTAGTAAATATATATATATATATGTGTGTGTGTGTGTGTATATGTATGTTCTGTATGTGTATGCGAGGCGATAATCTACAAAGAAAATACAAATCATCGCTCGCATGCCGATATACACAAGAACATTTTTTTTTTTTTCCCAGTTTGAGTCATTGCATGTACTTGCATCAGTTTTGTGGAGACTCACCCCGAACTTTATCACAACCACTAAGAGCATAACATACGAGCGTATACCCTCGCCTAGGTGTGAGCCTGCCAAAATCTTCAGTTTGGGACGTGTCATTTTCATCCACAGCAGCGTTATTACTGTACAGTAATTGTTCGGTAAACTCATTAAGGGATTGGTTTAAATCAAACGGCTTAATAGGGACCAAGACCAACCTCATACTAGAGTCCTACTGATGATTTAATTTCGGGGGCGACACCAGTGTTAGGGAGTAAAAAATTAAACATGTTTTTGCAAAAACCCCTTAATTGGTGTTATCAAACGCTCCTGACAAAGAAATTAATAAAGGCAGGATAAAATAGTTATAGGGCATTTACTATAAAGTACCCCAGGCATCTTTATCTGCATTATAATCTACAAAAAACAAGGTTTTCGTACAGGCTCATATCAGACATATCAATAATCATAAGCCAATAACAGCCAATAACATCAGCTAAGGGATATTTCAGCCAGGCTTCACTTCACACTGACATCATCTTCCTTTTATTCAGTGTATTCAAACTACAGCATCAGTGACATTTAGGCTTCACAATGGACTTTTCCTTTTTTTATTTGGAACCTTTTTTTAAAATAGAAGCTTCTCCTTCATCTTAGTTGAGATGAATCCTAGTCTGTAGTTACAATTCTTCTGCAGCAGGTGACAAACTAACTTAGAAGTATAATACCGTTACCGGCTGGCACTCTCATGTGATCAACGGTCCTGCTGCTTAAATCACATTTTCCTACCAGGCACCTGAATGCGAGAATCGTTAGAATTTGAATCACAAGATGACGAAAGAGTTGTGCAATCCAGAGATCACACAACAATTCATCCCTGATTTGACAATTCCATCTCTTTAGACCCAACGGTTAGGTTAGGATAAGGGGCTGGGGCTGAGCCTAGAGGTGGAGCTGGACTATGCCAGAGCCCTTATTGGCTTTGCAGTGAGCTTCCTGCTCAAACTCCAGACACTAGGTAGACACTTTTCTAACATCACAGGGTGGACAGTCATACCATCCAACCCTACCTTAACCTGAACCAAAAGCCAAGTCGTAACCCTAAAATCGGTTGGTTTGCCTTGCGGGGACCCACTTTTTGGTGCTAAATGGCAATGTGAGTGTGTTAACATATGTACAGCACAACAGAATAGTACACACACACTACACTACACTACTATATAGTACATAGTGAGATTCTATATTCATATATAAGAAAATTGTATCAAAATATAGTCTCACCCAGTCTCTTTCTTGCATGCAACATCATGGTTACATAGGCACATCTTCAACTGCACACCCACACAACTCCAAAACTCCACTCCAGAGTCTATAATGAACTGTTAATGTCTACAGTGTTTGACAAACTAGGTGCATTAGGTGTGATGTGATGGTGGAGAAGGGTGTGAGATAAAGGGAGCGAGAGAAAGAAGAGAAAGGGCACTGGCGGGGCTGAAGTCGGGGAGCTTGTCTCACTTTGGTCTTGTCGCTACAGATCAAGAGATGCAGACAGCCGGGCGACCAGGGGAAGCAATGACCCTGTCACAACTACTCACTCTCATCTGGTCAAAGGGGGGAAAAAGAAACACTTGTAAGTGGGAAATGAACTCCTTGACACAGTGTTCTTCTTCAAGTTCCAAAGGCCCATGTTTAAGCCATGCTAACACTTTGTAATACCTCAAGAGATTGAAGTTTAGGCCAGTTTAACAGCTAGAACTATGACTCGCAAGTGCTAACGGAGGTTGTAAAACACAAAAGGCAACAGAACAATCTGGTCCCTGCATGGTGAGGAAATAACTCTCCGATGAGTGTTTTTGTACATGAGTGTTTTGAGTTACTGTTACAGTATCTATTAGGACCAATGAATACAATGTGACAGAGTGAAGCATGGGGTGCACGGGTGTTGGTGTAAGGTAAAGTCTCTGGTTGGTTTTGAAGATGAGAACCGGCTTATTTTTCTGTCCTCCTGTCAATCTGCATGCCTGATTCTGCTGGACCCTGTCTGCTCATCTGTCTGTCTGTCATTGCGGCTTTCACTTCTGTCTTCTGTCTGCTTGCTTTTCTTTTTTCTTTTGCTCTAACACACATCCTTCGCACTGCACACATGTCTACGCACACGCGCAGACATAAATGCCAAGCCGGCTCACCTTTATCCTGCCCTCGGGAGATGTGCTCATGACATTTTGTCAAACTTTCAGCTGAAAAAAAAAAAAAAAAAGCCATCTTAAAGTCTTCCTGACAGAAGCAGAGGCAGCAGTCCCATGGCGCAGCATCCGATACAGTACGCTGAATCTCATGGCAATTTTCTATACTCTGTTAGCCCACCCGACACTCCTCTAGGATTGCAGCAGGGGCTGCAGAGTGGTGGTTTGTCAGATGCCATATTGTATGCAGTCATGCAAAATCATGTAGGTTTATGTGCGTTGCTGTCTGGTTCTGTGTCGCCCCAGAGGAAGGGCATGCACCAAGTTGGATTCAGTGGTTTAATCTATTCTATATGTGGCGTTTAGAAAAAAAAAAAACAGGGGTGACAACAAACCAATTCAACAAACCAATACCAATCAGACATATTGGTTTGGTACATCTTTAAAACAGTATGACTGACTGGCGGTAGTGCTTGCAAGGACTCAATTTGGTCCAAGTCTCATTCACATCTCTTCAAAAAACTGACATTTTGGGAGCGAAACTGGAACTTTTAATGATCCTGTCTTTTATTGAGTCATTCAGACACATGACCACAGGAGACACAGGTGTCCATAAATGCACATCCGCGCTGCACTTGACGAATACGCCACTAATCCTGTGTCTCACAGAGGAGTAACTACTGCTATGGATTTACTAATATATGTGACAAGGTAATTAAGAGGAAGGGCGCGGGTCTATTTACTGCCGCAGCATACTTTAACCTTGACAAGCTCTGTTGCTAATGAACTGCGCCGAGGAGAAGGCTGGCGACTCCCTACTACCAGTCTTGGGATCGCTCCAAAAATCCACTTTCAAACCACACCGCTTGCCCAAGGTCTTGTTTTCAAACCGTCAGAATCTGGGACTGAGTTCAGTTGGTGGCTGGCTCAGAGGGTAAAGCAAAGAGGAATTAATCAGAGGACATGTTGGGGCAAAGTCTCTCCCTTGATAATCAATGAGATTTGACTCGCAGGGGATGAAGTTACGGCTGGCGAAGATAGGACAGTCAAGCCAGCGGAGGGATTTATGCGTATTGATCGGCGGGAGGTTCAGCTTCAGGTCAGCTTGTGGTACCTGGGGAGAATCTGATAAAGGGAAGGGAGGATATAGCTACATGCCCCTCCGAGGGCCTCCAATCCACTTGAAACAATGCTCGTATAAACTACAGCCTGGCAGGGGTGTTTCATCACTTTGCTTCTAAGAGGTAAGTCAGCTCAGTTCAACCACGGTTCAGAGGTGATTTCTCAAGCTTTAACTGCCTCAGCGTGGATGCCACTGAATGTATGGATGGCGAAACAAGGGTTAGGGTTTTTACTTCTGTCAAGAGTGCTTTATAGAGAATACATGAGAGATTACCCTCTCCTTACACTGGTGTGCATGTATTGCTCTAAAAGTTGATGCTTCAGGTCGAGCCTCCAACTTAGACAGTGACACTCAATTTACTGCACACTGTAAATTATGCTGAAAGTAACCTGCAAAAGTTTATATAGCTTGAGAGTTTGGTTTACATATGAAAGGATGTGTCATCGCCTATATAAGAAATATTTGTAATTGCACAAACTGTGATAAATACTATAAGTATACAAGTACGTCTGGTTGAAGATATTGTTTTATTGATTTTACTTCTTTTTCATTTTACTTTATAACTTAAACCTAAACTAAACTAGGTCACATACGTAACTTACTTACTGTCGCTTACTTATCTTAACCCAAACCATGATAATTTTCCTGAACCTAACCGAACAGTAGCTGTTAACTGTAACGTTAGCCACATTAACCTGGTACTCTCCAATGGTCATACCATTGTAGCTGTAATTTTGGGAGTCGCTGTCAGTCTATCAACACTGAATGAATGAGAGTGGGTCAGCAAACAAAGTGTTTTGCACTCTCACCCTACCTGGGATTGAGTGGCTGGGACTGTCTGTAAGGGACACACGACCTGTCAATGCAAAGTGTGCTGCGATACGCTCAAACCCTGCTCAGAATAACTCTGTTTAGAAAATTATTGGATGGATGACAGAAATTAGATTTGCATTTACATGCCCGCATAAAATTGCATTAATGCTCAGAAGATCTATGAGTGTTAATTGGGTTATGCATATACTGATTAAAAACTTAATTAAGTCAGTGAATTCAGTTCAGTCAGACTAGCTTTTACATGTCAATTTTCAGGGTGGGAAAAATTACCTTAATCCAATTACAATCAAATCATTAGTGTGCATGTAGCAAATGATTTGCTGTGTAATGCTTCGATATACACCTGCGCTTTCACAAGATGTTAATGTATACGTGATGGCCGCAGTGCAAGAGCAGCAACACCCAGTCTAATACAATATCACTACAGTTATAAGGTTATTGTTATTGGTCACACTGTTTGATTCAAAATGACCTTTCTAATGTTTCTAAGAAAAGAGAAACAAGATCAACTTACCTTACCTATAAAGCGATCCAACACAATCAAATACAATCACACCCACTGATGCCTCAGTTAACCCCTCACCTCTCAGAAACAGTATCAACAAAATTGAATAAAAAGCACCATAAAGACAATATACCGTATATTGCAGGGCTGGTTTATGGAACTGTACTACACCCTGCTATTACGGTGTCCACCACTATTACATGTGAGATCAAATAGTCATTTCAGTTGCCACAGGACTGACTTTTCTGCTAGGGGCATGTAATTCTGCCCCCCCACCCCCAACAAGTGCCAGAGTAGGCCCATTTTCTACGTGAGCTCCAGTGAACACCATGAAAGGTCTCTTGATTACTCACATGGGTGACTTTCTGCCTCCGGCATGCTGCTGTGCTAAACAGGTGCCCTCACCTCCCCTTCACCATCAACATGTTTCACCTGCCAACCGCGCTCACAACCAGAAAATTCCCCCTTGCTGATCATTGCTGCGTGACTTAAATGAAATCTCTTTGTGTTGTTTGCGTTGCGTGGTGTTCAGCAGTACAAGCAGGAGGCAGTAAAAAGCGCCTGAGGAGAAACAGCTGAGGTAAACACGCGGCACCGTGACCCCGCGCATATATGGCCAATTCCTCAACCCCCTCCGCTCAACCCCCCCCCAGTCATGAATTTTAATCACCTTACAAGCATGACATTAACCTTTTCGTACAGCGAGCAGCCGTCACATCCTCTCATGTGTGACCTGTGATCTATCCTGCCAGTGGTTAATTTGGGCTGGCAGAGGGTGGTCCCCCGCCGGGGGGAGGGGGTGAACATCCAGCCGTGAGACAGGTCCCTTGGCGGCCACCTGGAGATTAAACGCTGAAGCCAAATACAGAACTGCGGAAGGTTAGCCCTGACATGCTTGAAATAACATGAGCTGCGCTACACTCCAAATACCTTGGTGGAGTAGATTGCGTCACCGGTGGCGCGCTAACAGCCGTAGCATCCTGCTCAGGCACAGCCGCACGGCTCAACTGTGTAATCTGAATTGCCTCAAGAGCATCAGGCAAATTCTGCAAATGAGCGTATCCGGAGCAACTTATTTACTGTAAGGCCGGGCGACGGAATAAGCTCCAATTCTAAGATCACAACGGCAGCGGGGAAGCACAAACGTTCAGTTTATAATCCTCGCACAAATGTTCACACAAAAGTGTAAGGATTACATAAGAGAGCAAAGTCGAGGGAACAAAACGGAGCATGTTAAGTCAACAACATTGAAGGTGGGGGTGTAATTCTGCCACGGGAGGCTGAGCTGAGATATTTCTTCAGAGAACTCGATGAGAAACTGGGAGTGAAGTAACAAGGTCACTCCCTTCGGGGTGGAAACAATTGAACCCTCGGAGGAATATGAGCCAGGAAGCCAATTCACTGCCTCTGTGTTAAAACTCATCTAAACTTATCTTGCTCTGTGATAGAGGTTGGAAGTAACTGCCGCTCAAAAGAAAAAAAAAAAAAAAGAAAAAGAAAAAAATCTCCCAGGAACAAATGTCGACTGGTGGGTGATGATGAGCACAATTGGATGCAGATTATGCTCATTGCCCCGCAGTGGGGTGGATTAATCACTGATTCAGAGCCTTGAGGTTAAAAAAAAAAAAAAAAGGCGAAGGCAGAATAGTTTTGCAGGTGATAATGAGCTCCAGGGGAAACTGCTTCGCCGTTTCACTTTCATCAGAAAAACAATCACATTTGCACCGTGCGTGATAAATGAACACGAGTTCGTCTCAATGACACTGGCTGCAATTACAGCAGCGCGAACGCACACTCAAGAGTCAGAGGCGGTGCAGGTTATCCGAGTTCCCGAAATGTCAAATGATGAACTTTTGGTATCAAACCCCCGACATTCACCGTACATGCTCATCATTCCCGTACACAGGGTGGTTTCAGACAGCAGTTCCACTGTGAGCAGAGTCTGAATATGGAACGCAAACTGTGTGAGTAGAGACCATCTGGTGCACGGTGTGTTTAACCTCCCCCATCTGCTTGTCAATCTTCATTTTTCTTCAATAAGCATCTTGCAAGGTGTCTCACTGTGAGTTCAAACTGGACATTCATTGGTCATGTCTGCGGTTTAATCGGGTTAGTCTGCGTGAACTAACGTGATTCTCATCTTTTTTGTCGATGTCAGTGAAGATTCTCCGGGCTGCTCCCTACATACTACACATAAGAATGTGAGATTAAAACTGAAACAGTTTATAACTCCCCTGCAGTAGGCGGGTTTTCCCTGCCTCTTTATATTGACTGAGATGAAAAATAACCTCAGGTGAATGTCTCTCGTTTGCCAAGTGGCAGCATGTGAATCAATAGATTCTCTCAGCTGCATTCTGGGCAGAAGACAGAACAGTATTTGATCTGGAAACGACTGGACAAAGCCTGAAAGAACACACACAAAAAAAATGCTGACCTACACAGACAATAAAAACTGAGACAATCATACCAGTGTTTTCTTTCCCACAATTGGGGGGCGTGAGATAAACCAATTGGGCATATGGAGCAGAAGATGGCTCGGCTCTCTTCTCCCAGTGTCCAACAAAGAATGAAAAATGATGGCATGTGTGCTACACAATGGCTTAGACTGAAACCGAATTCTAAAGGCAAAGACGTATCAAGTATTTGCCAGTATACAAAGGAAACTGAAGATTTTGTAGCCTATTTAAATTAATCAAAGCTGCCGAAACATCCCCCAAAACGCACATGGAGCAAAACAAGACAAAGTGCGTCAGCTATGTTAGCGGCCCTGGTAACTACAGACAAAGAGAGGCGAGCTTTATGTATAGCTCATTTCAAAGACAAGGCGATTTAAAGCACTTTCATAGAAGCACTTTCAGAACAACACATCCAATAGCAATAGAGACGTTTCAACCAAAATGTGTCGGCCTCATGTTGGTGCTAGTTGGGAGTTAAGGGATCGGCAAAGTGGCTGGGAATCGTGCACGGAGCACCATGCATGTCAATGCATACAATTTTACACCAATCCATTCGAAAGATGTTCTGATATCTCACTCCAAAGCGGTGGACCGACACACAGCTCAACAAACCGACAGTGCCGTCATTAGAGCTGTAGTAGCGTGGCTAAAAATATCTTATTTGAGAAACAGTAGTTCCCTCACCCTGCACCTGTGCTTCTGCTACAGCAGAGACAAAAACTCAAGTGGAAATTCTCTGTAGCCTAATGGAAAGGCTGTGTCTCCTTAAAGGTTGCATCACTTCCACAGATACTGTCATCGTGAAACCGCTGCATGAGGACAGGGCAGAGATTCCCCCCCTGACCTTGCAGACGTGGTTTCATAAATTCCCTGCACCTTTGATCAAACTGGCCAAGTTTGAGTGTCAAGACTCGCGCTGGCATGCCGATGAACAGAAACGGCAGCGATGTATCACCGGCTATCGTGCCACTGTGGCCTTTTTAAGGGAGCACTTTTATACCGTAGTGCAGAAAATACATAGCTACTTCCATTCTACAAGGTCACGTGTGTCATCCATTGTCGTTGCCAGAAACTGAATAAGCAGGTATCGTCATGCATTATTAAACAATAGTAGCGACCATCAAACCTTGCTGGCACCCACGGGTAACTTTCTAACTTCTCCAACATGCAAGGGAGACGGAGGGTGACGTTTTATTAAGAGGGGGAAGGATAAGACACGCTCTCTTTTTCTCCCCGGGGATTGGCAGGGCAGCACCGCGCTTCACAGATACTACTGGCAGCGTTTGCAGTGGGAGAGATGTGCGATCAAAACGTCTGTCAGTCAAAGGCCCGAGCCGAGTCCCAGAGTGGCCACCACCTGCCCAAATTCTATTTGATATGTGAAATTCAGCTCACACTGGTGGCTGGTCTTCATCTCCTCCTCTCAGAATGGGTAATGCAGACGTGGAAGCCGGCCAAAAGGAGCATTTGCCCTAATGGATTCATGGGAGTCATGTTTGGAGCGCGGGCGGTAGGGCACAGCTACAGGTGAGCAGCTGTATTATGAAATGATGGTTTTGTTTCTTTACCCTGAAGCACTGGAAATGCATTAGCACAAGAGGAAGGGGGTATCTGTTTGTAGTGCGCTTTTTTTTTTTTTTTTCTTCTAATCCCTGATACTTGAGGACTGGCTATTCCTGCGTCAGGGCAAGAAAGAAAATAAAAGAAGGGTTAAAATTACCCTGAAAGCTTTCCCGGGGCCCTGGGTCGGTACTAATATGGCTCATGTGGAGAGCCAAATGAAACTGCAAATTTGCAAAGTAAATTTAATAATAATAAAAACAAATAGAATAAAAACAACCTTGATCAAGGCAAAATGTAGAGTAATTCAACTGAAAAAATAAAAGAGGGTATACTTAAAAAATATAACTCATCACACACTCAGTGCACAATCAGATACACATGCATAAAACCAATTATGTGGCAGCAGCTCAGTGCATAAAAGCATGCACACATGGTTAAAGCTCAGTTGTTGTTCAGGCCCAACATCAGAAAGGTGAGCATCTGCACCGTCTTAATGAGAGAGGTCTCAACACAAAACACTTTGTAATGGATGTGATACAAGAGCAGGACGACACTCCTGCCACCGAAGAAGAAGAAACTGAGGCTCAACATAACAAGACGGTAAAAGGAAGAAGATAATCAAGACTGACAAATCCAGATTTCTGCTACATGTAGATGTTATAGGCAGATTTTGGGGTAAAAACAAAATCTATTCGATATTGACTGGTGTGGGGAATCTTGGCACACATTAGGCCCTTTAATACCATTTCCGCACCAGTCCAATCCCTTTATGGCCTCAGTCTACACATCATCTAATGGCTGCTTCTCCCACTGGTTACCACCACTCAGCTTGGGTGAGGCAATGCCACAGGAAACAAATTGGACTTGCAGTACAGGGATTCAGGTAAGGCCTAGATCTTTCCTTGAGTTTTGTTGTAAGGCTTTCATTATGCAGTGGTTATGATTATTTACCATGATTATTTAAAGTTGATAATAACATTTGCAAAGTCTAGAATAGCTGCTGGATTAAAGGATCGTATTGTCATTCAGGATAGTCGGGCCCTAAACTGTAAGTTAGCTGGCTCGGGCTGCAATTCCGAGTATATTAATACCCTGGTCTGCTGCAGGATCAGGATTGACCCGAGTGTAAACGAAGAGGTTACACATTTCTGATCTTGGCAGCTTTATGTGGGATTTCTGACCAGTACGAGTCATGCTTTCCTGACTCAGTGGACAATAAAGTCCAAACAGAAACGAAATAACACTCAAAGGTCAGTGCCCAGCGACATGAAGTGATGGCACACACAAGTGACAGGCTGCAATAAGATCTAATCACCAGATGCCCTTTTTGCCAGCAGAACAAAGCAGCACAGACAGCAGGGACTGGTTGACTGACTCACTTAATATAGACTGCACAAGATAAATAGCTGTTTGACACTGGCATTTTGGAACCCTGTGGGCACACTCACCTCAGTGTCTGTACGAACACTGTGACAGCAGCCTGGATGAAGATTTATGTCTGGAAGCACTCATACAAGTTTGGGTAACGAAAAGAAAGCAGGGCTGCGCGATATTGAATTTTTTGCCGATGCCAATGCTGATTTACGCACATATTTGATCAACTAATCGAAAGGAACATCAAGTCTCTCCTCTAGTGGAATTGGCATATAACTTCCATCGTGATGGCCCACTGGCAGATTTAGATATGCAATACTTCTCAAAATGTACACATTCACAAGTAAGAAAACTACTCATACCCCTGCTAAACTGTACTAAAACCCCACAGACACTCATTCACATCAGGGTTTTGTCTTTGAGCTAGTTGTTTACTGTCCATTAGTGGCGTCGACTGCCTCCTGCCTCCCTGTAATGAGCTTCTTTGGCCTGCTCTGCGGTCCCTTCGCCATCGCTACCAGGCCGTGTGTGAGGGGCCGTTATCATGCCAGTCGGCTCAGCATTTGATATCTGCCCTAATTAAATTGAAGTCAGCTTGGCAGGTGTCTGTTTAATGAAAGACCAGGGGCTCTTGCTTATTTCCGCCATGCTGGGGAAGCACCGACTCACGAGGTTTGACTATTTGCATAATGAGCGCTGGTTCGAGCAAAGGAAAAGCGAGAGGCACCCCTGAGAGCCTGCGGGACAATGTAGGTGAAGACCGCAGGTTGGATGAGGTGCAGGGTGATGGCGGGGGGGGGGACGCAGAACTGTACCATTGCAGACTACCAGCAGTAGATAGTAATTGGACTGAACAAGTGCCAAGCATAATTGTAGCGGCAGAGGAAGACAGGCGTGGTGAAGCTCAGCTCTGGGGCTGCGCAACTGTTGGAACAACCTGACTGACAACCCATTTGCAGATCCATGATCGTGCCCTGTCAGTCTGCGAACGAAGCGCTTGGTGTCACGCCAGCGCCTCTGTGACCTACAGCGATCGCGTAACAGTGTCAGAGCCGGTTGGTTGATTGTCATTTTGAGTAACCTTACCACAGATGGGCTCGAAAACTCTGCAAAACATTTTACTCGAGATGAAGTATTATTAAGTTTAAGAAATATAAGAGCGTGTAGCATTTTGTGGTTAACCCAAACATGGTGTTGTCTCGAAACCTATTTTGACCCATTAATAGAAAGCTTAATTCTGCCATTGATATTCCACATGCTTCCTGTTTTCCTTGCATTGTTCCGGAGCATTTGGCAGTGATGAAAACTACGAGTCCCGCAGCACCGTATGAATAACGTTAACTTGAGCTGAAAGCAGAAGATCAAGAAGAAATGGAACAAAGGTAGAATCATATCTGTAAATTACTCTTTTTTTTCTCAAAAAGGGGGCTCCACAAATCAAGTTTACCCTGATAACGACACATTGATGTCAGCTTGCATACCTGAATGAGGGTTTAGATTTGGCTAGACAAGCCATATAATTTAGACCAGTGGTTCCAAAATAGTGTGTCAAGGCAAGTTTAGGTGTGCCATGGGACTGTATTACAACCATACATTGTTATTGCAGCATACTATGCTATAGTACCATTGTATTTTACAACAAGTGATGATTTTAATGTACTATATCAGTACTTTGTTGGCATTAATTGAGCCAATTTCTATACCCTTACAAAGTCCTTTAAAAACCTCCATGGAACCCCTGCGTTTTGCCATTCACTCAATTGTCTAGTGGTGGGAATTATTAAAGTGTGACACATGAAAAGCATTGATTGGCAGCCAGTGTGAAGGTGGATAACGGTTGGGGGGGGGATGGTTTGCTTCATTGTGCAGAGCAGTTCGCCTCATTTTTAATTTTGTAACCAGTCTGGTTTAGATGCCCGTGGTGCTGCTTTCATTTAATTTTACAAAGTTCTAATGAATTCTTGAATCATTTTGTTAACAATTATTACACGCGTAGTAGGGTTGTGTGTCACCTCATCTGGCATTGGTAGATACGAATGAATGTGTGCAGAGTGAGTAGATAACACGTGCTGCGCTGTAGAGGCTGTTTTGCATGAATATGGCTGCAGGATTGCCTTGAGGTTTTGGGTTGCCTGTTGGTGTGCCTTGGGCAAAAAAAAAAAAAAAAAAAAAAACTGTTTGGAAAACCACTGATTCAGACCATGACTACCATCAAAAATCACACCAGCCTCCTTGTTATTGAGAGTCAGTATCTCCCATCTTCTTCAGGAACTTAAGAAGCTGTAGTAGCATCTAAATAGAGCCAGGTTCTAACTCCAGTTATGTAAAAACAGCAGATTCAGGCAAGCAGTGGAAGTCACCACCAATACTGCGATAATGAACGCTCAGATCAGAGAAAGAGGTCTTCCTGTTCTTACCATTCTGTCAAGTCCGACATCGCAGCAATTCACCGTGACAGCGAAGGGGCCTCGACATATTCACGGATTTGGACATTATTTTAAGAATCTCCTCCAAGAGAATCCTTGCGAGGGTGGATGGCCGCCACCCTCGCAAGGATTCATCTCAAATGATCACCTCGGCAGCAGGTGTTTGCATTGATAAGGCCTTCCCTCTGCGGTGAACGAAGCAGGGATTTTCAGCGGGGAGGGGGGGTTGTGTCTTTGCTGGGAATCAGAACCTCAGTGCATGCTCGAGGCACACTGTTGGCACCCCTCGCGCGGGATTTTGGCTGCTAAAGCCTTGGACCCATGAAAACCTAAACTGCACCATGGTGACTTAGTTCTCCATGGCCACAATAGATAAACCCCCTCGCATTAGTGACAGCTGCAACTTTGCGGTTTATCTGCCACATTATGGCGCGGGCTGCAATTAATTAGCCGTGGTTGGGTGGTAAAGTGCGGGCACAGAGAAATGAGAAATCCCCCCCCCGTTTATTCGGCGTGAATCTTAATTGCCTGCTTGTTTAGGAATCAACATTAATGGTGGAGCCTCAGAGAACCAAAACAGAACCGGCTCATGAGATTTTACCCCCCTTCCCGAACAACACGCGGGCCCAAAGTCGCTCCAGAGTAATGAGTGCGGAGCCAACGCTAACACGGCTCTTTCTCCCTTGTTCATCCTGATGGGTTTTCTGTCCTTAATCGCCACTGACTGGCTAACAAGGCAACTAATTCATCTTCCTGTGAAATTAACCGCTTGTCTTCTTTCCTAATATATTGCATTTAACAAAAAAAAAAAACAAAAAAAAAAAAACCCTGTTATCTTTGCAGTCACAGAAAGAACTCCACAAAAGAAAAAAAAAAAAAAAATGTACTGCCGAGTCAGCGCGATCTATTTTTGGGAGAGAGAGAGAGGAGAAACCACACGGCATAACAATCACAGAGGAAGACGCCGATGTACTCCCTCTCCAGACAAAAAAAAAAATGATTGTAGGGCTATGTGTCGGTGTAAACATATACAGAGAAAGGACCGCGCAGGGATAAACACATTAACAGGGTACGCGCTTGTCACTCGTCTTGCGAAAACACACGTCGGGGAGTCGAACATAAACACTCCCACGGAGGCCGGCCTTTCATGGTGGAAGTCCTGCTTGTTTCCACTTTCTTGTTGCAACGGGATAAATGTATGATGTTGCAACCGTTTTGCATGCTAACTAGATCTCCCCTACAAGCACCCACTCTGTCTTTTAATGCTGCGGGCACTTACTGTAATCATATGTCAGAGGTTCAATCTTATGTATGAACACTGAAATCGTGTGTGTGTGTGTGTGCAGAGAGTGGCTGCGAAATGATGCCAGTGGTCGAGGTCAAACACGCTGCTGGATTTATGAAGACTGAACAAAAGGTTTACACGTGAGAGCGTTATCACTCCTTTACTTTTGGAGTTTAACGTTTCTCTGCCTCCATTCGGTGCTTAATGACCTGCGCATCCAAATGAGTGAAGCAGTCTGCCAATGCAGCCTGATCCTTCAAGCGCGAAAGACCCATCTCGAGTCTATTCCCATACTGAGTGGAAAAACACTCGGGCATTCTTAACACGATTCCCACAGCAATCTCAAAAGCGTTGTTTCGACCGAGCGGTACAGTATATTAACCAGCAGCAGACGCGTTCCAATGGTCGTTCTCGCGTTTCATCATCCAAAGTTGCGGGCGGCGGTGGGGCTGGGCCGACGGACGACGCCATCATCCGTCGCCGATGGCTAAACGCCATCGGCTGCTAATCCTAGACTATCATGACTCCCCGGCAGAGAGCACAATCAAGTGGCATGTCCCTGGAGAGTTGCCGTAGGGCGAGAGCTGTGATATGTGGGGAGAGGAAAATTTTATACACAGTTTCCCCAGCTTAGCTTCCTTGGCTAGCAGGCCCACGTTGTTTAATGCAAATTAGACTGAACAAAGCTAGGTCACAGTCATGTGGCGAGGAGACGAGGAAGCTTTTAGACCTGGCACAGGGATGTATATCGTGGTAATTGGAGATTATTTCCTCTGCGGGGTGATACAGTTGGAGATTCATGTCAGAGCAACACATTTTTTGCCTCTTTTGTCCAGTTAAATCTTACTAAATGACCGTTTCCTCAGCTCGTTGCGTCTTCCACTGTCTCCAGCCTCCCACAGCTCCGAGAGGCAATAAAAATTAAGAAATAGGATCAATGGACTCATTGACATTTTAGAAAGGAACTTGTCCAACTACACATTTTCAGTCTGTATGTGTGCCCTTTGTTCTCACTACGACTTTGGGTTTCAGCTCTGATGAACCGTGTCTGAAGCTGCGATTGGCTGGCTCGGCAGAAGTGACTGTGCACCTGAATATGTTGTACACTTCATTCCTGCACTCCACATCCCTCCCCTAGCAAAAAAGACCACATGCACGGCAGCAGAGATCAGCGCAGAGATACTGCGGCTCTGTTTCCTTCTTGCTTTCTTTTCTCTGTCTTTGTCTTCCTCCCTCCCCTCCGGCTCATCTTCCCTCCGCACTCGATGGGTGGGAGGCAGAGATGTTCAAACCATTAGCCTGCTCTTAGTCACACTGTAGAACTGATTGCGAATTGGAGAGGAATTAGGGGGGGGAAAATTGAAATTATATCATCACGGCGGTTTATCTGGGAGGCAGATGTAGAAGCCCTGCAGGGAGCGTGATTTCCATGATAGAGAATCAGGGTCTGCACCAGGACACAGTGAGGAAGCGTAAAATGAATTATCCCTCATTTCTTTTTTTTAAATCACAAAGAAGTTGTCAAATGGCAAAAAAAAAAAAAAGAGAGAGCGCTCAGTGTGATTAATGGTAAAGATGTACCGATCCAATTGCACCAGCTCCAACTCTACTGGCCTAAAATGCTCAATGATGAGAAATCCTACCTCAAAGCATTTGGCATTTACAGCTGTATGTTATATCCAGGACATAGACACATCCATAATGAGAATTCAATGCAAAAAAATTCCATTAGCTTCTGATGGCATGCTATAGAATCAGAGGGTAAAACCAGGTGACTTATCCCGTTTGAAAATCTGAAGTACTTTTCATGACCCTCAACCTTTACAACACACACATCCACACACAGTTCCTGTTGTTTGCCATTGTAGGGCAGCATTCATCCCAGATAATACAAAGTGGCATTTAAGAGCCGTTCTGAGGACAGACCTCACTGAACCGTCCCAATCATTCTGCAAGCAGCGGGGCGGGAGGGCGGCGGCGGCCAGACTAAATGAGAACAAACTGCGGAAGGACAACAAAATACATCAAAAATGGCCTCTCGTATGGAGAACAGGACGGCGTGTTGCGGGGTAAATTGGACGCTCGTTAAAGAGGAAATCAATGGGAAAGGTCAGCGTCTCTGCAGTGCAACTATTCCCTTTAAAACCGCGGCGATTTTAATATCCCTCCCCGGCTGTGTCTGTGACATGATCCGAAATCGCGCGCAACACCGACCGCCGGATCGAAATTGCTGCAGCTCTCCCTCTTGATGGCGTGCGCTGCGGATTGGGGGGGAAAGAGAGAGAAGGCAGCGTTCTGAAGGACGGAAGCGCTTTGCCGAGGCGGCGGCGCGAACAAACGACGGACCCCGCTGCCAAGGTGACAACCGCATCTCTCACCAGCCGGCTGTCCCGCTGAGCTGCTCGGACCTGTCGACGGGCTGCCAAAACCCAGCGCCGGGCTCTCTCCTCACACTGACTGATGCTGGAGAGCCGCTCCACGCATCAAATCGCCCCTTTTTATGTCAGTTACGACCTCGCCATACCAGTCACACAGGCAGACAGCGAGAGAAAGAGAGGGATATCTAATAGCAGCACATGTCATAAAGAGAACCTGTCTCGGCAAAGAAATCCCACCAGCGAACAAGAGCTATTTTTTTTTTTTTTTTCTCCCAGTGATGGTCTGAGATGCTGGAGGGCGATTTTTCTTTTGTTCCTGTAAAGAGACTGTCATCGAAGTCAACGCAACAACGCCTTGATTTCACACTACAGCAAGAGTGCGTTTAAGTGAGGATGTGTCGAGCGAGCGAGGTAAACCTTTCCTGCGGGATGCACACAGCGATGGAGTGTTTGAACTGCCGCAGATGTCTTTAATTATTCCCGACACGTTCTCAGTGAAGTTGCTGCACAGAGATGCAAAAACTAAACCCAAAAACTGCAAAGAACAGGGCAAAGGTTCCGTCACCGACAGAGAGATCGATGGGAAGACGTACAGTAGAGCTTCTCGTTGACACATTTGTTCAGAGTCAGCCTCAGGAAAAGTATTCAGGGGAACGCCATGACTGACGCTGCAGTTAAACTTTTCCGCAACTCGGTCGTTGAAGGCTTTCCTTTCTCTTTCCTTTTACCGCCATGGCGTGAAAAAAAAAGTTTTAACTCTGACAAGCTTGAATTCATTGTTTTTTTGTTTTTTTTTTAAATTCACATCCTCTGAAAAATTCATGAGCCAGCAAAGTACGAGCAGCTGGGTGTTTCTCTAGGATGTTGGGTTTATGAGGTAACAAAAGCGTGCCAATGTTGTGTGTGTTCAAGCCAAAAAAAAAAAAAATAAAAAAAAAAAAATAAAGCTGCGGGGCTGTTTATCACTGGGCACATTCTCCATCTTGTAATGCATTTGTCTCCACGGTGTAATCTCGTGTCAAGAGCCCGAGCCATTTGCATACATCAGGAGAGGCGCCACACACTAACCGCGGTCAGAAATTAATCTGCTGCGCCGGCGGACAACCTTGGGATCTTTAAATATGAGCGCTGTCTGATACCTCGTGACCCAGAACACATTAAGCAGTCATGACGGAAGTCTGAGCGCCGACATCACTGACACCGAAAGTCGGCTGGAACGCTCAATGAACTTGAGCATGACTGACTTGTTTTAACGGTCCGAACACACACTCTTCCCGTGCACCTTGGTGGCCTTTCTAAATGTAATTAAGCCCCAAATTTATTCATTGACTCGGAGTGTGAGGAAATTGAAAGGACATAGAAGGTTGAATGTGGAACGTAAGTGCGAGGATGAAGGGAGGACGGGGGATGATTCTCAAAAGAGCCCGAGACAGAGGTTACGAGTGGCTGAATGACAGTTGAAACAGAGACGGTGTGTGTGTGTGTGTGTGTGTGTGTGTCTCTCTAAGACGAGTGTAAGGCGTACGGCCTTGGATTATATAGAGCGAGGATTAACATCTCGCCACAGTCACGGGATCAGTGTGAAATTGCAAAAGGTGTGTCACTGTAATTTTCTCTGCTGTCGGGCCTCCTCCTCTGGGGCGTGAAATTCCCACCGGATACCTCGTGAAGATTTCCTCTGCGTGAATTTTCTACACATTGTCTTTTATACTGTCCGCATCTTTGACTGACTCTCATATATGTCTGGAGAAGTTCGTCAAAAATGGGAAGTCCTCACGATAAATTAAGAAGGTCCAAATCTTACATCGACGAAAGATGTTGTTTTTTTTTGGTTTTTTTACATGATATCAGAGATCTTAAGGTTTGTCTACAATAAAAGTGATCATATCAAATGCGCGGCATGCAGATTACTCTTTGAAATGTTTGCTGTGATGTTAGCGCACAGATCAACAAATCACTTTTGGCAATTTTGATGCAGAAATGTTACACAGTGCATCTTCAGTTAGTTTTGCCGGTTAGAAGGTTTGAGAGTAAATATTTCATAATAAACACATCGATTACGTTCAACCCTGTTTTTGGCAGTCGATGCCACCTTCATGATATTCCAGGCTACCATTCCTCCCAGGTCTCGACTGTGACATTAACCACACGAAATCCATAGCTAAACTTAACTACCACCAAAACCCCAGAGCAGGTCTAACAATCTGGCCCTGGCGGATGCTTGTGTAGTGTAAGTGGCAGCTGGGTTGCAGAGCTCCCGCCTGCCATGCCTGTCGACACGGAGTTCGCCTTTGATAATTATCAACAAACACGATGACGCGATTCTCCTTTTCCCTGAAAGAGCGAAAAAGCCTGAGGAGGGAGAAAAAGAAAAAGAGAGTGCAACAGGGGAAAAAAAAAAAAAAAAAAAAAAAATGCCCTTCACCTGCTGTGTGGATTCTCTTCATGTCTGGGAAATATTCTACAGATACACACAGAACAGCGCTATAGTGAAGTGCTGGCATGATGCCGATGTGACCGTCCACAGGTCGATTTCAGGTCTGTTTTTTGCGGAGAACTGCGCCACGTGCTGCGGTAAAAAAAAAAAAAAAAAAAAAATAGTCAAGACTCCGACTCTCGCCAGGAGTGTTTGAAGCAAACTCACACAGCCAAGCGTGGCTGCGCGAACCTGTTGACGTGGACGCCTGAATGATGAGCGAAACGCCGAGCCAGGCACACGCGCTGCCTAAAGACTTTGAGATTTCTGAAAGCTTTACAATTTATTGCAAGCAAATAAACTTTTATTTGATGTATGTAGACTGCATGGTGATGCGACAGCTGCCATCTTTCGTCCTCCGTCACAGTGGCAGTCTTTTGTCTGGGACGGCCCAAAATCACACTGCGTTTACCGGCCTCAACGATGGCCACATAAACATGAACTCATGAGGATTGTAACGTGTGACCATTTCTATACAAACACCGCACACTGATGCAAGAGCACTGTAAGCCAGAGCTAAACTAAGCTGGACATTTGCTAATTTGCGTTTGGTAACATATACAGTATGTGCTGGTGTTTATTTAGATGAATGACAAGAAATACGACATAAATGTCAGTTAGCAAAGTTAAACAGTGCCACTTCTGGTGTGAATTATTACCAGTGGGAATCTCAAGGTACTACAGTATATTATTATGATTTTTACCTTGATTCGTACGTTTTACAAAAGGTGACAATGTGTCCAGATTCAGCTATTCATGTGTTTTTTTTCATTTCAGTACAAACTCCCAGTATAATTACAGCCAGTTATCACAGAGGAAACAGGCAATTTCATACGATTTTGGTGGAAGCAGACATACTTTAACTCTGGATGGATGAAGGTGATGTTTGCTTCTAAGTGGGGAGTTTTGAGTCTAAACACGGGAAACAAAGTCAGCTTTTCCAGTCCTTTGTACACACCAGATTAAACCATTTGCAGGTGTAAATGCATCCAGCAAATCAGATCCAAGCCTGCGACCCAGCAGCCACGGCAGCTCGGCCTTCAAAAGGTTTGTTTACTTCCCCACCGGGTCTGTGTTTTTCCGTTTCATTTTCTCTGCTGTCGCTGGCTTCCTTTTCGTCCGAGCTGCTCTCGCGTTTGCCCTTCGCCGAAGTCGAGTGGCTCGCTGCGGCGCTCTACCAATAAAACAAAACAAAACAAAAAAAAACCACAGGTGACGCGGCCAAAGTCTGGCTCCTCATCTGGCCTCTGCAGCAGGAGGGCTGCCGGGACGGAGGCGGACCTGTCGACTGACGCCTGAACATGTCACAGCGGGCCGGTGATGCGAAGGCCGGCGGCGAAGAGCCGTTTTATGCGGATCGTGTCGTTGTAACTGCTGCTGCACTTTTGCGACAACTCCATGACAAATGTGCATCGGTTAAATCCTTTATCCAGCTCCTGCAGGCACGTCGGAATGGACCCTGCCATCACCTTGATTAAATGCCGGGTCTTTTAATTCAGCGACTTGCGGCCGACAACAACCTCATCTAAGTAAATGATGCTTTCTTACGTTTGCAGCGGTCCCATATATTCTGATGTGCGATCGGCGCTTTCGGACATGTTTGCTCTCCTTCCAATCTCCAGTCCGTTTTTTTTTTTAAAACAAAGCGTATCTGATAAACATCCCCGTCAGTCAGGAAGATTGACTAGATAGATAGATAGACGTGATTCCTTGCCAGAGACCACAGGGCCACTGTTGGACTACGCTACGATGTCAACATTGATTTTCTCTCAGCTTGTATTAAAAACAACTGGACAAAACGCTCCCAGGTTGACTGGATCAAAGTTTCCAAGTTCTTCGGAATACCTGTTTACTTCCTGTTTCTTTTCTTAAGATCTCTTTAACTAATGTTTTCAGGTACTTCGGTGCAAAGTTGTTACAATTATGGCGAATGTGTTACTTACCCCTTACAGTAACAGTACAATTCAGACCAGCTGCCTAACACTGAACTTTTATAACAGCGACGTGAGTGTCATGTTTCACTGGTAAAACTACCGATGAGTTACCAATGAGTCTAAACACCAGATTTCCACCATCGTCTTTTTGCAGGAAACTCAACTGCCCATCACGCTTTTTTAACGTGACGCAGAATCTCGGTTTCCCTTTGAAGAACCTGGCGAACGATTCGCGGACGAAGGCTGTAAGCTGAGAATGTTTCCGGTGAGTCGACGGTGTGCCACGCAGGGCTGAGGTCGGCGCGCGGTCGCACAAAAGCCTACAAAACTGTCACATTCAAACACCAGATTCAGCTTTCAGGTTTCGGATCTTCAGCGTCAGAGTTTGCCTTGGCATGTGTCAGTCACCACAGTCTCTGACAGCAGGTGAGCGCGAGCCTCCCTTCACGCTGACTGCAGGTCTGTCACCCACCGCGGGAGAGCATGCTGGGAAGTGGGTCAGCCGTCAGCGACCGTCTGCCTTCCATGCATGATGCTCCACCAGCGCGCCGTCCGCCCTCAGGAAACGCTCGACGCCCCAGCAAAGAACCAAAATGCGGGAGACCATGTTGGAAGCAATCAGGGCAATTTTCCAAGATGAAAAGAAAAAAAAAAAAAAAAAAAAAAAACAACTCCCGAGGAGGATGAGTGTGTGTGTTCTCTGCTGGGAGGTCTGGAGGAAACGTGCTGCACTGAAGGTGACAGTGTGGTCTTGCCTGAGCGCAGACGTTAAGACGTGGTAAAAATCGATGGTAATCGGCAAAACCTGGCAACGTTTTTTTTTTGAGAGCTCTTGGCCGAGGCGCTGCTGTGATGGCGTTCGATCTCGTGCCCTCGGCAAATAACATCCGCCTTCCCGGGCGCCTGGCCGACACTGCGACGCGGAGCAACTCAGCAAACCGAGAGCCGGCACAGATTAAGCTTTCCTGCTAAAGCCGAAAGACGCCGTGCGCCGCAGTCTGAATGTAAAGGAGCACAGAGTTCTCCTCTAACTAGGGTCATTTCATGGCTTATTGCCCCACTTTGTTTCCCCCCTGCAGTCGGGAACACGAGCACATTTGCTCGGCTGATATAACACAACAGCAAACAGCAGTAATGGCGCAGCAAATGAAATGAATTTGAAAAACATCCTCGTAATCGTTCAGGCAGTTTCTGCGTCTCCTCAGAGCCATTACGTTTTTTTTTTTTTTGTTTTTTGTCCTTGCGTTCGCTGAGGACAGGATAACAGATATCTGCCATCGGCCGGATAGTTTTATGGAAAGTGGGCGAGGTTTTTTTTTTTTGCATAGGTGGGCCACGCGGGAGGCGCCGGGAGACGTGGTGAAATTGGACAATTTTCAGCACGCATTTTGTTCTGAATCTGTTGAATAATGCAGCGCCGCGGTTGTTGAGCTGAGATTATTCTGTTGTTATTGTCGCCACATGTGGTTGGTTTTGTTAGACTGCCAAGCATTGTTTTGTTTTTTCTTTTTTTTTTTTCTCCGACTGTTCACTGTGCTGCTGAGAAAGCAGTCAAAAATGGGTCAGGAAAAACTCCATTGGTTTTTTTTTTGGTTTTTTTTTTAACAAACTTCACAGACGGGACCAACTTTTTGCTTTTTTTTTTTCACTTAATCTTCACAGGGGCTATACTGTGCAGACGCAATGCTTCATTATTCATTAGGATTGGCCTCCTGTTAGCGCTGTGAAAGGTATATCTGCTAGATCGAAGAGGGCAGTCGTAACTCTGTGATACTCGTCCCCCGCTGTGCCCCCCCTCTGATGCGGCCGGCAAAAAATATCCATTAACAAGGCTCCAAAAAAATGGAAACTATTTCCAGAATGTTTCTCACAGCAGGTTTTCTACAGTATGTATCCTCTTGGAAATCGCCGAAATATTCTCTCCCCGCCTGTGTTCCCCATTTAGGAGCCTGTCGAGCATTGCAGTCTGGTATCTACATAGAGGTTACTGACCTGGGAGGGATACAAAGAAAACCGACGGAGGATCTGTTTTCCGTGCGACAGCTGCCCGCTGTCATTTCCAAAACGGATACTCTATATCTCCTGAAACGCATCCGCAGTGGAAACCATTTGATAATGCAGCGCGCTGCTTTATTTCATCGACGCGCTCCCTGTTTTTGCCAGAAACCATGACAGAGTTTATAAACGCCGCAGATTGATATTTGCGGGCCGAACTTCAAGTCCCGTCGCTGTCCCCTTTCCAGAGACGGGAACAAAAATTCATTCACGTCTTTCCAAAAGTTTCCTTCTTAGCTTTCACATATTTTTTTGTCACATCTACTTTTCTTTTTTTTTTTTTGTTTTTCCTCCTTTCAGCTTCCTCCATTTGTTAGTCGTTCCTCGACGTATTCTCAGGGGAGCGTCCGTCTTCCACAGGTCCTCTGGTTTCTTCCTTATGAGAAAAGTCGCCGCTCTCGTGAACTCCCGGTGACACTTAATCACGCTCGCTTATTAATCTCGCCCTGTCCGTGTTGTCAGCATAACGCGGCGGTGGTTTCCCCTTTGAAAAAAAAAAAAAAAAAAAAAGTGCTTTTCTTTGCCTCCCCCTTTCACATCTCTTTGAGAAAACGAGCGATTACTAAAAACGCAGCCAGATGTCGGATGTGTCTGAGGTACCGTTCTCGCGCTCGGCTGAGGCACAACTCCGCTCCGGGCCAACTGGCATGGCGCGTTCGAGGGAAGTGGTTCAATTTAGTCGGAATAACCAGGCTTTAGTGGTAGATGAGCGGCGGTGGAGCGGTCTCTGGGGTTGCCAATACACAGAGCAATTACTGTACACACATCTGTTGCTGTGGACTACCTGTCAGACTGGTAGGTTTGTAAACGAGCAGTTCTTGGGCGCGATCCTCAAGGACGTAGAGGTTCAACAGGCTCTACGGTAGCAACATTATCTTCCATTTATGCCTTCCCTAGTGAGACCCCTACTGAGAAAATCCGTCACGCAAAAGACCCTCCGGTCCTCGTCGAGAGAGACAGAGCCCCTCCCCAAATGACCGACAGAAGGATGCGCTGCCATAACAAACTTTGCTCGATTATAATGGGTGAACATTGAAAAACCGAGCAAAACGACTGCGAATCGGGGAAACAGACTGAGCCATTTGCTATTCCGGAGAAATGCTCCTCGCTCTCTGCAAGGATAGCTGCCGTCGATTTTACCACAAGCCCTGCACGCATCCCGCAAAAGACACTCCCATGTCATTTGAAATCGGTTGATCATCAGGATAAAATGACCAATCGGGAGCGCAGCAGGAGAAAGGGTTGAAAATACGGAGAAGTGTCGGCAGGCGTGCACCTTCACAGCAGATGTAGACATTTATCCATGTTAGAGGAGCACGAGGAGTTGATTTAGAAGAATATCTGGCACTTTGTCTTGAGTGAAGGCCTTGTAAGGAAAAATAATAATACTGATCTCATATGTTTAACCAACATTTGAAGTGGGTTTTTTTGTTTTGTTTGGCTTTTTCCAAGAGTCAATGCTTTCATCCACTCAAACGGAGCAAAATCCGTCATGGCACCTCATCCCTTTCTGATTTGTATTTGGCGTAAATCAGCGTTAGCTGACGGGGAGAGGAGGAACAGCGAGATCCTCGGAGCCGAGGCCCAAATTGAGCCAGCTAAGTGTGTATACAGTCTGTGTGAAATAACGTCCATAAACAGTGTGTTTTGAGGTTTGCTTTCATGAGGATCTCTCACCAGAATCAAACGGCAAGAGCGGGAAGACTGTTATATCTGTTTTCCTCTTTCTGTCAGGCTTCCGCAAATTGTGCATCGCAGCTGTCATGCCGCGTGGAAAAAGACACAGCCAGCTGGAATATCAAATGTTTTTTTTTTCCGTTGAATGAGAATAAAATACCAGTATCGGTTAACAATACGTGACAAGTATTATCTACGGTATCAAAGTTGGCTAAATCGCTTAATAATAATGCGGAGCAGCTGTATTGATGTTCGCAAAGAAAGCGAGACGCTGCGGAGAGTCGTCTTTGATTCCTGCAGCCACGCAGACCCTCGCTCGTCAAACTCGACAAAACCGAGAGCTGCACTTTCTTCCGTCGTCCTCGTCGGCCACGTAGAGGCATCGAGTGGTAAGCGGGCTGTTTTTTTTTTTTTTTTTATGGTCTAAACAGATGCACGCTGAACGCAGGGGGTCAGAATAGTTACCCCTGGCAGGATTCGTTTTCAATCGTGTGCGAGACAGTGGGAGTGGCGGCGGCTCGCCTCATTAAGCGATCGCGAGGTCGAGGCCGCGGAGCCACTTCACAGACCGAACGCGCACCGCAACAATAATAATGACGCTGAGTGTCAGCCAACGCGGCGCGCAGGCTAAATTAGAATATCACATCCAATTAAGACTTCTAACTGAGGCGACCGGATCAAACTGACAATATCGCAGAGGGTAAAATAAACAAGAGAACGTGATTGTATCTGCAATGAGAAACAGAGGAGGACCTTCTGGTTTTCATCGCTTTGGCGCTGTGACTGTTTCCTCGGGTCAAGCTGATGATGAGTGGCTTCTTTTACTGTCAGTCTCAGCTTTATCAAAGACTATCAGCCCGTTTCTGGTATTTGAAAAGGAAATTCTGGCCTGCGCTCATCTTCTGTGGAGACATTTCTTCATCCTCACTAACATTATCTTGATCTTTTCCTTGTCTCATTAACAGGATTTTACAATAAGGATGACAGCAGTTATACTGCTCAAATACCCTGTTATATAACCCTTCAAAGGGTTGAAAAGTTTCCTTCTTTAAACAGCTTTTTTAAAATGTATCACATACCCGGATCTCTGCTGTTGCTAGATCTTCTTCATTTGCTATAAACTTGACTAAAATATGTGTTTTGTGTAGTAAATTAAACACAAATTGGAATGCATGGAGCAAAAAGTTCTACGTCTTCTTTCAGGAGATGAGTTTTCATACCGCACCACAAAGCTCTGGGAGAACGAGAGTCGGGCGAGTCACAGAGTTGACCGTGAACTAGTCGAAATCTCAAACTGCACGAGATATTTCTGTGTAAAAAAACAAAAAAAAACAAACAAAAAACAAAAACAGCAGGAACTCTTCAGGAGTCGCCTCCTAAATGAGCAGGAGCAGAAGCCCGCCATGTCGAAGAAAATTACACACTCGGAAAAGTTTTTCACTGCAGCCAAAGCGAATCCTGTACCGCTGAAGCAGCATTACATGGTCTTCACAGTTCATATGCTCACCAGTACTGCTGTACGCACTAATAAATAAATCACCACATCCTCCGGGACATGGGGACGATTACAATAACCGTACAAGGCCATCATCAAGAAAACTGGCTGCTTCATGCTGGTCAGATTTTAGAGGGAATCAGTTGGATTCTTGACAGCGCAAACCAGGATGGGAGCACTCTTTGAGAAGAAAGGAAGCCGAGACTGTCAAAAGGCAGCGGCATCTGTGCACAGTCGCAACAAAGTTCCTTGGAACACCATCGGAGTGTATGAGGCCATGTGGGCACAATCGTTACAAACTAAATGTCCATAAAAAAAGAAATTTTTATATGTGTCGCAAACACCCAAAACGACTTTGTATTATCAGATTTTGAACTACACAGGACAATTAAATTTGAACATATCAGAGACATTATGTTAATGCCTAGTGCACCAGCTACACCTCAACAACTGTAAACGGTGGGAACATTTTGATGGATATCAAACATGTAGTTTGGTTTCATGCAGCCGTTTTGTATTCCTTCAGTGGAGCCAAACTTTCACTGGATGCTGGACACATGCTTCATGTCGATACATGGTGATTTATTCACCAAGTCTGTGTCCAAAGCATGAACATTCCTATTTTTTGTCCTTGTTTTGACTTGTATCCAGCGCCTCCACTCAGGCTTTTCAAATGCAAAAGCCGGTTCGGAAACAGGGCGGGACGGAGAGGCGCTCGGTCGCTCCCGTGTGAATGAGCTGTCGAAACGGTTAACAAAATAAAGCGAACGAGCTCATCCGGGGGATCGGAGAGCCCGGATTCCGACAGGCTCCTGCAAGTGCCAGGGGGCTGCAGATGTTAACCGTGACAGAGGTGTTTGTTGAAGTGCTTTCAGGAGGCTCATAATTTCCAGCTGGGCCCCCCTGGTTAGCACGCCCACTTCACTCACGTCCCCCCCGAAGATTAAATCACACTACTGTATGTCTTTCATGCTCTGTATCCCTCTCGGCTTTATTCGTGTCTCAATAAAACTGAACAAAGAAAGACTAAGAGGAGCGAAGTATCTGCTTTCTCCACCTCTAATCTCTCTAAATCCATACAGGAAGTCTCCGAGAGCAGCTTAGCCTGACTCAACGGCAATCAGTTTTTGAGAACTCGCTTTCGCCGCCGCGGTGATTTTTAATTGATTAGCTGGGTTTCTTGTGCATCACCGAGCAAATTAGTTCGCCGGGTGCTTTTCGTCGGCCCCCCTTTTCCAGCGCCGTCGTCGAGCCGCCTCGGACAGAACCGCATCGCCCCCTCAGCCAGGAGGCCCGACGGAATAACGCCAGAATTAGAGATGAGAACCGTTCCCTCGCCTCCAGACGGCATGTTTATCTGAGGGGACACGGAGAGCGTTTTCATCCGAGGCCAAGCTCCGGTCTCTGTGATCAGTCGGCCATGTTGCGGGGGAAACGCTTATTATGTGGTTGTGCGCGGGCCTTGTTTGTTGCGACCTTGAGGGCTCTTCCCATGGCGCAATGGGGCTCCGCGAAATGAGCGGAGTGACCACAGGAAACCGCCCCGGGAAAGGAAAAAAAAAAAAAAAAAGACTGACCCCAAACACTGTCAAATTTGCATTTTCTTTTTTTTTTTTTCCCTTTCTCCCATCTACATCCACTTTTTTTTTACAAACACTTCCCCAGTGTCACATATTACACTGTGTCTCCATCCGTCTGGCTGTGTCTTAATCGTCTCTCCTTTTTTTTTTTTTTTTTTTTTTTATTCCCTCACCAGTCAATTCTCTGCCACTGGAACCACACGATTTCTTTCTGTGACCACAAAACATCGCAAAGCCAGGGGCGCTTACGCAAGCTTCACCAGCAATGGTCGTCTCCTCTTAAATCTATACATAACTCAAGAACCCGCGCGTTTCCTCCTCGCGCGCAAAACAGGCATTCGTGGTTTGGAATGCAGCGGACGCTTTAACGCGATCAGAAGACGGTCCAGAAATACTCCATCAATCTGAGAGCGCGAGGAGCTCTTCACAGCGCCGTTGTATGAAGCGTGCAGAGAGAGCGGTCGGGCGCCTCAGACGTGCAGTTTATTATAGTCGAGACTCCCTGCAGCAGCTTGTCGCGGACCGACAGCCGGGCTGCTTTGAGAATATATGTTAAACCCGTCCACCTGAAGCCAAACAGATAACTGACAACTAAAACTAATATTCTTAGAGTAAATGTGACGCTGGGACATTCCGGTGGTTCGGTCGGAAAAGAAAAGCATTCAAGACAAAAAAAAATACAAGACCATACGACATGGTTAAGCTCCTGTGAGACAACGCATTTTCACACCTGTTCTGCAAAAAGAAAAAAAAAAAAAACTACCTGAAATGTCACGACACAAAAACGGTGGTAGGAGGGCCGATCTGTTCCCTCCACCTCGCACAAAGAGCCACTCAAAGTCAACATCGGAGCCATTCTTCACCTGTCAGCCTGTCGAGGGGAACCGGCGTATTTATTTACCTTCCCGCGTGTTCATACAGTGCGCAGGTATGTACATGTCTCTGGAGAGGAGAGGAAAGAAAGACTGTGAGTTCATCACGTCTGACAATATGTCCTTACCTAACAACAGAGAGGTGAAGGGGCTCCTGACGCTTTTTCATCCAAATGTTGACACGGATAATTTCTAAGAGACGGGGAGGTCGAGATAGTGTAGGTAGAGTTCACCGGGGGGGGGACACAGCAACAGTGATCGGAGTAGTTCAGCAATGTAGGCATGTTTATGAGGGTCAATCAGTAAGACTAGCTGGAAAGAAGACAGCAAACTTTGCTCTACAATACCTGCATTTGGTGCCACTATGTTGCTATCAGGCCATGGAATAGGTGCTCAGTGATTAACACTTTCACCTCACAGCACTGAGGTTCTGGGACTGAACCCGACCCCACAAGGTGGAGACCCGCTCCAGTGTAAGATGTTGCTGAAGTTTGGTGCTGTTCTGAGCATTATTTGTGGCTTTTTGATGGCGATTTATACTTGGACCCATTTACTGCAGTGTATCGTTGTTGTGCGGTCGTTTCTGAGGATGCTAAAACTACGTAAGCCAGCGGTCCGCGAACTTTATCTCTCGGAATATTTTATATATTACACCGGAATATCCCTTTATTGTTTCTGCACACCAGGGTGCAGGCGATACGAGATCAGACTAACTAAGTCATAAAAAAAATAAGCACCAAGCCAGTCAAAAGCAATTACAATGCATCATGATAACATCTTTCAACAGCTGATTTAAAACAACAAAACTTTTGAGTAGGTCTGCATTAGGAACTTTCACCAGGGCACATGTACTTCATCACGGTTAATCAGAGGTGACGTAAGGGAGTGCGAGGGTGTTTAGCACAGTGAGACATCCTCTCTGTACTTTCCTGGCTGATTTTAAAGAGTCGCACTGGGCCGCAGACGTAATAAATCTACAGCAGGAGCTCTCAGCGTCTCCTCGGGACTCTGCTCGCTGAAGACTGGCCAAAGACCGTGAGTCATATTCAATTACCGCCGTGGACTCGAAACACAGCAAAGCCAGAGGTACACAAGGACGGCAGCGCTACTACAGTAAACATCCTCCCCTGCATGATGACAGCGCACGTCAGTGGTTACAGAGCGGGATGACCTCGTGAAAGAAAGAGAGATTAATCTGTGTGAGTCAGACAGAGATCTGTGGCTCTCTGAAAAAAAAAAAATACATCTTGAACATCAGAGGCGTCTAAATATCACACAGTGAACAAGGAAACTTTAAGCACATGAATAAAATATGAGGGTTTTTTTTGTTTTTTTTTGGCTTCGGAGCAGTTTCCTCCGTTACAATAATGAACTGTATACCAATAGACGCATTAACCTTGCAGGATCAACCCTTGAATGAATTCTATGCGTAGACTACTCGACAGGTCTGTCTTATCATTTACTTCTGTTTTGCAATTCTGAAAAGGAAAACAAGCAACAACAAGCGGCGTCTTTCCCTGTATAATGTTGCTCATGTGTGGGGTGAAGATTTAGGTAACACGTCATTCTACAGGTCCTGAAATTTCATAGTGAGTAGATGCTAATTACGAAGCAACACATGTGACGTTATTTTGAAATGACTTAATAATAATTTATTGAACATTATGCAACAATTTGATAATAATATTCTGCTATTTTCCAACAAGAGCTGGTCATTCTTTATAATACATTTCCAAGAAACTTTCAACTGATTTCCGCTTCACTTCTGCTGATCATGCCATTTAAACTTCATATTGGTCTACTTTATTTGCGAATGTACGTGTAAAATATAAAAGAGAGACCTTTAAGTTGAATGGTGCGAGGACAATATTATTAGGCCTCAATACGCAATTCAACTAAAATGCGAAGGTGTTAACTAAATTCTTGTTGACGTTGTTATATTTGTCTTTACTGAGAAATATATAGGGGCAAACTATAAAAGTTGCAGTCAACACCGCCTAAATCAAGTCGTGGCCAAGACCAGGGTCTATCGGGACCGAGGCCAGACCAGGACTTTGATGGGTTGGGACAAAGCCAAGACCAAGACCAGTGCAGGTCCCACACTGCAAGATACCCAATGAAAATGTAAATCCTGCAAACTACAGATGCAAGGTCAACATTTGTATGAAAACACCCAAAAAAGACAAATGAAAATTAATCTTCATCCACCTCTTTTATAACATATATATTAAAGCCCAACTGATGTGTTTGGTTGGTCAATATTATCAGCTGATATTGGCCTATCACAGCTTTATCAGTGTCTATGACCAGGTTAAGACCAAGTACAAACATGATTTGAGTCTGAGACGAGGCCGAGACCTTCAAATAATCAGACCAGGACCGATCTCAAGTGCTGCAAACACGAATACATTAATTGACATGTAGAGACAGTTGTTCCAGAATCTGGCCTGCTAAATGTGAGAATGATAAAATACATTTCAGTTTACTGGGAACTAAGCTGCAGCAACTTCAATTCAGAGGCCTGCTGAAGGGAAGTTAGCTAGACACGACCAGCAGGAGTTAAGCAGACAGTAGGAAGTTAACCATGAAGAAAACAGCATGATTATTTAATCACGTTAACTGGGGATATGTTCAAAAGAAATTTCAAATATGTTGCTTATAATTACCACCTACCGACCATTTAAGCACACTGATGCAATGGCACTGCATTGTCTGATTAAATCCTGCTGATATTAATGACTTGACACTTGCTGGGCCGGATGCAACAAGTTGGGGGACATGACAACAAACGACAACAACAAAAGTCGCGCACTGTTTCTAAAGATAAATCTTAGATGAGATGAAATGAACTCCAGCGAGCGGAGCGGAGGAGGAGGACACACTTCAGATATTATCCGCGAGTAACGCCACCCGTCTCTCAGTTCTGTCAACGCGAACACGTGTCATCCTCACTTCACTGGATTCCCGTCAGGACGATCACACTCGGAAGACGAGCAAACCGGCTATGTTAACTCACTTGTCATTGTGGTGTTTCGTCAAGTAATGCAGAGAGCAGAGAACGGGTGGATTTTTAAAAAAAATTAAAAGCGGGGTGTTTCTTATTCTGTGTATAAATCAAACAAGTTAATCTCAGTCGGGATAATTCAGTTATTTTGCTCCGAGAGGACATAACCTCTGCGACTTGATGCACAAGACACCGGCGGAGTAAATTTCACACTGGTATCGCGTTCCATCGCGTGGCTGCTACAAGCCGGCATCAGTCGTGAGTGATCGCCCGTGTCTCGCAACCCTGCGGCGCTGTGGCCCCTCTTAGGAGCCCAGCTGCTGCGATAATCCTGTTATCTGCCATTAAAGGTGCAGGAGGGAGGCGAGGTGGGTGAGGCGGGGGGTGGGCAGTCATACAGCCTGAATGTTGATGCAGACACGAAAAGAGCAGTGGGATGATACAGCAACGCCTCACCTGCCGCCACGCGTGTCAGGTTAACCCTCACAGCTACAGGCTAGATCTAAGCAAAATCCGTTTGGAGGCAATCCAGACACACACTCGCACGTACACATGTGCACCCGCGCAGACATTGTTGCTTCTTCATGAGACACGGCCACCCCACATCATTACATGCCGACATGCTGTGAGCATGCAGCGTAATGTTTGTAACATCTAGAATCGACGTGCAAAACTCACCCATGTGCACAGATGAAGAACACGGTACCGACTCTACACAAGATCAAACAAACAGGCAGTAGAAGCGAGACGCAAAATTCACTTATTTCAAGTGCAGATCTAACGCTTCCACGGTTTTCAGTTAGCCGTGGAGCTAAGTGGCCCCATCAGCTCACTGAGGGCTGCCTGGTCAGCGACCTCTGAGCACTGGGGGGGTGGGGGTGTGACATCTGGAGCCGGCTCATTCTTTTTGCTCATTTATCACACTAAAAGCTGTGAGAGCTTGCACACATCTCTTACATGCCACGGGGGCTATCAGACTATCACCGCTTGCTGATACAGTATTAAGAGACGGGATGGGACGGGCAGGGGCTAGCTGGTTAGCATGCTAGCTTCAGTAGATCTCTGCAACAAAACACCCAACATTGTTATTTCTCGAACGCTAGCTCATTGTTATTGATGTTTCAGACTAAAACATATAATATGTAGTTTTCAATAAAAGCCTCAAACAGATGCTGTTTTTTTTTTTAAATTTTTATATCCAAAGTTCACTTTTATTTGCTGAACCGTCCCGAGCCATCGCATCGCCTTCGCTTCATCATCGTCTGTCTCTCAAGCCCCATTCTGCACTTTTACTGCCCCCACAGCAACGGC
The DNA here is from genome assembly GCF_904848185.1 of Acanthopagrus latus. Lineage (NCBI taxonomy): Eukaryota > Metazoa > Chordata > Actinopteri > Spariformes > Sparidae > Acanthopagrus > Acanthopagrus latus. Next base: position 5,050,730 of record NC_051052.1, on the reverse strand, counting down.
ACAGGTCTGAAGTCATGAGATGATTACCATTTATATAGCTCACACCGTCAGTTACAAAGCAGAGCCCTCATTCACGGCGTGTTGCTCGGGAGTGATGGGATTCCATCTAAAACACCTTGCACTCTGTTTGTGGCCTCGTCGCCTTTTACAACATGGTAATATCTCGGGGTGTTTGACTGCGAAAGACCCCGCGCACGAAGGATTGCGGCGGCGGTTTATGCCAGGCGTGCTCGCAACACGCTGCATGCAGCTGAAGGCAATCCATCTGAACTCCCCCCCCCCCGTCCAAAAGCTGCCTGATTTAAGACTGGGCCCTAATAGATATCACGCAGCTCGATCGCCGGGCCTGTACGATCGATGCGGAAACTTGAGTCAGCGGGAGTGGCGATCTCATCTCAGTAACACACGGCACATGATAAGGAAAAGCAACTACGCCTGGGGGGGAATTTTGAGATTACCAGTCGGCACTGCTTGGCGTGAACCAGTCGGGAGTTACGCAAGTCGCCTGGACGGGCTAAGGTAGCGCTCGGGGGGGGGGGGCACCATGTTACAGGAGAATAACTGTAACTTTTCAATCTGCCCATTAACGTGGCTATTGTGACTATACGTTTGCACAAACAAATGTTGCTGTCGAGATTCTGTGAAACTAGGTCTCGTGCATTGGCACTAAGCCACCCGCAGCTTTCCAAATAAACACCATTTTTCACATGAATCATTTCAGACACTTGACCTTCAGTCTGACTGTGAGCAAACACAGAAAGCGGCACCCTGGACCGGCCGTTAAGGCTAAATACACAGCGGCCTGCATCTAGGTCAACTTGCCGGCTGACCAAACCACCATTACTAATGTGTGAGAATCACACCTCCTAACTCAAGGATCTGAATGCACTGTGTCTATTTTGAGTACACAGGTGAGGTACGCAGAGGTAGAAAGGTAACAAGACCATCCTGACAACATACCCCAGGAAAACAAGTGTCGGTCCTACAGGGTGGAAAACTTTTTGCTGGAGAGGGGAGAACCTGTTGATGCCAGACTTGTAAAATATCTGGATATGCCCACAGGAAAAAAAAAAAAAGGTGATTGTTACTGCATAACTAAGTTATAGCAAAGTCATTTGTAGGTCTGTTCACGCATCCGTGACCAACTAGAAGCCTGAGGCTGGCAGGGCCAAACGCTCAGCTCCTTGCATGATCATAAAAAAAGCCCTTACAACACATAAAAAATTCGGTTTCATGTGAGGAGCCGCAATATGTGTGACTCATCAGCAATAAACAACTGGTTTTACATTTCCCTTGACCGACTATGATCTGACAGCTCAACGGTTGCCTTGGATGTATGTCGCTAGTCATAATGTCTGTTCCAGGGGACTGTTTCTTTATTTTCACCCGGAGTCTGAGACAAAATGCTAAATGATTCACATAAATTTCATGTTTATTTGGAAAGCTGTAAGAGGCTCCTAGACAAATCTAGCACCAGATCAGTTGAACTGCTGTGATTTATCATGTCTTGGACACAAATATTTGGATGGTTTAAAGCCACATTATGTAACTTTTTTTTTTTTTTTTTCACTTTAGAATAACAACTTTAAAATCATGTTGATGGTTCGGTGTGTTGTAACAGGGTGAAGGGTGTCTCCGTGTGTAACTGTGACTTCAGTGAGAGGGGAGGATCACAGACGTTACGTACATATTCACTAAAACACACAAGTTTGTAGTTACTACCTACATCACGTCTGATAAATTCTAACAGTCCTGGGATTTGTTTTCATCACAGTGGTGTTACATTCAGAAACTGCGGGGGGCGCCAAATCACACAATGTAAATTTCTACATAATGTTGCTCTAACAGTTTAAATTAAACTACATGATCCAGGATATGATCTCTTGGCAATTCATTCCCTTGGACTTGCTGGACTCTTGGTAGACGTGTACAGTGTCTTTTTGGTTTCTCCTGAGCCGACAGCAGACTCTTTAATCGCACCCCTAAATGTCACCGACGCAACACAACAAGTCTTTCAGAGAAAACAGCTCCGGGCTGTGCTTCCGGAACAAACAACAGATTCTGCATCTATTACCGATGCATGCGCTGTGTGTATATCAGTGTTCGCGCCTCTAAGGTATGTAGTTAGAGTTTAACAAGTTTTGGTAACTTTTGGGAAATTACGATGCAGCTACAAAGTAAACTGCGCAATCTCTGTTTTGCACAGTCTGACTTATTCATCTCCCCCCCCCCAAGTCTGTTTATTCATATTTCAGCTAGAGGCAACTTGTCAGTCATAACAATAGCTACCAGACACATTTGAGGTCAGGAGAAAATTACCCAAGTCTTTTTGACTGCAATGGTATTAAAGTTAACTGAGATGTAGATGTTTTCATACTTTCGATGCAATTTATGTACAGAAATGGCCATGTTAAAGTTGTTATAGCGATCTTTACACTGGAATTATTCTATCGGCATGCTGGTATCTCACAGGTGTTCGGCTTTACAAACTGCTTTTTGGCAGAGGAGTGAATGTCAGGAGCTCTGCAAGGATGTCAGAACGACGACGCGGTGCTTCAGAAGCCATCAAAACAGCTGGCTGTGAGGACGCATGAGGACGCCTGACTTCCCGGCCCAGCTGTGATTGAGGCTGGAGATCGCTCCATCCGGTGCACTGGCTGTATCTGCGGCGCAAGATGCAGATGGAGCGGTGTCACGGGGTTCAGTCTTCTTCCTGCCTGGACTCCGATTCCGTTCTCTGACTCAGTTTTTCCGCTCTTGCCCATCCCGTTCCTCTCCGCCTCCCTCAGTCTTCAGTCGGTGCGATGTTGCTCTACCACCTCCGTTTAACTCTCTCTGACATCTCTTTCTCTCCCTTATCTCACTCTTTATCTTTCCCTCCCTCACTCCGTCTGACCTGGACATCGCCGCTCTCATCGCTTCGCCTCTGGGGCTTGTTTCCATGAATGCCACGCTTGTGACGCTATCCTGTTTTGACATGTTTTCCCTCTAACTTTATTCAGCGGTCTAAACCCACTAATTCCTCGTGGAATGAGCTGCTGATGTACCATCTCGAGCCAAGTCTGTGTGTGTGTGAGTGTGTGTGTGTGTGTGTGTGTGTGTGTGTGAGGGCTGAGGTGAGGGAGTTCTCTTAGGATGTCACCACATTATTACCAAGAGTATAGACATGTAGAAAGATCTGTATGAAGAAGTGTCAATCAAGCAAGATTCCTTCTGTGGCCACTATCATCTTTGGAAAACATGGTGTGGAAGCTTTGCCTCACTAAGCAAGATTTTATCTCACAAGCCTGAAGTCTGAAGCTCCGCCAGAAGCCTCAAGAGGCTCCCGTTTTTTTTTTTTTTTTTAATACGCCGCACATGTTGCTGCACTGAACAGAATCTACTGACATTTCTGTGTGATGGCTGACTTAAAGTTAAAAGCCACCGGGTCCTTTAAATGTAAAGGGTTCATCATGTCGGGAGCATGAGTGTGCTCAGATAACAACTGCAACTTCATAAAACCTTTGGAAAATATGAATCAAAACTTAATGCAATCCTTTTTTAACAAACTGTGTTTACCGATAACAGTTTACTAACTGTTCCTGAGCCAGTGTACTCATCCATCCAACAATATGTTTCACAAAGTGGTGATCACAACCACCATCCTTGCCTGTGAATGACTGAGTCTTCCCAGGATGCCCCTTTCAACACTGTATTTACAACAATAAAAAGAAGTTGATGAGGTCAGACATTAGATATATTGTCCCAAATCTGTTTTTTTCTGGCATATCCAGATTGTATCCAGATTCATTTTAGGAAGTCTGGGTCAGCAAAAACCCCATGGGAAGCCATCTTGTGCGTTTCAAATGTATTTCTACAGATGAATCTCAGTCCGGACACTCAAATGCTGTTATCGTTGTGTTTATGCTGCTACTAGAAAAGCGGTATGAACAGAAACAGTCAGACTCACATAAACTGTTTACTGTGTAATCTGATGTGTGACTGGAGGGCTAGATGATGGCTCTAGTGTATATTTCTCATGCTTCAGTATAGGTAAATACTGACCTATACATTGTTACCACAGTGACTCATGCAGACAGGTTGGTGATGTCTGGACACAAAATTCTGATCTTGTAACTCGTAAAAAAACATTCTGATTTTGAGAAGCAAATCTGATTTGCCTGCAGTCTGAACATAACTCGAGTTACTTCGAATGCAACGGTGACATTTTGGCCTGAAGGTATACGTCAGTTCTGACGACCGCCTCGACACACTTGTGTACTGCAACACTCCAAAAAAAAAAAAAAACAAAAACAAAAAACTGAATCCAACATTACTCACAGACAGACAGAGGGACAGAGCATGCTTCACAGTTCAACCAACATACACATTTCTTTTAAGAGACAGAAATAATAAAATATTTACCAAGCTAGTGATTCATGTTTAATGCATGTGACTCACCAGCTGAACCAACAATGATTACAACCAAGCTTTCACATTTTCAGGACCCGCACCGTGCTACTGTCTGAGATGGACATTTGCCAACAAAATGGGTAAACACATTTAACATGCGTTTTTCTCCCAACAAAAGGACAGACGGACACAATCAAGCATTTTTTTGGTGCGGCTGAACTCACTCCTACTGATTTATTTAGCAATTCAACATCCATCACACGCTTTCATTGTGATCTATAGGTTGCCGAACGTGGCCTTTCACAGTTCCCCGCAGCACGGAGCACATCTGTATACGAACCTGCGAGGATAAATTATTTAGTCGACATATGTTACGCATCCCCACCAACTGCCATTGCATCGTCTGTTCTGACGTCAGCGCCATGATACGATGGCATGCCTCAAGTCCCAGGATTACAAACCGAACCCGTATTAAATTATTCACTTGTATTTCAGCAGCCAGCTTTGTAACAGTCCATCACATGTGAGAGTCCACAGGGGAGCGAGCAGCTTTCTCCCAGTGGGCCGGCTTTAATGCGTGGTTAAAGGATGAAAACCATGCATATGCAAAACAATGGCTTTGTAGGGGTGATGCGCTGGCTGAAATGCTTAAGATAAACTCCATTAATGGTTTGCCGGGGCATGGAATAAGCTCTCAGGTGATTGGCCGATGAGGATACTTCCTGGAGATGCCTTAGCAACGCACCCCCCCCCCCGCCGGAGAAGAAGAGGGGGAGGAAATGAGAGGAGAGAGTAGGAGGGAGGAGAAGATAAAGATTCCCAGGGTGATGGAAGGAGGCGCACTGGCCAGATACGGACTTTTTCTGCTTGAGTTTACAACTTTTTTTTTCTTTTTACTTTTGGTCATTTGACACAAAGATCCTACAAATCACCCACATTCGATCCAGTCTCCCTAAACTCCACACAGATTCAGCTGAATATTTACAGCATATCTGTGAACATGAAGCCTTATTGCACTTATTCCCTCATTGCCTAATCGTGCTAAGTTCGTTAACTTTATTTTGAAGGCACAACCGGACAAACTGAAGGCCGCAAACTGAGTGAGAACTTGTTGGTAGTATCGGTCTTCTCATCTAACCCTTAGCCCCCCAGTGACTCGGTACACAGTCACAGGCGGCATCTGGGTCACATTTTAGAGCTCTAATGTGTAGTGGTGAAGTTGCAGATAGCAAACAACTGAATACCCCTCGCCTAAAATGTGAAGGGCCATCTCTAGAGCCAGTTTTTTGGTTTGTCCAAGTCTTTATTCTGTGGCGGGATTCTTGGAAGAGGCCAAGCTCTCTGTCTGGATATAAAAGGTTCATTCGAAGGACGAGTTCTTAGTTTTAGCTGATTATACAGTAATGAGAGCGTAATCATGAATATTATATTCAATTTCTGTCAATGTATTCCCCAAATACTACACGCTGGACCTGTAGATCACTGGAGACAGTGCATTACACTCCCTACATCTTTGCAAATGTGTGTTTTAAGTGCAACCATTTTCTGCTCGGTCCAACTACCGAGGCTAACAGAGTGGAGTCAGTCAGTATGAGACTTTTGGGACGGGACATAACCCATCAAGTCAGGCAATTACAGCAAACATCCCAGTGTAACCACAGAAACATCGCCAGGAATATTAAAAACCTTCCAAGAAGCCGTTTCGGACAAAACCATTTGTCTCCTCGCTGAGGGTTGCAGTTAAGACGGAGAGGGGGAGCTTATCTTTTGGCGCGACACACACCTCCTCAAACCAGAATGGTAGCCAAAGTGAGCCGAATCAATTCCCTTCCCGGATGAATATTTGATGTCGCTCTTTGCTCAGTTCCAATCTCGGCTTCAAGGGAGGGGTCCCTTCACCTAGAAATCAGCTTCCATTTTGCAGCCCCAGCAGAGAGCGCAGAAAACGTGGCCTTGTTTTGTTGTTTGACGTGCACTCGCGTGAAGGCCGTGGAGGGCTACAAGTGTTCGGAAAAAGAGACCAAACACCGGCATCGAATACACAGTGTGAAAATTTAATTAAAGGCACGATAACCTGCTTTTTTAGATCGGTGGCGTGGATAGTGTCGTTTGTCAGCTCTGTCACCAGGCTTTGCAATCATCCAGATCCAAAGGCGGGAACACACCTTCCTTTCTGTGCCGTTTCTAAAAGATTATAACATGTTGTTGCCTGGCAGCACAAGCAGCAATACGTCTCTGTGTGGCTTTAAAGACTTAGGTGGGGGAAAAAAAGAAGAAGAAGAAAAAAAAAAAAAAAGGAATGAAAGAGCACTCCCAAATGGCACTCGGGTCTAAAAGGAGAAAGAAAATAATAAAGCACAATCATCTTTTTTTATGAGATCTTAATAGCGCTACAAACGTCAGAGCTGATGTATTGCTGCTGCTGCTCTCAGATGTTCCCTGGGCTTCGCCTGGACAATCATTACGGTTATCAAAAGCACTTCATTAGAGGAATCAGGTCAGAGGCAGAGAGACAGAGGGAGGGAGGGAGGGAGGGAGGGAGGGAGCGTGTGTTTGTATATCTATTATCTGTGTTTCAGTCTGTGTATGCATTTTTGTAGGTGTGTAAGTCTCAGTCTACACACAAGTGACTCTACAGGAATAGAAACGGGTCTTGTGTGTGCCATGTGTGTGTCCCTGCTCCTCTGACCCACTATGTACCGATTCTTTGCATCTACGGGCCCTTTCAAATGTTTCGCCGCGCCTCAGTGGATGAAGTGTGTGTGTGTGTGTATATCCACGCGCTCTGCTAAACACACTCGGCACCCAAGCCCCCTGCTTTTTATTGACCGGAAAGACGGGCTGGTGCTGCCGTCCTCCATCGATCCAGCCACTGCCGTCACAGATGGATCCGAACCCCGGCGAGGTCATGGGACGTTCAGAGCCAGACTTAAAAAAAAAAAACCCCTAACCCGCCGCCAAGCTCGCCGTTATCTATCAGAGCTATGCCCTCCATAGCAGAGCGGCGGACCATTAGCGCACATGATATCGCCTTACGGGAAAAACTGTTATCTCGTTCCTATTCCCAGAGTGGTTAACACAAAAACGCATCTCATACAGAGAGTAAATATGTATTCCCAGGTGGTGGTGGTGGTGGTGGTGGTGGTGGAGGCGGGCCATGCCCACTGCCACGCCACATGAGCCAAGATGAAAGACTGGAGACGCTGGGGGGGGGGGGGGGAAGCACAAACTCCACCTTTTCTCCCCACCCCCTTCGTCTCTTTATAAATAGCTATTAGGAGATATGGAGCACAGGAGCCACTGGGAATTCAGACAACAGTAGCAATTGGACCGACATGTTCTCCTTTTAGTAAAGAGAACAACAAAACCGGGCGATAAACAAACTTTCATCCACCCCCCCTTGGCTTCCACATGCATCTGCAACTGGAAACCAGCAGACGCCAAAGCAAATCGTCTTTAAAAAAAAAAAAAAAGGCAGCGCGCACACACACAGCAGAAGAAGATGAAAAGAAGAGCATTTGATAGCGGGTAGAAGGTAAAGTAAACACGGTAGCTTTGCCAACCTTTTTCTGGTCCTCCAGCTTCTGACTTGTCGACTTCTTGCCATGCTTGCTGCTTTCCGGTACATCCATCCCTGATCCAAATAAAGAATAACTCCAGAGTAAAAACCACAGGAAAGAAGTTGAAGAGAATCCAGGCGGCTACAGTTTGCCGACGAGGGCCTGTGTCCGGCTCACGCCTTCAACCGGACACAGGAAATCCATGGCGGGGGGAAGGGTGGGGGGGGTCGGTTTTGCACAGGTAAAGTGAAACGCGTCTCTTGAGCGTTATCAGGACTGGGGGAAGGATTCGGGTGTACGGGACGAATGCCAAAGCGGGTGGCTGAAGGCTACCGAGAGAGCATAATTGTGGTCACAGATGAGGACTTTCAGCCTGCAGGTTGTGTAGTTTTACATGAAGGTAACAGTTACGCTATCTTCCCTCCTCAGAGTGAAATCCCTGGCTCCGGCACACAGTCTTCTCTCCACATCTGGGGGGGGAAAAAAAAAAAGAAAGATAAGACATGCTGTAATTCAACTGCAGCAAAAGCCAAGAAAAAAAAAAAAAGCACGGGTGTAGTCGTAGCTCCACAATTAATGCAAAAGCTCTCTGCCTCTCCGAAAAGTCAATATTCCCCTCGGTGCTGCACTGTACAAATGGCGGGGGTATCTGCATATCAAAGTGAATGTTACCATGGAGGCAGAGAGAAGAAGAAGCTGCAACTGTACATGTACTTGCTGTTTGTTCCATGCTGAGTTACTGTTTTTTGATTGTTGTTATCCCTCCCCCCCTCCCCCCCGACATATTTTCCAACTAAAAACTACCAGGGGGCAGGATCGAGTCACGCTGAGGTCGGGAAAACTTGCACCCTGGGAATCGGCCAAGCATGGAACAGTAACCGCAGGATCAGTTTCCGGCCCCTCTGTGGACCACGGCTCAACTTGCCTGTGCTTGCATCCCGCAACACAACATCTGGCTTATCGTCTACATCTGAAGCATGAATTGTAAATAAAACCCTAAAAAAAAAAAAAAAAAAAAACCTCTGGGAAGTTACTGCATGAGCGAATATCAGTCCAGCACATCACACCCCAATAAAACCGCAGCTACTGGTTTTACCGTTCAGGTATGGCAGCCGTATCACCCAACCTCCAGTCTTTATGCTAAGCTAATAGGATAAATGCTTGCTGCTATGGTACAAACCAACGCTCTACAGCCTGATCGCCACTGCTCAGATTCTCGATCCAAGTGACGTCACCGACACAAGATGGCAGCGCCTGCATCCAGTAGATTTTGGCTCTTTGTCTTCGCACAGCGTGAAGAAGTGTCTTCCTTCTTTTAACGTGTCGATGTTTGGGACAAGGAGAGTTGAGGTTCATTGGGAAAGTTTTCTGGGAAACGAGTGCATTTCCTAATACACCTGAGCCTTTTACTAATTTAAGTCATTACTTAAATTTGTTTGCAAACCCAATTCCAGGGCGCAATAATCCATTAGACAGTGACATATTGAGAACAGTACGGCAGCGCCAATATCTTGGCTTGTACTTAAAATAGCACATACAGTATACCCACTGCAAACTGATGTTGTATTGTGTTCTGCGGGTGAAACGCAGAGACAGAAAAATCACCCTGCACTGGCATATACAGCATACAGGCCTCCATGTATCGTTTCCCCACACAGAGACACTCACTTGCACAGTCACAGAAATCAATACTCTCCGCACTGCAATTTAGCCGCCGTCCATCCGCGGCAGCTGGCCAATCAAACGCTCCAACAGTCCCTCAAGGTAACGCACGGTGAGAAAAGTCAGGACAGAGCGGCCGATCACCACCGGGTCACCAGGGAACCCGGCTTGCGTTCGCCTTTTCGTCTCCTCCCTGAGCACCGGCTGGATCTTTACAGTTTCTCGTCGCCACTAAACACTTACCGGGCTACAGAGTGCATTGTAACACCGCAACCCTGTCAGTTACTTAAGGGCAATCACTGTCAAGTGCTGCCAACTCTGGATTGGTTCTTAAGGGACGTCGTGAGTTGAGTGCTGGAGCCGGATGAGATTTTCCACTGAAACCCAGAGTGTTAGCCGCTAGCGATAAGCTGAGAGAAAGCACTCCTTTTGAGGGCCACTGGGACGCTGTTCCATTACATTATGTAGCGGCCTCAAACAACAAACGGCAAACAGGGAATATTTGCAGCAATAGGTGATGACGACAATTAAGACACTGCCTTTCTAAGATTAAAAACAGCTCGAATTTTGGCCTAGGCCATAACAGCGCGTCCCAGAAATGCTAAGCTTGCTAAAAGCACAGCTGCATTGCTCCCAGACTTCCCCATTTCCCCTCAGCAGTGGAATTATACGGGGTTTCCAAACTCATGCATACTGCATGAGTGCTAATTTCTCCTTTTTTTTTTCCCTTCTTGAATATTACAAAAGAAACAATGCAGCCTCACGGGGGAACACCACGGCATACTTTCTGTTTGCTGTAAGGAAGGAGGCTAGGTGGCACTCGCTGTCATAGAGTGACACGATGGCCTCCAATGTAGGCCACTGAAGTCAGAGGTCGCTCTCCATCTGCTTGTCCTGACAAGCAACAGCAGGTACAGAGCATCCTTATCAAAAGGGAGCAAGGACGGACTCTTCAGAGGGGAATAAAAGTGCCGGACAAGGGATCGCTGTCCTGCATCTCACAGTGTTAAGGGCAGGAACGAGATTTAAAACAGGATCTGTAACACAAACACAATTGTAGACAACACGTACTTCGGTGAAAAACACATGAAATACAGAGTCTGTTTCATGAAAGTTTCACGGAAGGGAATGAAAGGGCAAACGCTATCCCAGCGTTATTTCCCCAAGCTGTCCTTCTACCTCAGATACTCAGCAACCATCTCCTTGTTTCCCTAAGCATCAGTGTTACAGCTCGGTGCGGCCATTTTCACTCAGAAAGAGAATGAGGCAATACCGATCGAACAGTTGCAACCGGTGGTGGAATGTGACTCACTGCGTTTACACCGAGCATCGTTCGTTCCTCACGGGTTCTGAGATTTTGACTTTTTTCAGCTAAACAAACTATTTCAAAATGCTCTTGGATTAGTCGTCACGAAGCTAAAGCGTGAAGTGAGGCTGGCTTTGTTTTTATTAGCCACATGATGACTACGTGATGAGCTTGGAGAATATGATGCCAGCTCAACAGTATACCGAGGAGTTAAAATGAGCTCAGCCTCAAACATCCGCAGCAGTGAAATGACATATTAATGCAGCAGTAATATTATTCTAACAACATTGGATATAAAAACACAGGGACAGGGAACAGTTACTGTAGAATGACTACTTTGGTATTTTTATTTTTTTTTTTGCTGATAATAACTTCTTTGACTTAATAAGGCATTAAATGTAGGACTCCTAAGCGCCGAGTTGGCACAGAAATGAACAATTACAGGAAAATATGTAGTGACAGTTTTCCTGAACTCAAATGGAAAATGCTTTTCTTCCTTTTTTTTTTTTTTTAAAATAACAGACACTGTAACTTGTTGAACATGAACATTTCTGTTCTGTTAGTGCCTCTGTAAGCCACAATAACAGGATCCTGAAACTTAAGCAGCCAAATGGAATTCAGCCGTCGTTCTTTTTGTCATCTAGACTTGAGTTATTTTCCACAAATTAAACTCCAGGCCAGCATTTGAGGTCAACCTACTATGGCTATTTACTAAAGATTAATAATGAAGGCTTATTACAAACTTGTGTCATTTTTGCATGAATTGAATCTGACAAAACAACGCCTTCGCTTGCGTTTGCCACATCATTCTAGAGGTTGTTCCTTTCTTTAAACGTCTCAGTCAGAAAATAAACACTATTACATGAAGCAGTTTCAGGGATCAGCCATTAAAATGTGTTGTGATAACTGACCTAGAAGCTGACAGAATTATGAGCTTCTAAGGCAATCAACCAACAAAAAAAAACCATTTACTTTTAACTATTATGAACTTAGAACGTTCCAGAGCAATCCCAACAACTGTTTTTGCTCACTTGACAACTGAACAACTAACGAGCAAGCTTGTTAGCTACCTGCCTGAAATTAAACAATCGCCTGAATCATTCATGAAGAAAGAGACTCACCACTTTTCTCGGACGTTTTTGAACCAAAGAGCCAAAAAAGAAACGATTGACGCTCATCAAAATTTTAAACGCGGACGTTTCGTCGACAAAACCATCTCTCATCCGGCCCAATTGTGTATAGGCCCCAGCATGCAGTGTGAGTATAGTGAGTCAAGGGAGTTTCGTTTGCTGTCCACTGAATTTTTAATTGGCTGCAGCTGAGTACATTTGAGGTGCTGTTAAAGCTGGGGAAATGAACTTCACTTCAAACTACCCTCCTACAGCTCATCAAGGTATGAGTTATGTTGCCTGTGTAGAAAAAAAAAAACGCAATATGCTTAACTTCAAATTCTAAATAGTGATCAACAATCTGTTTTGTTTTTTTTTTTTTAAACTTTTTAAGTCGAAGCAATTAAGTCGACCAATCATATTCCTCTCTTACAACAGACATCCGACAGTAATTCAAAGACGAATACAATGACTGTCAGTGTTGATTTGTGACAGCTGGCCACAGAGATTTTATTAACATGTACGTAAACAGGAGATACAAAATTCACTTGGAATGCTCAAGACTGAGACAGATAGCATTGACTCATTTGTGGTAAATCGCAATTAACATAATTTCTCCAAAGCTCACAATAAATCACTCCATAACATTTTTTTTTTACAGCCGTGTGCAATAAAGAAAATGTCAGTGCCAGAAATCATCAAGTCCAGGTGAACCCTCTGAAAATATCATGAACAGAATAAAACAGCATGCTTTCAGTATCTTTGGCAAACACCTTCTTGTATTTATTGTTTAAGAGAATATTAATGTGTGCTTTAATCCCCCTCGGTTGTAAAGAATCTTATTGGAAGTGAAATCTCCATATTTATGAGCGGCGGCCGCTGCGGTTTCATCACAGCCGGGCCGCCGAGCGCCGGAGATCCCACCTTCAATCTCTGCAGCTGGTCGACATCTCCCCCCGCACCCAGTGGCCTTGCACCGGCACTTGGTATTCAACGGGTGTCTGTAACTCTCCAAGTGGTCAATAAAGTTTGATTCATGAGGCCCGGGGCCATAACTACACACTGCTGCTTTAATTCGAGGAGATGTAAATGATGGCCATAGATCCAGCCTGATTTCCTCGGGGAGAGCGGGGAGGGTCGGTGGGGAGCACGCGTCGTAAATTATCGCCTCGGCGGGGTCAGAGGTGAAACATAAAGAACGCCCCGCCATCACATTAAAATACTATAATGCCCTAATGGCGCTTCCTTCAACATAAACCTCATTTTATCAGCCGCGGCGAGAATCGCGGCCTATCAAAACACATCTGACGCGCTCGCTAAAAAGTAATTTGCCACAGGTGTACGTCTCATCGCGTTTAATCGGCAAAATATTTCACGACATTTATTAGAATTTGTTCGTCTCCTCTCCTAATTTGAGAGCAGCACGGCGGCAGTACAGTGCAGCACAGTTCCTACAACAACAAAATAGAAAATAAAACAATTTAAAATAGAGAGCAACACAATCGTAAGTCGTGTGTTGCTTAAACATTCCCACCATTTTTTATAATAAGGAGGTAAACAACATCATCACATGCATATCTGCATAGTAGCAGTGAGCCGCTGTGTGGCGATGACTGGGGTGAAAGAGAGTAATGGAAATATCCTCAGCAATTAGGACATTTCTAATAGCCTTACCATACTTCACTTGCTACCCCAATGGGCCATTAATAATACCGATGAATCCAATAAATGCAAAAAAAGGGCTCCGCCGCTGCACATGATAGCATTTACACAGCTGAGATGACCACCAAAAAAAAAAAAAAAAAACCCACAGAGGAGTCGGGCTCAGTCCCATTATCACAGCGCCGTTCATCTGGTGCGGAGGAAACGCGTGGACTTCGTGCTATCAATCAAGCCATCAAATAAAGGAGAACGCTGCTTCATTAGGCCACCCAGCCAGTCGTGGTGCTATATATTTTAATATTAGAGAGCCGTTGCTGATATTAGAGGAGCGGTACAACTTCACTGCAGGATTTTTTTTCCGTCAACATTTATTAGACAGATGCCATCAAAGGAGAGAATGCAAGACTGAAATGCGTACACATGTTGGCCCGTCATGCAATAACAAGACAAGTGAGCTAGATAGCTAGTTAAAGTTAGCTACCGAGACATCGGCAAAACAAGCTGTAACGCTTCTCCCTACCCCGAGGCCTGAACTTGGGAAACGGAGGAAGAAAAACTACACGAGGAAGCGAGTTTTATTTTGTTTCTAAACCATACCGTTTAATATCCTGCACATGTAATATTTATCAGAACATAACTTTTAAGAACAGGGCTGCAGCAAAATATACAAAAACACATAACGCAGCATATTAAAGTGCAACTACATTTCCACACAAAGCTTTATTAAATACTAATGACTCCACTGCACTATATTTACAGCACAGCACAGTAAAGGGAAACATATGGGCGAACAAAGGAGCCAGATGCTACAGCAAGTATTAATGATGTGCAAAATGTGCATTGTCGTATTAACATAAACAAGCCTGCAGAGGCCGTATGTGTGCACAGACAGTGTGTAGGTGTGCATGCAGTTGTGATGCAGGATGAATGTGCGCTGGTTGTCGACTGCATCGCAAACCGCCGCGAATCTTTCCCAGGCTCCGGACAGTTAGGCTCCAAATGAGAGCAGTGTGTTTACATTTCAGTTTGCTGCATCAGCCAAAGCGAGATAGCGATAGCTGCGCTGGCTGGTCAACAGAATGCTTCTTCTTCCTGTGATATTACTTTCAGGAGACATTTAAAGGCAGAGGAAGACCATTAAGTGCAAAAGGAGGAAGCTATTACTGGCCATAGAGATCAGAGCCGTCGCATTTTGTGCGATGTGTACCGCAACGTGCACGATTAAGCTCCAGTACTTTATTATTCACAATTAAAGATTCAAGATCAATTCGTAGATTCGTTATACTGTGCAAAAATAAATGACCAATAATCTCTCACTGTCGGTACTGTGTGCTGTTTGCTTATCTCAAGAATCGTCCATCCAGGTCACACTTAGCACCAAGGAAGTGTAGCGTTGAGTTTGGTGCAATTAGTGTGCAGCTGGAAGCTGAAGCTGGAATCACATGGGGAAGCAGACGTAAACAAAATGGAGATTAACGTGGTGCGAAAACTTGCTGCGGTGAGCTAGAAAACAGTACAAAAGCAGAAGGTCTGGATGAGACGCGGTCAAGATGGTGTCTCTATTCTTCAGCGAGCGCTGGGGGTGAGATTTTTAAGTTTCCTTAGCATGCTAGCCGACGTTGCCACAATGTTTACGGTCGCTTGGCAGCATCGTCAGCTGCTCAGGGATGCACGTCTCACTGGGTGTTGTGGAAACAAAGAGCTGCTATTAACCATTTTTCTAAATCACGAATACGTTTGACGTTATCGGGGTGGCACTGACGCGTCTGTGGGCACTTCAGAGGGCTTATAACTGGATCCAAAAGGCATTACCATTACCAAATAACCTGTGCTGAACAGCATCATTTTAACATCCACTGCACTAGTAATAAATAAGTGGTAATAAAGTGGCCGGACTGTGGCTGGGGTGGGTGATGTCTTTTAGTATCCTAGGTTCTATGCAGACACCTCATTTTTTTCCAATATGACTGATGCTCAGCAGAGGGCTACCAAATCAAATAAACTGTATTTATATAGCCCAGAATTACAATCACACTGCCTCAGCTGGCTTTACAATCAGCGCGATGAACGGCATCCCCTGGATTTCGAGTAAGGAGAAACTTGCCGATAACGTTACACAAGTTCTACACATTTTCATTCGCTTCCAGTATCAAGTCTTTCAAACCTCCTCCAGATGTTCTCTCGTGCTCATCGGGCTTTAATGGTGCAGTTCAAAGAAGCCTTAAGTCGCACCAGTCCCTGCAGAACCAATTTGGCAAATAAGGTGCAAAAAGAAAAAAAAGAAAAAAGAAAAAAAGCCTCCGGCTGCAGTAGTTTCTGAGCATGAGGACTGGCACAGGTAAACATCCACACAGCCCAATGTCAGAAGCACCTTTGACTGCTCACCAGCCTCATATCCCTGTTTATAGCGAGGTGCACGGAGAATTCAGAGGGCGATAAAGAGAGAGGGGAGAAGATGCGGTGAGTCACGCAGGTGAGAAAGCCAAGGAAGCTAAACTGCTAGAGTGTTTAAAAAAATAAAATAAAATAAAATAAGTGATGGCAGCAGGTGACTGACAAAAAAAGGCTGGAAATGCATGATAAAAGGAAGACCGTGGTACGCTGACGCAGTTAAAACATACGAGCAAAGGAGTAAAAGCAATGCACGGCCCGAATCCTGACTTCTCCCTGATTCTGCTCACACGAACGGGACTCTAGCTTTTTCTGTTGTCACGGTAACTGCTGAGAGAGGGCGGCAGCATCATCGTGTGTGTGTCTCTCTGCAGGTACCCCGGCTCTCTTTAACAGGGTAATCACTATTGTGCAGGTGAAGACTGACACGAGAAGCAGCAGCTCATTAGCTTGAGGAATGCATGTTGCGGTGTCAATTCGGCGCTGTTTGTTTTGCTCCCCACGCTTGTGCGAGCCTGACATTTCGCCGACACCTCGCAGTTCATTGTTTCCCGGAGATGACACACCGTTTGGCGTGACAGCAGAAATGATATTAGGACCCTCACAGCTAAAACAGAACCTGCCACACGCCCCCGGCTCTCACGCTGGCAGCCGGATTCCTCAATTTAAAAAAAACATGATGTTAAACCATTAAAAAAAAAAAAAAAAAAGGGGGGGGAAGCTATGCGGGGAACCTGCTAATCACCACTCGATTACAGAAATGCAACGCCTATAGCTGGGGAGCAAAGCAAACTCATAATAAAGCTGCAACCAGCAAATGGCAGATGTTTAGATTTGATTATCTTTTACATTAGCGTTATGGTTGGACTGCATTGTTAAAGTGGCAGAATTATGCATTATTCCAAATGGATCCGAATCCTTGGTATCCCTTCCAGCGATGGTCCACTGGATATCTGCCAGAACGATGTCAGCCGTTAAAAGCAGTGAGTATACTTGGCTCATTTTGGGTAGGAAAGTCAAAAAGATATTCCTACAAATCATTGAGGAACACGCTTCTAAGTTCTCCTAACGAGAGGGTCTGATATTAAACCAAATCCAGGAACGATTCATATGTCCGCGCATCGTTCACTGTTGGCGCTCTTAGCAAGTTTGGCCATCAAAAATATGAGAAAGTAGTTTGAAGGAAGACGCTCCAAGTGAAAAGAGATGACGGTAGGCCAGTAGGACAGCTGTTTGTTTGAGGGTGACACCCTATTTTATCTATATGACACATACAGCAGCGTGCACAGGCATTTTTGGCGGAGCTTTGATATTAGCTGATGGCTGCGGGGATTTACATCACCGTCATGCCTGGAAGCTAAGTAAAGTAAAGGTAATGTCTCTGTGTACCTGAGACCAAGTTTTGTCAGGAGAACTGGGCTTCAGTTCAAGCCAAGATGGCCGCTTCTGCTGAAAACATCTGTGTGGTTAGGTTTTAAACTAAAATAAAAGTTAAAAGTTGTCATATCAGCCTTACAAGTGCACTTTCAGTAACCTCAAATATAAATGTCCATGACTGCAAGATTTATTAGCAATTTCTAAAGTTTTTTTTTTTTTTTCATTTTAATCGTTGCCCTTGTAACGATTAGTTGGACCGGAAAGATAATTTATCCTTCACTGCAGCACACCAGCTCCTCGTCTACAGTGGTTAGAGAGAAAAACACGTCCCTGACACTTTTTTTTTTTTTTTACAGCATAATTAGGTAAAATTATACTAAAAACAGCTTGTACCAGGAAACGTTAACTAAGAAATGAGATCATTTTGATGGGGCATTATTCAATGCCCCCCCGCCCCCCACTGTAATGATCTACTCTGACTGCCCATTACATTGCCTACAATCTAAAATCACAAATGAGGAAGACCATTTTAAAAAAGATGGGTTTTTTTTCTGTTCTGAGTGGCCTCCCCACCACTTTTTAAAAGCATTCTGAGCCCTTATGTCCCCACCACTTTACAACCCAAAGTGATGCTCTACACAAATGTGTAGCTCTCCATGTATCCCTCTCAGTTTAGAAATCCGAAATGCCTCGTCTCTCCGTTCGTCCACTAAATCACATTCTCTGTCCAATCCACTCTGTCCAGAAGAATTTGACATCGCTTTGGAGATAAATAATCTCTCTCCACCTCCCTTGGCCCTCTCTAAGCAATCTGTCGCCCTCGCTCCATCACTCTCCTCCTCTGTCTGGCTGAGGCAGCCCCGCCGTCTCTCTCTTGGCACTACGCTGTCCCTGCCTCCTTCCCTGGGCTCGTCTGACAAGAAAGATGAAACGGAGGAAAAGAAAAAGGAAAAGAAAAAATAAAAGCCCCACCTTCCCGCTCCCCCCATTCATCTACATACAAGCTGCATTACCACCCAATTACACTTAGATTACATTAGTGTGCTTTCACCCAGCCAAGCCTCCCCTGCACGCGCCAAACCCATTCTCCACCGTCGGCGGTGCCTGCGTGGAGCATTATGGAGGCGCGTAATCTTGTGATATTGTGTCAGGATTAACATCAAATCTCATTATGGCCGTGGTGGATCATGGGAAAGGGGAAGGAGGGTGGGAGCAAGTTGGTGGTGGTGGTGGGGGGGGTTACATCTTTATTTATGTTTTAGGTTTTGAAAAGCTTGAGCAGGAAGGACAGAAAGAAATGAGATCAGGGCTGTGAAATCTCAATTACGCGTGATGGCATTTGGGATTGTTTGATTTATTAGACACAAGAGAGTCTGGGGGGGCTAATTTACTATGTGGGCCTGTTGAACACGCCCGTGTGCATGAACACACACACGCACGCGCACAAACACACACACACACACACAAGACACGGTCGATCAGGACAAGCCCAACAGGGGTTAAGGGGTCAGAATGAGCACAGCGAAGTGACATAGGAGACAAATCAAAGCGCCGAACGCTCCTCCTTCAGAGCGCCACGCCTTGTCCCTTTACACCACCTCTCCTCATCCCCCCCCCAGCCTCGCGTTCTCGTGCTTCATAAACCTCTCTCTCTCTCTCTCTTTTTTTTTTTATTTATTTTTTTTATCACCAATAGATCCGTGGAGGTTGTAATTGCCTAAGTGATATATAGCCGGCACCGGGACGCGACTCAATTTTGCCCGGTTTAAAACGCCACCGTGCCAAAGTGGGGTTTAGGGGAGCGCCTCGCCCTGTTAAATAAAACAGATTGTCGGGCTTAACAACGAGGGCTAAAATAACCATTTCGCGCGCACACACACACCAATTCCCGGTGGGGTACATGTGGGATAGGATTGGGGGGGGGTGGGTAGATGGAGCACTACACCCACCCACCCACACACACACACACACACACACCATCAGCATCATCATCACACACCAAGCGTGTTCTTTCATGTAGACGCGCTGGAATTCCCATGCTCTGCATTCCGAACATGCTGAACACACACACACACGCTCTGCAAAAACAAACAGACAGTCAAACACATGCAGAAAACAAACGTGCACAATTGCGCAGATTGCACCCCCCCCGTGCGGAGCCTCAGGAGCCTCGCTAAATCACAGAGGGCCCCGGCAGAAATGAGGGATAACGGCACAGCAGCGTTACAGCCATTGATTGCTGAACGCATCATCTTTTTTACAATCACAACAGGGTGGGGACGAGGAGGCTCCGTGTGTTCTTGTATGTCAATCATCTTACGCAAACAGAATTCACAGGGCCAGCAGCAGCGACAAAGGGAAACAGAATGAGGTATCCACACAGATTGAGATATTCCAGATCATTCCAACGCAGCGTCAACATTCCCAGGCTCGGGGAATAATAAAGCCGCCGTGTCTGCGTGCGACTGTGTCATCGGTTACCTGACAGAGTGCGGCTCCCCCCAACAGCTCGCTCATCGCTATATAGATCTCAGAGTCAGCCTGTGTATCAGACACAAACCACCAGTGGAAGCTGCAGTGATTGTTCCATTTGGTAAATCCATCACATGCTCCGGAGCCATGAAGAAGCCACAGCAGGCAGTTAATAATAGAAGCCAGACAGAAGCTCCACTGTTGGTTCTTGTTAGCAGCCTGGAGATTTTGCCTATCACTGCGTGTAGGCTGTAACCAACATTTACACACACTGTGATAGAAAAAATGGAAGCGATATGGATGGATTGCACTGTATGCCAGTAACACTGTCAAAATTAAATGCACCTGGGGCATGTTTTGGAGCTTACTTTGTTTATAGCCACATTTCGGGATCCGTGTTCTTAAAACCGAGCGGCAGCCTCTGAAGCTCCAAAAACTGCAGTTCCTTAAATGGCTACTTGAGGCCGGCTCCAAAAGTGAGTCAATACCCGTAAGACCCCATGTTTAAATGCCCAACTTTCCAGCAGAAATAAACATGTTTACAGCCTGGTACAAAAAAAAAAAAACAGCTCTGGTTTTTTTTTTTTTTTTTTAATAACTCGCTCATTTAAATTATATTAAGGCTTAAAACTCTGCTTAATTAAGGGCGTGGCCGCTCCGAGTGACTGTCGTGTTGGTACCTTTTGGAGAACTTTTCACACAAATATCAGAGAAATAATATGCTTCGCTGTGCAGACGAACAGACTGTGGAGGAGCAGATTTTCTCAACCTCTGCAGCAGCTATTTACAAAGATGTACTGCGATGCACTGAAAACAGAAAGAACCTGAAAGAGTCTCTGGTGAGTGCTGAATTTAGTCAGAGGCTGGATTCAAGACAAAAAACACCCCTGGTGCCTGCTGTCACTTGCTATCTCAGTGTTCTGGCTGTCTGGGGCAAATGAACCTGCGGCCAAACTCATGCAGGCAACTTGAACAAATACAAAGGATCCTGCGATCAAACTAGCGTGAATGATGTGCAGTAAAAATTTCCTTCTCTTTCGATGTGAACACAGATATCTTGTTAGCCTTAGCTAGCTTGGTAGCTCACAGCTACTAGGTGGGTGTGTTTCCGTTAACCTGGAAGCTCCGCCCACACCCCACCTTTCACTGGCAGCAGCGCTCGTCATGGTGCAGGTGTTTGGTTGGTAGTTTCCTGTTTTATTGTGTAGATTATGTCCTCATTTGTCACGTTCACTTCCTGTCTTTGTCTCTTTCACTGCAATTGTTCCTACTCATCTGTGTTATTTCAGTATTCCTGTGTATTTGAGCCTCAGATTCTCTTTTCTCGTTGATTCGTCTGCATGGTGCACCTGTTCCCTGGTCCTGTGTTCTCCTCGTGTCTAACCTGCGTTGCCGCCTGTCTTCCTCGTGTCTCCGGAGTTTGTACTTGTGTGTGCGACTTTAGCACTCTTGGATTACCTTTTGTCTTTTGCTCTTATGGACTTTCCTGTGCCTGCCTTTTGTTGTTTGCTCTTGGATATTGGACTCCGATGTCAGCTCATAACAAAAGCTCGCCTTTTGTTGCCGAACTTGTCTGCCTGCGTCTGCGTTTGGCGCCCGTTTTGTAAATCCCGACAGCACTCTTTCTACACCTTTCCTGGCGCACATGGAGAATTCTAACGATGGTAGAAACTACAGAATGCCCTCTGGTGTGTCACACTCCACCCAGAATCATGTGTGGAGGGGTGGGCTGAGGTGTGGTGATGGAGGGGAAGTAAGAGAGGACCCTTCAAGTCTCCAGTATTCCATTAGCCAGTCTGTGATGTACTGCTCTGCCACACACACACACACACACACACACACACACACACACACACAGATGGGGGACCAGTTTCCCTGTCTCCACCCGACACCCTCCCCCATCCCACTGCCTCTCCTCTTCATCCTCCTCCTCCTCCTTCACACACCTCACACCCTCCGTCAGTCACCATCCATCACACAAGACCTCCACAGATGGGCCTGCGAATAACACACACACACACACACTCACCATATTCACTCCCACCATTACAAACACACACACACAGGCATAGTGACCAACAACACACACACACACACAGGCTCTAGACTCGCTCTCACTCCCACAGACATTCAGAAGGTTGGCCAGACATACACACATGCACAAGCAGCTCTCAGCTTAACACTCTCACTCACACACACACACACACACACACACACACATACACACGCACACACAGACACTCACTCCACCCCACGAACTCTTTCATCTGTGACTCTCGGCAGCTCCGAAACCAAAAACCTCCCCGGCTTAGGGGAAAAACCAATTAGAACACAATTAGCAGCGTCGGATCTACCTGAGAGACGGCGGCTCGCACTCGTGCTGCCAAAACAAAGCGACATACGCAATGTGGCGGCGGTGGTTTTGGGGGTGGGGGGGGGTTCTTGTTGAGAAGAACCACCGCACGCTCACTTCTGTCGGTCTTTAAAGGCTGCTGCTAATTTCCCTGTGTTTGTGATCAATGCGGAAAAAAAAAAAAAGCGCAGCACTAATGAGCCTCGCCGCTTTAAGAGAAACACCGGCACAACACGCCGGATCAGTCTAATTAAAGGGGAAAAAAAAAAGGAGGAGGAGGAAAACTCTGGAAACTTGTGCGTGTTGGAAGCACAACAAGCACGTGGCACCTTTCCACGCCAATCAACAAGTTAGCACGAGGCAGCAACAGGACGCAAAAGCACGGCTCACCTTTGAATTTCCAGCCACGCGCTAGTTTAAAGGAGGATTCCGCTCAAAAAAAAAAAGAACAAAAAGGTATTCCAATGGGGATCCAGGACTAAATCTTGTGAATGTGACCGATCCGGCGCGCCGCACATCACATATCCAGGGGACTAGAAATCTTCCCTGAGAATCCAAATGCACCTTGAGAACCCTTTTCGTCCTGGATGCTAACTCTTTCCTCCTGTAGCCTGAGGAAAGCCTCCCCCAGCGCCAGTGTGTGTGTGTGTGTGTGAGAGCGAGCGAGAGACAGAGAGAGAGAGAGAGAGAGGGAGAGGAGGTGTAGTAATAGTCGTAGTAGTAGTAGAATGAGGCGGGGTGGATGGAGGGAGTAGGAGGGGAGGGATGCCGGCGGCTCACATCATGAGAGAAGTCGTAATCTGCGCATCGGCGTGCTCTCAGCGAGGGACTCGAGCCGCCAGAGAAGAAGAAGGTGATGAAGGAAAAGAAGAGGAGGAGGAGGAGGAGGAGGAGGGGAGAGGCATGAAGGCAGGCAGTGGTGAATGAGAGGAGGATGCGAGCTCCCTCCCCTCACACTGCTGAGTCTCTCGCTCTCTCTCTCTCTCTCTCTCTCTCTCCGACACACACACACACGCACACACTCCTACCCCCCGCCCTGCTACAGATTGCATTGCACTGATGAAATTTTAATGGTTCTTTTAGGAAGAATAATGAACATGCTCGTCCCTGGAGTTGTGTGTATGTGTGTGTGTGTGTAAGGAAGGGGGGGCAGTGTTCCTACACTACACACACCTATAGAGGCATGCAACAAACATGCATTATGTGAGGTGCATGGATACAAGTGTGTTTTTCCTCTCTTTTACACACGTTCACCAGAGCATACTCCCACTCACACACCGCAATCCTGCACAGATTCACTCACGTACTCCCCCTTTCCTTTCATTTGCACACCACATACAGAAACACACGCTCACACACACACACACACCGACAGACATACACATGCCATGCAGGCTTACACTCAACATCAAACACTGCTACTGACAGACACACACACACACACAGACACACACTTGCTCGCATCGCACAGGGGAAGATGGGGTGGGGGGAGTAAACACAGAGATCCAACCCCATCCTTAAAATGCTCTCTTGGCGCACACACACGCACGTCCACGCGCGCAAACACGCGGAGACGCACAGACAGACAAACGCAGGAGCGCACACATGAGCACACACCCCGATGAAGTGGAACAAAGAGCGCAGAGGCAGCATGCGGAGGCACCGGCAAGAACACCACGATGGGAGGAGAGGAGTGAAGTGTGCCAGAAAACACACTACCTTCAAAGTACCTTCAGACTACTACAGCATGTCAGAGTGGAGTGAAGTCGAGTGGAGGTAAAATAAATAAGAAAACTAAGAAAACATTTGATTATTTACTTATAATTCTATGTATGAGCCATCAATTACAAATAATCACACATCTACATATATGTATGTATTTACTTGTGATGCATTTAAAGTGGTATTTATAGCAGTACAGCTAA
Organism: Acanthopagrus latus; assembly: GCF_904848185.1. NCBI lineage: Eukaryota > Metazoa > Chordata > Actinopteri > Spariformes > Sparidae > Acanthopagrus > Acanthopagrus latus. The sequence continues at coordinate 5,026,521 of NC_051052.1, read as the reverse complement.
ATTGGGTAAATACAACGGGGATCATATAAATGAAACAAAAAAAAAAGAGCTATGATTGAAAAAAAAAAGCATTCTGTTTGTCATCTTTCAACACTTTTGAATGATCCATTATAATCCATTAATTGTTTGCTCTCCCATGCCAAAAAAACTGCAAAAACTCTCAAATACTGAAACCTGAGTTGATGTCTTCACGTTTCTAGTTTTGTCCAAGCCACATATCAAAACCCAAAATATATATTCTATTAGTCACCAATAATACTGTATGCAAAGCCAAGTTAGAGCACACCAGAACCCTTCAAACCCACTCACCCCCATCTTCCTATCTCATGTATGACTGGTACCAGACTTAAGTTAGGAAGTAAAAAATGCCTGGCACAGGTAAGCCACTGAGCCTGCATACATATCCTGACCTTCATGTTGGCAGATGGCAGACTGGTGATGCTGTTTTAATTCGAGATGGAGCGCTACCTCACAGATGCGTTTAATGGCAAATACACCCTTAAATCCTACACCAGGGTCCAAACGGTGGATTTAAATGGTTATAACTATACGTGTCTTTCTCAGTAACATTAAATAATCATGACTATCTATGTATAAATCTCTTTCACAAAGGGGTCCTGGTCAAGACATCAGCATGAGACAAGCTGCAAATTACATCAAGACGATGAATTTTCCAGCGTTCAGCAACAGGCCATGTGCATTTAGTGGTCAAGTAGTCCTTTATCCTATTCTAATAATCTCCCATACGTACAAAATCAAGTCTTTAGCTCACGCCAGGATGAAAGTGCAAATACTTGCAACAAAACACAATGCACCAGACGAACAATCATGCACTCATCTGATCTGCTGATTCAGAACTGCGTGCAGGAGTGGTTTGATCAGATGTGATTGACAGTAGCTCCTCCAACTTAAAAAAAAAAAAAAAACAACCCGTCATGTGGCAAATGACGCAACACCGCGTTCGGTGTGCAGAACTACAACATCCTCCGAAAACACTCCCCTCCGGATTCAAACCAGAGGAAAAGGGCGCAGAGGGAAACTCAAATATTGAATATTTTCTATATTAATCGTAACAATAATCTGAGATATGTCCTCTTGTGTGGTGTAGTGTAATAAAATACTCACCACCATGAAAATTGCTTTCTATAATCTATTAAAATGCTGATTGGGTTGCACCTGTTCTGGCTGACAATGCTAATATAGTGTGTTTAGTGGGGGCAACATTTTTTTTCAATATGTTTATAGTCCCATACATCTAATCAACCAAGATTTGCAGTGGCTGATTCAAATAATCCGCAAGACTCTATAATCCAGCGAATACTAGTTACTTCAGCTGATATAATGTGTTTTGTGCCTGATCCCGCTCCTGAGGGATATAAAAAATGACACTGATCTCAAAGCCAACGAGCACAAAGTCGTGCCTCGAACCTGAATCTCACCAGGCGCGGCAATGCGCCTGAGAACCTCCCGCACGACAGGACGAGGAGTCAAGAGTCAGGCCACAGACTCAAGTCGAGCAAATGAGATGGATAAATGGGTGAAAGGCAGTTGAACCTACATCAAACCAGGATTCCTCTGGCTCCCTCACTGTTCCCCCGCTGACCACGGATCAGTATTCATCACAGTCAGTCAGCAGCACTAAAAAGATCCTGGAAAGAGAGGAGACAAAAAAAAGGGGTGGGGGGGGGGCGATTTGTCACAATTGAACCTGGGTTTTAATTCAAAAAAGAAAAAGAAAATGTGATAATCACCTCAGTTTAGTCGCTGCTGAGTTGAGAATAAGAAACAGGGAGGCTACCAGGGGACAGAGCTTTAAATTCCTCATACATGGACAGCTTAAGATGTCTCATACCGCCGAGCCTAAAAAAAAAAAAACGATTTGCTCAGCAGCATCCACCTCTACGCCTGCTGCTGCCTCCTGCAGCTCACAGCGGTCCCCGAAACAATCCCGCCGGAGTAGCAACGCGGTGTGACCAAAAGTTTACCCGCTTACAGCAGGACGTGAAAGCAACTCCTAGCTCAAAATTGTTTCTTGGAAAGTTTTCCCCTTTTGGAAGAAAAAGAGAAAAAAAAAGCCCAATGAACTCTGAGTAAACTCTCTTTGGCTGTGGAAATTGTTCTCATCCCTCATATTCCCCACTGAGGTGCGGCGTCCTACCTCTGCATCGTTCCCGGAAAAAAATAAAAAATAAAAAAAAAATCAACTACTTTTGTGGGTCATACACTTTTATCTTTCCCCCCCCAAAACTGTTGTGAAAACGAGAGAATCATAATTTCAATCTCCAGCTCTAAGGCCACTTTCATTCCCCTCCTACACAGTCAGTCCCGGGAGGCCGAGGGCCAAGTTTACACAGAGTGTCAGCGAGACGAACTGCTAGAATGTGCCTCTTGGTCTCACAGACACGCAGAGCCACTTTAAAGTTTTCTTACCGAAGCAACACCACACTCGAGAATCTAGTGGAAAACAAGCTGGTCGGGTCTTTAAGAGAGCTGTTTGAGGTCTGTCAATAATGATGGGAATACTACAGAGAGAAGGCTTGAAAGGCACTTAAGAGCCAAGCAGGGGTTTTGATGGGAACAGGCGTGACGTGTGACATGCGAGGCGTCCTGTACCCTGGGACACAAAAACAACAGCTTACAAGGTTAAAGCTGCCGAGAGACTAGATACCCCCCCACCCCCCCCCCCCACTGGAAGAGTTCCCTGCAAAGATTTACAATATTTGAAAAAGGAACGACACCTATTCCTGAAAAATGCTATATGGCTCGATATTAAAAACAACACGGCACATTAAGGGCTGTCGGCAAGCCGAGCGGAGGTTTGACGGGAACGCTCGCGACGTACCGCCCGACTCGTGCTCCTCCTGGGACTCAAAAACAAAAACAGCCTTAAAAGGTGAGGACCGTCTGGGGAGGGAAAATGTGTCACATTCGGGTAAAGGCACTGATCGTAAACAACAGGTTATGCGCTCCGTGGTGGATCCTCTGCTCGGGTGTCAGAGGGAATTGAATTCGTGAGATGTGCCGTCGCAAAACCGAACTGAGAAGACACATGAGAAAATTACCATGCAAATTGGGTTTTTTGTTTTTTTTTTTCATTAAAAGAGTTGCTTTTGTGGCAGTCCAAAGAGAAACCAGACTGATTGTCATCAGCGAAAAATTACCTCTCACAAAAATGGCACTTTCACGGCATACTAAAATGAATAGCTGCCCAGAAAGTAGTCTGCCTGCTCATCTCTCTGTCTGTCTGTCTGTTATTCGCATATCTGTAGAACCATTCATCTGATCAACTTCACTCTTCACAGGTTTGTTGCTGGGGACCCAATGAAGTGCATGTTGTGCAATTTGGACATGTGACAAATGTAATATCAATACAAACTGAATATCCCTCTCGTGGGGAATCAGACGTAAACAGCATGGAGATTAGCGTAGTAAGGCGCAGTGAGAGCGAAACAAAATCAGGTGGAATAGTTAGCAGCACTTTCAGGAATGCAAACGTTACAGTTAACAAGCACTGAAGTGCAAAATGACAGTTTTGGTTCTTCAAAAAAAGAAAAAAACTAATTCAGTTCGTGAGAACCACAAGCTGCCGGCCATCCTTCACATCAGAACATCCCTGACGGACAGTGCTCGACTGGTGAGAAAAGAGACAAATCCAATTAACAGGTTGTTGCTGGAAGTGACCTTTTCTTTCAGTATCACCGCTGGCCGTCCCCTGGCTTGCCTGGCTCAGCGGCCACGACAGAGGACATTTGAAAAGACGCCAAATTGAAATCGGTTACGGGTGAGCTGAGGTGTGTGTGTTGAAAGATAAGGGTTTCCATAGCTAAGAGAAATATGTGGGGTCCTTTCTGCAGGCCGATTAATGGCATTAGCAGCAGAGCAGGTCTCCCCCCACCCCCACCCCCGTCGATGCCCAGGTGCAGTTGGGTTTTATACTACCACATTTATGAGAGATCGTAATGGGTGGGTGCAGCTCAAAACAAACGGGAGGCCAATTAAATGTAAGGGCTTCCCGGGCGAGCCGCCAGTAAGAGGGCCAACAACTCGTTTTATATACAGCTCTCAGAGGAGGGACACTGGATGTAATTTCCTGAATGCGAACAAGGCTAATTTCTTGTTTTAGTTCCAAAGATTCTTACTCTTTTGCAGTCGGGGTGGGTGGATACAACGCTCTGGTATATGTCATTTTATTTTGATGTTGATCATTATACATTTAATGCAATGGAAGGAAACTGTGGATAAAGGGATGACTGTAGGTGGCATTGCCAACTGAATACTGTTATAAATCCTACTCTTTGATTTGCAGCACAGTGGCCTGATTCATTCAGAGCTAAAAACGGTGATGATCATTATCAGTTTAAGATTAAAGGAATAGTCAGCACAGAATAAAACACAGATGAGAATATCAGTTAGAGAATATCCATTTTTTGCCAGCCCTAATTTGCAAATTTGACAGGAAACAAAATGTATCCAAATGTTTCAGTTCCACTAATCCGTTTCACAGTCACAAAAGATAAAAATGTAAGAAAACCAAACAGAATTATCATCTAACTCTCCAGCGTGCCAGAGCTATTTAGCCACTTTTAGCCAAATGTTCGAAGCGCATTTACTGTGTGGTTCACTTTACTGCTCTCATCCACCTTGTTACCAGCAGCAGCAGCAGCTGCTGCTTTCAGCTAAAGAATCTACAGCTATTCTGGCGGCTCTGTGAGGCCCTGAGAGGCAAATTCTTTGAGCCAATTAACACTAAACACAAAGTACAGCTGTGGTTTATGGGAATGTCATTAGTTTGTGTGTGTGGTTATCAACAAAAGCACTGGAGAATTTAAAGCTATAGGAAAAGTGAAGGGATCAGCAATGTTCATCCAAGAGGATAACGGATGTCTCAGCCACATGTCATGGTAATCCATTCCATAGTTGTCGAGATATTTCAGTTGGGGCCAAACTGGCGGACTGGCTGACCAGCATTGCCAACCGAGCCCCCAGGAACAGTTCCGGACTATGAAGCCAATTCGATGTAGAGGTCAGAACGTGTAATTACACCATCACCTGATGCACATTGGCCCAAAAAGACTTTCGCAATAAGCCCAGGAAGTCAAACTTTCTTGGCTTCATGCTCCGTCGAGCAGCTTTCATGCATGACCGGGGCTCGGGCAGATTTTCCTCTACGCACAGCTAAAAAGCTTACCTTCAAGTGCCCTGCCCAGCAGCAAATGGCAAACAGACAAAAGCTAATGCTAGTGACAAAAATTGTGATAACTGGCAGCGACGCTTTCTTATGATTTTCCCAAAAAGTTGAAAGTTAATGGGGTCTATTCTGGGCTGAGACTCTTCCCCAGTCCAAGTTAAATGGAAATCCGGTCAGTAGTTTTTGTTCAATCCTGCTGACAAACAATGCAACCAACCAACGAACACGGGTGAACACTTAACCTCCTCAGTGGAGGTAAAAAAAAAAAAAAAAAAGGATTTATGAAGACAGTTTTTGGCAGCAAAGTGGCCAAGTGCATTTGACATTAAACGCTGTCATCTCTGGGGAAAGGGGCTCTCCAAAAACAAACTTTGACACCAAAATGCCAAATTTCTCTGTAAGAAACTATCAAAAGGAAGAAACAAAACAAATGCCAAGCGAGTCCCAAAAGGATTTAATGGACTTTACTGAAACTAAAGAGTGGGCGAGAAGCAAAGCCACCACTGCACTAATGTAATCATGACAACAGAACAAAAATATGAAAAAACGGTTTGATAAATGACTTATACTGTACACATAGTATACTGAGATATACTGTGCATTTCCCTAGAGGAGATGTGCTATAGCAGTAAGGCCATATGGCTACGGCACGAAACAGGTAGCACCATAACTCCAGGCAATTTAACACAGCGTTCTAGATAAACAGAGTACAGTATACTGCCTGGAAAATCACAGGTACAGACATCTTCACAGCCTTCCATTAAAACCCACCAGGGCGGAAAAGCTGCCAAGGACAGATTTCATCCTCCAACAATCGCCAGGTTAACGTCGGTATTAGATTTCACAGATGAAACAGACGCCATGCAAACGCGAGCGCGCGCCGGTGGGTGTGCTCGTGTCATTCAGCATTCAAAACACAACAAACACACCGCAGGCTTGTCACGGGGATCTCTCTCCGGAGTATGGGAGGACTGAAAGTGGAGCAACTCGAGAGACGACAACGGGAATCCTTTGAAATTAGGCTTTTATCCAGTCAGCCTGACATGAAATCACGCCCATGATTTCATCTGTGACATGGTTTCTTCTTTTAAGCAAGGCGGGAACATTGTTTATTCTCTCACATACCAAGTGCTTGATCCTCGCCAGTACACAATAGCCTCAATGCCCAACAAGTACACCCTCAGTAACTGATGGTGCAACGCTGGTAGTGTAAGTACAGAATGGCCTCTTGGTGAGTAGCTGGTGTAGTGGCCCCAGAGAAAACCATCACCTGCTGGTGCCGTCCATTCATCCTGTTTGAATGAGAACATGGCTGGGACATGACTAACCTCTGCTGTTGTTAATTAAGCACCATTAACATGCTTCACCCAGGCCCCAGCTGTTTCTGGGCGAGCGTGAACATCCAGGAAAGCTCTCCTGGGGGAACTGCAGCAGAGAGTGACAGCTTGTCTCAGCACCCAGGCTGGCTGGATGCGCCGCCTCTGTGCCACAGAGAGTTCCTACAGTTGTTAATAGATTTTTTTAATTGAACTCTGTAATCTCATTTTTTTATTATTATTATTATTATTCCTTTGTATGCTTTCTTTCAAAATTTTAACTTTCCAACCAATGTGTGTCTCCAATATGTAAATCTTCATATGACTTTTCAGACATGTGCAGGATTCACCATCGCCTAGCTGGCATAATGAAGACAGGCTGCAGACAAGCGGAATGGCACGATAACCCAGCGCATTAATAACCACATCATGTAGAGATTGCTCGCATGATGAAGGCCAGGCACCCTGATAATGGGTAGGCATGAGCAGCAAGCTAGGATGGAGAGACTGACGACTGAGCCAAGCCTCCCCAACCCCCTTACCCTCCATCACCCCGCCCTGCCTCCCCGTTGTATTGTTACATCTCATTTTGTCTCGATCCATCTAGTTGACATTGGTGAGCATACGCTCAGGTCGAGGTCAGGGGCGCGTGATGGAATTAGCGTCTTGAGGACAATGGATGACTCCTCTTACTGTCAACAGTGTGGAGATGGAGGGTCGGTTAGCAGGTCAGTGATTCACAGAAAAGGGGCCCTATCAAATGAATCAAGGAGGTGCAATTCATTTAATTGGTGAACCTACAATATGCTATTAGATTCCAGCCTTTATGGATGGCAATGTCAGTCTGTGGCTCCACCTTTCTAGGAAACAATGAAGTATCTCGAAAGCCACAGGATGGATTGCCTCCAAATTTTGAACAGTTTATCGTCTCCATAACATCGTTTGGTGATCCCCCTATCGTTAATTTAGCACCGCCAGCAGTACGTGTGCAGGACTGGCACAACATTTGGTCCATTTATCACATAGAATGAACTGTAATAATATTGCTGACCTCTTGATGCCTTGATTCCCTCAAATCTGTCCAATGGTTTATGAACAAATACCTGCAATACCTGTGTTAACTAAGAAATATAAGCAATGCTTAAACAGCCAAATAGTTACCTGCTTCTGCCCCCAGCCCCAAAAAAGAAAGTGATGTCTTGGTTTCAGCGTAGAAATTACCATTGAGCGATTGAGCAATCACGAACAGTTAACTGTCAATGAGGACGGCACTGCGACTTGTGGTCTAGAGCTATATTATGGTACTACACAGGGTAATGGCACATTGTTAGCATATAATCAAATCGAAACACAATGCACCTGAAAAAGTACTTCAATTTCTGTATTGTGGAGACTTCAACTGAATTAAATGGGACAGGGAGCACAGTCTTCTGTAGGACAAAAGATTAGTGTAAGTACGGCTCCAGGAAATATATTACAGTTTGACCCTGACCGGCTCTCCTGACTAATGAATACCTAAAATCCATCCAAGTGTTCCACTGTGCAGCATTTCGACTTCCCTCATGGGGCTCGCCTCATTTGAATTTAGGCAATGGAATCCTGAGCTAATCAGAGTTGAGTTAGTGAGTGTTAGATCCTGTTTGGGCTTCGGTATATTAGAAAATACAACAACCAGAACTACTTGGACAGGGCCCTTAATGCACATTTACACCTGTGCCTTGCAGCTAAGTGACTGCTCAGAGGATTTCCGCTGGCTGTGCGAGCTGGAGCTGCTCGGCGACGGGGCCGAAAATGGTTTCTTTTTCATGCCTTTGTGTTTGAAGATACAATGCTACGCAGCGAGGGAAAGTATATTAAACTGGCTTACGTTTCAGCCAGAGCTACCCTAATTTACTTACTTACAGTGGGTGCAAGTAGACTAAGCATCAATGAGAGCGGCAGGATGGAGTCCAAGAATCAAAACCATTGTGTGCTGACAATACGGGCAATGATAGGATTAAAGAATTAAGGATAAAGAACGAGGATAAAAGAGTGCAAGGCTGCAAAGAAATTGGATTACCATGCGCTGTCCAATGAGGTAAGTAAAGTGATTCATCTCCTCTCATTCTTTTTCAACACAACAGCATAGTAAAGGGAAAATATGGGATGGGGGGGATATGATTCATAAGGGAAAGGGGGATGTTCAGTAACAGTAAGGACCACTAGAACATATTAAATGGTTGATGGGCCGGTCTGCTGCTGGAAGACTAATTCCCACTGAGACCTGCATCTCATGCCTCCCCTCTCCAAAGGCCTTCATGCAACCATTATGCACAGAGACTATTGGCAAGTATCCTTGTGCATAAATGCATACGCATGAGGTAAATTGGCTCCCTTGGTGAGCAATTGTTCAGCGGAATGCAAGGTTAACATGATGGGACACTGAGGCAGTGTAAATCACATCATTTGTGCTAATTCCTTCAACGCCAGCGCAAAACATTAGCAAAGAGATTAAATTATGAGGCAGATTATGCACTCCCTTTAGTTAATGAAGAGGAAAATAGAAAACTGCCTGTGCATTAAAGAGATCGCTTTTACAGTTAACTGGTAATGAAAGCTGGGCTGGGTTGCGCAAGCGGGATCCTTCACTGAGTGCATCGGAACGCAATAGGGGGGGGGGGAAAAACAACAACAAGCAATTCCCTGTAAGACCAAATTGAGCCATGTATCTGAGAACCTGCCTTTAATGACAGGGCGGAATGAAACTGCTAGTTAATGAGCCCGGCGCTGGAATAAAGTCAGAGAAGACAAAATGTTGACAAAAAACTAATTACACATGACCTATCATAGACGTTACGCGGAGGAGCCTTTTCCAGTTCTCCCCTGGAGTCAGAGAGAAACAACAATAAATAAGAGAAGCTAATAAAAGCTACATCAAGAGGATTAGCCCCATTATGAATAATTTAAGACACAGCTTAAATACCTTCTGGAAGAGAGGGGATCTTATTGGCCTCTCTCCGAGCCATTCGGGCTCATGTGGCTCTCCCGCAGAACAAACAGCACCCCAAGAAACTAATTCTATTATGTGTATTTGCAGAGGCGCCATGATTCAGAAGCTTCTAGGGACCCACTCTGACCTCTGGCCTCAAGTTACACATGTAGAGATTCAATTAAACCCTATTAAAGCGTGTGCCGGTGTCGGTGCTTGCATAGGATTTTGCTAACATTTTATTGGAAGCGTGTAATTTACTTGCTAGCTTGGAATAAAACAATTTCCAATCAATATTTCCTGTCAAACGCCGCATGGCTGAGCCGTGCGATGGGCAAGATGAAGCACCCAGAGCTTTCTGTAATTGCAAAATGAGCTTCTTCAAAGGAATCAATCACGCCGCCGAAGGCTTGTTTAGCTACAATGACCTGCCCACGGAATCCTTTTGTCATCACGAACGCGATGAGAGCTTACAGAGGTAACTACTGTCGGGAAAAAAAAAAAACCTCCTTCAAGCGCTTAACCTGTCCACACGCGACATGGCAAGTCCTCCTCAACGCTGCCGGATGAAATTGCACATGATTATTCGTCTGCGCAGTTCGCCTCAAGGCACCAGCGAACAATAACTGCCACGTCACATCAATTGCCTGACACCGACACACAACGCACGTGGATCCTTTTCAATTTAGGCTCCAAGGCCCTCTGACAACCTTTATCATCGACACAGAGCCCCACTTGTCTTGGGAGATTGTGAAGCATTAGCACATCGGCTGTCACTCAAGACACAAGGGCCAATCAATACAGAGACGGCCGGGTGTATGGAAGCTGTATTATATGTTTCATGACAGCCAGGGCGGATGAAGGAAAATTGGACCGAGGCTCCTGGGCAGAAGAGGCCAGGTTGGTGCGTTTGGAACCAGGAATTCATTCAAAAATGAAAAACATTTGTCAGGATTTTGATTCTGAGGGCTTTCAAATTTGATCATACAAAACTCTAACCGGGATATAGTCAAGCTGTTACTGTGTCTTTCCTTTCAAGGAAGAATTTGAGGATATAAAATGACAAATCCAGAGGCAATGGCAATAGTTTAGCCATCAGTGGGGAATGTTTTCAAAGAAATTGAGTTATTACCTTAAACAAGAAGTGGATTTGTAGAATTGTGACACCTCTTTGTCTGTCCACTACTTTGGTAACAACTGATATTGCTCAACAACTATTAAACAGATTTCCATTTAACATTTTTGCATCTAATTCATTCCTTCTAAGACAATGAATCCTTTGGTGCATTTTGGTGATCCACTGATTTTTCCTCTCTCTACCATATGGTCGTCATTTGTGGTTTTGACCACAACTATTATTTGTGCCAATTACAAAACATTCATTTAACATTTAGCTGCAGACATTTAGCTGGAGACACCTAATTGTAGACACTTACCGCTTTGGACACTAGCTTTTTTTTTTTTTAAATTGATTATCTTCCATGAAATGACATCCATTGATGACATGAGGCAAGACAGATTCTGATGTTTTCCATGTGGCGTCACCCGCATAATAAAGCAGCAAGAGCTGGAGCCTGACCTACCAGAGAGGAATCAATATTCCAAAGCAAAACATCTCTGGCTCCCATGGGAGCCCCTGGTCAATGAGCCAAAAATATCTGTAGGCGAAACTGAACAGGCAGCTGTTGTATGTTGCATTAAAACTCATCAAAGTCTGCTTTAGCCTCGCTTAATGTGATGAAGCTGTAAGCTGAGAGACTGAGCAACAGCTTGTGATAGAAATTATCGGTGACTGTGAACAATAACCTCAAAAAAACAGCACTTGGTGAAAGCAGCAGCACTAGAAAAAAAAAAACACATGATTTAATGCTTGCATTTAAAAAAAAAAAATGTAACTCGACTTCAATGCGGTTGTAAAATTAAATCAGGATGCCGAGGCTGTAAAAACTGGTAATGCCAGGCGTGTATCTCGGCATTACATGGAACGGCACCTCATGTGTGTCAGTCTGCCTGTCACGCAAAATGAACTGCCCAGGGGTTGTTTGGTGCAAATTAAATTCCAACGAGGGGTGAATTCACACAGAAGGGGGAAAAAAAAAAAAGCAATCTAATTAAATTGCACGGTCATGTATCTTAAATTACATGCCAACACCATGCAAATGCAGAAAAACTAACACCAGATGCAAAACTTGAGCTGCTGGTGTGTTCGGCAGAGACACCCCATCAACGTGTTTGTGGGATGAGATTAAAGCAAAAATCCTCGAAAGTAATTTCATTTTCACGGCTTTGCCTTTGATTGAAACTACTGTATCATTTTTCTGTGTGCTGTATTGTAACCCCCCTACCCTACCTGCCCACATGATACAACGGAGGATGTAATTTCTCTGGCAATTTCCATATCCAGCGCCTTGGTTCTTTTCAACATAAAGCAAAAGATCAAATTCCCCTTGACCTCGGGAAGAAAGAGATGGAGGGAGTACGGATGAGGAGCGTTTCGAGAGTTCAACCAATGACATTCAGAAGCTGCGAACTTGTTGATGTGACGGATCAGGGCCGATATTGAATTGGATTATGAGAGGCCAGCCTATTGCACGTAGCTTTGATGTCAGGGGAGGCGGGGTCAGCGCCGAGGTGAAGGTGAGGAGGGACGAAGAAGGGAGGGGGAAGAGCCATTATGTTCAGGTCTGAGGGGGAGGATGAGTGTTCCCATCGGATGCAGCCGCTGAGCCTTTTAAATCTGACTCACAGGGGAGAGGGAAAAAGACAACAAAGGCACGGGGACAGACGGATGAAAACCAGGGGTCGAGAGATGGGTTTTCAACAAGGGAGGGAGGGAGGGAGGCACGGACAGGGCGACGGGATAATCACAGGCTGGAGAAGCAAAAGGTATCGAACACAGCACTACAGGCAGGAATCACAAACAGGAGTTTTTAATATGCTCATAGCCATTTGTGAGATTTAATTTTTTTTTTACATTTCCTGTATAAATTCACAATCAATAGCTCAGTTTTCTTAAAAGAAAGCCTTTACAACCCAGATTTCTTTTTTAAAAAAAGGTGTTCTCTTTGCTAAACTGATGGTGGCAGATGGTTTCTTACACTGAAACATCTGGGAAGTCTCACGAAGAAACACAATCTGTGTATCACAAAACCACGGGCTGACTTCAACCAATCAGTTCAACAAACCAAATCACCAGCAGAGGCTTCACGCTACACCCAAACCACGCCCTAAGCTGCCACTACAGCCGATTGGTCCAAACCCCTGTGATTCCGCCAAAACTGAAAGGTTAAAGCCTGTCAAGATGGTTTCGCCAGATCACATGTCCTCATGAATCCAGCTGCCTCATAGGCTAATCCCTTTTTTACATAAGGCAATAAGAATTTATGTCGCTAGCATGGCCACATTCTATAATGGACATTTAAGATACAAACACTCCTGAAACACACACAGGTTGCTCGCTACTCCAGCAGTGGTATCCAACCTTTTTGGCAAGCGACCAATTAACAAAGGTCAAAAGGTGCATTATAAACGCAGGTCAACCACAGAATTATACTGTATTTTCAGACACCTTTATTTAAAGAACTTGAGATAGTATGTTGTGCCTAAGTTTTTCGTTTTCAGGTTTCCCAAGTCCACCCAGTCTTTTTGCTAATCTAAGCTAACCACCTCCCGACTCCCCAATTGGGGGACCTTGGGGTTTTTAACCCTAACCCTAACCCTTAAGACATGCAGAACAACCACAGAGCCACTGCTGTACTGATTATGAAAGAATATAGTCATATCTTATATCAAATTAAACAGCAGAAGCTGGGCTACAATGTGTAAAAAAAAACATGTTTATATGACCCAAACACAACTCAAATAAACAACTAAACTTCAAACTTCGTGATTCACCCTAACCCTAACCCCTAACCCTAGAAAATTGGCTTGGGGCTTAAAGGGTTAAAACCCACATTACAATACTAACATTTACAATTCTGGCTACATAAAATCAACCTGCTCGCCAGTCACATTTGCATGATAACACTTGACTGATTTCTTTGAATCTATATAAATCATCCATCGTTTTGGTCAAAATGTCTAGTCCGAGGATGCTGGATAAAAATCGGCCAACTGTGCCAAAATTTTCAGATGAGTCATGTGTGAATATCGCTGTTACTCAGTGCTGACTTAAAAGTAATTCTGTGCTAACTCCCCGTCTGCTCTGAGATTTTAACATTTAGCGACATCCAGCACTCTTCTTGTGAGGTGTAAAAAGCTTTAGCTCACCTGTGAACCAGCTGTGTCAGGGCCATTAGATGGCTGAGAGAGAAAGGTACCGAGTCGCTGGGTGTGAATTAATAAGGTCCAGTCTGAGACAGGAGGTGTGATGCCTGGTGCAGTGCGTGCTCGGTGCCAGGGTTCACTCGTAAAACCCGCCAGCCTCCGAGGGCATCATTACAAGCTCCTGCACACCTGCCGCGAAGGGAGCACCAGCTATCATAACCTGTGTGTGTGTGTGTGTGTGTGTGTGTGCGCTTGTGTGTGTGCGTGCTCTCCCGCGTGTGCACGTGTGGCTAAAAATCAGCGCTGCAGCGTCGCGCGATGCGCACTTCAGGAATTTCATGACCTCTCCTCCAATTCTGTTTCAATCGTTTCACATTTTAATGGCTTTAAATAAACAAATAATTGCAGAGAATTGCTTCCTCCGAGGGGTATCAAAATATTACTTTGCAGCAGCTCAGAAAATACCTCTTACTTCACAGTTTTGGCTGCTAAAAAGAATTTCAAAGCGATTACAGATCTCCCCAGGCGCTGCCGCCGAATGAATTAAGTAACAACAAAACAAGCAGCAGCTCTGAGATGACTAACTTGTGAAATTCAACAGGCGTAACATGAATCAACTGCTACCGACAACTACATCATATATTATGCTTGGAAGCTTTTTAATTCTATAATGAAGTCGAGCTAATGCTACACCAGGATGTAGAATACTCCCCTATAGTCGCTAGTTTTCTCCTCCCCCTGGTATTACCTTGGAAATAACACACAATCCTTTCCCAAACTCTGCTGAGGGATGAAGTTTGTTACATGGTTCTGTTATATACCACGATGGTTTAATACTTTGGTTTAATAAAGTTTGACATAAGCAGCGTCCATTATTCTGAGCAACGGACCTAATATTTTGGCTTTCAACCAAAAAGCGTCATATTCAGTGGTTTAATTCATGTATTAGTTTGACATTTCCTGACATTTTTGACAACACGTTTGCTGTTACTGCCAACCAGGAAGCAAAAAGAATGCAGAAAGACTAGAAGAAAACCCACTAAAAACAGATGATTGACTCGGTTGTTTTTGTTTTTTTCAGTCTGGTGCGTTACGTTCAAGGTCACAAACATGCTGGAAAACGGTGAAGGAGAAGAACGCAGCGCGGAGGCCTGTGTCAGTGTTACCTTAGCCTATTTTTTAAAATATATTTGCCTTCAGTCTCTGTTTTCAAACTCAACGTCGACTGAATGATACGATGTGTCCTGACACAGCAGCACAAGGAAACAAAAAGCACAAGGGTATAAATGAATATAAATGTACTTAGAGGAAATAAACAAAATGAAATTAAAATATACTCAGAATAAAAAAGACCAAATAGAACAGAAATACTACATACGGTAGATGTATCTGTTTTCTTGTACATGTACACTGATGGCGTAAATGTGTGTGAGTGTTTGAGCGCTGCTGGAACAGAGATGAATACAAAACTGTGTGTCAATGCCCTTTGCAGAGTTACTCTGGAATAGGGGTGAAAGTTAGCATGTCGTGTTTCTGTCACTAACAGTCGACAGCTATAACAGATAAATACCACTGTGGAGTCAGAAGGAACGCAGATTGAACCAATTCCCATTGAAAACAAAACTAGATATTGGAAATAGGTTATTGTCCCATTTGAAAAAGGTTCCAGATATAATTTCCATGGACTTGAATATATTAGTGTCAGCCTTTTGGACCCCAACAAAACAATCAAGTAAGTTAGGCACTATTCACCCAACACATGACCTGCATTGGTACCATAACTACTCATAAGAACAACTTTTTAACGCAAAATGTATCAACAATGTACCTTCAAAACCACCCACAGAACAAAGTAGGCCAATCTGCTTATCATCAGCACAGCTTGTTAACTTTGGTCATTATTATTGCTTCTCATATAGTCTGGAACAGACAAAAGAGACTGCAGCAGTCGGCCAGTCAAAGGAATTCCCCATGTCTGGAGCCAGGCAAAAACAAATAAAAAGATGCTCGCCCACTTGCCACAGTTTTCTCGCAAACTTTCCGCCACCGCGAGAATTTATTTGCATTTCAGAGCGTGGCCGGTCTTCACTTTTTAATCCTGGATTATACACCCGAGACATTCCATTAGCTTCCCTCTGTACGTGCCTCCTGAAGATAGTGGAGCTAAATAAGCATTTGCCGCCATGCCATTTCTTTTAACTTTCAGCGGCCGAAAACAAGGGCTACATTATGTGGTTGTGTCAAGTATTTAGCAGTAAATATCCAAGAAGTGCACTGGCAGACATTGAGAGATGCGTAACAGGGACAAAACTACAACAGCACTTAGGAATCTGTTTGTGCATGCAGCTTATTGTCGATTCACACATGCACTGAAACACCTGACGTATGCCGGTGCCTCGAGGTGCCACGCACATGTAACACTTAAGTTATTTCCTTTCTTCCCGGTGTAATGTTCACAGCAACCCTATAGATTTTGCAGGTGCGGCAGCCTGTCAGGTGCGCGTTGTCGCGTTAACTGCTCCACCAGCAGAAGAGAGGCCGTTACTCTCTACACGCCCCCCCCCCAAGTCTCTAGACAAACCCAGCAGCACACACACTGCATGCTAAAAAGCCTCGTCAATATTCATGGGGAGTTGGTTTTTTTCCGATGCGAGCGTAGTCAGACTCCCCGCTGAGTTTCGCGGGGAGGGGCTGTGCGATTCACGGCACCGGTGACTGAGGAAGGGGGTGCACATGAGTGATCCCGATGACGGCATGTTTAAAAATAGTTGCATGCCGTCATGCGGAACAAGCCTCGGGGTGGGTGGGGGGATCGGAGGGGGTGAATGGAGCAGTGTGTGGTTTACTCTTCACTCACTCTCACTCTCTCTCTCTCATGTTGTGGATCAAGGTGCCAGTATTCCCAGCAAAAGAATGAGATCACTCTGACTGGAGGCAGGCTGTCAAAGCTCCTCATCGTCTTGCAGTGTCTTCCCCGCTTTGGTGGTCCATGCTGGCGTTTTGTGTATCAAAACAGGCATTTTGATGCACAGTGACTCGTGTGAGATGAGATGCATTTTACTCATGAGAACACAAATCATCAGCAGAGGATGTGTTGACGTAACTGCTCAGATATGGGAAAATGGCAAAACGGCTCGTAATGAAGTCTGATGGAACAATAAACCAGTGGTGGAAAACAACACACATTTACATGTACATTTACTCAAATTATGAGCTGAAGTACAAGTTTAAGCAAAGTTTTTCAGATTTACGCCACTTTAACCTCCTACTGTAGTCCCGTATATTTCAGAGTAAGTAATTTAGGTATAAGGATGTGTTGCGCTTTTCGATATTTATGTGGTATAAGCAGTTCACCAAAGATATCCTTCCCTCTTAAACTTCTCTGGTAGGTTCATTAAAGTAATTGTTTGAGGTTCAAATGGGTAAAATTATCAAGCACGGGAAAAAAATGAAAGACAAATGGATCATGCCTCACATTTGTGTTATGACCCTATGAGGGCCCATCCCCTAATTTGGGAACCACTGGATTGAGCTGACAAACTAGCCTCACCTAAACCAGCTACAACATAAAAATGCTGCTTACCCATCAGTGCATCAGTATTAGCAGTTTCTTAATATATGTAATAATTCATTTCAGGGACATTTTGATGTCTACTAGTTAGTTTTAAGTTTGGTTTGTTAGAGTTGGTTCATAATTGTCCATTGCCTTTGAACCAAGACTAAGTCAGGTATAAGGTATCAAATAATACCTTGCTCTGGTTTTAAGTTTATAGCCGCAAATCCTGCTAAGTTAAAGAAGCTTACTAAGCTAAGGGCATCAACATTAGTAAAAGCAAGGTTCAAAGATTAATGAATGAATAATGAATTGTCAACACAACACAGGTTTGTACGGCAAAATGTAAATCATAGTCCCTTCATGCTGAGGGGAGGATGAGCTCAGGAGTCTCACAACCTAAGGAAAGAAGCTACTCTGCAGTCTGTTGGTATGTTCACTGACACTTGGTATATGGGTACCAACGATATTCTGGGTGGAGAGCGTTCCTGTCCTGGGCCATGCACAAAGCGTGCTAATTTCCAATATTTCCATGTCTCCAAGTCTCTCTCTGCCAAAAGAGGAACTTGTATTTTGATCATCCTGATCATGATCAAGTCACATTTAGTTGTACTTCGGAATTAGACCAGATATGTTTGATCTGATTTTAAAGTTAGAACACTGGATGTCAACATCAGTGTACAGGAGACTGTCCTCCCAATGAGAATTAGTTCAATGAGTTCGTTCGAGCCCTCCCTTTCACTCGGTTTGCGGGTGAAAATTGATGAAACATGTCCCAAGAAGAAGAAATACACTTCCACGGGTTATTTTCCGATATCCCTTCATTTTTCAAAGCCTAATGCTGGCAGATATGCCACAGGACTTATGACGAGAGCAAAGGAAATAAAGGCATTACAGAGCGAGTAAGTCTGCAGATGAAGGGAGGCTGTGGTGGATGAACTTGACAACAAAATATTGAACTTTACCACAGGAGGCCCACGATCGTTTCCCCTTTTTTTTTGACAAACAACATGGATTCTTTTAAAGCACGGCCCTGATCGTCCCGTAACCTTAACCACGTGTTTATTGTCGTAACCATGGCCACCAAAGTCCTCTGACCTTAACAAAACAGTCATTTCAACCCACACCACGTCGTTTCCCTGACCTTGACGAAGCATTTATTTTAGAACCCAAACCACACTCGTTCCCTCACCCTGAACAAGGAGGAAACCGAACCTTAAACCAGAGGGTTGTCGCATTATAATAATAATACATTTTTCAACAGTGATTTCACAAGGTTTTCTAAGAAACAGACACATTCTGATGTCCTCCTGATTGGGACAATCTAGAGGGCATTCATGGTTGTCTCATACATTTGATTGGGATAACACCCTTGAGGTCTCAGTAAGCTTCAATTTGGGTGTTTTTGGATCATCCAACAGTGTCTGAAACCCACTTTCTGACAGTAGAAGTGGACGGGGCTGGTCCGCATGGTTTGGCTAGGTGCACAAAGGTGTAACTACTTCACTGTTAGTGTGAGATACATCATGCCACTACAGAGGCAGAGGGGTTTTTTGAGTATTTCCATTAACAGGTGTGAACATTTGTGCCTTTGGAAATGGATGGAGGACAAATTGTACCACACAGTTCGTTTGAAGCATGCTGAACCCTTTACTCCTAAACCGAATTTGTAGCGCAACATTTTCAGCCATCTCCCTGCTCTCATTTTGTGCCACACAACAGATCTCGCCAAGCCAATGATCTGCTCCAAAGAAACTAAGATGTGGCCATGCCATTGCTCTGAACTCTCGCAAATTAACCTACGATTTAAATGAGGAAGAATTAAAAATCCAACAACAGCCCCTCTCCTGTTAGTCAGGCTCTGAGAACAACACTAACATCATGCCAGGAAATTGCAGGCCACAGTGGGTGCTGGATCCAAGTATTTATGGATCATCGCCTGCCTTCACGTGCCAAATAAAGAACCAAACCTGCCAGTTCTTTTCAAAATGGACAGTATCTACACTGAGCATTCAGATGAGGACACAGAACCATCAAGTCTGTGACAATGCGCATGGCTTTCGGTAGAAAATTGTGTTCATGTCAGGATGAAGACAGTTGAAATGCATGTTTTATTACTCGATACTTCACCATTTCAAAAGATGTGACAATTCAAGAGAAAATGATTGCTGGCTTTAATAGGATTTCTGTTATCAAGTTTGTTAAACCATGTCCTCAGAAATTAGAAAAAATTCAGAAGGCTGCCATCATCTGTGTTCATTTTCAATGAGGAAGTGAAAAACGAGCTAAAAGAGCATCCCTTTTCCAAAATGGATAGATTGCATTCTGGCAAGAAAGCCTTAATTTGTCAATACTTTTTTTTTATTGGAAATCCATGTGCAACAGAGCATGGAACTGAGAACAGTGCCAGTGGGAGCGGGCGGCCAGCGCTGACCAGAAATGTAAATTGGCGGTCTGAATGCACGGGCCAGGAGCGCTGTCAGCTGCACTCCTGCAAACAGTAATAACTCTCTACAATCACACCATAATGATATGCTTGGGGTCCTGTTAACTCTGCATGTAATAATGGTCTCGCTCTTCTGTGTCTGTTAACAGAAAAAGATGGCAGCCGTCGTACAGAGCGGCCCCGGCGTGTGGCGGGGTCTATGGCGGCGACGAGGGTCACACTGGATCATTATCCTCTCCATTAACATCCCAATTACACACCTTCGCCTCGCATAAAGAGCGGGCAGATATGCGCCGCGACCTTTGTTTGAGCCATTACTCTAACCGCTGCCCAGCCCCTCCTCTGTAATTCAGAACCACAACCTTGAACCCCCTCGCACCGCCGACCGCTTTCCACTCCCCCGCCATCTCGCAGGCTCCCCCCGACCCTCACTACCTCTGTGATCCTAACAATAGATGAAGGCTAAATTACTGTGTCATAACATCACATAGATAAACAAATGTTCAAATTTGCTGCGGGTTGTACGACTTGATGGCTATCTTCGAACTCCAAGGATTGCGGTAGACCGTGTGTCTATGCTCAGTGAGTAGAGAAGGGGGAATAGAATTTGGACTATTTCTGTGATCTCCCACCATTACGACCATATTGACACAGAAGTTTTATCACTTAATTGTAGCAAAGTCCAATGGAGCAACTCATGTTACTCTAAGAACATTTGACAATCGTTTTGCTTGGTTCAGGTGTAGTTAAGCTAAGTTAATTTAACTAAGTTAAGTAATCTGCCCTTTTTTTTCAGGCTTAATTATTCTAGTCAGTAGAGGTTGTTTTTTTCTGCCTCTGTTTAAAACCAGTTTAATACAGATTTTGTCTTTTGATTTCAGAAAGTTATACATGTTTTTACAAAATGTTAAGATTGTATTTGTTTAGACATGGAATGATGGCGGCTGGTGAATTTGTTTCAATTTGTTGTTGTTCTTGGTGGTGTTTTTCTTTTATATAAAAGCTCTTTGTCAGATTTGCTATAACCAGATGTATCAAAGCACCCTACTGGTGCATCACACAAGTCTACTTAAATATATTAATACCCACAGTACGATATGTCTCATATGGTTTTTCCACAAAAAAGACTAATTAACTCATCAAAATGATCTACAAACTCCCAGGGCCCTGCTTGTCAAACCATCAGTCCAAGAATCTTAAGACTTCATATATGACAAGAAGAACAGCAGCAGCAAAAAAAAAAAAAAAAACTATTCAAGAAGCTAGAAGAAGCAAATGTTTGATATTGTAGCTTAAAAAATCAGCACTCCTGACTTCTTCAACCACGTGCTCTCTCAGAACTGAGAGTTCATTCTGTGCTGCTGTCTTAGATGTTCTTGTACTGCTGCATCTGCCGCTACAAAATCCACCACTCTTATGAAAACAGTTGGAGTTTCTGAGCATTCACTTTCATCATTCTCAAGCAGGGCTCGCTCAATCTCACCACAGTCTATAATTTCAGACGAGATGTGCTGTTTTAGCCAGCCTCCTCGTTGTCTTCAGATCCCTGTCCTGCAGCCTTCATCAAGCTGAGCAGCAATATTATCTCTACCAAACATGCCAAGAGGCATTTTCCTTATTTCCCATGTGGCTCTTAGCTTGTTCATGCCTTTTCACTTTTTCTGCTTTAAATCAGTCTTAGCGGACTGGGTCCATGCAGTGGTTCGGTTCCTGCGGTTTGATTGTTGCGTCCCTTTTTGCATTGTGTCATTTATTGAGTCTTACTGTATGAATGTTACAGATGTGTACTGATGTATTGTTCATGAAAATGGTGGACACCCCAGGAAGAGTAGACTCCTTTTAAATATAGAATCTAATGGGGAGCTAAATGTAACTGGCACAGAGTTTGGAACGCAACCCTAGTTGATAGAACATGAGACTCTTGAATTCAGGGTTGTGGGTTTGAGCCCCACGTTAGGCGCTATGGTTTTAAAGTGCCCTGTCTGCTTTCCCTTTCGTGTGTTGGACTGGTGATGGACTGGCACAGACATACAACATAAAGTGTATCGAATCTGTGAGTATCTGTGGTTCATGTAGGATGCAGTTCAACAAATCAAATCAATAAATACACTGTAAAATGCTCACAAATACTTTATGTCACCAAAGAAGGACCAATAACTTGTGAGGTATAAAAACCTTCTATAGTCTTCTTTATCTAAATACTCTTGGTGAGAAGTCTGGAAACTACTTATCTCAATTACCAAGAGCCCAAGGTGAAGCAATCCCAGACACACTGATACAGAAGTTACAATAAATTTGAGGCTATTGACCTGAAAATCCAACAAGAACCCAACCAGCAAGTGTTTTTTTTTTCCATTTTTTTTTTCCAATTCATGAATACAAATGAATCGTTGAAATTAGACCTCTTCTGTCTCAAAACCAGCCCAGCTAGCTCAGTCGGTAGAGCATGAGACTCTTAATCTCAGGGTCGTGGGTTCGAGCCCCACGTTGGGCGGTGGTGTTTTAGACTGTTAAGCCAACTAATCAGATCACTTTGGACTTGATGCGCTGGATTGGACACAGTCTGACTCGGTCAGCGTCCGGTGAGCCCAGGATCTCTGTCTTTGCTGATGGGTGCTGTTCCAGAGTATGTTAGCTTCGATTCATACTGCTAAACTGTACAAGACATGCATGAACCCATGATAGGCGCTGTGGTTTTGGAGTGCCCTGTCTACTTTCCCTTACATGTGTTGGACTGGAGATGGATTAGCACAGACATACAACATGAAGTGTCTTGAATCTGTGGTTCACGTAGGATGCAGTTCAACATCACTAAATACACTGTAAAATGCACATAAATACAATATGTCATCACAGAGGGACTCATAACTTGTGAGGTATAAAAAACTTCTGTAATCTTCTTTATCTAGATACTCTTGGTGAGAAGTTTGGAAACTGCTCATCACAATTACCAAGAGCCCAAGGTGAAGCAGTCCCAGACACACTGATACAGAAGTTACAATACATTTGAGGCTATTGACCTGAAAATCCAACAAGAACCCAGCCAGCAAGTGGTTTTTCCAATTTATGAATACAAATGAATCGTTGAAATCAGACCTCTTGCATCTCTAAAACAGCCCGGCTAGCTCAGTCGGTAGAGCATGAGACTCTTAATCTCAGGGTCGTGGGTTCGAGCCCCACGTTGGGCGGTTGTGTTTTACACTGTTAGGTCAACTAATCAGATCACTTTGGACAAGATGCGCTGGATTGGACACAGTCTGACTCGGTCAACGTCCGGTGAGCCCAGGATCTCTGTCTTTGCTGATGAGTGCTGTTCCAGAGTAGGTTAGCTTCGGTCAATACTGCTAAACTGTACGAGACATGCATTAACAGAAATGGTGCCAATGAGGAAGCAAAGTGCACGAGTGAAAACTGTGACAATAATGTATTTGTCAAAACTGACTTTGTTAAACAATAACCGTGACTACATCTCTCTACAAAATATTGAGCCCACATTAGGCGCTTTGGTTCTGGAGTGCCCTGTCTACTTTCCCTTTTGTGTGTTGGACTGGAGATGGATTGGCACAGACATATTGACCTGAAAATCCAACAAGAACCCAACCAGAGAGTGGTTTTTCCATTTTTTTCCCCAATTTCTGAATACAAATGAATCGCTGAAATCAGACCTCTGTCATCTCTAAAACAGCCCGGCTAGCTCAGTCGGTAGAGCATGAGACTCTTAATCTCAGGGTCGTGGGTTCGAGCCCCACGTTGGGCGGTGGTGTTTTAGACTGGTAGGTCAGATCACTTTGGACAAGATGCGCTGGATTGGACACAGTCTGACTCAGTCAACGTCCGGTGAGCCCAGGATCTCTGTCTTTGCTGATGGGTGCTGTTCCAGAGTATGTTAGCGTCGGTCAATACTGCTACTGGTACTGTGATTTCACAATCAACCTAAGTGTATATGTTACCAACCTGTGTAATCATCTGACTGCTAATGTTCCAGTAATGAACCTGGCTAGTAAAATGTCATCATAACTAAATAAAAAAGATGGTTGAAACTACAGAATCAAATGGAAAAACAGATTGTTTTTAGAAAAACCCTTGAAAAGAAAAAAACACTGAGGTCAAATAAGTTGCTCCGACTGTGTTTGATGCAAACACATTGTGACTACTGAGGTGGCACTAAGTCCACAGTTTAGACAAAGCTGCTTTCTGGCATGAACATTACTGGAAAATCTGTGCAGGGGAGGTGAATAATAAACTACTTGCTGCCTTAATTACTGTTGCCAAGGTGCCCCCTTTGCAGAGCACTTAACCCCCAGTTGCTCCGGCGAGCTGCTCAGTGGCCAAACAGTAAAAAAAAAAAAATCTGGGCAGGTCCCAGGTGTAAATGGGTGCAAACGTGAATACAAAACAGGACGTCGGAGGGAAAAGAGCATGTGCGCTCGGTCGACATCCTCTGAATAAATAGAGATTAATGAAAAACAATCTTTCCATTCCACTGCCCTCTTCCAGCCTCCCTGCCTTCCTCCACTCATCTTTTCCCTTCTGACACTCTTTTTTTTTCGCCCCTCTTTACCCCCCTCTCCATCAAAAAGCTGCTTTACATGTATGAGGTGCTCACAGTGTGCACCGTGATGAAAGAGGCAGAAATATATAGCGGAGGGACATGAGCCTTGAGCACACCTATGGTACCGCCGGATCATTCCCATAATTCAACACCCCACCCCTTTCCCTAGCCTAGCACCCCCCCCCCCCCCCCCCCCCCCACCACCACCACCACCCCCATCCCATTCCACCCCCCACTCCCTGCAACATGGTGCTACAGCCATAATGCAGCGACAATAGAAGGAGATGGTTTATTTCACGTGCCATTTCCAACAGCACAGCAGTAATGAGGAACAACATTAACATTTTGCTGACATGTGTTCCTCTCCCCCCCCCACCCCCACCCTCGATGGGCATTAGCCTCCAGTTTGCTGCGTGGTGCTGTTGGTGTGCTGTATTTCATCGTTCCGTAGTGAGTCAAACGTTACATACCCAATGCACCTGATTTCCCTAATGGCAGGAGAGTGTCCTGCGATACTGAGATTAGGAAAGAATATCCGGACAAGTATAATTTATGACAGTATTTCCATGTAGAGCTGCAACTAATGACCATTTGTGACCATTTTTTTTTTGTTTTAATTAATCAACAATTCATTTAGTCTGGATAAATGAAATAAAATAAGGAAACTGCTCATCACAATTACCAAGAGCCCGAGGTGAAGCAATCCTAGGCACAGATACAGAGTTTACAATAAAATCAAACACACAAAGAGGCACGATACGAAATAGCACGACCACTTGTTACAGAGTACATCTATGGTACATTACGGTTTTGTCGCTATTACTTTAAACAACAATGTCTGAGTACCTTTTCCACCTCCACCAGACTGTGCTTGAAAACACAAGGCTAACACAAGGAGACTTGACATAAAAGGCATGGGTATTTCCTCGGCCTCGTGAGGGACGTTATCACTTTGCATTATGGGAAGCGTGGTACACAACATTCTTATTAGCCTGATAGTGCATCCTAGGAGCTAAATGTCAGCCGCAATTGGACTTTAAGTACATCTGAGGGGGTTAAATCGACCAACAAAAACCTCCCAAAATATAGAATCTGTAATATTGAAAATAAATTAGTAATTAAAAAAAAAAACAATAACAGTTATCATATAGCTGGTAGAAAATAGGAGGGCGAGGTAGGTCTTGGTAATATCAATGCCATTGCTTAACAAGACAGCAGTAGTGTTATTATTTTGCCAGTGCCATGAAAAGTGGCACCCTTGGTACTAAGCAAGGCTGCCTCTGAATGGACGGTCTGGGAGAGGGAGCGGGAGGCTTTGGTACCTCCCATAAAAAATAGATGAAACCGGGCAATCTTTGAAAGAGTAATTGGGTCCCTGGTGGCTGCCTTGCCTTCAAAATTCCACCAAAAAGAAAAAAAAAAAATCAAGCCAAGCAGACACCACAGAGGGCTTGTAGGACACGTAAGGAGAGAATGGACAGTGGGCGCGTGCCGCTCCAGTGAAAAGACAGACACTTTAAGGAGGTGGCTGGCGGGAAAGCGCTCTCGTTTTTTCCACCCTTTCACACACTTGAGCAGATTTTCTTGTCTTTGTCCGAAATATATATATATATATATTTTTTTTTTTTAACAATCCGTCAGCTCAAGAGCCGCTAATGGCTCCTCAGTGTGACGGCCTCCTGACTGGTCCGAGAGCAGCTGCTTTGTGTGTTCGTGTGTGTGTGTGTGTGTGTGTGTGTGTGTGTGTGTTGACTGTTCACATGTGATGTCACCGTGAATTCCATTTGAGCCATTTTCCACACAAAAGAGGTTACAGAAATCAATCAGGTGCTCCACCTCTCGTTGCCGGTTTTAATTACTCCGACGGACGGCGGTGCAAATCAGCGGCGCGCTCGCTGAAATGCTCACGCCTGCATTCTGACAAATGGCATCAGTGGTAATTGCCTCCAAATGAGCAAATTAATGGACACGAGCATCAATATGGGCGCGGGAGAAATGTCACGGCTCACAGGCGAAATATGGGAGAAGTGTTTGCTGTGATTTTTCAAACGACGGGTGTTTGCGAGGGTGAGATAACGTCTCCAAACAAATATCTGTTCATTATACTACTTCAAGATCGCTGGCGCTGAACAGCTTCAGCTAAAAAGAAAAAAAAGGAAAAAAAGGAAAAAAATGCAATAATCTTTCATTAGATAGCGATTTACAAAAAATAAAAAGCTAACATTAGCGTACTGATCCTTTTTTTTTTTTTTTTTTTTTACCATTCCTCCTTCCTCTACAGTCTGACAACACATTAAGCTCCTCACTCGATGCTCCAGCACATTAAGACCCCTCCGTCAGTTCTAACATTATCAGGCCCTGGTGGTTTCATCCTAATGGACGACGCCCTCAGGCTGCTTTATTTGACAGATCCATAAACACGTATCCTGTGGGCAGGAAATAAAGCACTGTCAAGGCTGATCGGAAAAAAAAGGTGATGACGGCTCGGTCATTAAAGAAGGCATCCTGGAACACTTAGTCCACGGCACTGAGTGTGGCAAAAGCCAGCGCAGGCATTAATGCATGTTAGATGCAGATACTGATATTAGGAGGTGAAAGATTCTGATATGAATATAGCTGCTAATATACACAGTAACAACTTAATCTTAAGAATTTAATAATCATAAATAACCCAACCCATATTTTTCTGCATTATAACCTCGAAAACAAACAGCCTTTTCATATCGTTGCATATCAGCCAATATATGCCCCAATACCAACATACCTGTTGGCCGATATGTGCCGATGAAACTGACAGCACCACTGTCAACTTACACCTCCTGCACAAATGCATCATATAATGTTTTGTTTTTTATTTGCTCAAGTTTAAAGATATCAAACGCTGCCACCCCCTCAATACAGCTGAGGTTAATGGATTTCTTGTGTTTGTGGCACTCATTAAACGACAACTTCAAGATTCAACAGCTGCTTTGCTTTCCGGACACAATGTGCCGGAACCCAGCGTTTATAGTTCACACTCGCTCAAAACCTGGAAAATGTACTTGAAACTACGCTACCTCTATTACTAGCAAGTGTTTTGGATAGATAGTTTTAGTCTTCTTCTTATTTAGTATAGTACTCTTTTTCAAAATGTAAAGAGAATTTGTTCTAGTTTTCATCATTTCATTTTTTTTTCTAACTCATGACTCATTTTCAACTGTATGTCCTGTAAGCATTCTGAGTCTAATACTGTCTATCATTCATGTTTTGTTTTTGTTGTTGTATCTGCCTATAAATTAGACACATTTACATCTAACGATGAATATAAGGTCATCATTAGCAATGTGGTGAATAGCTGTTCTTCTGTTTTACTGTTGTATTTTTTTTTTGTATATCATGTTGTATACGTTGCATTTTAACATGCTGCAGGTGTCTCTTGTAAAATAAATAAATTAAGTGTGAGCAGTTATGATGGTCTGGGTAAAAAATTCTGACAGTAATTCAGCAAAGATTTGTCAGATTAATGTAAAAGATGGCGCAACAAGGTTAAACATTCACAGCGAGAGGGATTAAACACCTCTCATAACACCTTCTAACATCCATGTGACAACCCGATTATCTCAGTCATCATCTCTTACGGACTAAGACAATAAAATCTGGAGAATAAAACATTGGACGGGCTCGTTTCAAGTCATTTCAGAGATTCTTCTCATCGGATCAGTCAATAAAATCTTTCTCTCTCCTCTCAGTTTAAAAACCCTTGTCAAAGCACAGGAATAACCTGACAGACAGTCTCGGAGAATAAATTAATATGCCGAAAAAAGCTCCGAATAGAGAATGTGAGAATGAGGCTCTGTCAGATGCCAAAAGGCAGGAAGCAGAATTTGCTCCCTAACAATGTTTAGTCATGGAAATGGTGTGAACAAGTCGCCTCTGTCTAAAGGAAGAAAAATATAATGTCACGTTGACTTCCTTATGTCTAATCAGAGGGGATATATTATGCGTTTTTCCTTTTCCTTTGGTGCATTATGGCCTTTTTTGGACACGTCACACGTTGAAGACACCTTGTTTGTTGTCCGGCCTTTTGCTCCCATAACTTATCTACATGACTGCATAGCACAGCAGCACCTCCAGCACCTCTACAAGCAAAGACAACAGCACTTTTGCAGGAAATTGATTTTTCTCAAGGAGCCGCAACGTGTCGGGGTTTGTAAGAGTGAAACCGCTGGATACTTTTAACAAGATGGGGGCCAGTACAAAGAACAGGGCCAAGCACAGGGGCAGCTGCACAGAGTCTTCATCTTCTTCCATCTGAGAATATCGCAACCTGCTGGTGGATTTACTTTATTTCATATCTAAATCAGACAGAAATGATCTCAAAATGACTGGAAAACTATTGAACAGTGTGCGCTTATACTCCAGTCCACACTCCGGACATAGTGAAATGGATTCTTCGAGGAATATCATGTTTTGTTTTTTAACATTAAAGCATGTAAAAACTTCTCAGATAGCTTCCGTACAAAATGAATCTGAAAAAAAAAATGGTCTTAATATTCAGGAAACATTTAGCACCAGCAAGTCCATTAGAAGAGCAGCAGACTACTGCAGATAAAACACCAACTCCTTCGGGAGAACTTTGGTGGAAAGCAACTTTCGTTGGTTCCAGCACACAACCAACGCCCATCATAGCCTTTCTGCTATACCTACTATGGTGTACAGATGCTGTGATGTTCCTTGCTGAGGCTGTGGGGGGGGGGAGCACTGCAAAAAACACCCTTTGTATTCCTGCTGAGGGAGCAAACACCATCGCTTTTAGGAGTGACGTCCAGATTGACAGCCACTGATCTCAGCACCAGCTTGGAGGTGGCTGTGAAGGGGGGGGTCTCTATAGGCTACTGTAAGCTCATTTTGTCCTTGAGAGGATAGTTAGAGGGTACAATTGGAGACTATAAAGTGCTGTGTAATGATTCTGTCCATTCCCATATCCATCCAGGCCAACCCACCCAGCCCTGCCCCACTACGGAGCCCTCAGACTCCTCTGCGAGATGCAGCAGCCGAGGGCAGCTGGGTCCTGTCTGGACGGGCGCGCGGCGGCAACTTGCGCTTAAAAGTCCGGCACCAGTTTTGGCAGAAACAAATATTGTCCATCATGTGGAGGTCAGCGGTGTTAGATCTCGGGCGCCCACAGAAGGAAGCGGGGAGACGGGGGGGTGGGGGGGGGGGGGGGGGGGGGACAGCAGAGCCCGTTCAGCATGGGAGTGTGCAGTGTAAGCTAAAGCAGGAGGACAGCTGTGCTCTGTGCTGGCTGCAGCTGACAAACATGTCGGGTCATTAGGGCACTTTCATGCTTAATCAGGGCTAACGCCAGGAATACACCGGCAGGAATGCGTCACACCTCATAGGGCGCAACGTGGATGCTGAAAAAAAAAATCCTCTGCACACATTTTCCTCTTTTATTCAGGCCAAATAATAAAAAATAAAAAAAATAAAAATTCTTTGTCTTGCTTATTTTGTTAATGTGTTTATCGTAAAGACACAGCCCGGCATGCAATGTCAATGTTATGCATTTTTGAATAAGCCACAGCAGGGTGCAGCTCTGCTGATTCTAGCAGGCTGTGCACCACGGGCTGCTGCAATCCAACCAATACAATCTCATCACACAGCCAGAGGAAGAGGACTGTAGCCTAAAATTGCAAATAGAAATATGCCATGATTAATAGGGCCTGTTTTTGCTAAGTAGCAGCATATGTACATGGCATATAGTCCAAAAAAAAAAGAAAAAAAAAAGTAATTTGTTATACTCAGTGAAAGACAATGTTGCTCCAATAACAGTTTGATCGCTCTGTTCTCTGCTGGTAAAGGAGTGTATCATTCAGGGAACTCTAACACAAACACAACACCTGCAGTGTTTCCATCAGTTCCTGTGGCTGCCAGCACAAACAATAGAAAGCAGAGGCGCCCACTCGCTTTCGTTTAATTTGCTATTTCAAACACCTCATGAACGCTTAATAAATAGATACAAAAGCGCTTAAACATTAGCAACAAATACATATGCATTATTTCACATTACACTTTGATATTTACTCACAAGTTCAAACACGGACGACAGAACGTGTGCGTTGGCAGATACTCTGTGGGCATCTACATTTACATTTTAGCTCCCATCAGTTGCTCTGGATCGATGCTGTTGTTCCGCTGGACTGGACAGTGATACTCTGACCTCTGTGCTGTGAACCACAAAAAGCTAATTGTTCCCCCGCTGTGCTGTGAGTACACACTTTTCTTTCAAATTGACTTGACGTGACTCTCGGCTCTCAGCAAGCGTGCAGCAGTTCGGTGGTCTGCCGCTCTGTCAGCGGGTGTGATGGTGGTCGTATGTTAATGTGTTGCCACGCGTGTGTTTTTACAGCTCGTATGATGGATGGCATTTGCAAATGTTTTGTGTGGCCTCCGGCTGTATAAACACGTGATTTGTCTTCTATAAATGCGTGCAGGAGTCGGGTCGACGTTTCGCCGACAGTCTCAAGGATGTGGCTTTTACACCCTTTTGAGTGCCCGGTGTCAGTGCCTCGCCTCCGCTCCGCTGACAGGGAGCAACGTTAGCGTCCACAAACGTGAACTTGGCGACCGGCTTCCACCACAACACATCCCGCCGCTTTTTCTCGCTATGTCCCGCCTTATCCTGCCCCGGATTGGTTGCTGGCGTGAGATCGCTTAGGGTTAGCGTAGGTATACCACTGTAAGCCAGTCAGAGGCAGAGTGGAGCGACAGAAATAGGTACCAGCCAATCAGGGGCAGAGTATGCCGGTCTTAAAAAGCAGTGTTATCCATAGTCATGAGACTCTATAACAATGAGACAAAGGGTGTTGCACATATGCATGAACTCCCCAACTGGTAATCTACAATTCTATGAATGATATTCAATGATATTCCCAAAGGAGAGGATTTGAAGTTTGCATCTGGCTGCCCCTCTATTGGTCCCCTGTTGACAGCAAACTGCTGGTGGTGATAAGATCGTGATGGATACTATGACATATCCAGAGCCGCCAGACTGCTATCCAAAATTATTTTAGGCTCTCTGGTCTCGGGGGGGCAGGGGAGGATGATCGAATAAAGGAACTCCAGAGGATCAAGAAGTGCATACCCTCCGTCTATCTGAACCACCCTCCCACGGATTTTTGGACTTAATCTGATGGCTAATCCATTTTGACTTGACTGTACAGAGGAAAGGATCAATAACCCGGGCAAATTGGGAAAATAATTGTGCCGCTCAGCGTCAGGTTATGATCAATTCACCTTGACACGACATGACTGGCTGGCAGAGGGAGAAACGATGCAGTGAGGAATGGAAGTGACGTCAACAAAGGTGACGTCTGAGGAGTCTCTGCACAGCAGCACGAGTGCCTGAGTCACCAACTCTGACTGCTTTAGTGACGGGAAGTAGGAAATACCCTGTGGACCCCGATCAGGAGATCAGTTAGCTTACGTAGTTTTAGCAACTTCAGAAAAGACCGCATGATAACAATAAACTGTGGTCTATGCCTCCAGCAAGAAACCGCCATCAAAAAGCCAATCATAGCCACAAATAATTCTCAGAACAGCACCAAACTTCAGCAACAGTACAAATAGGGTCCCAGCACATGGTTTGAGGCATCAAACATCTGCTAGCTTTGCCAGAAAGTGAACACAACTCACCACTCTCCTGCAGCAGCTCGCTCGTTGTGGAGAAGCCCTGACGAGTCGATTACAGAGTACAGTAGAGTTCCGCAGCTCAAGGATGAAAATGTGTATTATTACTCCATGGAAATGCAATCAAAGTTCATATGTGTCTTGCCTACCAGTTTAGAACAGTTATTATCGAGAGCTGACAGGGAAAAGAACGGAATTGAGCATTTCTAACTGCACTCGGTGATCGACTCATTCCTTTAAGTAGGGAAATACTGATAAAGCTGATGATAAAGAAGAAAAGTCAGGGGATTACCAGAGTTACTGCTGTGAGGTTAAATTAAGGGTAGTATGAATGTTCATGGCACGGAGTCCAAAAGTTGTTGAGACATTTCCCTCAAAGGTATTAATGTCCATCTCATGGTGGCACTGTAGGAAAGGTCAGGAGGTCACATGTGACATATACAGACATGTGACATATATTAATATAGTTGTCATTTGTCTTACGGGAGATTTTTCGGCAACAAAACTTGGTTGGATGAAAAAAAAAACACTGTGGTTTGGGTTCAAACAAGGAACCTAGGTAACTTAAGTTACATATGTTTGTAACGGGATTCATGTTACATGCATGATGTGAGTTAACAACATTAGTTAAAATAACAAATTTAGCTGTTTTTTGTTTTCATACTCGACATGAACAGTTGTTTATTAGACCCATCTATTAACCCAGCCTCCTTCCTATGCAGACTTCCTTGCTCGTCATACAACATCACCTGACTTCCTCTTTTGCTGCCATAATAAAGACTACTGCCGCAAAAGGTTGCCGTTTAAAAAGACTTCAACATGGGTCATGATAAGCTCCTTTCATAGACTAACACTATGGTTGTTTTTTTATGATGAGGACTGGCCGGAAAAATCTTTTTTTGTATTGTGTGTGTGTGTGTGTGTGTATGTGTGTGTCTGTGTGTGAGTGTGTGCGCGCGCACGTGCATGCGTGTGTTTGGGAGTATGTGTGCGTGTGTGCAATGGCACAAATCTTTTCATATGTTTCAACATCCTGTGTCCATGTCTCATGCCTTTATAATCTTCTCACTAACGGAAATATAATGTAATAGGTTACATCCTTCTCTAATGAGGTTGGTTGTATAATAAACAATGTGTCAGATGTGGAGTCAGCGTGGTTTATTAAAAAAAAATAATAATGATAATGTAATTACATTAGGAATAAAATTACCATTAGAAGCAAAATACAAAAACAGTCTGGATCTTGAAAGTGGACTGTAAACTCTCCCTCCGTTCTATCATAATCAACTATATTATAACATGTGAGTGATATCTGGATTTTGTCAATAGTCATGAAGTCCAACTGCAAACACACACAGTACCCACTGTTTAATTTTCTTTTGGACTGAGCCCGTTGTGAATGAAAGTAAACATCCTCTGATGAATAGCGTGCTGCTGAAAAGACGGACGATTGATTTTCTGACTTATGCACATCGTCTTGTCATGCCAACAAAGCCAAAAATATGTGTGCTGAGGAGCAGAGTGGAAACACAATCTGTGCTTCAATATGACGGGGGAAATTGCTTTCAGGACGGCATGGGGGAATGTAATGGGATAGCTCTCCTGTTGACATGCATATGGAACAATAATAAGCCATCACACGACGCGTATTGGATTCAACGCTGAATAGACTACCCGGGATAAAAAGGCGGATGATGAACAGGTAATAAAAACAATGAGCGTTAAGCTCAGCAAGAGCCTGTTATACACTTAGGTGGCATTTGCGAGGTGAGAATGAAGTGACACTACTGCTGGATGCACGTTGGCTGGTTCATACGCAAATTATGACAGAGTTGTCCATTATCCTGTTTACCATCAGGATCACAGACCTATTTCCATTATCAAAACTGATCACCGCATCACATCACATTACAATGAATGCAGTATCAGCTGCAAAGGATCGTCGGTTTAGCTGAGTTAATGCAAGCTCAAGAGAATGATAGCAGCTGACTTTGCTGTTGCCTAGAGACGGCTAAGTGATGCTTCTGCATGTGCAGGCCTCTCAAAATCAATGAGAGTAGTGTAACTAGAGTTTTCAGACCAACAAACAAAGACAGACCTGTGAGGGAAGGTTAGCGGTTTGAAAGCCTCAATCCAGCTGTTCACCTCTGGATTAGGGTTTGGCAACACGCTTGAATTTTCCAATTGGCCTGACGACGAGTAATTGCAGACATTGTGAAATTAATCCAGTTCATTTTGCCACTAGCAAACCGACTCATGACAGACTTTTTTGGTTTAATAGTATCAGCTCGGAGAAGCATGCAAGCAGTGAGTTTGCTAGCTTCCATTTTGTTGTCTAATAAATAAAATAAACTTATAAAATGTCAAGAACAAGAGTTTTTTTCCATCAATTTTCCTTGTTAAAAGAGAAAAAGAATAAGAAAGAAAGAAAAATTCAAGTTTCTCTTTTTCAGCAAGCTTAGGATAACGTTAGCTTAGCTGGCTTGTTAGCTCATCGTAAAACTCTTCATTCGAACTCGACAGAAACAAAATGAAACTCAGAAACACAGAACCATTTTGGTTGGTCTGTTGACTGTTTCAACTATCACCATCTCTGGTTTGGTCAAAATAAATTCTTAATTCAGCAAGTTGTAAGTGAACATATCTGCCTCTCCATGCCATTGCTAACCCCTTGTGCTACTGCTTTAGCTAAATGAGGGAAAGTTGGACTCCACATTTGCCCTTAGAGCTGATGTGTTTGTGCAACTGCCCAATTCGGATCTGCGTAATTTAACTGACCGTAGGAAATG
This sequence comes from Acanthopagrus latus, assembly GCF_904848185.1. Classification (NCBI taxonomy): domain Eukaryota; kingdom Metazoa; phylum Chordata; class Actinopteri; order Spariformes; family Sparidae; genus Acanthopagrus; species Acanthopagrus latus. The sequence continues at coordinate 4,991,775 of NC_051052.1, read as the reverse complement.
TCACACTTTGGAGGTTTCACTCTGCAAGGCGTGCAGCTTTTTAATCCAACTGAATTTGAATTTGCACTGCGCAGCCCCTTGATGTGATCGTGTATAACTGTGTCAAAGCGTGAGAAAGCACCACTTAAAGGAGAGAAAAGCATCCTACTCATCATTCACTCTCGCCTTATTGCCTCACCGGTAATTTATAGGCGATTAACTGTATTGTGCAGCCATGAATCCAAGGTCGCCGTGGCTGTGACATGAATGAGAATTTCATCGCAATCCAGTGCAAAGGCAAAAAAAAAACCAACACACAAGAGGCACAGAGGTTCAGGAAGAAGGTAGAGAGGCTGGGAAAGTGTGACAGACTGGACAGGAAAGGTGGAGGTGAAGTGAGAGATAGCAGCTGTGACAGCCAGGGGAAGACAGGGAGAACTAAAACAACACTTAAGTCAGTGAGGGGGTTTTTTGGGCTGCTGAAAGTCCTTCACCTGCTTATAGTTTAGTATTAAAAGATCCTTATTTAGCTTTTATCCCCCTTTCCTTCAGTGTGTTCTATAGGTTCCCGTGCATTTTAAAGGTCTTGAAAGTTGAAACGGTGAAAGTCCACGCCACTGGGAGCTCCTCTCTCCCACGGCAAACACTGCTCCTGAAGTATCTCAAAACCTCGTCAGCAGTCTCGCCTTTAATTTCTTGACATCACGCTACGTCACACATTTATGACTACATTCACGGGTAGGAGCAAAGCTCACTGGAAGCTGACAACACAACAGATCTGACTGAAGACATGGTGAGTAGCGGTAGCTCAGGCGTGTGTGAGCTGACCAATCAGGGCAGACTGGATATTCTGGAGGGGGAGGGCCTTAAAGAGACAGGCGCTAAAACAGAGCGTTTCAGACAGAGGGGGAATACGGTGCTGCAGAACTGGACAGTATGTTAAGATGTAAGAAATTATGAATGTAAGAAAATGGACAATATAAGGTCGCACATGCAGTATGAACCAATCAGGATTATTATTTTTTTTCCAAACGGAGGGAAAATATTGTAAAAACACGCATCAACATAAATTCCGTCATTAAACAATATGTTTTACATGGTTTAAAAACATATTTAATTACTTGCAGACACATTTACACACTAACGCACCACGACTCCTTTTTTCCTCACCTGTTCTCTCTGTTCCCCTGTCCCTCTCCAACACACACACACACACACACACACACACAGACTGAAGGACATAAGCATGATTTTCTCTAATACACCCCCCCGCCCCTACATGCCCTCTGTCAGCTCCTCTCCCCGGCTAATCAGCTACAAGCCCATAAACATTCATCCATCCGCGGCGGCGGCACACCTGCTGCAATCTGTTGACTTTGAGCGAGATCTTTCACCTGTCGCTCGCGGCTCAGAGAAAAGGTGTGAGTCGGTCGCTTCGGAAAACCACCTGTTCTGCCTGGTTAGGTTGCACCGTGTGCCCAAATGTGACCCGTTAGGCTCAGCTGACAGCTTTCAGAGAGCCATCACAGCAGAGGTGATAGATGTTCTGATGTGGCGGTGGTATGAAGGTGTCCAACCTTTTCTCTGGACGTTTACTGAACTTCTGTGGCCATTTTTTATCCCACCTTCAGTAGAGTTTTGAAAGTTATGTTTTTTTATCATTTTTAGCTGTCTGGAGTTAGTAGTCCCTGTTATGAAAGATGACGAGCATTTTCCTTATTATTTAGATGAGTGGTTGAGTGATCAGATGGATAAATCGTTCATGGAATGATCAACGAAATTACAAATTTGATAATTAAGTGTTCAAGTCATTTGTCGAGCTTATTAAGCACAACTGCCAGCATCTAATATGTGAGGATTTGCTCCTCTCTGTTTCGTATGCTTGTATATTGAATTCCTTTGGACAAGTGGTCAAACGTCGGCATAGGCTCTGGATGAACTGCCATGTGCATTTTTTTACTTTCTTTTTCTCACTCCAGCACATTATTGGCCTACATTTTACTTCACAGATTATATTACAAGTATAGGTATAATCAGTGTATATATGTTGGCTGATAACTAAAAAGAAATGGAAGTACAGGAATGCCAAAGGCATCAAGATCTAAGCCAAAAAAAACGTCTGAAAAGATTCCTGTATCCATGTCTTTATCTGGATCTTTGTCAAAAGATAATGTGGTCTGTTCTGGGCTGAGACCCAACAGTCAATCTGAGTTTTGTGTTAATTTGTTCTGTAGTTTTTTCTTGTTATCCTGCTGAGAAACCAACAAATAAAAAATAAATAAATAAATAAAAAAATAGAAAAAAAATGCCAATCAAGACTTCCTGAATCGCTCGGTGACATGTTGAAACAGCTCATTTTGACCAACCGCCAGTCCAAAACACAAAGACATGCAGCTTGCTGTTATAAACGACATACACAACTGGCAAATATTCACAATTGAGGAGCACTGACCTGTATATTTCTTTGCCATATTTGCTTTAGAATAATGACTTAAACTGACATTGTACTGTCACAAATATGGGCCAGTTGGGGTTGCTGTATGCTGAGGTAGCTGTTCCCAGATCCCATCCAACAGCTTTGCTGCATGTTATCCTCCATCTACTGTCAGCGCTCTGCTGCAGCTTTCTGACAAATGACTGAAAATGTCCCTCTTTCTCTCTTTCAGTACACACAGTATGTGTGTGCATGTGCGTGTTAAACATTCTCTGATGAATAAATGACTAAATTAAATAATTTCAGGTCTACCAGAGAGCAAAGAAGATTTATTTTTCAAAATGTGTATCCTGTGTTAATGTTATTCTTTCTTTTTCTTACTCTCATCATATTGATATTTCTACATAACCTCAAGTGTCAGCTGGGCTCTGCTGAGGGAAAGCATACAATCAACTTGTTAATGATGAAAATAACAGCTACAGTACAGTACAGTCACACTGGTTAATGTTACATTGATGTTCAGGAAAAGGCTGTGTAGCTGCAGCACAGATGTGTGATAAATCAATAGGGAGGACTGCAACTGTGAGTCTTTATTGGGTAAATAAAAGATTGTCTACATGCAGGAAGAACAACAAATCACCACACATCAATACCCTGAACTGCAGGGTGAACACATTATCTAAATACACTTGCAGCGCTGATGCTGAAATCAGTACCAAGCTCCATGTATTGCTGTCATTTTTGTCTGCATAATTGGCAATTATGGCAAACAGAGACAATCCTGAGAACAAACACCATCAGACGCCAGTGATCAGATCCTGTTAGCGGTTACAGTGCAGCGCTCCATTGGTAATCAATGGAGGCTCAGAGGCATCCACTGATCTGCATGCAGATGGCCACGTCACGTGGCGACGGCAATCTAAAGCCGGGGAGACATGCAAACACTCCAGTGTTCAATGGTGCTGGTCAACAGCACAGAGGTGACCCAGCGGGATCGATAGCATGTTGTACATCACCTTGGCTCCGAGGGATTTGTTTGAAGTGAATTAAGAAGCTTTGGATGCAATTACTTTAAAAACACCGCCGACAGAAAAAACCCATTTCCTAAATGAGTTTCTTACGATGAGCAATGTGCTCCATGAACTCACACTGTTGCTTATTGAACACGAGAGATTTCAAGAACCTCAAAGTCAAACTTGGGTAAAAGTGAATGTGTCGTGTTAAAACATTACCTCGGTAAAAGTAGATTGTCTGTCACGGTGGGTTTTAAGGGGGAAAAACCAAAAGGTGAACCCAAATGCTGATCAGACAGGAGGTAAGATCAGGGGAAACAAAAAATGCGAGCTTTAATAAACAAAAGCTGAATCAAAAATAAATACAAGGAGACACAAAGAACATCCAGAAACATCAAGGAGCTTTGGAAAGAACAGGGACAGCACTCCAACAGAAACAATGGACCGACACAGAGAAGGAACAAACTAAATACACAGACACTGATGACGAGACGAGGAACAGGTGAGGTGAGAGGAGGGAGGAGGACAGCTGAGATAATGAGGGGAAGACACAGAGGAGAAGGCATGAAAGACACAATACTGACAGACAGGGAGAGACAGACAAGTTTCCCAGTAGATCATAATTAGTAAAAAAAACTCATTTTAAGTGTACCAGCTCCAATTCCAACTTCGATTTTTAGTCATTTAGCCATGAATATCTAATATAATAGCGAAATACTTAAGACTTTAACATGGCTGATAACCAAGAAGCAGAGAACTTCGCGGGCACATGATGGACTTGAGTCCTGCAGGTGTTCTCAGGTGTCGCGCTCTACCCAGAATCCTCCACGGAGCCATGAGGGAGCCGTGATGGACGAGACAGAGCTGAGGACCCTTCAGGAGCGCAGTGTTCCATTAGCCAGGCTGTGATGTACTGCTGGTCCCGCTCAATACACTCTCTCACACACACACACACACACACACTCACTCTTCCTGAAACCACCATTCAGGCCCGTGGAGGAGCATGATGTACCTCTTCATTCAGCCTCTACGTACGTGATTATTTGGAGAAAAAGCGAGATTTACAAACCAAACTGAGGCGGTAAAATAAAATGTACATTTGGCCTCAATAATCCACGTGCAATTTCTCAAAATGCTCAAGATTTTCCTTTACGTATAATTCCTTTAATCATTCTGATTCTTTACCGTTTTACAGCATTTTTTTTTTTTTTATCATCTTCTTTTGAAATTGTTGGTACAAGAGCTGTTTGATTTTTTTCTTTTGCATTTCTGTTTCTTACAATTGTGTTTACGGTCCCCTTCCCCGCCAGCAGCAGGAGTCCGGAGTTGTCCTTGAACGCGCCCGACCTCGCACATCTTCATTCTTCACGGGCGGCAAATCACCGAGGACGATCTGCGGCTCAATCGGCCTCCATACAGGATAGAGAGAGAGAGAGAGAGAGAGAGAGAGAGAGAGAGGGGGAAAAAAAATTCTCCTAGGCAAAAATATAACCGTCAATTCACTTACTCTCCAAGGACGGCCAAAGAAGCAGATAAGCTTTGTTGGTGCGAGGTGGCTGTTGGCTGCAGTTGGGGATGCAGCACACGCTTTTGTCTTCATGCGCATAGCTACCAACATGGTCTTGGGCCTGAGGGAACGAGTCGGCGAATGAATAAGCGAGGAGGAGAAAAAAGTGTGAGTGTCAGAGGCAGAAACAGAGAGAGGATAACAGATGATGAAAGTGCGACAAAAGGGGATGGATGCTAACTCGGAGGCATGGTGAGAATAAGTGACGGAGAGTGAAAAACAACAGGAGTGAGATAGAGAAAGTCAAGGAGAGAGAGAGAGAGAGAGAGAGAGAGAGAGGCTTTGATGCCATCTTTGTTACCACACCTCACAAGCTCTTGATGACAGCTGAAGCTGTCTTCCACTCTCAGGAGGAGCCAGCGTTACATTCGCGGAATGCATCAACAGCTGAGGCGCGGCTAAAGGAAAACAGCAGTGTGGTTTTGTTTACTATTCACCAACATGAGCCGCCGCCTCAATTAATGAGGAGCAGTCTGCTAAGAGCAGATCAGATCGGTCTGCTCGGTCCGACTTTCATTCAGCCAATAATCGACTCGGCACGTATGCTCTCTTTCACCAGCCTGCTTGGGTTTCACACAGTTACGCACATCCATTACTGCCGCCCGAGACAAATTAGCTCCGCTGAAGTGGTGGCAGGGTTTTGTTGCTTTGCTTAGGGGCAACTTAATAATGACCACAGGCATGGTCGAAGGAAAATGCACAAAAGGGGCAAAACATCGATGAGATGTTTCAACCACAGAGGGTAAAAGTGAAATCATGAAGTCCAGTGAGTCATTCGGTAGGAGACATTTTCCGGGACTGGGACTTGGGACGTCTATACTGGATTTATCAAAGTTTAAGGACACTGTAACATGTTAACTTCCTGTATATTTACTTTTTGGCATAACAGGCATGGCTTATTATGCACATTTCGCTCATATACTTTGTGAGTCATGATATGTAATTGCAGAAAACAGGGGAGAATCGGTCACAACGATCCAAGCAGCTCATTAAAGGTCATCAAGACAGTCACAGTCTATCCTCAAGGGGTGGTTACAGTCGATGGTGCATGGGCACAAGACAAATCAATCTACGCCCATCTAATGATAAGACATCTTATTGAAGGAAATGAAATTTAAATCAACATTTACCCCTGATCTTAATCAAATCTTTGAGAGATGCCAATAATGCCTCAAGGGTGGGAAAATAACAATGTTGTTTTCTGATTACTATGCTGTCAGTATGCCAGTACCTATGATGTAGCCACTACCATATTTACTCTTAATAAAAAAGAGTTTCCTTGCAAAGTTACTCCAAAATGTGTCATTACCTTATTTGAAGAGAGGAGGTTTGTGGCTGGCTTGCTCAATCTCGAGCCATTTGATCCATTACACCGAGCCCGGCTAGCTCAGTCGGTAGAGCATGAGACTCTTAATCTCAGGGTCGTGGGTTCGAGCCCCACGTTGGGCGACCTTGTTTTGAACTACTTCATACTGATCTTGGTTGCCAAAACACAGCTCATCATGGCTGGTGGTATTGAGTGATTATCATTGATCATCTCATTACAATGCAATGTAGCCTTGGGATTATTTGGGTACTGGCATTCACCACTTGACATGCACCGTCCAGCCAACACTGATGTGGACCAAGAATACAGCGTCCTGGCATGTCGCTCCTCTAATAGGCAAATGTGCCCTGCAACACCAAAAAAACCTCTTAAATGACACAAAAAAGACTGAGGCGTTGACCCGGCCCGCAAATTCCCTAGATCCCGCTATGATCAAGCATCTGTGGGATGTTCCATGGAGGCCCCGACCCCTAACCCACAGATTCCAAGGCATCCAGTACAAACCCAGTGCCAGACAACACGGGACATCACAGGGTTTGGCCTATGGACGATGCCTTCATCCATCTCCGATGGCTGACAGCCATAGACTACTATTCTCTAACCATCGTAACATTGTGTTTTAAAAGGCTCCCCACCAGAGAGCACAATTAATTGGGGCGTTCCCTCAGAGTTGCCGTAGGGCAAGAGTTGTTGTTTGCGGTATGTGGGAGGAGGAAATGAAAAGAAGGATGTTGCTGCTCAGTGCAAGATCACGTTGACACCCAGTAACATTTTTCCTGCGGGCCGCTGTTTCTCTCAGTCATGCCATTTTTTACACAGTTTTCTTAGCTTAGCTTCCTTGGCTAGTAGGCCAACGTTGTCCTACGCATATGAAGCTGAACAAATTTAAGTTATGGACAGGCGGTGGGGAGGCGAGGATGTTTTTAAACCTGGCAAAAGGATGTAAGTAGTGGGAGATGGGGACAGTTGAGACAGTTGGAGATTCATGTGGCTAAACACTGGTGAGCTAATACGCTACTGCTGCCTTGCGACAACACTGAGGGGACCTGCTGCCTCAAAGTCATAAACAACGATGCCATTGTTCATCACGATGTTTCATTGTAGACATCGTTATGTGCCGATTCTGCATACATCAGACAATCGTGGGACACAACCAGAGGTCTTTTGTCAGTGCATTGATGAATCAGAGCTGGTTTGGCGACACGAGGGGAACCAGCACAATATTAAGTAGATGGTTTTATTGTTGTGGCTGATCACAGTGTATGTCCCAACATAGCAAAATAAGAAAATACTGGCAGCAGATACACACTTCTAGTTGGTTAGTGATTACTGAGAGGGATTATCTTTTGGTGCATCTTTTTAAGCAAAGTCTTACTCATTTCTCCTTCCAGTACATTATCTGAAAACTCAAGCAAGTCCAGTTGCCTCTGATTTACCTGCGGTTTATTAATAAATATAAAGCCATTTCGGTTTTAATGTTGTAAAGTAGTAAAGTAAAGTAGAAGTAGAACGTGATGCCACTAACATAATCGTGCTACTTAGCTAACGTAAACTGGTAACATTTACATTTAATTTGACCTTTTTCTAACTGAATGGTTCAACAAGAACCGATCCTGGGGGAGCTCGGGTATTACATTTTTTTAAATCACATTTTCAGAAAGGGTTTGATTTTCTTGAGAAAAAAAACAGTTTCATCTGAGTTTTGATGACTGCCGCCCTGTGGCTCTCACCCCCAACCCTGATGAAGTGTTTTGAGAAACCGGTTCTCCAGCACGTCAAAGACAACATCCCTGCCAGCCTGGAACCTTCAGCGGCTTGCTTTCAGAACCCACGGATCCACAGAGGATGCCGTGTTCATTCATATTCGCCCTTCACCCACTCCATCCTCATGCACCTGGAGAATAAGAAGAGCTACATCAGAAAGCTGTTTGTTGACTCCAGCTCGGCATTCAACGCATTCTCACCGAGAAAAAGCTGATGTGTAAACTTTAGCAATACTCTGCAACTGGATTCCTCGCAAGCAGACTGAGTTTGGCTTCGTCCTCGATGAGCGATCAATACTCCATTTTCTGAAATAGTTGAAGCACAAAGGACTCCATCATAGTTCTGTTCTTTTAAACCCTTAAATACATTTACTTTGTAACTTTCTAGTTTGTGACCATGTAGACCTACATTGCTCATCATGATTTGAATCATTGTCTTGACTAGGGAAACTGTGCTTCAATCATCCAATCGGCGCGTGGATGTACTTTGAAGAAACCTTTTTAATGATAGAACCGCACGAACTACACCCTTGTCAAAACCACCGTAAATCTAACCATCCCGGGTTTTAATGCTTTAATGATGAGATCCAGGATCAAGGACACGGGGAGCATCTAAACCTTTGTAGTGTCCTGTTAGATGGCCATAACATGGTTTCACGGGAGGGATCTGACTTACTAAAAGAGGGGCCGCAAGGAGGAAGTAAAAACCCAGACAGAGGCAGAAAGAGCCAGACAGGCCAAAAGAAAAACAAAGCCAATTAAAAAGGAAGGTTTCGGAGACACAAAAGGGTAGGGGAGAGATGAGAAGGTTATAGAGACTGACAGAGAGAGAGAGAGAGAGAGAGAGAGTGGGAGATAGAGGCCATGAGGAACGGCGAGCGAGGGATAGATCGAGAGAGAGAAAATGAGACAGAATAAAAGGGAAAAAAACAGGACAGACAGATGCGAGGAGAGAAAGAGGGAAGGGTGAAAAAATAAAAAACAACAAAGGAGGAAGACGGATGAAAGATCGAACAGACGTTCGGGCACAGAAAACAGAGTCAGAGAGAGGTGAGCGTGTCGGACAGGAACCGGGAGGGTAGCGAGGCAGTGACACTCCGACTGCTCTGCACTGGGCAGCTCCCAGTGGCAACCAGTAACAGACAGTGATTATACTGGGCAGCTCCCGGTACGACCGTGCGATGCAATGCGAATGCGAAGAAAGGCATGGCCGTATCAGAGAATATTATTGCTCAGTGGACTTGACGAAAGCTCAGTGACTTGAGCAAACAAGAAAAGGGACATTTACAAAGAAAAAGACTCGAGCTGACGAAGAGGACGGCGGGATGTTGAAGCAGGGAGCCAGATGTGGCCGGAGAGGCGACAGCTGACCGTTTCCAGCTCGAGTCCAGACGAACCAAACTCGCTCCAGTTTGGAAGACGTCCGGGGGGGAAAGGGGGGGGGGGGCGATAATGAGACAGTCCCCATTTCCCCTCTGTCCAGACTGACCAGCCAGAGGATGACGAGAGGAGGAGGACAGGATGGCTGCGGGGGTCAGAATCGTCCAGGCAACAATTCAAACAAGCAGGAGGGGAAGCGTCTGAAGCAGCCAGCTGTGATGGAAAGCGCCTGCAGCAAGGAAACCGAGGAGCGCGGCAACATATTGTATTATCTACAGCGAAATGACCATTCAGGCTTTTTTTCCTAGACAGCAGGAGGAGGCGGTTCAAGCCTCTGGCTGTTTCAGAGCTTTCCCCTCGCATAATATTCATACTTAGACAGTCAGCTCAGGTTAATTAAAAGCCAAGGAGTGTTGTTTTAGATTCATTATGTGGCTGCTCAGAAAAGGTGTTCGGAGCTGGTTATTTTCAGTGATGTGAACACAAAAGGGAAAGCGTCTATGTGTTCGCGCACCAAATGTATGTTAATGTTACAGCCTATCTTGGCCAAGAGCATGCTGGATGAACAATTCCACCCCAGTGCAGCATAAGCTGAAAGGAAGAAGATGGAAGTGGAGTGGGGGGGGCTTTTTCCAAACCTCAGTTGCTTAGTCTGGCTGAATCAGACTCCAGGAGGTTTGGAAAGATTCATTTAGGCGAATGTGAATACAGCAATCATACTCAGGCAGGGTTTGTGTTAGCCGGCGAATGCTGGCCTTTTGCCAGCATCAAGTGTAGTTGTCAAGCAGGTGAAAATATCAACGGCCATGGTCTCTGATGGAAAATAAGCCAAATGCATAAACGAAGGAATTAATAGCATGAATAACCTAACTGCGCGTGACTTGGTGCAGATATTCTGCCAAGTCAACTCAAACACAACTTCTATTATGCAAAAGTTTGGTTTCGCCTCTGCTGCTGAGACGTTGTTTAGTCATGTGCTGTGTGTTTTACTCTCACCACATCTAATCCCAGCGCTCCCCAGGGCACTGCCAGCAATTTCTGCCAAAAAACTAATCACAATGCACCGCACGAGATTCAAAAGCTGCAGCTGCAGCAGCAGCGGCGGCGGCGCTATCGTTTGGCTCAACAGCAGTTAACTGGACTCTAAAATGTCGGCGGCGAAGCAACCAGCTCAGGGTCAGGAGAAAAGAAAAGAAAAGAAAGGGAAAAAGCATGAATGCAAAGGTGTAACAATAGGCCTGCTGCAGCTGAGGCCAGTAAGACCGCAGGAAGGCACCAAGCTTCTGCTCCGGAAGAAATGGCAGGTGGCAGGAGAAGGACTGGGCAACCAATCACACAGGGGCGCACCGCTAGAAACATGTCTCCAGCAAAGCCACTGTTGTCCTGGAGCTGTCCATTCGTGGCGGAAATGTAATCTGACCTCGACTAGAAGTCGTGGTCTGCAGGTTGGTGTCAAACGGCTCTGTTCAGTTTCCATGAAGAAGAACAAAGTGAATTTTCAGCGCACTGGCTCTGTTATAAATAGATTACTGGCTTTGCCATACAGCACGGGGGAAACCCGACAGACCCATCAACATTTATCAACAGCAAATTGAGTAGAGTCCATCCAAACCACAGCAAATGTCTCGTTTGCGTATTCATACAACACAATACACAGATGGAGAATGTAGAAATGAATGAGCGTAAATCATGGATGCATTGCATGGGAGAAATAACCGAAGTGAGGAATCTGGAAAACACTGTTGGAAAGTACACTCAAAATACAACACAGATAGAAAAACATCAATGATGGCAGACACTAAATGACAAATCTGGTAAATATCTGCAAACAGGTAACAAATACACTCATATACAGTAACTGTGAAAATGCAGAAGCCGGCGAAAGAGTACAACCAGCATAGTGATGCGGGAGAGAAAGTGGGCTGAACTGTCTGATCTGACACCATTGTGTTGCAGAGGAGGAGGAGGAGGAGGAGGGGGGCTGAGGTTGGGGGGCTCAGTTGGTGCACTGCATCTGTAGGCATGCAGTGCTCATGCTTGACTGGAGATGCTGGATGACTTCACCATTTCCTCACGTCATATCAAGTAGGTGCATGAACACCAGAAACACACACACAAACATATGCACAGGCGTGCATCTACTGTACCTCACAGCCAGATATCTTCTATATCAGGAGGGTGACTTCACTTCCTCATCAAGTAGGCTGACTTCATTCTGTGTCTCTGCCGTATTCTGCTCCCTCGACCCATCTTCCCGTCTGTTTTCCTTCATAAAATGTGTCTTTTTTTTAAACAAGGAAAGCAACAAAAGCACACACACTGTCACACCACGTGTCAGGATGGCCAAGCAGTCCTAGCCGTCAAACTGGGTAGAGAATGAGAGTCTTATTCTCAGGGCTGTGGACTTCAGCCCCACGTCGGGTGATGACGTTTTGGACCATTCTGTCCACCCGTCAAGCCACCTTCCTTTAGCTGCATTGAAATGGCGATGGATGAAGAAATACAGATTACAGTGCGCTGACTGGCATTTGTGGTTGCCCTAAGGTGCCGTTCTGGTAACCATCAACATCAACAAATACCCTAGAAGTTCATACAAAGCACACACTATTTACAACAATCTAGTTATATGAGTGTTCTCTGTCCATGGGAGTCAATGCAGCCGCAAATTGGATCCATTTTGACAGTAAGCCGTGCCCGGCTAGCTCAGTCGGTAGAGCATGAGACTCTTAATCTCAGGGTCGTGGGTTCGAGCCCCACGTTGGGCGATGTGATTTTAGAGTACTTGGTCTGGTATACTGCTAGATTCCCCTAGACAGGCTGGACTTGATATGATAGGTGGATACTGGCGGTGTATGTTGACTCTGTCTACACACCCAGAATATCTGTGTCTGCTGCAGGGTACTATTCTCTTAACTGAACTCTGGCTTTCAGCAGTCTCAGGAGCCACACTGAGGATTTACCCTCCCCTGAGAAAAGAAACTAATAGTTTCCAGTCAGTAAAAAACTGGAAACTACTGAGACTCCGGGTGGATTCACACCTGCATCTGGCTTCATCTGGACTAAAACAAGGGAAAAATGATACATCATTCTTAACCCTCCACTGTGGACCCATCTCCCACTTTGAACCATCCAGCCCGGCTTGCTCCGTCAGTAGAGCATGAGACTCTTCATTTCAGGTTTGTGCATTCAAGCCCACTGTAAGGCAATGGTATTTTGGACCACTGGTATGGTATTCAGGACGGCCAATTAACACTAACAAAAAGTTTTTTAATGCGCAACACAAACTGTCCAGTTATCATGTCACTTTCCCTTGGATGTGTTGGAATCAATGCGATGGGTTGTATGTTGACTCTGTAAGCTGACACCTGTGGCTGTCGTAGGGTGCTTTTCACTTAACTGGACTCAAAGCGCCATACGACATCAGTTCGCTGGCCAAACAGTCTGTGGCGCCACACGCGAGGATTGACACTTTCCAGAGCAAAGAGACTCGTAGTTTCCAACCATCCATGATTGTCAGTGTTCTCAGCCTGTATGCATTATTGCAGCCAGAAATTGGACCCATTTTAGAGCTACTGACAGCCCGGCTAGCTCAGTCGGTAGAGCATGAGACTCTTAATCTCAGGGTCGTGGGTTCGAGCCCCACGTTGGGCGACTTTCTATGAAAATGCTTAGTAAAAAAAAGCACTTTAGACATGTTCAATCCAACATGATGTGCTTGACTCATGAGGGGTGGACAGGGACAGAGTATGGCCTATCACCATCACCTGGAATGCAACAAATCCTGGTTCTTACAGGGTGCTGGAAGTTTAAAGAGCTCTTTAAGGGATAATGGCCTTGATCTCTCGAGAAAACATTTTTTTTTCTTCTTCAGAGGTCAAGAGGTCATTATAATGTCCTGGGAGGCTGCAGGGATGCAGTGTCTCTCTCAAAGAAGAGTCACTTCCCAGCTTAGCACACCACACTGCAACTTCTCCATGTACTGCGTTTTCTTCACACGCTTTTGGCCGGTGTCGCTTTTCCATGTTTCTTGTGCAGTCATGATTGTTTGAGGCTTTATCCTCTTCTCACAGGATATTTCTTTGCAATGTTGGAAACCAGTGCCACACACAGAAGCTTATGTAATAGAGAATCACACCGTTCTGTACTTTTAATTGATATGTAATATGCTACATTGTATATTATCATTTTCACACCTAAATTCTGAACAACACTGTGTTGTATTTTTGGTACTGTATTGTGTGTCTGTTATTTTGGCCACCTCCGCTCCTATAGTAAGCATATAGCCGGATATATAAATATGTGGACCTGTAGGTGGTAAGATGCAATACATGCTGTTGTGCTCCCGCTGTTCCGAAAATACTTGGGTCCTCGTGCGGATTAAGACAATAGTGGACGGAGCTGAGAGAGAACTGGCTGCCGGTTATTAACTCACAATTCAGATAAGCAGAGATCAGTGCTGCCTCTGCCAGCGGCGCTGAGAGGCAACAACACCAACACCTTGGCCACAAGATAAGGGAATTAGAGGGGACAAAGGCGACAGTTCTTTGGCGCAGTTTGCAAACATATTGGAGCCGTGCATGTGTCCCATTCAGGCTGTACTGTTTCCCCATCTGCACCACCACCAGGCGTTAACACACAGAGAGACGCCGGGGCATGAATGCAGGGAAGCAGCGGAGAGGGAGGGGAAAACAACGGGCGGAACACGGAGCCGTGCGCGTCCGCCGGCCTCCTCATTGAAACTCGCCGATTTCTCTACGGGTGTGACATTTCAGCCGGCGGTCCCTCGTGAAGCCAGAGCCCTGCGCTAACAGCATTTCTGCATCCGCACGGCTGGATTTCGTGTTCACCTCGCTGTGGAGGAGTGAACACGGGGGAATGGGCTCACCGAATCAGACACAGGGACATAATGATGAGAGGTGAGAGAACAAAGCGCATCTGCAGAGGGATGGACAGGAAGAGGTCTCGGTAGCCTATACGAATACACATATGAAGATGACAGTACATGGTCTAGGATGTTGCACTTGTGGAAAACTCTTGTATGTGGCTTTTAGTGCTTTCAAGCTGAATTTCCACCAAGGCGATTGTTAGCCATGCTCGTGGCCTGGCTCTAGGGATGGCAAAGCATGTTGGTGGGTCCATCTCATTTGAGTTTAGTAAAATAGCTCTGCTGAATGGATTTGTACAGATATCGATGGTGCCAGGATGATGATTCCTAATGACTTTGGTAATCTTGACTTCTCCTCTAGCGCCACCTGCAGGTCACATTTCAATTTGTCCAATTTGGTTTCTGACTAAATGACAGCAAACTACTGACATTCCCATTAATTAGAATGTTGGCGTGCTAACACACTAAACTACTGTAAGACTGTCAACCACATATACATTGCCATACACTATACCTAAATGTACTGTTAATACAGTCACTGTGATCATGTAAGCAGGCTAAAGTTAGCATTTCGCCCAAGGCGCCGCCATCCTCGTCTTGCATAGCCAAGCCACAGCCATCTCCACAGCACTGGGTCAGCACTGGTCTGACTGCAGTTAGCAATTCTCATGAATAGGTATCCAGTGGCATGTAAACACCAGCAGCCTGCATCAGGTCAGAGTCAGACAACCACCGTATTCTGACACGATGCTCATAAGCCGACTGCTGTTGCTGAAGCAAGAGGCTATTGCGTGAGAAACCAAGGCCACAAAATAACTTTTTGCTAAAGTTACATTAATTGACTTATTTAAAATCATTTTACACCTAGAAATGATCTGCTTGTTCACAGATTAAATTAGACTGAGGTGAGCAGCTAACGCATAAAAAAAAACATGTAATATTCCAAGGTGCAGGCTATGTTTAAAAACAGAATCTATTAAACTTATTGTAAAAAAAATTAGCTTTTAAATTCTTCATCACTTCTTCGCTCTGTACTCTCAGGCTCGCCATACATCATTTGCTGCCGAAATGACCCAGTTTCCCTTCAGGGATCAATAAAATGCATCTTATCTCATCGTGTGAAATTTCTCATCTCACAAGTATTGCTCCACAATGGCAAATAGCTCGAGGCACTTCGGCAGACGTTATCACATCCCAGTCACTTCCGCGGCGTCGGTGCACTCGCTGTCCCTCCTCCTCGCTCATAAAGAACAGGAGGCTGTGCATTGTTTGACCTCTGCACCTGCCTGGAGAGGGGGGGGGGTGACTGCTTGATTTGTTGGGGGGTGGGCCAGCCAAGATTCCCCGGAGCAGACAAAGCAATAAATCGCGGGGGTGAATACAACAACGGTGGCGGTGGTGTTGGTGTTGGTATGGAGGACGAGTGAGAGGAAAAAGTGAAAAAAAAAAAAAAAAGAAAAAGAAAAGAAACCGGTCCCTTAAGAAATATCAGCCTCGGAGCATCGGAAACAGTTTAGGTGCCGCCTGAATGGAAAGAAATCTAGACACCGCGACCCTTTCTCCGAGAAACGCACACACAAATATGTCTATCAGCAGTCCCTTCTGGTTCTGGGTCACGTCTCCCTGTCTGGGTCACACTGGCTTCACACTCACCCTGGAGGCCTGATGTCCAATTAGATCGCACAGCGCAGCAGTAAGCAAGCTGCTGCCGAAGGAACTGGAGCTATAGGTGGAGAGCGAAAACAACGGCCCTCAAAGGAAACTGTGAGGCAATTTGTAAGGAATAAACAAAGCCAGATCTACAGCGGATGAAAAACGTGTAAACCCTGTGTTGAGCGGAAGACTTTAAGCTGAAACTAGATCAATTAATTCTGAAATTACATTCAAGTCACAGTCTCTCCTCTAATAGCATAAAGGAATCCAGCTGTTTTCCCATCAAATCTCACTAATTGCACAATAGATTAAATGCGCCACCAGAAGCTGCCAGTGGTCTTGTTGGAAGAACTGTAAGCTCAGGACCATTTTTCAAATGTCTCTACAGTTAGTGCTATGATAATACTATAAGACACTGATGTCAAAATGCCCATGTAAAAGCTTTAAAGGATAAGTTTACCCAAAAATGAAAATCCAGCTGTTATCTGATCAGCCTCATGCCATTAGAAGGTCAGGCGGAGTTGTATAGTCCACACAACATTTCTGGAGCATTCTTCCAAACAACTGAAGTAAATGGGGACTTGGCTCCATGCAGCTTGTCCGGCGTAATCCAATTCTCCAGCAGCCCCGAGAGCCCAAATTGATTTGAAACAATGTCATTTACAGCCCTCAACGTGCAGTCGAGGTCGTACCCCCACTTCTGACAGGGTGCACGCTTTCAGCTTAGCCGCCTAGCGCAGATTTCAGCTTTAAAAAGGTTGCTTTTTAAATACTTTAAAATTTAAAAACAGAATGTAAATGAAATAGTCTGTTTCACCTGGTAAATCTGCAGTGATTGGTTTTTCGGATGTTTTTAAAGAACAGTATACTGAAAATGTGTTATTCTTTGTTTTCGGTTGTTGCTTTACATTTTAAAACAAATTTCTCCTTAAATTGTTTCAGATAATGCTGCAATGGTGTCTTGCTGTGAAGCTCCAGATACGAAAACTTCACCTGAGTGGATAATGACGGAATTGTCATTGTTGGGTGAACTGATTAAGGGCGTTTGCTCAGTGTCAAAATAACACATCTTCATTTAAAAACCCCAGCAGATACTCTCCGTTCTATTAACGCTGCTGGTGCCCGCAATCTTATAGAAGCTCATTTCGAACAATCAGCTGGTCATCAGGAAACACCTCCAATAGCCTTAGGTGGTCTGCTAAGTGCTCCCCATCCAGCCGATACTCTCCCAGAGCATCTGTATTCAAAATGCGCTACGTGTGTTCACTTCCCTCTCCGTTTGTCCGACAGCTTCATGCATATTGCATGCGCCGGCGTCAGCCCTTTTGCTGCAAAGGGGGTGCATCCCCCCGCCAACAACAAAAGGACCATCAGAGACGTCCAGAAAAGCAACATCCCTGTAAGAGTACATCAGACCAGAGTGAATACAATTCCTGATGCTACATCAGTCACAGAGCAAGACCCTACTTATTGATTCCAACACTGACCCGGACTGAGAAAACATCTCCATTTGTGCACTCTGAGCTTCAAGAGAGGACAACAGAAGGCGAACTGACCAGAAAATATCTGTGATATATAGGAAAACAAATGCATGTTCACTTTATTTATGACTTCCTCATGACAAGACAACAGTGACTCTAAGACTAGTTGATGTTCATTTTCAGACAGTGGTTAACAAGAACACTCATAGACCCGCATGAGCCAATCCAGGTAGGTGGCTGCTGTGCTAAGCGGCCACTCTGTGGTCAAACGTTAGTGATGTGAGCGTGATGCGAGCAGCAGCAGCAGCAGCAGCAGCAGCGAGAAGCCAGCCGAGAGTAATGAGAAGTGGAAGGACATGAGCCGTCTCAGCTGACCAGACAGTCTGCCACTTTTCGGACCATCTCGCGGCGGTTTTTAATGCGAGTGCTGGCAGCCGTGTCGGAGGGATGTTGAAGTAGTCAAGGCGAGAGATGAGCAGCGCACGCAAGAGGGGGTCAGATAGGACATCTTGCTGACTGAATATAGTGTGGAGCAACACGACCCAAGTGGCAGATGCAACGTGCCTTGTGGAAGTTAGCTGGTCGTCAATCATGATGATTTGGAGCAGACTCTGATGGCAAATGTGAGGATTATTTGGTGAAATGAGCCGAAGGGTTAAATGGTTCTTTATATTTCTAGCTAGCATTGCAGCCGCTTTGATCCTATCACCAGGTGGTCTGTAGTTGATTTTAACTTCATTCTGATCCAGGTTTTCACCAGCTAAAAGGCAGGGGCAGATTATGATGGTGAAGCGCCTACATTAACATGGCAGACTGATAGTAATGTTACATCCACGGACCTTGCTAATGTAACTGTTATTGTCCGTTATCCAGTCATTTTTTTTAAAGATTGTAGGCAGTTTTCCTTTCACCTCTGATCTCATTTTTAGTGTTATTGTACATGAATGGCAGTGTTTCCTACATATAGGCTCTATGCTGGCTCATTAATGAGTAGATTATTGTGAATTATGTGTGGGAAACACTGCAATTTATGTATAAATGGAGCCGTCTGACAGAACAAGGCCACAGCTGTGTTGTTTGATTTGACATAGGTACAATGTTAAGTTAAAATAGAGAATGTAGTTTGTAGTTTTAGAGCCAAGGACTGCTCACGTTATTCCCCCTTACCCTACAGCAGCAGGGTTAACATCATAAACTGTACTCTAACCAGCACCTTATCGGTCAAAAAGTGTTCTTCATGAACCTGTGTAAAATAATAATCAGTTCATTTTTTCACTCATCTTTTAACAATTTCGCTCAAAATATGTTTTATGGGCACAAATGAACAAACCTTGTCATCGTTTTTCATTCGTGGAGGTTGTGTTTTCAGCCAGGTCTGTTTGTGTGTTCGCTGGCTGGTTGTGTTTGAGCACCTGGATGGAATAAGATGAAAAAACCCAATTAACTTTTGGTGCAGATCCAGATAAAGGTACGGATCAACATTTTCATCAATTTCTCAGGGACTACTGCATGGATCTTGATTAAAACAATCATATCGAATCATACAATCACAAAGCATATTTAGATGGCTGGAATCTATGAAGGGGGACCGATGGCAGAGGTATGCGCAATACCTGCATGTGTATGTACATATATGACTCATATAAGTATGCATAATACTAGAGTGCAATTTCAATTTTGGCTATAATTTTGATTTTAGCTGCTTTTTAATTTCTTTATTTAAGTCTTTATGCAGTTTTTCAATCAGCATGAACATTAACACACATGTAAAAATATGGAGAAATTAAAAAAAAATAAAGAGAGACAAAAACCAGACCACACAGACTGGACAGAAGCACAGCATTATCTTTACACTGCCCATAGCATTAATGATTTAAGAGCCCACCAGCACAATACCAGTCATCCATCGACCCACTCTAGGGATCTAGCTCTGCAGCTAAAGAAAAGTCCACATAAATTAATAAATAAAAGAGAGAGAGCCCATCTTTATGCCATAATAATGAACAGAAGATGAGATATCATTTAGCTGTTTTGACTACATCACCTTTAATAATGACAAATGGTGTTTGACGTTTGCCAGTGAATCAACCTGTGGATTCGTATCTTGCCAAAAGCTGCCAGAGTTTTTTCACAAGCTGATCGTGGCGATAAGCACAGCTGCTCCAAATAAACCCAAGCGGCGCAGTAAAAAAGGAGGCCGCAAACAGAGCTTCCACTGGACGTAAATTCAAAAAGAAGCCTCCCACTTCTCACCTCCACCTTCTAAATCACCGTCAGCGAAACTGGCTAAAAGACTGAGATGATTCATTCCCGATGAACCCAGCCTGATGTCAACAGCATGTAAAACTGCAGAAACTATTGATTTTACGGCTTCCTCTCTGAGGTGTTTGCTCTCAGGCGAAAGGTAGAGGAAGAAATACGGGACCTACTGAACTTCTTCACAAAGCAAATCACGGGTAGGAAGGGTTTGCAGTTGTGCAAATACTACTGTTCCATTTACACATCTGAGATTCAAATCCAGATCCTGCCTCCATTTATCCTGAACAAACTCCAGCTCCGATAAAATAACTAAGAGTGCAAGAGTGAAAACTAATTCTTGGGTACCCAAGAAAAAGAATGATTTCAAGATTTTGCTCATGTGAAGTCTTGAACTCAGGGCCCTCGACACAAAGCTCTTTCTTCTGTCCGTACCACAGTAAGTTAGCACTCAAGCACAGACGTGCTGACAGAGTAGTTCTGACCTTGGAGCGTTTCCGAGCTCTTTGCCTGAGAACGAGACCAGAGAGCAATTTAAAGTCTTCGGATCGGTGGGAAAAAAACAACAACAAAAATGAAAAAAAAAAAAATAAATAAAGATCAAAGCTGCAGAGATGTGGTCTCTCTCGGAACCGACCGCGAGTGGAATAGGAGAAGTCATACTGTGACATGCCAAATGATGAAGTCAACCATTCCGGGATTTTGGAAAAGGAAAAATGACCAATTAGGAGGCGAGGAGCCGTCATCGCTCTGCCCGTCAGCGAATCGCGCGGCCGAGAGGGGAGGAAGTGGGAGGCTTTGATGGGCAGGTGTTGAGAGATTGTTGCCGTTACTGGTCAGGAGACTAAACTAGTCCAGGCAGGTTGGGCGCAACGTGAACTCTTGACTTCACACACTGAAAACCGCTGCAGTCCCAGATGGAAACACAACTCCACTGAATAGCATCTTAAAGCTGCTCTCGCTGAGGGAAAAGAGCAGGTCTGATTATTACTATTTTTTTTTTTTTTCTCCACAGCATTCGCTTCTTATAGCTCACTTTTATAGGCTTGAGTCATTATACGACCTTAAGTAGCTGTCATAGACTTTGCTCTTTTATACATGCTGGAAAATGAGTCCAGTCTGCCCGTTGCTGTGAACAAGAGGTCTTCACGGGTCATTTTAGTTCTGAGCGAGATCTGATTTAAATCCAGGCCAGTTGAGTCCAGTGCTATTTTTATAGGTCTCAGGTCTTTGTGACAATATGTTCAATGGTGCGTTCAGACCACCGCTGAGAAGGCAACAAGGCCACAAGTCGACAGAAGCCAGCGATATGAGTTAAAACAGACGCTCGCACAGGCAATAGCAGCTTGCCGACAATGTAGCTTGTAACTTTGTTTGTGTGCGAACTTCATAAAACACCAACATGGATTCAAACCTGGACACTATGAGCAGTTATCATGTGCTTTTGTCATACTCAGCACTGGAGAAGTAATCGTTTTGTCAAGGAAAGATGGGGAGCATGGATTGTTTAATGCATAGAAAAACTGCATGTAATATCCTTATATTGCTGCTGTTTTTGGGGAGGTCACTGCTCATTAATTGTACTTTTACCACAGTTTGGAGTAGGTTTAAATATAGCAGGGTCCTTTTTGGATTGGGTCCCTTTAAAAAAAAAAAAAAGTATCTTTTTATGTGGGTTTTTCGTAGAATCTATTTATAATTGGCTCTGACATCTACTCTTAACAGGATAAAGAGTTGAGAAAATGGTACTTTTAATTCAATAAAAGAAAATATATTGATAAACTACATCAAAAAAAAGCCTATGAGTCTACCCTCACAATATGTGCAGTTGCACTTAGTTCCACGTGCTCTGAATTAAATGCAAATATAAGCATGTAGCATGCCCGCAATGACAATGCTAACATGCTTATGTGCAGCTAGTATTATATTTACAACAATCCATGTTGACAGTGATGAAATTAACATGTTAATATTTGACAACTTGCACTGAACGCAAAGTAATTAAGCATGTATTCGGTTAACAAACAAAGTTTTGGGGGAAAGTTACAGCAATTACTTCTGTGGAGGACATTGATGTCATAGCAGTCCATCCAATAGTTACTGATAGATGTCATTAAAAGTCTCCAAGTGGCTGATAAACCTTATGGTGGTGTTCAGAATGTACAACCTCTGAGGACCATGAACATCTTTTAACAGACTTTATGGTACTAAACATTTCTAGCGTTGTTACAAAATAGTGCAAATACCAGCTTTAATTCCTGTTTTAACTGCTAAAGGAGAGTCTAGACATCACAGCTGTCTACTTTATTATAGCTACTACTGGGCATCAGAACGGACCCAGTTGGACAGAAGCCACTCCAGTCTGGGCCATTTGGTATTGGCAGTTGGGAAATAAAAAAAAAATAAAATAAAATCACACAGTGTGCTCTGTTCAATTCCAAACACTTAACTTCTGATCCTGTCACCGCCTGACATTCTGTTGAGATCATTATTATAACATTTTAAAGTGAGAAATGGCCTGACCAGTTTTGAAAACAGGGTCACAACTCACAGAAAGTTCACCTCCAGCTCTCTGTAGCGTTTGGCCGCGTTGCCCACATATCCTTCCACTCATCCAAATGTCTTTTTCCCCCTCATATTTTGCCTTAACTTTTTTTTTTTTTTTTTTTTGCGAATTGCAGCATAAATCACCAGGGAGACTGTTGTTGATGGATCTCCATTTCTGGTTTGGAAGAAGGGCCTGGAAGGATTTGTGCTCTTGTGGCATTTTGGAGGTTGTCTAGCTGACATGTCACCGAGTGTGTTGTCTTCCGTATTTATTAAGTAATTCAATATGTGTTCTTTTTCTGATGCTCAGACCAGAAAGAATCTGTGTACACTGGTGGAAATAGTTGTCGGCGGGACGTCTGGTCTTACGAGGCCCGACATAATCTTCGGATCTGTCCCAAGCTTTATTTGAAGGTACCTTTAGTTTACAGTAGTAGTAATATGGCTGGCACAAATTCAAGCTAAAGTGGTACTTGTCAGTGGTAGTAGCATGGATAGTTGTAACGGTAGTTGTACAGTTGTGCCCCTCACCTCCACTGAGGATGAACATAAGAAAAGAGGCCAGTCCATCAGCTACAAACGAGGGCTGGCCTACTTCACAAAGCCCAAAGTGCTCAACCAAATCCGCGATCACTCCGTGCAGTCACCTGCCAGAGCAGAAATAGCTCTACAAACAACACTGTTAACCATTTCTGAGAACCTCTCCTTTTTTAAATTGAACACCAAGTCACACAGAGGCACCAACGAGGTCCGTGATAAATGAGTCTGTGGTGCAGTGTGCAGTGGGGTTTTTTTTTGGCTTTTTTTTTTTTTTTCCACACATAGGATGTAGTAAGCCACAATAACAAACAGGCAGTGACAGACATGGCAGACATGATGAATGGATATCCAGGAGCAGGATCTCACAGCAGCTCCTAAAGGCCGCACGCGAACTTTGAATACATCACCTCGCACGATACGGTCGGCAACATGGGGGTACAGATGCGGCGTGGGTCCTACTTTATGCTGTCTGCTTACTGACTGACCCGCTGGACGTCATCCTCAAGAGGGACGGCTGGAAACGACTAGCTTGGCTTTCTTCTCGGCTGTAAGGGATGGCCTGTGAAGTAGCTAGCAAAGGGAAACTCCAAGCTTTGATTCACGTTGTATTTATAGAGTTTGACTGGGCAGTGTTGTCTGCAGCGCTAATATTAGACAAATAAATGAAAAGAACCACTTTTATGTCTTTCAGCAGAGCATTGAGTCAGCTGAATCTCAAATGTGAAGGAATTATAAGTGCGGTTTCGGGGCCGCAGGGGGGGGGGGACTAAATAATAGATGGTCTTACAACATAATGTAATATTATTTGACAGCCCTGTATTGTCGAACATAAAAGTTTAGTTTTCATCCTGGAAATAATATCCACAGTGAAACTCTAACGTGGCAGGGATATTGGAGTGTGTAGCCCTTCAGTGACAAAGGGTGATCACTGACTACAATCCAATCAGCACCTCACCAGTCATACCGCCACTTTGCTCCAGAAGTAACAATCTCCACAACTGCTGGATGGATTGCAAGAAACTGGTAAGTTGGTACGCATATTTGCGGTTCCCAGAGGATGAATCCTAATCCTAACCAGCAAAAAAAACATAGTTGACATTACCTGCTCAACATCCATATCCAAGCAACAGCCCGCCAGAATGAAGACCCTCCTGTACGCCACTTGTGTTCATCTACACTAAACAAAACATTGGTGACGTATTGCTCAATTTCAGATAGCGTGCCATCATCCCGTGAGAAAATTAAAAAAAAAAAAAAGCGACGCCTGCCATGTAACACAACAGCGTCGGCGTCTCTAAACTGTGTCATTCTTTGAGTAAGCTGCTAACTGCTGCTATCAACACATGTTTCAACGTGATGGACCCATGTTCCATCCTGGTGGTATATTGCTATGACAATCACAAAGATGCCAAGCAATATGTCAATTTCAATCTCAAGGGCTGTTAAAGGCTCAGCACCTATGGTTCAATCACACGGGTGGTTTTTTTGGGGGGGTTTTTTGCCTGATTAGACCTCGTCTGAGGATGGGCGTGTGTGGTTGTGAACTGTGATTGTCTGACATCTCTCTCAGGCTCGTAGTAGTTTTGTCGCGCCTGTTGTCCTCCACCTCAGCTTGTACAGAAGTGTAATTGGCTGGAAGAAATAACAGCACACTGTTCGGGTGTCCAGGGACTTTAAAGTTTAGCCACAGAGGACCTGCCATTATGCTGGCTTTGTTGTTTTCCTTACACTGAACTAAACACAGACAGAATAATGCCGCCCCAGCGTGTGATGTTAGAGAGATGGCTGCTGTTCCGAGAGGCCTTACCGATGCGACGCGTTACACGAGAGCGTCAGCGTCCAGCGTAATGTAATGCTGTTGCTTGTTGTTCACTTTCTGCAAGCCTAAATCGAAAGTAGAATAATGGTGCAGCATTCCGTCCTACAACTTTAGCCTTTAGTTTTGTGATTCTTGTTTGTGTTGTTGTTGTTTTGTCCAGCCCATGTATGCATCTCACAAATCTACCTTCATGTGAGTGTTGGTCCAAATAGTCACTGATGGCCAGAGTGTCTATTTTTAATTAAACACTGTTTATTTTTAGGAAAGTAGGATCACTTGGAGGACATTAATTCCAGCAATCTGCTTACCTATGGTCTATAAATCTCACTTAGCACGTACAGGTTGTTGTTCACACGCCTGCTTGGATTAAACACAGTGAAGCGCAATGCTCAGCGGGTTGACGGAAATGTATTCCCTCCTGCTGGCTACCCCACTGGCCTGCAATCAGAAAGTGGGCCAATCTACGGCGTTGTTTACTAGGATCGGGGCCAATCAGTCACCCGCTCGTCGCAGTCATTGGCAGTCTAATAACTGCACGCCGCGTGGGGTATTTCAGGTGGCCTGCACACTTCCTCCACTCAAGTCTAAATCTGGTGCCTTAAACATCCTCGTTTGCGGGTAATTTATCTGCTGTGGCTCGGAGCCAAGGTATAATGAACACTAATCCATGGACGCGCATCCTCCCACGGTCGGGTCAATGGAAACAAAGGTGTCCGCAGTGGTTCAGATAAAGGTGAATTCCACCTTCAGCACGGCTGATGCTGGAGCAGTCTCTGATCGGACATTAAGATTGATTTGAATCTAAAACAGACTTTAATGTTTAGCTTCAGGTGGAACCGCGGTTGAGTTTGAAAGATCGATAAAGTATTCTGCTGAGCGTAAGCTTTAATTGCATGTCCATAAGCCTAAACTGGACCAGCATTTTCCGATGGGAATCTTCGTCTGAGCTTGGATCAAACTATCAGTTTTTCATCTTTAATGTTGTTTATAGCCCTGTACTGTCTTCTTAATGTCCTATTTTTATTTGCTAAATAAATCTTTCTTTTACATACATAATATGCCCTATTTCTGCCAGTGTGTAAATGAGCGTTCTCACTGGACCACCTGGTACAAACAAAGGTTAATGGAAGAATGAATGACTACACACCACCTCGACGCCCCTTCAAAAAGCCCCCACCACAGGTCGGCCATGGCCGCGTGGACCACCACAGAATTATCACCTGCAGCGAAGGGGAAACCGCTGTTGCTATGGAAACACCATTTAGGAATCCCATGATCCCGCGCGCGCACGCTGCCTTCAGCCTAATTTTCCTAAATTCATACTGGTCCATCCTCAGGTTTGGTTATGAGTGGTGAAAAACATTAGCACTAATTAACACTCAGTGTGCTGCCATTTGAATGAGCAGGATTATTATACTGAAGTGGGCTGCAATATCATTCACACTGGCCTCCATTGTGATTTTAGTTCATACAACAAATGACTGCAGAACACAGCCGGCAGAATACAGAGTATGCACTATTGCCAGTCAGCATTTGTTTTGCATCATTTGATTATCCCTGATTAGACAAAATGAGGAAAGGCCAATGTGCATGTGCAGTCACGCCGAGTTGACTGTGGTCCGAGAGAACGTTGGAATACCAGTTCTAGCCGGGTTAGAGACCATTGGCTATCGTTTACGCTACCAGTTGATCTACAAGGCATTACACAGCATTTTGAGCATATAAACACTGAAGCAACTTGTAAGACTGATTTAATGAAACACAAATAAACCCAGTCGTGCTATTTCAGAGTGTATTCTACAGTCTTTATGGCTGCTCATCCACAGAGCAGCCATCTTGGATTTTGACGTTGGGGTTGTTTTTTGTTTTTTTTCCAAGTCAGAGAGACTTCCAGTTGAAATTGCCCACTGAGAACTCAGAAATTCCGCCTTCTGACTTGAAATAGAACGCACCATGAGCTCTTTATTCTATGCTAAGCTAACCTCTAGAGATGCAGGGATCGGTTACATGAGGAGCGTCTGCAGAGATCCTACCCATAGCTCACATTAAGACACCTCAAACATAGGCGGATAAGTGACTGGACTGTTTTTCTTGTTTATTTTTTATTAGTTTGGCAGAGACATCTCCACAGCGCTGTTCGAGCAAGCTCTGGTTGCACCTTGACTTGTAGGAAACAATCACCACCAAAACAGTAGTCAGCTATTTCCCTCAAGGTCTGGTGAGGAACAAGCCCCTTGACCGACATGAAATGTGGACAATAACATGGCGCAACCTTCAAGTCCGCTACCTTCAAGTGATTAAAAAAATAGAATTATTTGTGACTTAATATTCTCAGTCTAAGTGCATGCGAGCAGGCTGTATCATCTCATCCGAAGAAATTAACATCAAGGCACTATCCAACAAGTTAGAAAAAAAAAAAAAAAGAGGATATATCTGACTTCAACAAACTGTCAACGCAATCAGTGGCGCTGAAACATCCCTCAGTCAGGAAACATCCCCCCCAAAGATGGTTACATCTTTCCTATCTCACAGGACATGAGCTCTGTGCGACAAACACACGATACGGCGTTGTGTCACCGTGCCAGCGTCACTGTGCCAATTTGTTCCGAAAACCAATACTTGCAACTTTGCCTTTGTTGTCTGGGGCTGCCACAGTTACATAAAGTCCAGGCACACAGAGAGAGGAGGATCACATGCAGCAGTCATTAATGCATCATCTGTCATCAGTCCAATAAGCTGTGCAGCCTGATCAGCCCTCTGCTTTCCTCTGAGGTCGCCTGAGGACCTGGCTGCTGCAGGAAAAAAAAAATTAAAAAATGACTTTTTCCTCTGTGACACAGGCTCCAGCCTGGCTCTACTGTCAGTTCATGTGTCCTGCAGTATGTAAACAATTATCTCTCTCTACAATTACTGCAGCTCTGTCTGTGACATGGAAATGTGGATTACAAAGAGGAGGGGGGGAGAAAAAAGCACAAAGGCAGAGTTAATGGAGGACTCGGAATTGCTGAGTACACCAGTCAGAGTAGCATGGGGTTAAACAATTAGCTCATTAGCCTCCTGAATAAACAATGCGGTTGTATATGTTTATTCGGGGGGGGGAGGATGTTCAGAGGCGAAGACATTTCGAGGCAGTGTGCTGATGCTGTGCTGAGTCAGTGTTAAGTCTTTTTGCAGCGATGCTAAAACAAGTGCAGCAGCTGGAAAACAGCACTGACGTAAGTGTCAAAACAGCCGAAGAGCTTGTTTCAAGAAACCTGAACACGGGGGGGGGGCTCGTGCTCCTGGCTCGTGTTGTAGGAAAAAAAAATAAAAAATGGAGAAACTGATACAAACATCTCTCGCACAAAGCACAGCATGACAGCTCCCATACGTCTGGAGGGAAAGGAGCAATGCATCTGCCAGCGCAGGGGGTGGAGCTAAATCGTTTACATCAAAGCTCATGCAATATGGAGGAGGTAATCATCACTGGTGGCAATTTGGAAGCGGGTGCTTTTTTTTTTTCAGAGCAGCAGGAGTGGAGAGCATTAGCTGTTCATTAGCTGGGCAGGCAGGGAGCCATGTGCGCATTGATTCGGTCCGTGTGCAGCGCCAGAACCCTCGTCTGTGGCCCGCGGACACAAGAGAACTCGCTCGCACTCGACCGCCAACATCTGCATGTTCACCTGATCCATCGCTGTCGACCCAGGAGTCATATTCAGATATATATTACGGAGATATTATCAGATGTTAACACACTGACTATCCTTCACACGCTAACTAACACATTATGTATAACAGTAATAGTGGAGTTACTTAAGTGTGTTTCTGGCAGCAGGTGCTCCTTACAGGCCTGTTGCTATGACACAAACCCTTAGGAGAGCTTGATATGTGATATTGTTTCAGTCACCAATCACAGCCAGAGTGAGGTCTGTCTTTCTTTACTGCACCGAAGTGTGCCCTGAACTTAAAGGAGGAACTGGGACTCATTTGTGCCTGCCTTAAATTAGCTTCCTTAATTTGCACACGGAACAAGGCGGTCCCACGAGCCTCCGTGAACTTTAAATATCTTTGATTTTCAACTTTGTGTTTTGCTCAGCATCCAGCTTTTGACTCTGCTCGGCCTCGATTCGCATCAGACGGAGTATTCCTGCAGTGATGCGCTTTTGTTTCTGTCTAAATTGAAACTGCCTGGAGTTTTCTTGTAAATAAACAAAAGTTGAATTTATATTCAGTGCTTCCCCCACAAAATGCATTGTGGGTGTCGCCGAGGCCCAACAGGCGATTTCTGGAATATCAAATAGCGTGCATTGTTTACACCCGTCCGTCGAGCTTTACTAGCTTGAAGTCTTCTTCACCGACTTTTTCGGCATCACTATTTATTACCATACGCCTTTGTGTATTACTGCAACCGAGTATAACTTTGTTTCTATATGTACTATGATGCTCAGCACATCAAATGTTGCATACCTGTTACGAAATGCTCCATATATATCTAATCACCTTGCCTTGTCCTGATCATGAATCCAGCCTGCACACTGTAAACACCTATGCAATGCTTGCAGGTATTTCTAACTTCTGTATATTATATACTTTGTATTGCTACTATTGAAACTGGGACATCAAACATAGTGTGCATAGTGAGGGTTGAGCCTAAGCTTGTCACAGTCCTGAGCATGCTAGACTGCATTTGTGTAGGCAGTTCAGAGAGACGCTCCCTCTTCAGAATGGTTTTCCACCTGGGGATACTGTTCTATATTTGTATGTTGTTGTTTTTTTTATGTGCCCAGATTTAGAGACTAATAAACTAATGGAGACGCTCCGTTTCTCACTTTCTTTCCCATTTATCGGTCTTGTGCCCATATCTCGTTGCAGCCTACGCAACATCTCCTTCCTCTTCAAAGAAAGAAAAACCCTGAAGCAGTCGAATACCAATTTGGACATCAATTACCATGGCAACATGAAGCTTCAAAGCATCGGGGCCAGCCCGACATGTGACCAGTTGCTTATAAAATCAAAATCCATATCTATTAATCTAGATTCAGCATCGGTGAGGCTGAAACCTCCAAATGTTTTGCAGTTTTACTTAAAAAGCTGACAATCCCAAGTCACACATTTCAGCCAATTTCATCTGTATATTGTACATAATGTAATGAATTGAGATAAGTCTAAAAAACAGTTTTCCAGTATTTTTGCCAGACCTGTTTGGCACGGCCTGTTACAATATAAACTGCCATACTACGACACACACTGAGCAAGTGAATCCATTTGCGCTTTCCGGCCGAGAAATTTTCCACTGCTTTCCACATCCTCCATAGAGGTCAGAGGTCAACAACGAGGCTCTGACACCGACAATGATGCTGAAGAGCATTTTGTGTTGTGCTCAAGGACACTAAAGATGAACGGATCTTCCCGGCCTCAAGCAGTGGTCCTCCTCACTTATGTTGCCTAATCCTAATCTACCAGCCATGTTCCTGTCTGATAACAGCCCCCGTGGATAGGCAGGCATAACCCCCCCCCCCCTCCACTCCAGACCTCATAATCGCTCCATTCTTGTGCGCCCACCCCTTATGACAGCCTCTGCTGGCTGTCACCATCAGGCTGGGCTTACTGGGACTCCTTTCGCTGACATAGGAGGAGATTCACCCCGGCTATCTGAGCTGTAATGCCATGTCTACCCACCTCACTCCCACCCACAGTGCTGGTGCTGGGAGGGGATATGTGATAATCCTCGAAAGGCAAAAAGGCACAATGTGTGGTGGGGACTTTCTCAGTGAGTAGAAACGTAGCATCAAAGGTGCTCTCCACCCGCGCAACACGTTGGTTACCCTCCTCCGACTCGCCATGACCCGAAAGCTGTACTCCTCACGCAACAAAAGCTGTACCCTATTTTGCCTTTTTTCTTTAACCCTAACCCAACACCTGATGGGGAACATGGGATTTGCTTTCTGGCCTAGTTGGGCGAAATCCAAATTGTATGTGGTCAGTTCAAACAGACTACTGGCTCTGACCATGTGGCGCATCATCATCATCAACATCATCACAAAAGAAAATTGCTGTTTCGTGGCAAGACAGCAAGGATGAGCAATATGGTGTGAGTTCGCTGCTCATCAACTGGAGGCACATCATGCTGCTGCCAGGGTCTGGTCAGGTCTGACCGCAGTTTGACCTGGGTTTGATCATCCTCTCATCCTATCAGCGCCCGGTCCCCTGATCCTTTTCAGATCAGGTTACACTTTTTGACTATGTATTTATGCACGTCAGGTTCAGGAAGGGGTTTTTTTTTTCCACAGATCTGTTTCAGATCTGGTCTACCATTCACAACTCAATCTGTGCAGCCACTGTCTCTCGCCTCTTCTTGTCCCTTAACAAAGCATATGCACAATATGGTCTGGGCCCCAGAGGACTTCGATGTTTGTTATCATGGCAGCACCCCCCTCCCTCTGTTGCTCTTGCTTTGCTGACCTTCCTCTGTCCATTCTTCTATCCATGCGTTTGTGGGAGAAGGGTGGTGGCAGAGATTATATGGCCCTCCAGGCAGCTGTAAAAGATGACTTACAGCACCACAGTGTTCCAGATGCAACAGTAGCTTCTGCCGATAGTGTAGCATGGAGGGGGTTTGGTGTTAGGATGAGGGAGTGAATTGATCTGCCAGGAATTGGAGGGGGAAGAAAAACCAAAGGAGCGATAGCCGGTTTCTTTTCATGTACTGCAGAGGAGATTAGGGTTTAAGCTCCAGCCAGTCGCATGGAAAAAAAAAAAAAAAAAAAAAAATCACACTGGGCCAAGAAGGGGATTGAGGAGGAGAAAAAAGGGAGTCAAACAAGGCCACTGCGTGAAGCCCTTTTCTCGCTCGCTTGTATTCCCCTGTGTGAAAATATGACAATCCAATTAGTGCTCCATTTCAGACAATCCGTGGCTGTTCACTGAGTGTCGAACCTGAGAGGAGGCAGAAGGGGGGGGGAGGGATAGAGCCTTGACATTTGCGATCTAAGTGTATAGCTGCGGCTGACGATTTAAATGCATGCCGGACATAAATCACTGTTATAGGTCCAATCACGTCGTCTACTTGTGTGTGTGCAGGTAGAAGAGTAGAGGCACAGTAGGTGCTAACGAAAAATCAATTGTTAAGGGTCAGGAACTGTAAGAATTCTGGCAATCTCATCCCAGTCGATTGTGGGTAAAAAGACAGAAATCATTCAGCAGCGAGTGAAACGACTTTACCAAGTGGCACTGATGCAGCTTTCAATAAAATACATTCAATGTGGTGCCAAAGTGTAATAAAGCTATTCATCAGTTGGATCACCTGGGAAATTGTATGGGATCAAAGCTAAATGATCAAGAGAATGGTCAGTCCTGTCACCAGACAAGGACATCGAGAACAAACCAGAACCGGCCCAAAATGGGGCCACAGGTCATTTTTATTCTGGTTCTGTCCAAGAGTTGGGCCAATTCTGGTTTATTCCGATCGTTCGTGGCTGACATGTCGCCATGGTATGGCCTGCTTATGGCTCAGATCTGGCAAACAGGAGTTCCACATTCCACGTGGTATGTGGGCCAGATGAACCTGTCTGGTACGATCCTGCTATCTGGGACAGGTTTCACCTTGCGGCCTTTATCAGGGTCATTGTTGACCCTTCTGGATGAGCCAAGACAGTGGTTGGATGCAAACCCTGGTTTCCTGCATGAAATCACTTAATGCTTCGCACCCTTACCTTCCGCCTCAATACATAAAGAGCGCACAACCTCCTTTATTGATGCTGACCACCGTCACTGGGTGTAAATCGAGAGGCGCCATCACCCAAGGTTACCAGTCCGTTCCCCAATAGCCACGTGTCCTCGAAAGAGATACCGTACCATCTTTCAGAACAGCACAGCGAGTAAGAGCCACAGCTTCATGCATAAAATGTGGATGTAATCTCCAGAAAGTCTGCGCTTATCCACAAACACTTTGTCTCGCCATGGGCTCCGGCATAATCTGTTTAAACTGCCGAGCACAAACAGAGAAACGAGTCAAATTTAACCAGCCTATTTGACAGCTTTTACCCCCTTCTTCAGCTGCTCCCATTATTTCTTTTACATTTTGACAGTCATCTGTGCACAGATGCAAGTGGTGGGACGCGGTGAAGCTACTGTAATCAACAGTTTTCCAGAGAGTTCCAGTGCAACGAGACCAATCTATGAAAGCCACTGTGTAGTATTGATGTTTCTTGGCGAGACTCCAGCCCCGACTCACAGTGAGCTGAAAGGGACTCCGACCAAAATGTTGCGTGGGGCAGAGCCAAGCCTCGAAAGCACACACGGAATTGGACGAGCCAAGAAGGGATTTTGTCGTTTTATCGAACAATCAACAGTTCATACTGCATTTAATCACAGGGAGAACCAAGGGTTTCTGTCAGACAGCCAACGGTTTTCTCGTCCATAAAGATCTGGGTGAAAATTTGCATCATTCAGCGGCAAACAATACATTCTTCCGAGCTTATGCCGTTCATGTGATAAGGAGATGTCACTCACTGTGCTTTAAGTTATAAGGAGTTTAGCTGATGCTCAGTGAAGTCTGAAATACATGTTGAAACAAAGCCTGCTCTCACTCACTCTCTTATCACTCTCTGCACTAATGTTTATCCCCACATTTCCTCAACCGTGAACAAACCCAGTCTATCTGTCGAGGAAACATTTCATGTGTTTTATCTGAGCTGCTCGTTCCAAGAAGAATCCAATCTCAGTCTAAGCTAGCAGGACACCAGGCTCAGCACTGGCCTGACCTTACAGGAAGCAGGCACCGGGGTGGTTAAAATCCTCCAGCGCCAACCAAGTATTCAATGAGCAAACAGTTAAAATAAAAAAGTGTGACAGTGAAACTTGCGGGCTTCTCTAACTTCACATCACAAGCTCGAGGGTGTGTTGATTTTAGCACAGACTGCATTATCGACAAGCTCCAGAAGTCAAGAATAGATTAAAAAAAAATCCCCCCCCCAAAATGCCGATTCCAAAAAAAAAAAAAAGAAAGTTACTACCAAAAAGGCTGAGGAGCAAAAAGCCAAACACATACCACAGGGAGACACTGGAGGGCAGCTCGAAGAAGCTCAGGTGAACAACACAGGTGAATCACGCTGGAGAAGAAGGCACGGTGAACACAGGGGAACACTGACATCGACAGGCAGACTGCATACACACACAAGGCTGATTACAGACAAGACACAGGTGGACGCAGAAAAAGGGCGGGAAGTCAGACAATGGGAGGAAATGAGCGAAACATGACACACAACTTCAAAATAAAACAGGAAGATAATGACACAGCTACGTGTAGAAAAAGAAATGGTCAATCTGCATGAATTGCTTTGCTTGATAATTGTATATAACTTTGATTAGCACTCAACAGATAGCTTGCTGACACCAAGACCAAGGCTGATAAGGATAATTTTTCTTCTCTAATATGCACGGTGGTTTTGGTTTTAGAAGCTGTTCTTCTTGTGATATTCACGGTCAGGTGAAAGGTAAGCCATGCTGACTCAGGCCTGCGTGAGCCGACCAATCAGAATGGACTGGGAGGGGACCCTGAAAGAGACTAAAGAAAAAAAAAAACAAGGGATTAAACCAGTGCTGTACCAGTGGACTGTTTGAGAAAACTGTGTTTAAATTAGCATTACATGTTTCCTTTAAGCTATTTTTGAAAATAGCTGGCAACTTATGGCTTTGTCGACTGATTGACTGATTGATTAATTCACAAACTGTTGTCATATCAGCCACTCCATAAGTTAGGTAACTCCATAAGAGCTAAGAGAATCCAAAAAGTCCTCAGCTACATGAGCATAAGGCGTAATGACAAAATGAAAAGAAATCAAAGAAACAAAAGTGGACAGCTTAGTAGTTTCTTCCAGATTTGTTTATGCCCAAAATACCATTGTCCTTCATCTGCTTTCCGACTTCACTTCCTTTCCTGATCCAGTCAAACCATGCTGACACTAATATGAACCACGCTCATGCCCATAAATACATTTGTGCACATGAGCGAGTCAGATCAATGCTAATTCCAGCTACACTCTCAGCAGGGGTCCCTCTGATGAACCTGCACTGACGGGGGGGCGGGGGGGGGGGGGTGAGCTCTTTATCCTCCCACTTCACACATCTCATTAATGACCTCTGTCCTTGGAAGTGGTGACCTCATGGGCGGATCAGGGATGAACATCTGACTGTGTGATAGGAGCCATGTGTCTGGGGGTTAAAGGTCAAGACAGGCACCAGAGGAGGCATCTTGTGATTTTAAAGTCAAAATAGAGCGGTGTGGCGATTACACTAAGCGCCACTGATGTATAAGTGCAATTTCAAGCCCCTGTGGCCGCGAGCGTCATCGCTGCTGACAGGTCGACGAGCGAGTCACGCCACCTTGGCTGCTCCGCTGCTGAATTCCGCGTCCCTGTGGATGAAGGCAGGAGTATATTCAAATTTCTACAGACGGGTTTTACACAAATAGACGGCAGATTTCGGCAGCGCTTATTTGCATTTCAGTCATTCAGTTTAATGACCTTCTTTGGGTAAACACTGACAAATTAGCATGGTGCCACGATCGAGCGCAGGAGCCTGTCTCTAATTCAGTTTGAGCACATTTCAGATGTGATTCAATTTCCCAAATTCAAATTGGAAATTGAGCGGCTGTCGCTGTTTGAGCCGATATCGCGCGGCATTAAAGTTACACCTGATGCTCTAATTGGATGATTCGCGCAGAGGTTTCCGTTCAAAAAAAGAAAAAAAAATGTTCTTTTGATGGTTGTGCACATTCATCACATTAGGAAGCCTGTCCTCGAGGGGGACGGGATCTCTAATGATGCAAACTCTCTGTGACACGATGAGAGTTCGAGCCACCGTCTAAGCAGGTTATTTCGCCAACGCGTTCTGATGACTGCATCGTCAACAAATTCTGCCTGCCTGCGGTGTGACATGTCCCCCGCTGTTTTCAAATCTAATCAGTGACATTAAAAAGCCCAACCGGTGCCGAACTGGGAGCGGGCTGTGGATGAGATGACAGGTCTACCCCCCAATTTAGACTCTATTTTTTTTTTGCACCAGCTGCAACATCCCAACCGCACATACAACCTCCATCCTCCTCCCTGCCTCTCCGCACCCCCTCCACGCCCAGGCCCTATCCGGTAACTGCCACCGTCGCCGTTCGTCTTGCGTGACACGTCTGGCAGTAATGCGGCTATCCGTCAGCGCCAGCGTGTCACGGTGTAAATCACCGGCAACGCTCGATGAGCTCCAGACATCACACCCACCGCGCACGGGGGGAGAAGGAGTCATGCAAAAACGGGTGGAGAGACGGCGAGAAGGAGGGAAAGAAGGAGTTGAAGGTAGGGAGGGGGACCACAAAGATTCTGAGATTGGCAGTAACCATGGCAATGCCGCTCCATTGTTTTCTGTCCGAAGTCTCTTCCCTTCATCCCTCCAGCTGTTTTAACGACAGAGTTTGATTTTCAAGAAGAGAGACGCAGGATCCAGGCTCGCCCAGAGGCGCATATCTTTCAATCTTTGCGATTACCGAGCAGAAAGAAAGTTTTGGCTGCTCGCACCTGGCCTTTTGGTTCCAGCCCTGTTTTCATCAGGCACGTCTAAAACCTAATTTTGAGCTCTGCCACTAATAAGTGCAACCGAGAGATTGGTCACTGGCTCGGTAGTGTGCACAATAAAGAGCAAAACCTCGCTGAAGATGTTTTTTATTACCGCGAAAAGAAAAAAAGAAAAAAAAAAAACAGTAAATCTGGCCGGCATGGCGAGGCAGCTCTCAGTCTGCATGCATCAATCTCCAGGGGGAAACAGGATCAGAGAATGTTCTCCAAGCCTCAGCCGGCAGATTTAATAATCGGTTGGTTTCCTGTATGTTTTCCAAGCCTCGCAGACACGGGACAAAAACATTTGCTTACCAAACGAGGACATCGGGCAGTTGAAAGTGGTCCGTCGCATTTCTGCATCCCGTCCTCGATTCCCCCGTCCATGCTTGACTGGCTTGTTTTAATGGCTTCTTGGGAAAATGGGGGGTTTTCTTTCTTCTCCCAAACAATGTCTCTCCTTGAAGTTGCTTCAAAAGATAACTGCGGAAAATCTAATCTCTTACTAGATCTGAGGAAAACCCCGACCCTGACATTAAATTGATCCTAAAAGAATGGGGAGGCGACAGCCCCGATGCGTTCGAGGGACAGAACAATTATCGTGCGTGCATCTGAGCTGCACAGTGTCTGGCCTAATTCTCCTGTCAGTTCACCTCGCGTCGTGCGGATAAATGTGTGTCGCTTTAAGGACGGCTCTCCGGCGAAGGCCAGCAGCTCTGGGACAACATGTACATGTCGGATCCACAAATAGGCTGATCAATTCACTGCAGGCATGGCATGTCTTCCTCATAGCTCCTGCTTGTCTCACTGTCTGTCTGTCTGTCTGTCTGTCTGTTGGTTGTGTAGTGCAGCGTGTCTCATGATGAATGAGCCTCCTTCCAATGGCCGGGGAGGCGCCCTTGTTCAAAGTCGCAGCCTTGAGCAAGTTATCACACTTCGGAGAGCCGCCCTCTCATCGCTCTAGGAGGACGGGGGCACACCTGTGCATGTACCCGCACATATGCGCACACGTGCACGGACCACGCGCGCCCATACATCCTCCTCGCCGACTTACAGACACGAGTGCGCTCACATACACACTGGCATCATTACCAGGCGTTGGCTGGCCTTCAGGGCTCTTGGCAGGCAGGCATCAAATGGAGCAGTGTCCGTGTGTGTGTGTGTGTGTGTGTGTGATGTGTGTGGTGTGTGTGTTGCTCCAACCCCCCTCAGGCACAAAACCTGTATGGATTTTCAGTGGCAACAGAGGCTGATACGGTTTGATCCCTCTTGTGCTTTTGTAAGGAAATCTGTGAATAAGGGTAAAAGGATTTACAACATGATGCACTGTCTATGTACAGTAGGGGCCAAAAGTCGGAGACCACCAGACACCACTTCCATTGCGAGCTTATTTTGAAAGTGTCCCTTATAAATGATAATACCAGCATAAAGGTCTTATTTGTAAGAAAAGTTTGTTTTAGAATCTCAACTTGTCGAATGTTGACACTCTGGCATTGTTGGTCCAAGTTGGGAATGAGACTCATAACTCAGCTTTCCTTACAAATAGGACCTTCAACAATGTGAGTGGATGGGTTGTCCCTCAATTTCAAAACACCTTTGCATTCGGTATGTCCCCCTTTTTCTTTAATGACAGCACGCACTCGAGCTGGCATGGTACCCCACGCGTTACTGTGAAACCTGCTGACTCATGATTTGATTTTGATTTTCTGGACACTGAGAGAGCCCCTCTTTGCTTCGAATTACAATCTGACTTCCAAAACATTTGTTTACTATCTGAATCCTTTTTCTGATTATTTCCAGGTTTGCGGTTGGAGAGTTTCAGTGCGGTCGCCGATTTCTGGAACCCTCTGCGTATGTAACCGACACACAAGCCTCCGATCTCAGCAGAGGCGTGCTGAGAAATCCATTAAAAGCTCCTCTACGGCCGCGGACAGTAGTGATATGTTCAGTGGAAAGCCCACAAAGGACTGTAAACGTCCTTGAGAAAGAATGTAGGAGAATAAAGGGAATGCAGCAAAGAAGCCTGAAAGAAAGCTTACTTTAGAAGGCAGCCGTGCAAGGTGTCAAACGTCTACACTGGCATGGATGTTAAGTTACTGGTAGTGGTCATATAGCGCGAATAAAGAAAGGCGTGATACCTACAAAGGCAGATCACTAAGGTGGTGCGGAGGAGACCAGACAAGAAGAATTCGAGGGGGAAAATGCTTTGAATAGTTTGACGATTCGTCAATAGCGGGGGAGGTGTGACGGCGGTGATTAGGTAGACTGTAAGACGGAACATCCCAATAAAACCTCTTGGAAAAAAGAAGACAAGTCTGTCGGTTTGTCAGAGTAAGAGCAAACTATACCACTTGCGGGCTTATTTACATCAGAGCTGAACAAGTCCCCAAATACTTGACACAAATTGCGGCGGTACTGCTTTTCACAAAGATCTCATTGTCAGCGTTTCATCCAACACAACCGACAAAAGATTTGAACAAGCAACATGTCTCGTATCTCAGTTAAGATACATTTCTCACGGGGGGGGGGGTCGACAGGAAGAAATGAGTTGACGGCAGCTGCAAATACATGGAGGGGTGAAGCTTGGAAAAAAAAGAGGGAAAATGGCTGCGCAAGGTAATGAATATGTATAAAATTGTGCATAAAGAAACGTATCATTGCGAAATTAATCCATTCTATGTTTTTTTTTTTTGTTATGCAAATCACACTTAATGCAATTACAGGGTATTAATGCTTGCTGCCGGAGCACTGGCGCACAATATCTTTGCTAAGTGATTCGCATTACTCATAATCCCATGACATGTGTGGAGCATGACGAGGTAACAAGCTCTGCTGCTGCTGTGATGTCATCCTGTAGGCTAAAGCTCCTCAGTTCTGCAGACCGCGATACCACCAAGCTGCACTGCACCCGCTCACTGACTCACCCGAGCCTTTTCATTACATCAGGAGGAAGCACCACGGCTGAGCAGCTATGGCTGAAGTGATCATCACCGTCATACGACTGGAGAAAACGTCCAGTTTAGCAGCTCTTAATCCAAATTATTCCTCTTAATGATTTCAAGAAACAAATTGAGCAAACAACACCACTTCTCTCTTTCTTTGTGCACATATGTTATACTGATAATTGATTGGGGAGATTGAAATTGCATTATTGTAAACAAAAAAAGTTGTACTTTTATGAAAGAAAACTCAGAAAAAGGGGCTTGACAGAGATATATGTTTGAAAAAAAAAAAAAAAGGGCTGGTGTTTTTCATTTTCTTCTAATTGAAGTAAACAAAGGAAGGACGTGCTTGTGTTGGGACTGACTTCATGGTTTGGAAGAGCTTCCTATTACCGGATGGACCACATGTTCAATACAGACACTGGTGTCATGTGTGCTCGCATCAAAGCAAAGACAAACCTTGGAACTATCATTTTTAAGATTTCCATCCCGGTAGATCTGATGACACCCGTGGTTCCCGGTTGGAACCGCGAATGAGATTTCATACTGCGAACGCTCTTCTTGAGCAGCTCCTTTGTCAGAAATATACCAAAAGACTAACTACTGTATCCGTCTACCATGTCGTTAAACAAACTCTTATTGGGAGAGGTCAGTATAGAGTGAGCTTTGATACTGCAGCAGGAGAGGTAAAAGTAAACAGTTTGGCTGATTTTGGCAAAATTACAATGCAAAGGTAGGCTCTATGAATCCAGCAAACAAAAACGCAAACAAGCGGCATCAAAAATATGGTTTGATTCTATGAAAACTAACTTTGAAGTATACCTTTTAAAGAAAAGTTCAACATTATGCCTAAAATGAAATGAAACAGCAATCATACCACTTCAAAAAGGGTCGACCAGCATCGTTAAATCCACAAATTAACATGTAATATCTCATTTGTTTAATTCATACACAAAGCAAAGTGTAAAAGACACAGTTACTGGTTTTATGGGGGTTCTTTGTGCCTTTTGTGTCCCCTTTTGCACAAGCTAATGTAATTGTTTCCTGGCTGTAGCTGAGTATTTACAGTACACATATGAAAGTGGTATTGCATGAAATGTGCATTTATCCATCATTTTACAGTTACGTTACTATTCCTCAAAGGATTTTTTTTTTTTTTTTTTTTTTTGCATCAGGCTCTTTTGAAGGAAATAAATGGATTATAAATGCGATCCTCTGTTCGTGGGACACTTTCCCAAACCATGAGGTCACCCCATCACAAGTTCACTTGCTTTGCCCAGAAGTTGTGTTTATCTCAGTCTGAAACAAATTAAAAACATCAGCACTGTATTTATACCTACCAGTAAATCAATTTGTCCATTTCTTCGAGGAAAGAACAAGGGACGCGTTCAACCTCTTCATTCACCTCTCGCTGACCTTTTCAATGATGTAAATACGCTGAAATGCACAGAACTATAAAGCGAGTGTTGCCATTCTCTTGTCAGCTTGTGTACTTCACTGTCATCCAAAAAAAAAAAAAAAAAAGAGTCGTGAGTAAATCAACCATCAGCCATCAGCCAGAGACACCCGAGCAGTGTTGTTCTCTCTGTGCCATCGGTGTCGGCAGCCAACTTTCACAATCCAATCCAAAAAGATAGCGGTGAAGTCATTCTCATTGCAAATTACTCACTGGCAGCGATTACATCACTGTGTTTCATAGCAACCTGCAGACTTACAAAAAAAAAAAAAAAAACCTTAAGGGTATGGGAGCACCAAGCTCTCTCTCTCTCTCACTCTCCCTCTCCCTCTCTCTCTCAGACACTGAA
Source organism: Acanthopagrus latus (assembly GCF_904848185.1). Classification (NCBI taxonomy): domain Eukaryota; kingdom Metazoa; phylum Chordata; class Actinopteri; order Spariformes; family Sparidae; genus Acanthopagrus; species Acanthopagrus latus. The sequence goes on along the minus strand of NC_051052.1, from coordinate 4,950,805 downwards.
CACACACATGCGCACACACACCCACGCGCAACAACTTTCCCTCTGCCAGGTGTGAAAATCTACTTGAATGCAAGACTTGTTGCCTTCCGAACGGATCTCAAGGTTACGGTTAGCAGATGTTGGAAATGAAAAGGCAGAACAATTCAGCACAGAGACAGGCAGAGAATAAACTGAGGGAGGAGGTGGAAGATGATGCCTCCCCCCCCCTGTGGCATTGGATTTGCTGATGGGCTTTTCTTCTTTGTCAACAGTCTTATATTAATGAGCTGCAAAAAAAAAAAAAAAAAATGAGGCCTGCAGTGAGAGTGATCATCAGAGACTAGCCACATACAGCTCCCCTGTGCCATGTGGTGGATGCCTTCATCCAAAGCGCCTTGCTGTGCCATGATTGCATTTTTTTTTTTCTTTTTTCCCTTATGGAAAAAAATGGAAAGATAATTGGGCAGCGTTGGATAAAGACACCCACTGAGCTATGTGAGGCCTGTTGCACAGTATATGTATGCTGTACGGGAACATTCGGGTTGGTGGACAGCACGTCCCACCAACCAGGAGCACCAGCAGTTGAAGGCTTGAGAAAATCAGAGCATTGTTATTTGACGATCCTGGAATGAGACTCAACAGTCAACTTCGTTACAAATTGGACTTTTAAACCTGCATGTTTTTAGGGCACTTGGAGGCAACACGACACTACAATTGAATATACGCCTGTTTACAAATCTAACAGACGCATAGCAACATTAGTATTTATCTATAGTCTCAAGTACCAAGTCTCAAGCCACCTGATTAATGTCAAATATTGCTCCTTTGTCTGGGTTCAACACAAGGCTCATAGCAGACAGAAATTTATTGGGTTTCTGGCTGACAACAGCTGCTCGCTGAGGCCAAAAACAACACCATGAGAGCAGTGAGACTGAGCCAAAACAGTCAAATTATTGGCTGGATGACCAAAACAAAGCTGAAAGACTCTAACACGCTGCAGAGATGGGCGATAATACTCTGTGGGTTGTTTTTTTTTTCTTCTTTTTAATAAGCAGAAACACCTTTCACATTAAACACATGATCCATTGTTAATATCATCATAATGATTATTGTATCGGAGCTTTAAAGTTGCAATATGTGAGAATTAGCCACCTGTGAATCCGTTCTCAAACAGCAGGCAGCATGTAACTGCTACTAACTGCAGCTGCTGTTAGCTTGTTAGCTTAAACCGCTGTCCATCTGGTGTTTGGTGACGGGTGCTTGGAGAACAAAGAGAGTGTTGACGTTTGCACCGCTAGCACAGGAATGTTGTACTGGAACAGGTTGATGCTAGCTTGTTAGCACGCTAACTGCAGTAGATATCTCTACGACACAAAACAGGTCTTTGACACAATGTAACAAGCAGAAACACCTTTGTGTCTTACACTGCAAGCAACAGGGCAGCTTCCAAAATACACCCAACTAACAAAACGGCGAGAAAGCGTAAAGCTTTGAGAAACCCGCAAGAACGTTTTGTTGATCCCAGGTTTCCCAATTTAAAGCAATCCCACAAACACACTGCTATAAAGCACGTGTTTCCTATGTGTTTGCAATACCTTGATGGCCAACTACTATACCAACAGCTCTCAAACGGATGGGGAAAATATACCCTTGATGTGGCAGGTGTTTCCAGCTCTATAAAAGAGTGAAAAGTTCAGCCATTCCGCAATACACAGAACTGTGAAAACCGCAGTTTGAGCCACAGCCTCACTGTGACTGACAGGTGATAATGTCATCATCAGTCACGCTTCATTGGAAAATCAGCGCACATTAGCCGCGGGAGCGTTTTTTACGACCTCTCCTACGGCTTCGACGCACTTTCAGGGGGAGAGAGCACATATTGAACGAGTCAGTTCTTATATACGAGGGGCAAAAACATGCAGCTAATCCTGCTCATGCTCTCTGAGGGGCATTAGAATTACAAACAAAGCTCTTAGGACTCTGTTGGTGGAACACTACCTGTTTGGCTCTACACTGACGCCTCAAGAGAGGAGCGGAATTGGACGTGAAAGTTGAGAGGAAAGCTGCCACTTTGGACCACTGTGATCCCCGGGCCTTCGGTTGGACCGGCTGTTCAGAGGAGGTGGCTGCCGTCCACGTTTTCCAGCGTAGAAAAAAAAAAAAAAAACAGAGCGAGATGAGGGAACGGAAACAGGACAAATTGCCTTCATCCCTCCGCCCCTCGATGCCAACGATGCCCTGCACACATCCAAATAACAGGACTGCGGCATAAATAGTGTTCAGAGATGGCAGAGGAGTGCTTTGCGGCCATCATTACAACATCCTGTCACATATGGTGCTCCGCCGAACATGCCAGCGCACACTGTGGCTGGGCAAATACGGCTGCAGACCTGGGGTCAGGACAAATTGCCTCGTTGGGTGTCTTTGCCAGATGAGGGCCGCGGCTAATCAGCGAAAATGAACAATGGCGTGGGCGGGCGGGGTCGACAAATGACAGCGCTGAGTCCGCTACGTTCAACACAGCTGAGGTGAGAAGGAAGCGAAGGGCAGCAAATCATATGCTCTCCATTCAGGTGGTCTGTGGTCGGGCAGTTTTTAGAAGGCAAAGGGAAACAGTTCGGTTTCCTCTCAGTTTCTCGAGTGTTTTGCCATCATCCATAATGAAACTGGCAGAGCCCTAGGTTTTGTGATTCTATTATCGACTGGGGGAGACACTTGAGATTCCTTTTGAAAAATACTCATTTCCATCCTGATTAGGGCAGTAAAGTATGAACCAACGAGGCATCAAGATTAAAGAAAGGGCCCCTTGAGTGGAAAATCACTTCAAAATTCCCTCCTGAATCGAGCACCGGGGATATCATGAAGGGTACAGACACCGTCTTACAACTGAAAGGTCACAGATCTAATAGCTGCAACAGCCTGTACCCATGAACAACCTTACTAATTAACTGAACCCCCCCCCACCAGCTCACTCGCTCCGCAGATAAGAGACGCGTTAAATGCCATTAATGAAAAATTAAAATGAACATGAAAGCTGGACAAGAAGGCCACGGCTAACCTGAGTGACAGCCTGTCTTCTCATGCATTATGCATCAAAGACGTGCCAATACGCCTCTGTTCTTCCGCTGTGTTCAATAAGAGGTTAAAGATAAAGCGCTGTCCCTGACAAGACCTGCGGGGGGTCAGTGATCAAAATCTTTAAGTGTTCAGACGCAGCGGGCTGACCAGCAAGGTGCACCTACAATCCCTACAAGCCTTCTTCCAAAACAACCTGATCACCTGGGCGCACGTCCCAATCAATATTAATGAATACAGTATCCAGCTTTGTTGAAGGCAGAATACAGGGAAGGGAGAAAAGTGAGAGAGCGCAGAGGGAAAAGGGGGCGCAAAATCGAGAAGAGCGATGAATTTCAAAAAAAAGTGGACCAACTGTGCGCCGCAGAACCACGTGATGATGATTCATGAAGAGGAGCAATGTCAAGGCAAATGTTGGGTCAGCTATTCTACACCTCGGGGGCCAAGCACGGCCGGGGTAAACTGCATCAGCACTGCAATTACATGGTTACTGCAAACACAGTTTTCCAGGACAATTAGCGGCCCTCCGTATCAAAATGAGGGGGTTTCCTAAAGGATGATCCTCATACGGTTATGTTCTTACTTCTGGAACACAAACAAGTACTTTCCAAAGATGATACCACTCATTACTGTATACCCCCAGGCTGTAGTAAAGAGTATGCACTGGTTTGTGAGGCTATTCCATCTTTGTTGGCATCTAGAAAGGAAATTGACTTAAATATAAGCCTGTTGACAGTTGCCAACTGATCTAGTGGGTTCTAAACCCTTAGATATCTGCAATCTAAGACTCCCGCATCACTGTAACAATGCCCTAAAGGATATAAATGGTATTTAATATGTGCTGCCAAAAGGACTGAAAAATTACATTAAAATTCCCACTCAGAGAGCAATGTGTCTTTCCATAAAAAAATATCTAGGTAACTCAGGATAGTCCAGAGTCCTCACTGTGGACAGTTTTCATTGGGACCATTTCTGGAGGAGAAAATAGTTCCAATAAAAACTGTAACTGAAGCCTTGGATGGATTCAATGCTGTGGTTTCTTCAAATGTAATTATTTTTAGTGCCGTTGCATCACAAATTACATGTGACTCCGCTTACCGCCTCCCTTCCAGTCAGTGTCGGAGGTCCGAACATCTTTGTTGATGTTTCAACGATTTCAGGTGCACAGCGCCAAAGGTTAATTAAAAAACGTGGCCAATCGTAATTGGGGCTGCCAATTGGCCAGCCATTGTTGCGTGGTCTCAGAAAACAGCTTCTTCACGAGGTTAAGGTGGACGGATGTGCCCGAAATTAACAAAAAGTCATTCTTACTCATGATAAGAAGAAATTTGGGAGATTTTTAAGTTCCGAATCTGGAATTTCCAGTTCCAGCTGAGCTTGTATATAACATCGGGTGAAAATAAGTGCGTATTAACTGTATGTGTGGGAGAGAGAAAATATTACAGGATGCACAGTACATATAAGTATAGGCTATTCAGAAAGCACAGATTTTTGGGTGAAAGGTTGGGGAATCATCCCTTCCGACCGATGACGGCGGGCCTTGATAAATGAGCTCATTCATACATTTTTCAGTCTTAAAACATGAGTTTGAACGATACAGGCATTGTGGGAAAAGCAACATTACAGCACCATTTGCGTCCAACTTCTTTTGAATGTGCAGTCGCAGTGTGGTCAGCTAAACCCAGCAGATTTCTGAACTACTTGTTCAAGGTTGCTTCAATCGACACATGGTTGCATGACAAAACGTAAGTTGCAGTCCCTTAATGCTGCACAAGATAAGCTAGTTTTAAGGATAGAGTGTTGAGAGTGAGTTCAGCAGTTCTCAAAGCCCGGAAAGAAGCTGCTCTGTAGTCTGGTGGTACGGCAGCAGATATGCCAGAAGGCAGCAGGGTGAACAGACTGTGGCTGGGACGGGTGTTGACTTTAAGAGGATTTCTTAATAAATAATAAAATATGATCCTACATTGTGTCCCTGCTGTTGCATTTGCCTCGTTCCAGCTGGTTCATCGTGTGTTGCGTGTTTTATAGCAAGGGAAAAATTGCGCCTGGCATCAAGATTGCTCTGTGTGGTGACAGACTTCAGTAATGGAAAGTGTCTCACTCAACCACCCGGGCCTCAACAGCATGAAAAAAGAAAAAAGAAAAAAGAAAAAAAAAAAAAAAGACAGAACTAAGAGGCAAGTGAGTGATTTCCAAAAACCACTGGATACAAAACCACAGAGCCCTGCGGAGCCGAGAGGAGCTAAATGACATCAGCAACAAGAGCTTCCCATGTTGCATTTACATTTTGATGTTTACACGGACTGCATGACTCGCAGCACGGGGACGCCTCAGTTGTCGACTGATTGTCCGTCACATTCCTCTCGTTCATGTGCGAAAAAGAAAAAAAATCTCATCACCTAAATATCTAATATTTGGCTCCAGCCACCGTGTCTAACCAGTTCTTGCCATGGAGATGGATTGATCTGTGCATTCAACGACTTCAACCAGCCGTGCGAGTGTGGTGTGGTCACGCACCGAACAAAAAAAAAAAAACGGAGAGGCGGCGAGGCAGAAACAGGCTGAGAGAGCGGAGAACATTTAAGGGGGTCAGTAGTTTATAATAATTTAGTTTGGGCTAGGGTTTTTGATACATATACAGTAAAAACACACCATTCAAAGCTCAAGTTAAAACAGAAAAGCTTGCGGTATAATCGGTGTCACAGCTAGAGCAGAACGTCTATTAGAACGTAGGCGCTTACTGTACTTTTAGTTGTTATTGAAATTTTATTCACGGACAGGGGATCCAACAGAAACCATAGCTCGTATTAATTTCAAATAGTTCAGGGAAAGGTTGCCGTTTAAGGAACTGCACTCCTTCACTGTCTTGCTGTGAGTTTTCTGAGATCGATGCCATTCTCATACTTAAATGTTGAATATTGGCGAATGTAGCCATGTGGGTGCACAGCTCAGCAAAATACATAGCAAAAAATCTGGTCTCTTTGAGACATTTTGACGCAGAAATGTTAACATATATCATCTTTCATTTGTGAGCTGCAGAGGTGCTGGGACTTTGGAAAGAGCCAGGTTAGCAGTTTCCCCCTCCTGCATCCAGTCTTTATGATAAGCTTAGCTCCCCATCCAGGCTGAGGCTTCAAACTGAATCGACAGATACGCGATAAGTGTTAATCTTCTGATCCAACTTTTGCCAATTAAGCATGTCCCGGAAATGCTATCGCTATTTTCTAGTCATTATTCCCTCGGGAATATCCAAAATCCAAACTTCACTGCTGGGAAAAACAGCCAAATCCTCAAACTTGAGAGGCTGTATCCACAGCATATTTACACACGTTTGTGTGATCAACCCATCATTTCAGCAATAATTACGATTCCTGTCACACCAATACTTACGCAACGCAGTCACTGAGTCAATCTAGATTCACAGGTCACCAGTCTAATGACATTGAGGATGTTGACACCCTGATACACCTTGAAGTTGCTGAGCAAGTCTCGGGCTCATTTCCATCCAGTCAGTGGGGGATGACACAGTATCTAAGAGGCAAATATCAACCTGATATTTTCAACCAGGTCACCGAATAAAGTATGTCAAACCAGGTCAGCGCCCTGACAAATAGGACTTGGGAAACGGGAGGATATGGGGAGAGAAAAAGTATGGAGTAAGAAAGCGTTTTATCACCCTCAGAGGTCTGTTCCATTGTTTATTAACTCCCCGACCAAAGACACACATCAGCAGGCCAGACTTTTAAGTGCTGGCATGTGCCCTCTTGGCAGCCGCTTCCTCGACATCACCCTCTGTCTCTCTGCTGCCTTCAGTTAATGTGCGGTCGTATACGGTGGTTTACAGGCGACTCATGCCGTGTTAAGAAACCAAACAGCTCATAATTGCTTCATTATCTATTGTTAGAGGCACTTATGATAAAGGCCTCGATCCAAAGACTCTGAAAAGGAAGCAGAGCAAAGCAAAGTTCCTAACGTAGGCGAGGTTAGTGGTTCTGCCTTTGCAAGTACATTGCTAGAGTTAGGCACTGACTTCTGAGGTCACTAGTTTACACTAAAGTGTTTCAAAAATGGCTTTTACATAACAATCTCTCTGTTAGCTATACTGGAGGTTCCCAATTCTTGGGCAACAATACACAAAGATGGTGTACATTTCATCTGAATTCAACACAACTGGTGAAATTTCTCTGGTGTTCCGTCTGCTTGGTGAATTGGCTCAACGTAAGCGATGCATTTCGTAAAAAAAAAACCACATTTTTGAAGCTATGTGCTAGCGTTAGGCATTATTTGCTTTGCTTAAATAAGTTAACCAGCTGTGAAACCAAACGTCGTTTAACAAAAAATGCGCCCCGTCTTGCACACAACATGACCTTTCTTCAGGTTTGGAAAAATGAAATGTTGGGTAAAATATCTGTGGTTCACCTTGTTTTGACAGAGAAATTCATTAGGAACCACAACATTGGACATTCGGGTCTTGGTTCTTGCGAAGTTCCTCCGCAGTTTCAACTAGCGCTGATCTGAATGCTTTGAAACGTCCAAATCAGCATTCGAGAGCTTCCGTTTTTTTGTCTTTATTTAGCATAGTTTTATTTTTGATGAGGACGAAGACGTCAACCACACCAAAAAAAGACTCAAAAGACTGATAGATACCAATAATGAGGCTTTTATATGGTGTTTAATTAGTTCCAAAACCAGCCCACATAAGAACAAAGTGTGTTAAGTACGCAAAGGACAGTAGCAACAAAGTAATAAGCATAAGCTACCTACGGCAGTGCGACTGTTTAACACTCGTTGACTTGTCAAGTTGACTTTTGAGACTTTGGAGGTGGGGATGGAGCGAAAAATAGTTGATAGCGTCCCTCCTGTCATCAAGTCTGAGGAAAGAATATTTGCAGAAAATTCTCACGGAAGCTTCAAAGCCCCAAGAACAGTGTTCAGAGCAGCCCTACATCCACCAAACCAACCACTTTATCATAAGAAATTACTACACTGCACATGAATGCACATAAATTGCGTCTCATCCTGACTTTAACTCATTACGCAGCTCAACGACTGACCACCACTCTGCCAGGCCATGGCGGGAAATGCGAGGCAACTCCAACACAATAACCTCAAACCACATCAGGCAGCCAGTGAGTGCAAAATCTGCCTGCGTCCAAAGTGACTGCTCGCACATCCTGTCAGTCCGGTCGCTAACAAAGCAGGGGGAGCCTAATTTCGCTGAGTATCTTCTGACGAGCACAGTGTCTGGGACAATTATTGATGCTGAATCAGTAATTGGATGAGATGCTTTGCTGTGTGATGTGAGTGCAAATGCGTGCGTGCGTGCGTGCGTGCGTGTGTGTGTGTATCAGTCGGAGATTAAAGGGTTCGCAGTGTCATTTAGACCCAGAGGACATTAGCAGCAGCACCAGTGAAATGAGAGGGGAAATGATAAACAAACTAGAGTTCATTGTGTATGCATGAGTCGGTGCCCTTGGTACCGTTTTCACTTACTTTTCAGCAAATACAGCCATATTACCCAAGTGGACGGTCACGTACAGCTTTTGATGGACACAATGTAGGTTGTTCCAACAAAAGATCTCTCGGTATATCCGTTGCTCTCTGGGAATGAAGTCATTGCGAAGATTTTTCCATAGGATTTCCCCACAGACATCACTTCAGGAGGATTAACCTTTCAATAAAAAAAGCTGCTGAGCGGGTACTGCTGACCTCAGTTCTTGGGTCAGTTATTATGAATTGGGTGTTTTCACTGGCGCTGTATGGGCTCGTGTTGCTGTAGATGGAACGGCACATTGCGTCAGGGACTGTCAGGAGTTAGATTTTAGAAGAGGAGACAAAATACTTGAAGCATTTTTGATAGAAAGGTGAAGCCAGCCCACAGCTGAGATTCACAACATTTTCAACTCGGAGTTTTGATATGGACGAGTGGGACTTCGTAAAAAAAAAAAGGCAACCTTTGCTGCTCCTGTTTCTCGTCCCTGAAGCTTAGTAAGCATAATTTTATATTTCATAAATATGTAAATTGTTGGACAAACAGAACTTATCTTACCTTTGACACTGTTAACGTGTCTGGCTATGAATAATTAGAGTTGCAATGATGAAGCAATTATTTAAGTTATCAACAATTAAATCAAACTATTTTGAGGAATGATTGATCGGTTTAAGTCATTTTAAAAAAGTCTAAATCATTTTATTCCAGCTTCTTAAATGTGTTTATTTCCACCTCTATGAAAGTAAAGTGATTATCTCTGGATTGTGGACTAAACAAGACATCTGAGGATGTCATCTTGGGCTTTTGGAAACACTGATCGACGTGTTTCATGCTTTTTCCGACCTTTCAAGGATCAAAGTAACTAAATGATTAATAAATAAAATGATCGACAGATTAATAAACAATAAGGACAATTGTTAGTTGCAGCCCTAAGTATAATTCAGCTTCTTCATCGAGTGTCTCACTAAAAATAAGGCGATTTTCCAATCAATTCTTATCCCATGGGTGACAGTCTACATTTCAATCTACCTACATTTACTCTGCACTGAAAAAAGTATCCTTCTTTAGTACCACGGTATGATATTCAATATAACACAGTGTGTGTGTGTGTGTGTGTGTGTGTGTGTGTGTGTGTGTGTGTGTGTGTGTGAGTGAGTGTGCAGCAGTGAAACTACACGCACCAGGATTGGTAATTTTCCATGCAGCCTCAAGCCAATAAATCCTTAACACAGATCGAGAGGTTTTGCATCCTCTGGCACAGGCACCGGAGCTCGTGCTTTGAAATGTACATCGAAACATTAACATGTGGCGTTGCTAACCGAGATGAACTCGCATAACCCCCCCCCCCACCAAAAAAAAAAAAACCTCATGATTCATGTGAGCCACGTTTCGGTTTACCCGCCGCCAACCCATGAGCGCTAACCCACCACTGCTTTGATGGTACGATTAATGCCATGCTGATTGTTGTACGAGGAGAAGGAGCGGTTGCCTTCCCTTTGTGTCAGCAACATTCTCTGGCCGGGGCTGCGGCCAGATCTTCCGAGACACGCATGCACGCACACATACGCCACTGCTGGTTATGCAAGAGTCTCTCACACACACACACACACTCGCACGCAGCAAGTCGCTTTAACAGAAGTGACTCCAAACACTCATGTCATGTAAAAACTTGCACGTACAAACAATAACGAACACCATCCCTAAGCCGCGGAGCTCCGAGGACTCCTCAGGGGCGTGGGGAGGATTTAATACTTCCATAACGACGCGTCGCATTGTGCAGCAGACAAACGCATTGAGAGCGGATTAGTGCTCCTCGAAGTCTTCGGGCCTTGCTTACCTCCTCGCACGGAAGGCAGATACGCAGCAAAAGGAGTCAGCTAGGTTAATGAAACGCTCGTATGTGCCTTTGAACGCCACCAACAACCAAGTTAAAGATCTTAATGGAGATGTAATTCTAATTGGGACTGAAGCTCCCGGCTGACGTGTGATAAGAGCCTGTGATGTGGAGTAGCTGTGCCGTGAGAGACAGGGAGAACAGCACAGCGCTTCATGTTGGAGACGGCGGGGCCTCCAGGAACAAAAGCAACTCCGTAAAATGTAAATTAGCCCCCTTAATTCCCTAGAAAAAAAGGTATACAGATGTATGTGTGTGTTAGAGAGTTGGCAGATAGTGACAAACCCTTCGGGAGCGGCAGCGACGTGCCGAATTCCGCTGCTAGTGCATGTTTCTTAATAAAAAAAAAAAAGAAAAAAAAAGATGGGAGCTGTAGTCACGAGGGAGGGTTTGGGTTGTTTTGTATGTGGGTGTAGAGGGGGATCCTTCTCCTTTATCCCTTTTCTCCGCGGATCATTCCTTTAACTGAGGTGGAGGCTTTTTTCGTGTGAGTGCTGCAGGCTTCTGGCAGAAGTCGATCTCCATCTCCCTGCAGTTAGCATGTAATGTGCCCGCTTCAGCACTTGCCTTTCCGCTACAAGATCATTAAACCCCCATGCCATTCATCATTTCTGATTTGCTCCGAAGAGGAAGCAAAAAAAAAAACCTCTGCGATGCACACACAAGTCTCCTTTCTCCGTGTTTAATACGCACCCATTTCAATGTCAAACTCCGCTTAAAACGCGTCGGGAGATGAATGAGCCCGATGTAAATAAGAACCAGGAGTGGATATTTCTCCTTAGCCTGCCACATTCAGGCTGATTGCTGATCAATCTCGCAGCAAATGGCGTAAAGATGCAGATTCGTGTCATTTGTGTGGTGCACAGCGGCGGTGTTTCATAGTCACACATTAGCATGAGTCAGGACTAAAAAAAAGGTCTATTTGGCCCGCTGATACACATGAGAGCAAGTAGGTGCTGGCATCGCTGGCAGTCTGTTCACCCTGCTTCTGTCTGGCAAGAGATACAGAAGTATCTGCTGTCGAACCACCAGACCACAGAGCAGCTTCTTTCCTCAGGCTGTGAGACTCAACAATAAAATAGCTTATTTTTGTGACTTGATTAGTATTTAGAAATTAGTCTGTACAGCATTTGTTTTTGTGTGCCTGAAGTTTAGGGATTAACTATCCCGCATCGCATAATGGCAATTTAATTGGTCTTGAATCAGAGTTAAAGGCCCCGTCGTCAGCGCTGCCAATCAAAGGGGAATGTGGCGGGCCTGTAGTCAGCACTCCTTAGCAGCACTAATGTATTACATCAGTTTCCATCAGGGCCCAGCCAGTTTGGATCAAAACCACTGTTTGCAAGAGAATGATGGAAGCATTTAGAGCATGTAATTGACACAATGACACTTTAAACCTAAATCTGAAAGCTACTGCTGCGGCTGCCTGCCACAGAGGACTAAAAACTCAAACTCTACAAACTCTCTACTTTTTTCTTGTTTTAGCTGAAGGAGTGCAGCGCCTCAAAACTGGTAATGTGAGGAGTTCACAGATATAGTCTCAAGCCCCCTGAACTGCACACAGGCGCATCGCGGCTGCCCTGATAATATCAAATATGTCTGATATTTCTTATTATATTAACTATATTATCTGATTATCCCAGAGCAGCTGACAGTGCTGCCAAGCAACGGTAAACATTCTGTGCTGTATCATAGGCAACAGTATTGAAGACCTTTCAGCTCTCATCCAAGAGGTTTCTTCAGTTCTAACTAACTGGAGGGGAGTTGCAGGCTTGTAAACTCAGTGTGGGAGTGTCCTTACAGAGCCGTTCAGGACACGTGGAGTTTCAGAGTTAGCTTTGAAACCATTCACACCTGGGCTAACCTTGCCCTAGCAATGCACATGAAGGCCAGTTGGATCAACTACCCACAAGTGACCGACTCTGAAACTCAGAGCTCACAGGCATCCCTCACGACTCTGTAAGGACACTCCCACACAGGGTTTAAAAGCCTGCAACTCCCCTCCAGTTAGTTAGAACTGAATAAGCCTCTTGGATGAGAGGTGAAACATCTTCAAGAAATTGAAACAAGTCCAGTTGCCGACAATACAAAACATGATGACTGAGAACATTCATCGACATTCTAGCTCTTGTTGTTGCACCATGCTTATCTCCATTTTGTTTACATCTGCTTCCCCATGGGAGCTGCCCCGTGTGCTGCGCAGAGCAGTGTTAGCTGTTTATTTTAAGATTTTGTTAACAATGAACATGTTGCACATCCAAATTGGACCAAATCTGACGCTGCATTTACTTGGGTCTTTAGCAACAAACCCGCCAAGATCAGATAAATGAGCTTACCGACAGTGGAAGAACATGTTTGCACTCACCAGCTCCATATTCAGCACACTGACAGAATGTGTGGGATTGTGTGAATATGAAGTGGGATGCTGCTGGCAAGAAAAAACACACACACTCTGTTGCCCTTATCTGAACCGGCAAAAGTTAATAGACACACTGGCTGATGGAGATTGTGGCAGGGAAAGGAGGACGGTGTCAGGTGTCAAGAAGGCAATGGTGGAATCACGGGCTGTTGAAGAAGCTGTAAGAAAGGTCAGTATCCACAAACAAGCATTTTGGACCACTCTGCATTAATCTCCGCCTGAAGCCCTTCATATGAGAAATCTATTGCAGTCTTGGAAAAGTTGCGATTGGTGTCAAAGCCAGGTCACTTCGAAGGAAATTCAGGCCTTTCAAAATATCCCTTTCACCGTTAGCACCCTATGTAGCGGCCCAGCTCCAAAACATGTCTAGCTACTCAAGCCCACTCCCAATAGGCCAGTTTTGCTTTTCATTTCCTCCCTTTGTCTGTTTTCCCGCCCTATTTGCTCCTCACCTGTGTTCTGTTTTGGATTACAGTTCACGGCTATGCTGCTAGCATCATGGTCTACATTTTCAAGCATGCAGATAGCATCCAAGTCATTTTCTTTCATATTTTTACTTTTCCAAAGCTCATTATGGTCAGTTTATAGCAACTGTCCCACCAAAGCCAGAGTGGTTATTCTGTATCAGAAACAAACAGCTTATTTCACTTAAATCTTTCCACATCTTCTGTGTTTTCTGCGTCAAAAAGACACTGCTGACTGTTTTTAGTAAATTAGGTCCTCTTTCATTGAGTGACACCCGCAGCAGCAATCCCGTCAGCACATTTAGTGAAAACTGTGTCATTGTGTGATTGTAATTTGATCATTTAAACATGAAGACGCCAAAACAGAAGAGATTGTCGAAACCTGAAAAATCAAAGTGCTTGAAAAATGTAATTTCACTTTTTCCCTTACCCTACCCCCCCTTCCACTGTGACCTCACCTCCAGGTGAGAGTCCTAATTTCATTTTCCACACCACCCACACAATCTCTCATTGTCCTGGAGAATTTATCCACAGCTCCCGGCTGCTCGGGGGGGTGGGGGGGGGACACAGTGTGCTATCTGTCATGACAAGTTCATTCGGCATCCTCTAAGAGCAGCTTCACAGGCCATCAGTGTCATGAAGCTCTCTGCCCTGAACACTCGCTGGTGACAAACAATCCCCCCCTCCCACCCCTCTCTTTGTGCCTCTCATTATTCATGTTTCCTGCTCTTCACGTCGTCACCTTGATTACACATGGCTTTTGTCTTCTATTCTCCTTTTTGTAAAAGCCTTTTTAATTCTGACTCTTTGACGGCGTCGAAAAAGCTTTGCCGTCATCTCTTTGCGCGTCCACAAGTAGCGCGCTAACAGCCGACTTTTATGGGTCAGCCCGGATTCACTTGGCCCGGAGACGACGCTGCCTGATGTAGCAGAGAGGAGTCTTCAGCTATAGATGAGTCAGTTTTGAGTTAAACTAATTATTAATCCATGAGAGCATCAGATGGCGCCCCTCCAGGTACTACTTAGGGTCCGATTAATCAAACGAGAAAATGACAATGGCGCTAATCGATGCTGATAGGAGAGCACGCCGCTGCTCTCCATCAAAGCCGTTGAAGCCTCGTCTGCGGAGGTGCGTCCTGATTTAATCTGACACTTTAAATGAAATATCTCCAGCCATCATTGATCTCAGCGAAACACTACCCTCACGATCCAACACAGACACGACCCAAGGGCAGGAAAAGAAGTGAAAGCGGTGACATGAAAGAAAAAAGAAGGGACGGAAATGAGGAGAGACTCGAGGAGATTGGAGCGGGGAAGGAAAGTTGTTAACGTCTAACGTAGCCGTGTGGCGAGGAACGTACAGAGAGAGAGAAAAAGAGACTGGTACAGGTGCAAGAATAGAGAAGGGGACGGATTTAATGAGGAAGGGTAAGGCGACAGGACTAGAGATTGAATGGAAGTACAATCAAAGCAGTCTGGAAGACTAGAAGGGGCAGACGATGAGAGAGGCAGTGATAATAGAGAGCTAATGGAGGGACCAAAGCTGGAGATGGGGGTCGAGTCCCTCAGGGATCAATGGCGCCCCCGTCGGATTCGTGCACCACAGCCGACTGCTCGCAATCAACCTCAACGAACTGTTCAGCCCCAAAACATACCTGCTCCACATCTCACCGCCTCAAAGCCTGCGCGGAGCACCGAACCGCTCATCGTCATCTCATTTCAAATGAGCTACTCGCAGTGAAGCCACAAATTCGAATTCACGAAAGGAATGTTTCTACAATACGGCCAGCCCGATGTCCAGGCTTCCGTGCTTTGCTCGGGTACTTTACCAACACACATTTACTAGAAAAGCTTTTATCATTTTACAGAAAAGTCCTGAAATGTTCAAAGCTCCCTAATCCGAAACAGCAAACAAGATCTGCGCATGAATAAAATAGCTTCTCGAACCTGACCACACAACTCGCTGTCCTCTCAAATACTGACACACAAAGTCTAGCCGTTCAATACCCCCTCATGGTGCTTTGATAGAAATAAAAGAAAGTAAATTACTGACCGTTTAATTATTACAAATAGAGAACAGAGAACAAAAAGAAAATCACAGATTAAAAGCCAAAAGCTGAAAGAAATAGAGAGGCTGTTCTTAGTCAACTCGAAGTCAATTCATCAAGCGGCTCCACTGGAGTTCGAAGCCACATCCAGACACGGTTGAGATGAAGTCAAGACAGAAACCAGAGCAAATGAAATGATATACACAACCATCAAAGCCAATAGAAAGAGTTCTTTCCAAGTGTAAAAAAAAAAAAAAAAAATGGACAGGCCGGATCAGGAAAATAAAAAGAATTAAAAGTTACTTAGCTGAGAAAAGTCTGGATTGGAATTCAAACTGCTCAAATGTGGTTTAAAAAAAAAAAATGCTTTGTTCTTGTCAGAGTGAAGCTCTCGCTAAAGTTCCGACATCAGGCTGCTCGGCCGCGTGCTTTGGCCTCCGGTTCATCACTCATACCGTCCTGTCACTCTCTCCTCTCACGCATCCTCATTCCCCTCCTTCATTATGTGGGGCTGTCAATTGATATCAGCTGTCACATCAGCCGGTCACATCTATTCAGTGGCAGTGACACACCTTCACTGTGAGTCTATTATCTGGCTGCCGTCTCTGTTAATCCGATTACGTCTCTGCCTTCGGGTTTTGGTTGCCCCTGAAAAACCCCCGTCACCGGCCCCAGTCTTTGCAGCTTCATCGGATTCATCAGCTTCATCAGCCTTCCGGTCTCAGAGGACTGATTTCCCGCCATCACCACTACCAGTGTCTGGACTCCATGGGGGAATTTTCCAGAGCAGAACCCCCCCTCGATCACAAAATCTCCCTGAGGAGTCGAAGCGCCAAAGACTTTCTGACAAGACTCGAGATATCGCAATATCTGCTGTATAAAAAAACAAAAAAAAAAAAAACATTTTCTTCGCTTCATTCTCCGGTCTCTACTGACTTAAATGGGTTTATAGTGTCTGAAGGGTTTTGAAGGAGTGAAGAGAAACACCTGCAGTCGAGATTTGACAGAAATTTTGCAACGGTCAGCTGCTCGAACGATGAATGAGGAAAAAAAACATCTCTCTGAAAACTGGCTAAGACCGAATCGTCCAAACACACTGGACCCCAAATACCACAGTCCTGCTGGAAGCTGCTCTCAACCTGGCTTTGGCAACTGCCGGGTCTACCTGCTGGTCTTCAGAGCAGCATTCACCAGCGCTAATGGCTTCTCGCGGGCTAATCAAAGCGCTTCACTCACCCTACCAGGCTGTATCTACCCCCAGCGCGACTGCAGAGTCCTGGCACGCCATCCACGGCCTGCCTACTGGGCCGATAGTGAGCAAGGCTTAGACAAATCTCTGTGGTAAGGTTATTAGTATTCTCCCCCCCCCAGGGAGGTGAAATCCTGAGCCCTCTCAATTCTGCCGCCTCTGGTTGAATGAACGAGGGGGTTAAACGCTATCAGTGGGCCCACAGCCAGCGCCGGCCCCACACTGGTCCTGCGGGATGGGACACCAGATGCCGCCGCGTCGCACTTGTTACACAATCAAGGAAATAATTGATGCGCCCGACTTGGGCGTGTAATTCAATTAGGGCAATGAAGAAGTAATTATTCTCTGGAAGCGGTACAAAGACGAGAGCGCGATCTTACAAGCTGTGAAATCAAAAGATGCTTGAGAAACACGTCGGCGGGCGCATTTAGGACATTTTGGATCCGGTCTTTTCCAAAACAGGGTGAGGGTTCAGGAAAATCACCCTGATTCCCCGAAGATTTCTGTTAGTTTGCATGACTTTGGGTTTTCCGTCACATTTACATGCAATCCATTTCAGAATTTACTGCATGATTACTATGGATTTTTTTTTTTTTTTTTTTTGCTCTCATGACATTTAGCTTCAGACGACTCTTTACAGCCCCATACAGACAAAAATCGATGCTGCGAGCCAGTGAATCTATTCAGCCATCTATTATTAAAAACCTTCCAAGCATTCGTGAGAGCGGGGCTGGTGAGTGATACTAAATAGATCAGGATGAGCCCTAATCCACATCTGCGCCTCATAACAACAGACCTCAGGCAGCAGGTTTCACCCCTCCAGAGGTAATAATTCGCGAATGGTAAAACCCATAGCGGCGTCCTCAGCCAGGGAGGACGCTGTAAAGGAAGATGTGATGGATAGATGCGACCGTGCTGTCAGGAGGTCTGCAGCCTCACATAAACTTTGTCATTATTAAAGAGAGGCAGGGGCGAAAAACAGGCTGGTGCCTGGAAAGCCAGCCCTCTTTGACTCACTTTTTGGCAGCGGCTCTGCTCTTCATCAGGACCAAAAGTTCACCTCTTTTAATAAATCTGCAACTAGTTCCAACCAGAGGTGAGCAACTCAGTGAGCAGCTGTCCCACTGACATGGATGGTAAAAAAAAATGTTTTTATTTATTTTTTTTTTCTTCTGCTCATCACTCACTGACAACACTGTGCACATGCATTCAGCCTTGCATTCATCAGGAATCAGTGCATCCACTGTGGATTCTGACAGCACCTTGCAGAAGTGCTTTTTTTTTTTTTGTATATTTACACCCAACAAGCAGCCACACTCCTTCAGAGCAGGTGCAGTGTGTCTGGAACAAACCATAGTGTGCATTAAAAGAAAAAAAAAAAAAAAAGCCCACAAGCCCCTCTGGGCGCTTCATAAACCAGCAGCTGAACACCAAAGTGGCAAGATCGCACGTTTTCCCCCCCAAATTTGATGCTAAATTGTCTTACCTGGTGTGTAGCAGATGAAGAAGGGAGGCTCTCCCTCTCTCTCTCTCTCTCTACCGCAGCTCTTAATTCACACAAGCAGACCAAGGCGGCTTTATGAGGGGGAAGCGCAGCGTCGGGGGGGGAAAAAAAGCAGTTTAAGGTCTCCTATGTGGTGTTCCTGGAGAGCGGGGAGGACGGCCGTCAGTCCGGGTGTTAGTTGTTTCCTCTCTGCGGGGAGATGAGGCTGTGTCCAGGCTGAGAGAAAGCGGCGGCAGCCTGCAGACCTCAGGAGCGCCGAGCCAGTCTGAGCGCGCAGCGGGGGGAGTGCAGCGGCTCGACCGGACACCAGGTGGCGGTGTAGCACACCGAGTAGCTGGTGGTAGGGGAGAGCTGTGGGGAACTGGGTGCTGCCGTAGAGACTAGGGACCAGCTAGAGATGCTCACTGGGGGTGCCTGAGAGGTGTCCACGGAATGATGCATGTGTTTGAAAGGGACACTCACACTCCCAACCCGGTGATGTCCAGGGAGCGGTGGTGCAAAAACGCTTTCAAACTCATTGTGCAGTTCCTGTTCATAGTTCCTTCTATAAGGCACAGGACATAATCATAGATTTTTTTTTGAAGTGAATCCAGAGAATTAATGAATCCATGACTGCTTGGATCTAAAAAAAAAAAAAAGAAAGAAAGAAAGAAAAGAAAAATCTAAAAATCTATAACTGAATAAACAAGCTGCTCTCAGAGGAAAATAAGGTCCCCAGAACACTGTTTGAGGCTAGAGAGGTGGCAGGGTCCGCCACATATAAACAAAGTAAAACAGTATGAAACTGATGAAATTGTGTTGTTTTTCAAGACCAGCTTGTTGATTAGGTCATGAAAAAAAGTATATTTTAAAAAGTTGTTTAAAAAGAAAGAAGATTAATTTAATTTGTATCATAATTGTTCATAGTTAATGAAACAAATGTAAAAAATATATATATAATTTAATTTAATTAAAAAAACGTAAAATAAACACATTAAGTCACCCAGGTCAGTGTTATATCACAAGTCAAGTGGTCTTTTACTTCCAAGTCCAACTTAAGTATCAAGTCATTTACTTCCTGTCAAGTCCAGTTGCCACTTGCAGGTCATCAAAACCGTTTGTCAAGTCGATGCGAATCCAAGTCATAACGACTACAGCATATGTGAAAAAAGTAGTATAAAAGCTTTTGTGGCTCCAGAGGAAGATGCATGTAATCCAATAAACTGACAGTGATCACCTGGTGGCTAAATTGCATTGTGGGTAATGTAGGAGTCAGGTTTTGAAACCCAGTCCACTGCTCTAGCATTGCACTCACTGATGGAGTTTCAAAACAAATGATCAAGATATCCATAACGCTGAACCGCGCCTACATTACCCAAAATGCAACGTAACCACTAAGTGACAGCACATCAGGCCATTTATCAGATAACATGCAGCTTCCCCCTCAAAAGGCTTCACACTAGCTTTTTCACATACACATGGAAACTGAGGCGGATTCCAGTATGTTTCAATTTGACCACAATTCATTTCACCGTTCTGCTGCATTTCTTCACCATCAGTACAGCACTTGGCTCTTCTCCAAAGGCATATACAAAATAAACTTGCTTTGCCTATTTTTAGGCCGACAAAATAATAAATAAAGGCCTCTGCAGAAATGTGTTCCCGGAGTTGTGGGTGGAGGCTTTGAAACAGCATTTAGACTTTCATATTTGGGAAGGACATTTACATAAAGTGTAACTAAACCAGTGAGTGAATAAAAAAAAAAAGAAATGATAAAGAAAAAAAAGACATGAAACATCCAAGTAAATAAAAATCGGAGGCTGGTGCGTTGTGTGCTCTGGGGAAACTCCTGACAGTATTTGTAGACAACATCCTCGCTAGATCGCCAAAATAAAAGGGCTTTTCTCATGTCGCATTCAGGGACTACAACTGCCTGTGTTGTAGCATAAAACATAAGGGAACCTTGAACCTTGTAGCATAAACTGTTGTACACTGTTGACGAAGAGCCATTTCTAACTACTTAACATAGGATAATGTTAGGTAGTTAAATATGTAAACATTTCCGTTTCTCTCGTATTTCATCCTAAGTGTGTGTTGGCTGTTTATGGAAAGTGATGTTATTGTGTAGCAGTTGAATAATAGAGAAAATGGTTTTGTGTGAATCAGCTCTGGATTGTTCAACAAGTCAGTGAAACATCCTTACTTCTTTGAGATACCTCCGGTCCAGGGGCAAACAAACAGTTGAGTCAGTCAAGGATCAAACTGCAAAGCTAGACTCACTACAAAACTACATGAAAAATTGTGCAGTCAAGCAGAGGAGATAATACCAGCCCAAGTTTATATATATGGCTTACAGGATATTTAAAATCATGTGAATCATGATTATGGTTTCAATGCTCTATTTGCCTTTGTTTTTAAAATAAGAGCACACTGACATTTAAAGGAGACCTTTTAAATGAGTGTAAAAGATTTTGAGAAAAGGTATTCACCAACAGAAAACGCTGCTTCGAAACACTTTGGTGGTAGTCCCGCCTTTACTTCCCGGACTATACGTGACGTCACACTACATCACCATGTTATACATCAGCATAATTTATGCCCAGCGGTTAGTTTGGCACGTAAGAATTGATTCAGAAAAGCTGCTCTTTTGTTGTTAGTAGTGCTGGTCAGGCGTGTGTGAGCTGACCAATCAGCAGAGACTAGGTGTTACAGGTATTACAGTCTGAGGAAACTGCTCTTGTTTTAGCACTAAAGCAAGTAAATATACTCTAATAATAACCCCAAAACAATTCTGAACTGGAAAATCAGCAAAATATGTGTCCTTTAGGATAATTTCATCAAGGTTCGACAAATCAATCATCACAGCGTTTTTAAAACAAGCCAATTGGGTTGATTAGATGGAATCAGTTCAGCCACGTCTGAAGTAAAAGATCCAGTTCAACATGGACAGTCGGACTGTTTTCTGGATGCCATCACCATTTTATTTCTAGCTTATTAGAAATTGAAAGCTGATCTGTAAATCCTAGTAATCTCTCATCACATTCAAACACTGAATTAGTAAGACTGAATTTGAGATAATTCCTTGTCCTTCTAGTCGCAGTCATTTCAGTATCAAATTGATGAAAAGATGGGAAAGGTGCTTATACTAATGCTACAAGGAGTGTATTATTGTAAACTAATAAGAGACCATTTTGATACAATGATGATTATACGAAAATAGAAAAAGCGACCCTTCCCTAAACTGCAGAGAAACTTCCGTTTTTCTAAGCATGCACTAGTCTTTTTGGAGTGCATGTGGTTTCCATAGAAACCACCTTGATATATTCAAAGACGTGGAATTGTGGCTTTCAACAAGATTGGATTTTCCCAGATCCACACCTGAACACGGAGGTCACACGTAGGCTTCCACAAACATGTACAGGCGTCTCTTCACTCCGCACACACACACCTGCCTGTCTCTCGAACCGCCTCCCAGCCTCTGTCGTCCCCACAAAAATCACACCGCTAATAATGTCCGCCCCTCCAAACACGGCAGTAATAGGTGGGCTTGGGTAATTAGCACGTTTTCATCATCAAGCGTGCGGATGGTGTCAGCAGACGTTGTAATTTGGAAACTTCACTGATTGCCTGGCAACGGTCCCTGTCATTGCCGTGAATAAACCAATCAGCACTGTCTTCCCTCTCTCTCTCTCTGCGAGCCAATCAAACCAGCAACGCCAAATGACCCCTATTTTTTTTTTTTTTTCATTTTGTATCCTGTTGGACAGGTTTTTGAATTGGATCATGACCTGATGGTGAAAGAAAATGTCTTTATTTGAACACAGTTTCTTCATAGATTGAAAATGTTGCATACCGACGGCAGTCATATGTACATCCGCACATGTACATGCTGAGATTCACATAAAAGCAAACACTGGGACATGTGTCTATGCAGAGAAAGCTGGATGCACAAACACTTGCTTGTATCAAGAGACATTTAAAGACTTCTAGATTCTATTCTAAAAAAGGGGGATTGAGTTTATTTAAAGATGACATATGTCATATAGACATGTTATCTTTTAGAGCGACTATATTTTAGGCCCAGTTAAATACTCTTAGAACCACAACCGCTTACATGGTTTGCCCCAGAAAACGTGCTAAGCCTGTATGGGAGAACTGCGTATTCAAAGGTTCAAAATCAACAGTGACCTGGGTATTACCTCGGATGCCTTACAATATACTGTTCAACTTCAGTTCTAACGGAATATTCGAATTGTAATTTCTGCAGCGTTCTCCCTCTATCAAGATAAATGACACCCAGATTCATACATTGGATTCTGCTCTGTTCGCATCAGAGGAGCTCACAGATCACAATTAAACTTTTGGGATTCAAAAGCAGTTTAATCTTCACTCCTGTGTATCAACCTGACTGCAGCAGTGATCTGCAGAGGTGACCCTCATCATCGGGTGTTTGTGTGCTCCACTCAAAGTTGACTCTGGTGAGTGCTGAGTTCGGTGATTAGCCTGAACGCGAACACACACAGATACACACACCTTCTATGCACGGCGCCGCTCGCTAGTTTACGGTTATGGCACAGTAACCCGGTGGTGGTAACACCAATAAACAACCACCATTGCTGATAGAAATGTTAATACATAATTTAAAACAATATATGGTATATATAAGGCCTAGTCATTTTTAGTTATTTGAATGCAAAATGATTATATACTGTGATGTGTCTTAAGTGAGAGCACTGACCAGCAGGTGGCACTAGGGTAAAGGCAGGATTCATCCTGGAGAACAGTGAATGTCTGTACGACATTGAGTGGCATTCCGTCTGACACCCACATACGAGCTGTGATTGTTAAGATGGCTGAGATCCAAGAATAAAAGTTTGACCTCACGAACCCTATTCACCTGATTTGACACTCTCAGACTGCTACCTTGTCCCTAATATGAAGAGGGAGCTCAGTGGTCGGCATTTTGACTGTGATGATGGACGTTATCGCTGCAGTGGTACCACTTTTACGGAGATCCAAGACACCAACTGTTACACAGAAGCGATCGGTATCTTGTCAGTCCTAAATTTCTGTACCGTTCTACTGCTAGAAATATTCACTTGAGCAGCAAAATGTGAAACCTTCCTCTATGAGAAAGGTTTGCTCAGAGCTTTGTGGCGAACCTTCTCAGTCATCCAGGTCATGGTAAATCGTAGCGCTCCATTGTAGGCAACTGGACTTGTTTGAGCCTCCTCCAGAACTGAAGACACCCCTTGGAAACTGAATAAAGTCCAGTACCTTGTTATTTAAAGAAATTATGGAGTCTTTTTAAAAGAAAACTTCACGTATATGAGCCATTTTAAACCTCGAGTAACAATTTAGTAAGAGGCTGGGAGTCACAGACATTGTAGGCAAGTCAGATGAAAAAATGTAATCTACCGATTTCAGCGTCCCTTTACATTTCTTTCACACATTTTGCTCTCCTTACGACAGGGTTTAGATTGAGAGAATAATCTTAGCCCCACCAAGGAAAGTGTTATGGTTTGCAAAAAGAACCCAGATACAAGACTTTGTTTTTGGAAGCCACAAAAAAAGCAAAATTAAACTAAATCATATGCAAGCATTGAAGGGCTAGGGAGGCGTAATATGTCTGCATTACCGGTTAGGATCGGACTAAGTGAAGCCAAATAGGGCAAAGTGTTAATCTCATTAAGTGTGATAGTTACCATCTCTTCTCATCTAAGACATTAATTTGCTGGTTAATACAGACAGCGGTTAGCATTTAGCGCAATACCGGGTAAGACTTTTTAGACATCTAGCTGACATTGTGGGAAGTGAGCTGGCAAACTGGTTATCCAGCAGCAGAAGTTACCTTCAGGTTGTGAGGCACGGCCCTTCTTCATTCACCGCGCTCACTTTCTTGTTGCAGCTGTTTCCTCATTAGCCGCGTCGTGTGTTTCCTGCAGGGTTTGGCAAGAGGTGTGCGATCGCTGTTGCTACTGTTCAAATGCGTCAGGTAGAGGATGCGTTTAATCGCCATTTAGATGTTGGCTTTCCAGCGCGTCACTTGTCGCGGGTCTCAAAGAGGAAAATAAGAAAGGCTAAGATACGACGGCACAGGACAAAGTCTTCCACCAGAGCAAGTTTTTTTTTTTATTATTATTTTTTTTTTTTTTATTTAAGATGGCCTCAGCTGCTTCTCTCAGTCACCTGTGATGTTCGTGCTCACTTGGTTCTGCTATTTCCTGTTTTAACACCCAAAAACATCTCTTACAGTGTTTTTAAGTTGGCACCTGTGTCTCAAAGACAGCTCAGTAATCCCACTAAGAAATATGAACCTGTTGCTTCAGTTAAAAAAAAAAAAGTCCCCCAATGACACATGATCTGTCTTTGGCAGTGTTTTACAACTCACTGGTAAATGATTTAATCGCTCCGTAGGTTGTTTTTTTTTTTCATTATGAAGATGCTCTTCCCTTTTATCAAACAAATACTCCAAAAACCACAAAGCAATGCTGCAGATACACACCATGATATTAAACTTTGGTCATGGTTAGAATGATCTGCAAAACATTTCCTTTACTTTATTTTTCACCTCTTAGTTTCACAACACCATTGTTTATTAACACAAATCACACAGGTTTGTTTTTAAAAATGAATAATACATTTACCCTGTAACCCTGTAAATGTAATTTGCCTGCTGTGATTTAAAGTATTTTCTTCCCTTCTCTGCTGTAAATGAATAAATGGCTTCTTGCAGCATTAATTTTCCCTGTTTTCAAAATAAGTAGTTGCCTGATAGAATGAAAAGAGATGAATAGCTACACCACAACTTTTACATTAAAAAAAGAAATCGTTCATTCTTTGTTAACTGTTAACTGGATATTCTAAAGAAAAGACAGAGTGTTAAAGAGGAGACAGTCAAAAAAAAACCACTTTTTTTAGAGGTCCTCATTCCCGACAAACAAATAATCCTCCGTGACAAACAGAGATTGGCGGACACTGCGGACTGTGAGCGTGCATTCCACATTAGTGTGTGCACTTCATGAGCAAGCCAGAGGTGGTCACAACCCAGAGGTTGCCCAGGTCGTAGGAAACATGGCGGACTGGCATGCGCATTGAGACTGTTGTCCAAGTTGTACCCTGAGGGCTGCGACTGCTGATGCCCGATCTGTCGAGACAGAAGCCAGTGAAATACATCACACCGTCATTCTAATCATCGTTCTATCTGCAGACACATTGTGCAAGATGGCTTTTTGTCTTTGACAGAAAATTCTGTTTATGTTCCAATTTTTTCATATGTTCAGTGCTTATATGAATGAAAATATGTATCAATTAAATGCAACTGGAAGCCTCGCCTAATGTTTTGCCTCATATCACAGGATCATAGACTGATAATGCATTTTAGAACTGCACAGAGACAGACATTGTTCATGGTATTAAAGTTCAGTATTTGGGGTTTTAAATGTGTACTGTTGTTCTTGATCTTGCAGTAGGTATCATACGTACTAGAATGTGGATGAGAATTCGGATTGTACCCTGTATTAATTATTCAAATGTTGCTGCATTACCTCTGGAAGAGCTGCCCTGAACTATTCACCACGAAGACGCTTCCGTCTGTCCCCACTTCAACCATGGCTGCAGACCCAGAAATCTGTGACCAGCGACTGTTGCCACAGGTGGTTGGCGACAAGGTCTGTCATAGAATAAAAGCATACATGATTGGGAGATCATGATGAATGAGTAAAGGGGCTTATTACATATTTCTTAATAGCGACGCCTCTGACAGTAAAAAGACACAGTATGTCACTTGTGCTGCGGTTTCAAACCTGTGAGAAGTAGATCTGATGGCTTGTGTCGGTTCCCCAGCATCCGTACTTTCCGCAGCTGATGTACTTCAAGACCCTCGACAGGTTGCTCCAGCTCAGGGAGCCAGATCCCTTGTAGCTCGAGGCCAAGTCACTTCTCAGACAGTAGGCAGCGGAGGAGCTGCTCACTCCCACAACCTGACCATTACCTCCAGCATCCACCTGCCGCATAGACAAACCTGAAGACAAGCACACAGAAGTATTTAATCAGCATGCAGTAACTCAATCTGTCACTCTCTATGTAGTAAGTTATGGCAATAATAATAATAATAATAATAATAATAATAATAATAATAATAATAATAATAATAATAATAATAATAATAATAATAATAATAATAATCATAGTTACCACTGGAGACAACAAAGTTGCCAGCTATGTATTTGTAGACCCTGTTCCCGCTGGTACTTGTTGCCCAAAGCCCTGCAGGTCCAATTGAGGCGTGATCGAATCTAATTGAGCTCATTCTGTACCAGGACGATCCAATCAGGAAGTACACATAGCCATATGAGTTTGTCGCGACCACTTTCCCCTGTCCAGCATCGATCTGCCGAGCACTGGACAGCCGCGGACCCTCATTGCAGCGCCAGGCTGTTGTGAAGACAAATATCATTATTGATGTCCATTGTTAGGAAAATCATCAATTTCGATTTTAACCATAAATTTGCTTAACAATTAATTTGTCATTTAAAAATAAATGAATAAATAAATCTTGTGACCTACCATGAGTGACAGCCAGGTAACACAACACCAGCAGAAAGGCTGCGACAGCTCTCATGTTGCCTCTGTGTTGGTGTGTCTGTAGTCAGCAGTGAATCTCTGGATGTCGCTCTGTAGCTGTGTGGAGCTGCTGCACTACATGGTTTGGCACTCGTTTGTCTTGCTATTACTGGTCGTTGACCGCTGGTGTCTAATCCTTCTAAACTGGTTCTACAGGCTATTAGGGGAAGGAGGAAATCAATTAATTTCCTGTAACCCGTCATTAAACAAAAAAAAATGCATGTGGTTTGACTGCTTCGGTCAGGCGGCGCCTCCCATATTGAACTTGCCAGCAGCAGAGTTGCAAACATTGCCTCGAGTCATTCAAGCTCAACGTTTAGAGATATCAATACTGATATCTTCTTATCGCTACAAAACCACATTGTCAAAACATCAAATTGTGGTTTTACGGGGAGGTTGTGCCAGATGTCTTGGCACTGAGCACACACTTCCTCAATCTTTACCTCGTTGTAAGGCTGCCAGACAACTAGCAATATGATGTCTTTTTTTTTTTTTTTTAACTTAATGATAGCTTCAATGTTATTTTGATGGTACAGCGTCTTGTAAAATAGTGAATGGTGTCTCTCCCTCTCAGCCACTCCGACATCCATCTCTTGTTTCTGCTCTGACGTCAGCGGGAGGGGAGGATCACAGCGTTACGAACATGGTTACTTCAAGATGCAGGTTTTTAAGACATAACGGTGTTATGATGTTTTGTTTGTAGCCCCCACCTACATTTATGTAGATCAGGCTTTAAGAGGGGGTGTTAAATTGCACAAAATGCCAATTTCTACATAATGTTCCTTTAAACATCAATATGTACTGAGTTACAGAGGGATGAGCAGGTGGATATTAGCTTAATTCAGGGTCTGCACACTTTCAAAGACCCGCCCTTTGCAGTTTCCCCGAAAGAGTGTAATTCGGTGCGCCCTGCAGGAGCATTTCCTGGTGTGTCACCAGATGTTCCCGCCCCTACCCGTATGTCACTATTAATGCAGCCCAGGTCAGTGAAAGTGACAAGAAGAGTAAAGTTTGACTGTCAGATCTGTTTGACCTGCAGGAATTCCTGATTTCCTTTTTAATCCTCCTGCTTGTGGAGGAAGAGGAGAAGCGCCTCTGGTTTATCTCGGGCTGAGAGATATTGTTATTGAACCCACAGTAATATTATCATTATTAGCTAGCTAACAGTTTGGGGTCACCAACATAGCAATACATTATGTTAATGCTAACATATAAACTGCTGATTATTTTAAAGGCATTATTCCTATTTAAAGTCTGGTAGATAGTTTTGTTTGTTGTAATGATTTATTAGTAGAAGTAGTATGTTGTGAAATCATAATTCTTAATTTCTTAAAACATTCTCAGTGACGTGGCA
Organism: Acanthopagrus latus; assembly: GCF_904848185.1. Taxonomy (NCBI): domain Eukaryota; kingdom Metazoa; phylum Chordata; class Actinopteri; order Spariformes; family Sparidae; genus Acanthopagrus; species Acanthopagrus latus. The sequence goes on along the minus strand of NC_051052.1, from coordinate 4,922,724 downwards.
GCCGTCGGCCGAGTCAGAACTGCAGACCCAGTTGATGGATGATGTCAGGTTAGGGTTTAAAAAGGGAAGACTATGGAAGGGGAGGTGGACCCAGACGCAGTTACACAGGAGGCAAGATCAGGAGAACAAAAAGGCGAGCTTTTATTTAAAGGCTGATTACAAAAACCAAAAGCAGACAAACGGGGATGAAAGACAAAGTAGCAAATGTAGTGTAAAATAATCATAGTAAGTAAATAGTGACCTATGGTAACTGATAGTGTTATAATGATAAAAATAAGAAACAAAGGGTAACAAGTGTAAAAGGGTTGCTGAAACATACTGCTGGGCACCAGCTGACTGAAAAGTGCATCTGCTGATTAAAGCTGCTATAGTCAGATAATGTTAAGTGTGAAAATGTAACCACAAATCTAAGAATAACATCATATAACCAAATATGTGACACTTTCATTAAGTTTAAAAATGCAGTGCAAAGAGTGATGAGATATAATGGGATGCATCAAGAAGCAAGAGCAACTGGTCGACATGCAGTTCTGCACGTACACCAATCTTCGCGCAAGCGCATAAGGTAATACTGGGTTTTTCCACTAGAGGTACGGGGATTTTCCATAAGAAATATGGTGTTTTTCCATAAAGAAATAACAGTGTCAGCAGAAATTAAGCAGAATAGTGATTGGTTGAAACCCTGTTGTCCGAACGGACACACCCACTTTTTTTTGCATTTAAAAAAGAGGATGTCCGGGGCTTTGAGCCTCGGGTCAGTTTGGTTTTTCATGGATTTTGTCTGTGTCTGATCCCGTTCTTTTTTTTGCCGGCAAATAATTCCTATTACACTCGGCCTTGAAGACTCCTGGTGACTTTTTGATTTTGAAACTTTTTGGACCAACGAAGAAAAGAGAAGTCGTTTATACGACACAACCAAGGACGAGACAAAGTAGTAAAGCAAAAATACAAAGTTCAAATCAAACATGGGAAAAAAGAAAAAAAAAATGCAAAAAGATCCAAAACATACCAAACAGGGAACAGGAGCATGAATAGGAACATGAATAGGCGGAAGGACAACCCAAGACAAACAACGACCGGACAAGGAGTGAAGGAAACACACAGACTAAATACACAGACACTAATGACACGATGAGGAACAGGTGAGGAGAGAGAGGAGGGAGGAGGCCAGGTGAGGTACCGAGGGGGAGGAGCACATGAGAAAACATGAAGGGAACAAAACAACAGAGGGAGCCAGAGGGGAGAACATAGGAGAAACTTACAGGACACATAAGGGCATGGAAAATCAAAACATAAGACACAAGACATGGAAAAACAAAACATAGGACACAACAAGACATGATACAAAGACATGATACCAAGACAGGAGAATATAAGACAAAAAAAAAAAAAAAAAAAACATAATCAGAACATAACACAAGGACATGACTCTAGAGTCATGACCAATGATGTGGTGGAGACTGGACCCCCAAACACCCTGAGTACTGACCCAGATGATGTCCCGCTGACACCATCCAGCCCAGCAGCACTGCAGGGACTCCTGCAACTCCTGTAACTGTTTTAATATTGTTTTCAATGCTAATTGTTTTTGCTAATAGTGAATTATAATCTGTAAATAGTTATTTATGCTGTCATGTTGTAAATAGTTGTAAATGTTAAGACCTTGAAAATAAAAGAAAACATTCAATCCCTTGTTGTCCCTGAAAAGTAGCACTTGATGCCGTTTGCTGTTATAGATTGTGCGTAAGTTGTAAATACTGAATGGAATAGACAACGTGTGACAAGAGCACTGTATTTTATTTCATGAATTATATAAAATGAACAATTATCAGAATCAGAATCAGAATCAGAATCAGAAAAAGCTTTATTGCCAAGTACGATGTTACACATACGAGGAATTTGTTGTGGTGATATTGGTGCATGCATCAAATAACTATTTAGTGAAAATATAACAAATTAACAATATAAACTATTTAAAGAATAGAAAATATAACAAATTAACAATATAAACTATTTTATAAAAGTAGAAAATATAGCGTGAGCGTTAATGTAACGCATAAAGTTATGGTGCTGTCAGTGTGACAGTAGAGTCAGTGGTAGAGGTGGAGTGTGAGGAGTGTCAGGGGGGATTCAGGCCTTGTTGATAAGGCTGACAGCAGACGGGAAGAAACTGTTCTTGTGGCGTGAGGTTTTGGTCCTGATGGACCGCAGCCTCCTGCCAGAGGGGAGTGTCTCAAAGAGTTTGTGACCGGGATGGGAGGGATCAGCAACAATCTTTCCTGCACGCCTCAGGGTCCTGGAGGTGTACAGGTCCTGAAGAGACGGGAGGTTGCAGCCAATCACCTTCTCTGGTGACCGAATGACACGCTGCAGCCTGCCCTTGTCCTTGGCGGTGGCAGCAGCGTACCAGATGGTGATGGAGGAGGTGAGGATGGACTCAATGATGGGTGTGTAGAAGTGCACCATCATTGTCTTCGGCAGACTGAATTTCTGCAGCTGCCGCAGGAAGTACATCCTCTGCTGTGCTTTCTTGATGAGGGAGCTAATGTTCAGCTCCCACTTGAGGTCCTGGGAGATGATTGTTCCCAGGAAGCGGAAAGACTCCACAGTGTCAATAGTGGAGTCACAGAGGGTGATGGGGGCAGGTGAGGCTGAGTTCTTCCTGTAGTCCACAACCATCTCCACTGTCTTTAGAGCATTGAGCTCTAGGCTGTTCTGGTTACACCAGGTCACCAGGTGGTCAACCTCCCACCTGTAGGCGGACTCGTCACCATCAGAGATGAGTCCGATGAGGGTGGTGTCGTCCGCAAACTTCAGGAGCTTGACGGACTGGTGACTGGAGGTGCAGCTGTTGGTGTACAGGGAGAAGAGCAGAGGAGAAAGAACACAGCCCTGGGGGGATCCGGTACTGATAGTCTGTGCATCGGAGATGTGTTTTCCCAGCTTTACACACTGCTTCCTGTCAGGCAGGAAGTCAGTAATCCACCTGCAGGTGGAGTCAGGCACGTTCAGCTGGGAGAGCTTCTCCTGTAGCAGAGCTGGGATGATGGTGTTGAAAGCAGAGCTGAAATCCACAAACAGGATCCTGGCGTAGGTTCCTGTAGAGTCCAGGTGCTGGAGGATATAGTGGAGGGCCAGGTTGACAGCGTCGTCTACAGACCTGTTGGCTCTGTAGGCAAACTGCAGGGGGTCCAGGAGAGGGTCGGTGATGTCCTTGAGGTGAGAGAGCACAAGGCGCTCGAAGGACTTCATGACCACAGAGGTCAGGGCGACGGGTCTGAAGTCATTAAGTCCGGTGGTCCTTGGCTTCTTGGGGACAGGGATGATGGTTGAGGTCTTGAAGCAGGCTGGCACGTGACAGGTCTCCAGTGAGGTGTTAAAAATGTCTGTGAACACTGGGGACAGCTGGTCAGCACAGTGCTTCAGGGAGGATGGGGAGACCGAAACCGGTCCAGCAGCTTTCCGGGGGTTCTGTCTCTTGAAGAGTTTGTTGACGTCCCTCTCATGGATGGAAAGAGTCGTCACTGAGGAGGGGGGGCCCATTAAGGTGGGCATTGGTGGAGGTGACTGGAGTTGGAGCTGGAGCTGTTGGGAGGTGTCGTGGGGGATGGTTTCAGGACTGTCCCTTTGTCTTTCAAAGCGGCAGTAGAACTCGTTCAGGTCGTTGGCTAGGCGTCGGTCGTTAATGGAGTGGGGGGCTTTAGGCTTGTAGTTGGTGATCTGCCTGAGCCCTTTCCAGACAGACGCAGAGTCGTTAGCTGAGAACTGGTGTTGGAGCTTCTCAGAGTACTGTCGTTTAGCCTCTTTCACAGCCTTGCTAAACTTGTACTTCGCCTCTTTGAATCTGTCTTTGTCCCCACTCCTGAAGGCCTCTTCCTTTGCAAGCCTTAGCTGTCTGAGTTTGGCTGTGAACCAGGGTTTGTCATTGTTGTAACTCACCCTGTCTTATGAACAAATGATTTAAAAAGAACTCATAAATTAAGTAAATAACAACAGAAATAAAGTTAGGATTGTCCTCTGGAGCAGAGGAGAGCCTCTCCATCCTCTCTGCAGCCTCACGTCCTCCTTCATCCTCCCTCCTCCTCTTCCTCCTCGGTCCTGTCCGGCTCTCCTCCTCCCCCTCATCGTCTTCATCCTCCTCCTCCTCCTCCTCCTCCTCCTCCTGGTTACCTGGCCCTGGTGTGTCCTCAGGGATGGAGACAGTTATGAGGACAAACCATGAGGACAAACCAGGACCCAGTAGCAGCGCTGGGCCTCCCGCTGACCCTCTCCTGTCCCTGGATATTAGCAATCCTAAGGCAGTGGCAATCAATCTCGTCAGCAATTTATGTGTTGACTTGCACGGGTAAAACAAATACAATTTAGTTTCCACGTCATCATTCAAACCTGCAGCTACTTTGTACTTCTTCTTTAAATGGTCCCCATTTGTTTCAGTGATGAAGCTCTCTGTTTGCGCCCTAAAACACGATGAAACTTAAAAGACGTTTTGTGTAACGTCAACAGACAAATGGGTTCTAATACAGCAAAAATGTAATATGATCATCACGAGGATAATCATAAACGTGAAGTAAAAATAGTCTATAACATCTCCACAGTCACAATAAGATATAAGATATAAGTCAACCTCTGAACGTCTAACGTTTGAAAGTGAAGGCTTTTAAGGCTTTACTTCCAAAGGCATCAAGCTGAGCATTACCAACGTATTCAAACTGATACTTTGAGATTTTAAGGTCCCTTGAAGTTTAACATATCTGGCGTTGGATGTTCAAATGAGTAAAAAAACGAGTATAAACGCAAAACTTACATTTAAATGCGAGATCCGCGCCACTTGAGGTTATTTATTTATGTCTTCTCTTCTTCTCGAGCAACGAATCTTGGGATATGTGAGACCACGATGGATAGTGGCGGTGCACCCTCCAAAAGCAGGGCGCCTTTGTAGGGTGCATTTGGGGAAAACTTTGAGTTTGGACAGGCTTCGTGCAGCATTGTGACGGCATTGAGATATCTATCTTCTCATGTAACCCACAGCAAGAGATCAATTAAGCATATTTTTTTCAAGATGCAATACTATTTCTTTAAAAAAAAAAAAAAAAAAGGCACTGCATGAATGCAAAATTGCCCAGATGATGATCCTCCATTTTTTAAATAAAATCATGAAACTTAGTAAATGTTTTAAGGGCCCTGAACATTATAAACATATATATATATATATATATATATATATATATATATATATATATACAGTATATATATATATATATATATATATATATATATATATATATATATATATATATATATATGTATATATATGAATGTACTTTTCCTTCTTCAGTGTTTTTCAATTCACAGATTAAGGATTGAATTGTATTATTTTATAGAAGATGCTCTGTCCTTTTATTTTCTGTTGTTTTCAACCAAGCACTACGGAGCCAGATTTCTGCAGAATAAATATGTTTCATCAGTAAGTTGTGTAAGCTGGTTCAGGATATATAACAATGAATGAAAGTCTAGTTAACCTTAAGCATCAAAGCAATTGACTGAGGTGATACTGAAACCAGAGTCATATGTGTAAAGGCCATACATTACCAGAAAGATCCATTTTAAAAAGCCAGGATTAAGCAGAATTAAAAGACTGATTTAAACAGTAGTGGTTAACAAAACGTTTATATTTTATTCAAAGACTTCCTTTTTCTTCTCCCTGTCCAGGCAGCATTGCAGTTTACAGTGACAGCTGTGCAGATGTATAAGTCCAGTGTGTGGGATCTAACAACAAAGTATATATAACATTCGTGTTGTACTAATTATCATTTCTTAATTTCTGCGTAATCACACAGATAAATGACGGCCTGGGAAACATAAACACTTCTGAACCACAGGCTTGTTCGGTGAACATGGTTCTACTATCAAAACAGTCTGTTGCAGTAAACTGTGAACGTGTGTAGAATGACCTACATGGCTTTACTCTCACCCCTCAGGTCGACGACAGCATTAACATTTTGCATGAAGAATGACAAAACTCAGACGAAACTGCTTCCATTATCATTTATTAACACAGAGGAAAGTATGCCAACTGGAAAAAAAAAAAAAAAAAAAGTGGTGATACATGCCTGAGATCCTTAAGTATCCAGTTTCTAAGAGGTGATTTTCAAAGTGTTGTCTTTTCCTGTCACCCTGTAAAAGTCATTTGCTTAATGTAATTTAAAGTATTTTCTTCACTGTAGCTACTCTATTGCAAAAGAATACTTTTTTTTTTTTTTTTTTACATATCTTTAAGTCTTAATGTTCCCTGTTGTCAGAATAAGCAGTAGCCTGATAAAAGGAAGAGAGATGAATAGTTACACCACAGCTTTGCCATTAAGAAAAAAAATCATTCATAATGATATAATCCTCCGTGACGGAACAGAGATTGGCGGACACTGAGGACAGTGAGCGTGCATTCCACATTAGTGTGTGCACTTCATGAGCAAGCCAGAGGTGGTCACAACCCAGAGGTTGCCCAGGTCGTAGGAAACATGGCGGACTGGCATGCACATTGAGACTGTTGTCCAAGACGTACCCTGAGGGCTGCGACTGCTGATGCCCGATCTGTCGAGACAGAAGCCAGTGAAATATATTGAAACCATCATTCTAATCAGCAGACATTTTGTGCAAGATGGCTTTTTGTCTTTGACAGAAAATTCTGTTTATGTTCCATTTTTTACATATCTTCAGTGCTTATATTAATGAGTATATATATCAATTAAATGCAACTGGAAGCCACACTTAATGTTTTGCCTCACAGGTGGAATTAGTAAAGTCAGCTCGATCATAGAGTGATAATGCATTTCAGAACTGCACTGAAACTTTTGAAAGGCACCACTAAGCACATGCATGAATGAGAATATGCCCTTAAAGACATTGTTCGTGGTATTAAAGTTCAGTATTTGGGGTTGTAAATGTGTACTGTTGCTATTGATCTTGCAGTAGGTATCATACGTACTAGAATGTGGATAAGAATTCGGATTGTACCCTGTATTAATTATTCAAATGTTGCTGCATTACCTCTGGTAGAGCTGCCCTGAACTATTCACCACGAAGACGCTTCCATCTGTCCCCACTTCAACCATGACTGCAGACCCAGAAATCTGTGACCAGCGACTGTTGCCACAGGTGGTTGGCGACAAGGTCTGTCATAAAAATTAGGATAAGGAGATCATGATGAATGAGATATTATATATTTCTTAATAACCTCACCTTCAAGAGTTAAAAAGATACAGTATGTCACTGGTGCTGCGGTTTCAAACCTGTGAGAAGTAGATCCGATGGCTTGTGTCGGTTCCCCAGCATCCGTACTTTCCGCAGCTGATGTACTTCAAGACCCTCGACAGGTTGCTCCAGCTCAGGGAGCCAGATCCCTTGTAGCTCGAGGCCAAGTCACTTCTCAGACAGTAGGCAGCGGAGGAGCTGGTCACTCCCACGACCTGACCATTACCTCCAGCATCCACCTGCCGCATAGACAAACCTGAAGACAAGCACACAGAAGTATTTAATCAGCACGCAGTAACTCAATCTGTCACTCTCTATGTAGTAAGTTATGGCAATAATAATAATAATAATAGTAATAATAGTAATAATAATAATAATAATAATAATAATAATAATAATAATAGTTACCACTGGAGACAGCAAAGTTGCCAGCTATGTATTTGTAGACCCTGTTCCCACTGGTACTTGTTGCCCAAAGCCCTGCAGGTCCAATTGAGGCATGATTGAATCTAATTGTGGTCATTCTGTGCCAGGACGATCCAATCAAGAAGTACACATAGCCAGATGTGTCTCTTGCAATCACTTTCCCCTGTCCAGCATCGATCTGCCTGGCATTGTACAGCCGTGGACCCTCACTGCAGCGCCAGGCTGTTGTGAAGACAAATATCATTATTGATGTCCATTGTTAGGAAAATCATCAATTTCAGTTTCAACAATTAATTCATCAGTTAAAAAAACTAAATCTAGCGACCTACCGTGAGTGACGGCCAGGTAACACAGCACCAGCAGAAAGGCTGCGACAGCTCTCATGTTGCCTCTGTGTTGGTGTGTCTGTTAGTCAGCAGTGAATCTCTGGATGTCGCTCTGTAGCCGTGTGGAGCTGCTGCCGTACATCCCGTCTGGTCCTGTCTTGCTTTTATAGTCCATGGCCGCTGATGTCTAATCCTACTAAACTGGTTCTGCGGGCTGCAGGCTTTCTGGGAAAGAAGAAATCAATTTAAAGTTATTAATTTACTGTAACCCTTGACATGAAAAAAAATGCATCTGGTTTGACTGCTTTTGTCAGGTAGAGCCTCCCATTTTAAACTCGACAAAAGGCTAGAGTCTGAGAAGGAATGCAAACATGAGATGAGAGGAAGTTCATTGTGTGCTGCTGAGAATGTTTACTTGTGAAGCCGTCACACATGAAAACTTGTCAGGGAAGTTCCCCAGGCCGACTGAAGTCGTCGTAATGTTCAGATTTCCACAGAACTAATAACATAACTTGTTATTAGTTATAATTGTCCTTTTTAAATGAACACAGTTTAAAAAAAAACAATTGCAATGAAGTCAGGATGTTACGTAAAACGTCATCAATAAAAACAGAATACAATGATTTGCAAATCCTTTTCAACTTAAATTCAATTGAATACACTACAAAGACAAGATATTTAATGTTCAAACTGATCAACTTTATTGGTTTTTGTGCAGATATTTCACTCATTTTGAATCGGATGTCTGCAACAAAAGTCTGGGAAAGTTCGGGAGTATTTAAAAGACACCTGTTTGGAACATTCCACAGGTGAACATGTTAATAGGAAACAGGTGAGTGCCATGACAGGGTATAAAAGGAATATCCATGAAAGTTGTTCACAAGCAAGGATGATGCGAGGTTCACCACTTTGCCAAGCCACAGGACAGGTGATGCGACACAGTGCTGAACACGCTCCTGTCCCAGCTCTTTTGGAACACGGTATGGGAATCCTCACAAGGGAAGGCTATGTACAGATTGACAAAATTGCTTTGTCACAATTATAAAGAAACCTACTTTATGCCCCACCACCAAACTTCCCAACCTCCCTTCACTCGTGCCACCATCCGTGATGTACTGGCAATCTTGAACATATGCAGATCGCAGAGGAACCCCAGACGCTTGTGGGCCGGCGGACTAATCATTCTGTTCTCTGTCAAGCGTTACTCATCTGCCAGACGACTATCAAGTCTGTGTGATTTCTTCACATCTGCCAAAACTGTAATCTGATCAGTATTTATGAACCGCATACAAGTCTCTGTATCACAGTCATGGTTACCCTCCACAGTCTACAGTCACAAACCTCTACATCAGTCTGCATTGTTTCGTAAACGTGCATGGTTTGAAATAAGACAAATCTACCTGCATTTTTTTATTTGATTATTTGTTTGCAAAAGACAAAAATGTAGCAATGCCCTCTGGTCATTTCAAGACTGAATCGAGCGGACCGTGTCTGCGTGGTTGTTGGAAGTTGGAGATTGGGGAATTGGGAGTTGACTGAGATTAGGTTAGCAAAAAAAAAAAGAAAAAAGCAGGTGGAGGTGGGTTTAAAATTCAAAATGCCAATTACATTATAGCTTCAAATTTAAATAGAAAATATGTTAGTAGACTGACATCAATAGTTCGTTGGCCAGAGAATTTGTTTTCTTCGTCATTCCAGAAAAAAAAAAAAAAAACGTCATCCCCATGGCTCTCAAAACAGTAGCAGTTGGTGAACCATCAACATTTCTTACTGCCCCCCCCCAATTAAGGTAGTCTAGAACAGGGGCTGGTTAGTTGGCTAAACATAACCCTAGAAAAGTGAAAACTGATTATTATGTAATGACTGGTTGTTTAATCTGTACAAAACCACAGTGTCAAAACATCAAATTGTGGTTTTACAAGGAGGTTGTGCCAGATGTCTTGGCATGGAGCACACACTTCCTCAGTCTTTACCTCCTTGTAAGGCCAGGGGTAGGATCACAGTGTTACTTTGCACCTACATTATGTAGATCAGGGTTTTGCATTAACGTCAGTGGGGGCGTCAAATTGCACAAAATGCCAATCTCTACATAATGTTCCTTTAAACATCAATATGTACTGAGCTATAGAGGCATGGGCAGATGGATATTGTTTCCTTTGAACTGAGCCATATTATACTCCGTTCCCAGCCTTCAGGATAAGCTCCAGCTAAATATTTACCATACAGATGTGAGAGGTATCAATCTTCTCATTTAACCCTCAGCAAGACATCAATTAAGGATATTTTTTTCAAGATGTAATACTATTTCTTAAAAAAAAAAAAAAAAGTCACTGCAGAAATGCAAAATAGTCCAGCTTGCATGTGAAAAATTCTCCCACTTTAAAAAAAAGCATGAAACTTCTGCTGTTTTTAAAGGTCCCATATTATACTGTGTTTCATCATATCCACACAGCTGTCGGAGGTCCAACAACACTGTATTCGATATGCATTGCCCCAAACCCATCTGTGGTTCTGAGTTTCAGCTAACTAAAAGTCGCTGAAGTGAGCGCTGCTGAGAGCAGGCTGTTTCTGTGCCTGCACCTTTAAATGCTCATGAGCTCCATCTGTCAACGCCCACTTGGAGAGCCCTGCCTGGTACACGCCCCTCTCAGGGAGACGATGCTTATGCTAGCGGTAGCATGAACTCGCTTCAGACACCATTGCATAGCGGACTGAAATAAAAGCTAACTAGTTAGCCAGTTTCCAGCTGACTTCACCATGAATCTGAGCAGCCTGTAGGAGCGCCATGTTACCAGTGGGTGGGCTGCAGAGACCATGCAGGAATCACTTGTTTTCATCATTCTGGGAGTTGGCAGGCTCAGGAAGGAGCAGCTTATATACGTAGAGACCAGAGAAAACGTGTTTTTCATAATACGGGACCTTTAAGTGAGCGCCTCATAAACCGTCAGTAACCCCTCTGAGAAATATGAACCTGTTGCTTCAGTAAAAAGAACAGAGGAGAAAATATTCCTTTTTCTTTTTCAGTGTTTCAGAATTCACAGATTAAGGACTGAATTGCTTTGTTGTTTGATTTTTTTAGAAGATGCTCTGTCCTTTTATTTCCTGTTGTTTTCAGACAAATACTAGACAGAGGCTCTGGCCATATATTCTCAGAAAAGTCAATTGTAAAATGCCAGAATTAAAATGCTGATTTAAATAATAGTCTTTGTTTAAAAAGTGTAAATTTCATTTATGGACTTCCTTTTTCTTCTCCCTATTAAATATGACCCCAGGTTCTTTTGAAAAAGTTTCCTGTCGCGTCGCCTGTCCAGGCACAATTGCAGTTTACAGTGATAGTTGTGCAGATGTATAGGTCCAGTGTGTGAGATATAACAACAACATATTTATAACGTTCGTATTGTACTAATTATCATTAATTTGTGTATAATCACACAGGTGAAGGATAGCCTGGGAAACGGTTTTCAGGACTCATACAGTATATTACTGTCAACTATGAACACGTGTAGAATGACCTGCATGTCTTTACTTTTTCTTTATTTTTCACTCCTCAGGTCGACAACAGCATTAACATCTTGCATGAATAATGACAAAACTCAGATGAAATTGCTTCCATTATCATTCATTAACACAGAAGAAAGTCTGCCAACAAGTGGTGACACATGCCTGAGTATCCAGTTTCTAAGAGGTTTCTCTTCACTGTATTAGGTTACCCTTACACTACTTATGTGTTGCTGCCATTCCTTTCAAAGATTTGTTTTTTAAAAATGACATCAAATTTACCCCGTCACCTTATTGAAGTAATTTGCGTACTGTGATTTAAAGTATTTGTTGTCAGAATAAGCAGTAGCCTGATAAAAGGAAGAGAGATGAATAGCTACACCACAGCTTTTACATTAAGAGAGAAATCATTCATTCATTGTGTACTGTTAACTGGATAATCTAAAGAAAGGACAGAATGTTAAAGAGGAGACAATTAGCAAAAGAGATCCTTGTCCCTGAAAAACAAATAATCTTCCGTGACGAACAGAGACTGTTGGTTGAGGACTGTGAGCGTGCATTCCACATTAGTGTGTGCACTTCATGAGCAAGCCAGAGGTGGTCACAACCCAGAGGTTGCCCAGATCGTAGGAAACATGGCGGAGTGGCATGCACATTGAGATTGGTGTCCAAGTTGTACCCTGAGGGCTGCGACTGCTGATGCCCAATCTATTGAGACAGAAGCCAGTGAAATATATCACACTGTCACTCTAATCATCGTTCTATCTGCAGACACTTTGTGTAAGATAGCGTTTATCTTTTACAGAAAATTCTGTTCATGTTCCAGTTTTTACATATGTTCAGTGCTTATATGAATGAATGTATGTATCAATTAAATGCAGTAACTGGAAGCCACGTTTAACATTTTGCCTCATATCACATGCAGGTGGAATTGGTAAAGTTGGATGGATCATAGAGTGACGATGCATTTTAGAACTGCACTGATTGAATGAGTGTAAATTCAAAAAATCCAAACTTTTGATAGACCACTGAGCACATGCATGCAAGATAAAGCTGCACTGAGACAGACGTTGTTCATGGTATTAAAGTTCAGTATTTGGGGTTGTAAATGTGTACTGTAATGTGTACCTACTGCAGTAGGTATCATACGTACTAGAATGTGGATGCTTCAGATTGTACCCTGTCTTAATCATTCAAACGTTGCTGCATTACCTCTGGTAGAGCTGCCCTGATTTATTCACCACGAAGACGCTTCCGTCTGTCCCCACTTCAGCCATGGCTGCAGACCCAGAAATCTGTGACCAGCGACTGTTGCCACAGGTGGTTGGTGACAAGGTCTGTCATAAAAATTAGGATAAGGAGATCATGATGAATGAAAGATTATATATTTCTTAATAACCTCACCTTCAAGAGTTAAAAAGATACAGTATGTCACTGGTGCTGCGGTTTCAAACCTGTGAGAAGTAGATCCGATGGCTTGTGTCGGTTCCCCAGCATCCGTACTTTCCGCAGCTGATGTACTTCAAGACCCTCGACAGGTTGCTCCAGCTCACAGAGCCAGATCCCTTGTAGCTCGAGGCCAAGTCACTTCTCAGACACCAGGAAGCGGAGGAGCTGCTCACTCCCACAACCTGACCATTACCTCCAGCATCCAACTGCCGCAACAGACCTGAAGACAAGTACACAGAAGTACGGGTCATTTAGTCAGCATGCAGTAACTCAATCTGTCACTCTCTATGTAGTAGGTTATGGCAATAATAATAATAATAATAATAATAATAATAATAATAATAATAATAATAATGATAATAATAATGATGATAATAATAATAATAATAATAATAATAATAATAATAATAATAATAATTACCACTGGAAATAACAAAGTTGCCAGCTATGTATTTGTAGATCTTGTCCCCACTGCTACCCGTTGCCCAAAGCCCTGCAGGTCCAATTGAGGCGTGATTGAATCTAATTGTGCTCATTCTGTGCCAGGACGATCCAATCAAGAAGTACACATAGCCATATGTGTCTCTTGCAATCACTTTCCCCTGTCCAGCATCGATCTGCCTGACATTGTACAGCCGTGGACCCTCATTGCAGCGCCAGGCTGACAAAAGAGAAGACAAAAATCATTATTGATATCCATTTTTTGAGAAAAAGATCTATTTCAATTTTAACCATAAATTTGTCCAGCGATTAATTTTACACTTTTACTCTCAAGAACTTAATCTAGTGACCTACCGTGAGTGACGGCCAGGTAACACAGCACCAGCAGAAAGGCTGCGACAGCTCTCATGTTGCCTCTGTGCTTGTGGGTCTGTAGTCAGCGGTGAATCTCTGGATTATTTTATACTCTGCATCCAAGAGGTATGCGACTTATCTTCCAAAGCTGGTCCTGCAGGCTTTACGAGGAAGGAGGAAATATTTTTTAGAGATGGAATGGAAAGACGAGATGAAAGGGAAGTTCATTGGTGTGCTGGTGAGAAAATTTACTCTCACACGTGAAAACTTGTCAGGCTGTCAACCCCAAGCCCTGATACCATCGCAATGTTTAGATTTTCTCATAAACAATAATGCAACTTGTAATTCGTTACAATTGTCTTTTTCAAATGTATACAGCTGGCATTGTTGGAAGAAGCACTAAAATCATTTACAAGAGTGAAAGCTGAAATACTACTAAGTAAAAAAAAAAAAAAAAAAAAAAAAAAAAAAACGCCATTACATAAATATCTGGCATATCAAATCCCATAAAATAAATGGAGCAAATGCACATAATCAATCAAAAGGTTTTGCTGATGAGTTTAAGCTACTTTATATTCACTAAGATAGTTTAGTGTACTTGTTCCCAACCTAGTGGTATGGTATTAAAGACCATATCCAGGTCTATAATACATTAATGCATGTTTTCGTAAAGTTAACTCTCGCTCCCTTGTGTCCTTTTTCCTCGCATGACCTGGAAATTGTTTCTCCTTGGAGAAGGGAGGCGCCACAATTTTTTTACTTGATGGCAACACCCTTTGGTCGACCAGTGTCCTTACTGATCGGTCTACTGTTCTGACTGGAGAGTATCCGTATCCGAAATTGTTAGAATAGGCTACACTTTTTCCGGTTACAGTAAGGAAGGCCTTATTCAAGCAATTGAAGAGCGCTCATGGGCTCCCATGTGGGAAAAACAAGTATCTGAGTAGACATCATCTAAATGCACCGCACAACCTCCCAAAATGCCAAAATGCCTTGCTCATTAAATTTTCGAATGTTGCAGGTGGACTACAGGACGGGTGGACAATGCAATTGCTTATGCCGTTTCAGACAAAGGGATGCTGCAATAACCTCTCCAGCAATTGAAATTGCTTAAGAATTTGCAGCGCCAGCCTGGTCAATGCAGCCATCCACCTGAGATAGGATGTATAAGTCAGGTTTAGTAGAGGGTTCACCAATCCACTTTTCAATGTGTTATCAGTCTATGGCTCAATGTAATTTATTTTGCTCAAGCTCAAGCATGAGCATGCACCAATTCAACAAAGCCATTACACAAGTGCCTGGAGGAAAGAATGGGACGCACACAATCAATAGTCAGGTGTTCAAATGGCTGGCTATTTATCTGAATGGGATGCATGTCTGATTCTTCTTACCTGTCCACTGTAAGGTATGTCATGTTTCTATGTAACCTGTGATTCTTTTCTCAACTTGGCCTTGGCCCAGTTGCTCTGTACGTCCCAAAGCACGTCCCCTCCCCCCCAGGCACCAGCTGCCCTGCATTCTCATTGCTCGGTTACCCTTTTGTCCACATGTCATCCCACCGTGGCGCGGTTGTGGCACACCGGAGAACGGAGAGAACATAGCTGCAACTTTGCTGACTTTTTTGTGGCTCGTTTTGTGCCGTTTTGGTCATCAGTCATACTCATAGCGTGAATCACGAAGCATGCCTTGAACACTTCAGGGCATGACCTGGGAAATCTACTGGTTAAACTGGCTGATCAGCCCAGAGACCTTCCATGTCACATGTAACAGCATCAGCAGGCAAAGCACTGAGCACCGCACACCTCCACTTTACCTTCAACTTCAGGCAACGCTGAATGCACCTCGAGTTTGTTTGCTAGCACATGAAAAATAGACATGCCTTTGCCCAACACAGGTATAAAGGATCCTAGGTGTCTGAGTTTTCTCAGAGAAAGGCAGAGATGGCAGGATTCTCCAGGATCTGTGCAAAGCCAAGTTTCGCCTCAGTACTTGTGAGGCTTTTGGGGTGGTTACTAGCCCATGAACTGCCACCAATGAGGAGGGCTTCCTCATAGCACAGCAGTTTAACACTTCATCAACATCGTAATCATACTTGACTGCCTTTTCCATTATTGTACTCATATTTTTGCCTAAATAAACTATCCTGTACATTTCATTGTTGGTGTGGTTCTTGCTCATGAACCCTTTTTTTTTTTTTTTTTTTGCAGAAATAACAAATTTGTCACCAGAACCCACAGAAATTTGTCCCGAACCAGTGCTCCCAAGACGACTGCTCAAACCACATTCACGCCACACAGCATTCATAAGCACACAAATATTAGATAATAAGAAAGGTTTTAACTTACCTTCCTCAGTAGAAATGACTCCGTTGTGCCATAGCACCCCACAAACAAGGAAATCCAAGAGCTTCCTCTGGGGCGGTCACTATTACCAGACAAAAACAAAAGCAACGCCAGATTTCTGAAGCTGTCAAATCAAAAACATAAAGACGGTTGTACAAGTGTTTCTGTGTTGGTCTGTAGGGGACTGACAGATATACTCTGATGAACCCCCACATTTACATGTGATTATCCAAAAGACAATATGCCATGAAAACTTTGTCAGAAAGTATGGTCTTAAGTAGTACAGCTGCTTAGCGACAGACAGTGCTGATTGTTAATCTCGAGCCCTTTACTATTTTCATATATACCCAGCCATTTGGACCTACCGACATGACAAAGTGGTGGTAATGGGCTAGTAGACTAGGGCCGGGCTATAGTCATGAAAACTGGTCATAGTACTTTGATAAGACTGTCTGAAAAAACACTTTTCACAATAGAAAAAATACATAACTGCGAAAATGAACATTAATAACAAACAGCATGGCAGTAATGAGCCATTGTAGCTTGTACCAAATCCAAAGAGGAAGAGGTGTGGGCGAACGCTTACTTCTGTGTGCTAGCCTAGATCCAAAACATCCACATGTCAGCACGTGGTCTATACCCATGTTTGCTGCCAAAAAAATAAATTTAAAAAAATGCCTCAGCTCAAGGTTATCCATCGAAACAGTATTAATGAGACAATGTGGTGAATGGGCCCGCCAACAGCAGACACAGGTTAGCTGTACTAGCTAACAAGCGGCACACAGTTCACCCACACAGAAGAGCAGCTGGCCATGAACCATCCCGTCAAAGTTTGGTGCCAAGCCCAACGTAAGAGTGATCCTTAGCATATTGCATGTTTAACTA
This sequence comes from Acanthopagrus latus, assembly GCF_904848185.1. Lineage (NCBI taxonomy): Eukaryota > Metazoa > Chordata > Actinopteri > Spariformes > Sparidae > Acanthopagrus > Acanthopagrus latus. The sequence continues at coordinate 4,905,755 of NC_051052.1, read as the reverse complement.
GTAATTTCACAACAAGTTCAGTAATTACAAGTTTTTGTATTCCTGACATAGAATGAAATGCTTAAATAACAAAACAGTGTGTTTAAAAATAGTCAGCAGTGAGTTTGGTGCACAAGAAGCACAATAGAATAAATATAGTGCAAATAAAATCCAATATATCTTAGAGGGAACTGTCTGTATATAATGTAAAATGCTTTACTTGATAAGCTTCTTGGTATTCCGTATCAATACGCATGTGTTGAGCAATAAGCAGTGACACTGCCCGTCTCTGCAGGTCACGTAAGGCTAAGAATAGATAAGATCCTTGGTGAGGCATGGCTGAACTGCTATGAGTGTATTACAGGCATCTTGAACTTGCTGTGATTTGCAGCTATGATTAACAGCAAATGCTTGCTCAGCAGGTTTCTGACTGACACGCTTCTGTGGATGCTATGGTGTCTCTTTGTGTATTTATTCATGTTTATAACTTTAACGTTACAACTTTTAAAATGATTGTATTATTTTATGGCCTATAACCTTTTGTTGGCATAGCACACGGTTCCCATAAACAGCCTGATTTCCGTGTGTGTCATTGTTGATTCACACCTGAGTGAACTGTGTTGCGTTACAGAGGATTAGGTGTCAAACTACAGCAATCACAGTATAATTTGACCCTCTCATCCACCAATTAACAATCTGAATGAGGAGGGAGCACACCTGAAATGTGCAACCCACTGGAAACTGAGGCCAACAAGGAAGGACTACTACAAGTTACCGAAATGACAACAAAAGATCTCATGCTAAATGATCCAAACTGGCTGGTCTGGTTGAAACACTTGTGAGCTGTCTGCACCACAAACATCTCGATGAACCAGCGCTTCCCTGCAAGGAAACAGAGCTTACAGAAAAAATGCCACCAGGGTGATTTATCGCAAGGCTGGTTTTACACTGAGGTGTGTATGGAGAAACATAGTTTTTGAAATAGCTGACTTGACAACATTCACAGATATGACCTGCAGCAAATGTTTGGTTTGCTCCTACAGTAAATGGCAGGGACAAACGGATACAACCTTTTTTTTTTATACAAAGGAAGATATATTTTCATCTATAACATTTGCTGAATCAACAAGTAGGCCTTAAAAGTTAAGACTGTGTTGTAGACAGCATTTCACCGTTTATACAGTTTCTCCAAATGCAACACATTTTCAAAATTGAGCATTTTTTTAAAGGAGTCTGGTGACTTTATTCACAGATGACAATAAGTAGCCCATATAAGTTGCTGTCTACGGCATTTGTGGATAAAATTACACAAACGGACAGTTTTTACAGGGAGCAAAACAACGTAATGTACTTCATATAATGCTGAAGTTTACATCAAGGCTCCAGTGATTTATAATGTACCGTAGCTGTTTCACAAAGTTTCTTGCAATAACTTTGAATGATGTGATCTGTAAGGTAGTCAGGTATATTGCCTTTACTAGTGACGTCACTTCATCACGCGTCCACCACTTGCTGACACACACAGCAGCCCACGTCTTGCAACAAATGTAAGGAGTAGATCACAGAAAACAGTATATTAATTTCAATATGAAAATGTATGGACAGCTAGCACACACCCCAGAGAGAGACACTTTCATTTTCACTGTCATTCACGTGAGAATATGGTGCGGAATTTGTCTGGAAAACATATTTTTTTGAAGGTATTTGTATCATTAATGTAACAAAAAAAAACAACAATAAAAAAAAAAAAAAACACACACATTGAACATTTTTATATTCATGATTAAAATGATGTTCTTTGTAAAAAGTGAAGAGCTTGGATCCAGGAGGTCGTTGGAGGGCAGCCAAGAGAGAGAGATCAGGCGCTTCCCAAACTACCAATGATCCCGCCAGGAACAGGAACAGGAGTGAAAAGAGAGCTGCATGATGGGAAATGTACAGGGGGATCCTGTTTTGGAGCTTGATCCAAAAGTCTTGATATTTCAGCCTCTGCTACTTCCCCATTTACCAGCAGTTTTTAATCTCACCCCAAGTAAATACACAATATCCGGTATATTTTCAGTACAAGCGCACAGTGAAAATGGACTGAGTGTCATTACCATGTGCCCACAATCGGTGTTTGATTCACTAGACTGTCTTATGACATTTAATGGGGTTCAAGACATGGAGTCCTACTTTAATATTGAACATGTTTAAGAACAAACAACAATATGAAATGACGGCCTTATCATAGCTGAGCTGTTGCACCATCTGGCAGCCACGGAGCATCACAGAAATGTGCTGAAGGTCGGGGTAATGGACTGAGACGCATCCACAATGCACAAAAACAAAGAAAAGAAACAGGAAATGCGAAACAATCAGGCATAACACAGCCAGAGTCTGTAACAACTATACAAGGAGGAAGGAAATAAGACAATTGCAGATATTTGCTAACCTGAGGAGCCAGATGGTTTGTTACACAGAATCGTCTGGAGGGGAACCACTCGAAACTGTTTGGAAAAAGGCAGAAACTCACATGAAATACATATTAGGCCTGCACGATATGAGAAAAATCTGCGATGTGCGATAACACAGTTCAATATTGCGATGACGATACAACTTGCGATAAATAAACAAATACTGAAGTTTGCGTATTATTAACTTTACAGTTAATGATTGGCTAACGTTAGTTTTGAATTGTTCGTGTAGGTCTTTATGGTTGTATTGCAGGTGGTACCTGTGTTTGTAACGCGTCGATTCTCCTGCATCCAAAATAAGTCCATTTGTGGGGAGCGCATATGCACACACACACACCCGACACACAGCTCTCCGACACACACGCACACACATACACACACCTGCCCGACACGGCTCCATGACCCGTTCACGTTGGAGTTGAAAACATCCCGTAATTCATTCCATTAACTGTTTAGTAGCGTGATCAATGGTGCACACTTGTTCGTCCTACTGTTTCCTGGTTACATACATACATACTCACACAATCAGCACACACTCAGTGCTGTTTCTTTTCACCACAGGGTCTTCGTCAACCACATTTTCATCGCTTCTCTCTCCTCCCTCAGCCATTACAACCTGGCAATCACCACCGAACTGATGCCGATTAATTTTGTCAGGGAAGCCAACGGCTAGCTGGGGCTTCATCCTATTGGCCCTTTTATCCAGGGCTCTGCCTGATAGGCTAAATGTTAGCATGCTCAAGTTGCATGCATGGCGCATGTAAACAAAATTATTTTTCTTATTCATCGCGTGTCAGGCAGTCTTTCGCGATGAGTTTATCGCACATGTTATCGCGACGACGATGAAAATTCGATTTATCGGGCACCCCTGATAGATGATTAGATGATTGGATGACCATCTGTCCAATCAGATCGACTGTAGAAAAGAGGGACCACCAGCAGAGCCAGTTACCGACGGCAGTCGTGAGAAGACTGAGAAGCGTCTTTTCCGTCAAGAAAAGCCCTCACTGCTGTTCTTTGTTCCACTTTCAGTGATGACAAGCTCTCCAGTTCCGACGTAAGTCACGCCATAGAAGCCAGGCAAACCTCTTGATTGGCTGCCATTGTTTTTTAAAATGAACAGTACCATCCAGAAGGTCCTTAAGGGACCCTGGATTGTTCAACGGCTGGCAAGATGGATTTGCACGATCACATCCAGCTGCCTCGCAAGGTCAGGTATTTTCAAACGAGTGGCTGGGATTAACAGCGTACTTTCTCTTCCTTTGCTCTCTTCCCACTTGTTTTTAATGGAGAGAACAGTAACTGACATTTGAATGCCGTCGGTGTGTTTTGCGCAACCGTGCATAGGAGCTTGGCAGGGATGTGTGAGTGGATCTCTGCTGGCTGTTTAGTCGTGTGGCCTTCCAGAGACTCACCGCACAGCGAGTAGTCCTTCACCTCCTCTTCCTCCCACACCGGCCTCCCACGTTGGCTCTTCGTCAGCATGCAGCATCAAGACGGCGTGTGTGTGTGTGTGAGGCCGACACGTACGCACCACATCATACCGTCTTGGGGAAAACTGGAACACGTCTTTGAGTCAGCGAGGTTTCGATAGCGGAGTGCTGCCCGCGCTTAGTCCTCTCATAAGAATCAAATATGTCACAAAGGTGAGGGTATTTTATTACTCCACAGGTCTTGTAGTCTGCAAGGTCCCACAAAGAATATCCTTCCACTTTCTTTCTGCTGTCCCTGCCCTCTAATTTATCTCCCGAGCACGTCCTCCCCTCCAAGTCCTTTGTCTCCATAACTGAGTGCTCTGTTTTCCTCCTGTCCGTCTGCCGCGACCCTAAATAGCGCGAGGCAGCGTTACATCCTGTTTATTGGTAAACAGCCTCACTTTTTACAGACTGCTGAGCAGGTATGAGGCATCAGGTGTAAACTCATAAATCCTCCAGGATGCTGCCCTGCATTTTGATGAAGGTATTAGAAATTCCACCGTAGGTCGGACGCCTTGTCTCTGTCGTCTTCCTTGCTTTCTCCGTCTCGGTCTGTTCTTCTCTCTCCTTTGCAATTCAGTGGAGTTTGTTCTCATATACACAAGATAATCTCAGAATCTCAGAATCGCAGTAACTTATGTCAATAATCAAAAATCATGGACAGCCTGCTCCAATCCTGATGGTTGATGGTTGCAGACACGTCCAGCGTTTCATAGCCCCAGAGGATGCCACTTTCCTTGGGGACATACGCCGATGGAGGTTTGCGGATGACTTGAGGCTCCACGAAGCCTTGGGAGTCCCCGAGGCCCAGAGAGCCTTCAGACTGACGACTCTATCAACTTTTATTACGTTTGGGGTCATGTGCTGTCAGTGTTTGATGCACTATACTGTCTTATGACATTTAATGGGGTTTAAGACATGTATGGACCAATTTAGTTTAAAGTTTTGGCATTACCTTTGTCTCAGCAGGGTCCCTGTTTGGTTAGGTATAGGGAAAGATTGTGGTTTGGTTCCAAATAACTACCATACTCATGTAATTTAAGTAAATGCATACATTACATTATGTACATGATGTGAGTGAAGTATTTGGCTAAGTTAAACCAGCTCACTATTGACTCTTGGTTTAACACGGGACATGAACCCTATATACCCTCTATGTCCAGTCTCTTTAGCCATAGGCTACTACAATTTAGGAAACTCTGAACATTTCAATGCAGGAGAAAACAGAAATCATCGCTGGTAAGTTCCCGAATCTACTTTCCCTGATAGCCCATAATATCATTTAATAGACTCTTTCCAAAATGCTTCTTCAGGGCGAGAGGGTTATCTCCTGCGTGACTGCTGCAGGGTTATTTGACCCAGGTGTGAGTCTCAGTAATTTTCCAATGCACCCAAAAGTCAGATGAAGGCGGGTGTTAAGTGTGTCTTCTTGGCTAAGGGGTATCAGATGGATGAAAAATGCACAGCGATGCAATAAATTCCGGTTGCGTATTCTTAAAAATGTTAACTCTACCTTGATTGTTCTCGCACACCAGGTTTACGACTTTGGATCTTCTACCTTCAGCGAGGTATGTGAGGCCTTTCCTGCTGCTTGTGTCAGTCACTGACGCAGCAGTGACTGCAGAGAGGCTGAGTCTGACTGCTAACAGTGGGACAGAGGAGGCTGAGCCGACTGGTCACAGTTGGGCAGTGAGTTTGAGTGGTTTTGATATGTGTGCTCAAGGCAGATTGTGGAGGATTTAGCAAAAAAAAAAGGGGGATGGTGCTCATACTTTCTGTCCACGTGGGCCATGCAAATCACCAAAAATTAAAGTTCCTTGAAGCTGCTTTAAGTAAAACACCTGAGAACTTTTTTTCTACCCCCGATAAGAAAACTGTATTCAAAGCAAACGTTTTTTGGATCATGAGCCACTGATGATTCATTTAAGCACTGCTACAGTGCGCTACAGTCAGCTGCTGCATTTTCCGATCGACCATTCTCAAGACATGCGACTATAATCTGTATCGATCACACTCGTGTTCCGAAATGGTTCGCACGCCTGCACGACGAACAATGGAAAGCTTGGCGTTGGGTTCCCACGGCTCATCGTGCAGGTTTGACTGGTCTGGTAAAGCCATTTGTTTTGCCAGGGAGGGAGCTTGAAAGGTGACGCGGGCAGTCTTCTCAGGTATTTAAGGAATGGTTTGTTGTTTTCTTTTCTCCTGAAAGGACATTAAATGAAATCTTTTCCCTCCACTTAACCGCTGACGTTCAGAGTGTCATTTCATCGCGACCTCTCATCCCGTCGTCCTCGTGATGGTGCTCAGCTGCACGATCAATCCGGCCAAAAGGAGCCGTGATGAGAAGATCTGATAATTTGTCCCCTCTCTACACGCAAACCCAACAACCTTTCAGCCTTCCTGCTCCAGTTGCGTGTCCCCCCCCCCCCAGGTTGCATGCGAACACCATGTGTGACACTAATCAAAAGATATCAGGCTTGGAGCGAACGTCTCTTCATGGTGCCATCGTGATTGATTGTGTCAGCTACACTTTAACGATAAATACACAACACGTTTTACAAAGCTGCTTAACTCAGACTAAAAAGAAGACTTGCTGTGCTTTGGCCATGTTCCTTCATATTTTGACTTGATAAATCTTATCGATGCCACATTTTGCACCTCGCTGACACTGATAAGAATACTGGTATGACAACAGTTATGAGATTTAAAGTCGGGTGATACGCAACCTTAATTTAAACAGCAAAATCAGTTCGTGAGTCAAAATGAATTGATGCGAATGTTGTGTAGAGTTCAAATTTGGTGGACTTGGACTGGCAATTTCACACCATTGACTTACAGTCAGCCACCTCGACAGTGCTGAGAAGCCGGAGAACAGGGCACAGCCTATCATTGCTTCGTAGTTGTGCGCTACCGTTAATTTTTATAATTACCTCTGTCGAGTGTGAACTGCTCCAAAAAAAAAAAAAAAAAGAGCAATGGTTTGCGGACATTTCATGTTGCAAATGTGAAGAATCTTCTGAATGTCACATCCGCCGTGAGGAAGCATGCAATGTCACTAAACAAGCCGGCTGGACGACGGTGTCGGGTTAGCATGCAGACAACGGAAACTGTTTGGCAAAGCATAAAGCCAACACGTCAAAGGTGTGTGTTTTTCTTTTACTGTCAAGCGACACTTACCATAGATGCCAAGAATACTACCCCAAATTATGTTTTTTACCGTGTTTTCCTATGCAAGCTAAACCGATGGGTGGAGGATCACTGACGGCGTTTGCAAGCCTGAATGTTTATTGTCTCTCTCTCTGTCGCCAAACCCTAATGTTGCCATGCTTATATTTAGCAGATATTACTTGTACAATGTAGTTATTTAAGCATGTTTTGTAAATGCATTATACTTCATTCACTAATATACAATATAACAGAACTGATGGCGTCTTTTTGCAACTTTTGCTGCGAGAGACCGTCACTACCCGATGTGAAGTGGCGCTGAAGAGCCACTAGGTATGTCAACACTGTTATGACAAACCACATGCAGAATTGCAGTGAAGCAAGGATCCTTTCATAGTCGCTTTGAAAATGATGCAGTATTACCGAAGTTGTGTCTGTTTGTCCAAGTTGTGTCGCCGTACCTTACTGTCCACGACGGCACACGCAGCCACATTATTACAAAACTGGACTTGCAGGCAGAGAAGGTCTAAGATGCAGTTTATTCATGGGAATGATTTGCATTATGGGAAATGTAGGATCAAACGTTTTTCAGAGCTTGCCCCATATTATGGACTAAAAGTCAACAAGTTGGCTTCTGCCGATTATGTTACAGCAATTCTGTTTTTGCCTTGACTCTGACGAGTCTATAAACTGGACATAAGGAATACACTAAAATTGGTGGACTGCTCCTTTAAATGCCCAGATATATGTAAGTATAATTATAAGTATTTAACAAGCAATAATCTATATCAGTAAGTTCAATGGGCTCTATGATGATTCATTAAGCTAAGTTTTTTTTTTAAATTGAGTTAGAAGAATTTATACAGGTGGTCACATAATTTACACTGTGCACATTTGCGCACCACTTTATGCTTCTGCTAAATGTTGGGGCCCGCTGCGCTTTCTGGCTGCAAAGGTCAAACCCTTGTGTTTCATGGAGCTCATCTGAGAGGTTAGTTTCACGCCTCACAGGCTGCCGATGTTCCCGCCGCCATGCAGCAGAAACGACCGTTTGACTGAAGCTCCGACATATATTGAAAGTTCATTTTATTTATAGGGCACTTCATTTTTAAATCAAACCGCTGACTGCTAAAGGGAGCAGCCTCTAATCTGTTTAATCAGCCAGAGAGAGAGAGAGCGAGAGAGTCTTTTGATGGTTCGGGGAGAAGTTCTGTCTCCGCTGCTGCACCAGCGTCGGCTGCGGTTAAACGTCTGCGTCGATTTGCATCAGCAACGCGCGGGAGCTAGGATTAAAGCTCGGCCGCGCTGAATGTAATCAGATCTTATGTGCGACACCTGCATCACTGATGTGGAGTCAGCGCTGAGTCAGCTGGTGACTGTCCCATAAGGCCATGCCATCATGGAAGAGAGTCAGCCACTGAACTACAAACAGTTATTAACGCTTATTTTCACTTCTAAACATCCAAATTTAGGTCGGCGTGTTTCGGCTGAACATCTTTCACTGTAGCTGCTGTGCTCGTGTACGTACGTACGCTTCTGCAGTAGTGACAACATGAGATGGAAGCGTTCACATTTTTGCCAAAGCAGAAGGATTCAGGACAAAATATACCATTATTCAGCCCTTAACAGAGGCTGTGGAGGAAGTAAATGTGTATATGAAATAATACCACTTTAAACAATTGAACAATTTAAATGAAAGGCAGCGGGAGAGGTTGTTTCTGTGATCCTGGAAATAGTGTAGATAAAGTGCTGGGTAATGTATGGGGTGAATATGTAGGATGGTTAAAAAGAGAGGCTTTTTACTTCTCCAGAGCCATTATCTGCTGTGAGTAATATGGCTGAAGTAACAGTGAGCTGATATTTGGCTTCAGAGGTTTAAAAGTTGTCTAATACAACAGCAGAAGGACATGTTAACTGTCCTTGCAACTGTGTAGCTATAGTTGGGCTAGGGTTGGTTGCTACTTGCCATTAAAGGACAGTTTGTAAGATATGGCCAGAAAGTTAGTTAAAAACATGAAGATAACTGGATGACAATTGTCAACAGAATGTGAGGACACAACAATGTTGATGTTACCGCAAAGACATACAGTGTGAATGGTGTTGCAGCGATGTCTACTGAAGTTAGCATGCTAACCAGTTATCCTTGGCTAACACGTCCTGGTTCATAATAACCCTAACCCTAACCCTGCAGGATGGTGTAAAAGTTTCACTAGTTAGTCAAATAAACAAAAAAAATCCTCAATTTACTGAGTAAAAATATATCTGCTACATGCCCTTTTTAGCCAACAGCTGATGTCTGACCCTCTTGTCAGACTCTCTCTTGTCCCTGATTATTCCCTAGTCCTGGTCAGAGCCGTTAATCGCCTCTGTAGCCGATCCCCTTTCTTCAAACTTGCATTTGTCAATCTAAAAGGCCCTTTTTAATCCCAGTCTGGTGTCCAGCTATGTTCACTGGGCGGCCAGCTCACTTGGCTCTGTTGCCCAAGTTGACTCACAACATCATCCAAGGTTCCGGTGCCGGAAGACTCATGTCAGCAAATAGGGCCACTCGTTGTTCGTTGCTACAGCCAAAGACAGCTGCAGCAAGGAGGCGCAAGTCCAGTATAGTGAGAGGGAGTAAGCTGCTATGCTGCCCCTATAGTTTTGGAGCCAAATTAGTGCTTAAATTAGCATAGCATTCTGGCAAGACTAACATGTTATTGTGTAGTAGGTTAAGATTTTACTATAGGGTGTTAGCATGCAACATTTGCTAATAATCAGCACCAAAGCTTAAGTACAGCTAAAGCTGACTTAAATGTTGTTCGTTTTCAAGGTATTTGTTCAAAAGACAAATAAATTGGACACACTAGAATTTTGACCTGATTCAGGAAGGGATTGGGAACGCCAAAATCATGCCTGAAAACCAATTTCATTCAGTATTTAAGGAGATTTAAGGGGGTATTTGACGGACCAGCCGACTGACACTGCCATCCCTACAGCCATGCTGCTACCTCAAGCTACCTTGACAAGGTCCAAGATGTTCTGTCACTCCATGACTTGATTCCCCACACTTAAATAGGTCATATAGGATCATATGTAATCTAAAACCCCCCCAAGCGACGCCAGATTTCACTGCAGCCGCTGTTGGTGTCTGCTTTTCAGCGTGGAGCTCCTGTCGAATGAATGTGTTGAGGAATAGGACGCTGGGCTGATGATGCAGCTCAGAGCGGCGTTCAGCGCGACTCTCTCCATTTACCCATACATCACACGTGTGAACCCTAACAAGCAGCTGGCCGGCCCGACTCGACGCCAAATTGCACCAAATTGTTTTCCTCTTGTTTCGTCAGGCCAAATCAAATCACATCGCGCTTCAGAGGAGAATCTGAGGCGTTATCATTTTCATACACACCGAGAGGGGTTCATGTGATAGAGGACACCTCTCAGATATAAACAGGTTTATTTTCCATCCAGACTGTTTATCTGCGATGATTCACATTGCGTTATGTGTCATCTCTCCACCATTCCGGCCTCTGGCCTCCTCGTGTTTTCATCCCCGTGTAGAAAAATTGATTTCACAATGCAGTGTGTGATTCCACGGGTCACTGGTCCCTGGCGCCCTCTCTCAGTAGGTAAATGCAAGTGTTCATTGTGAACCTTTGCATTGTCATGACAGACAATTCAGAAGTAGGATGCCGAGCCCATCACTTGGACAAAAACAGTGCATGTGACTTCAGTAAATCCTCCGTATGAACAACGTGGCACCAACTGTGAGTCAGAGCAAGGGACTTGGCCATAGGAGAGTCTGGAAGTCATTTTTCAACCATCTACGATTAAAAGTGTTTCACGACATTTTATGAGATCTGCTGCAAACAGGTCAGGGTGAACTCTAACCCACGCCTGTCTCATAAAGACAGACGTCAGACAGCGTTTTCCTCAAGGTCAAGTTTTGATGTAAACAGTAAAACCTCGGCACATCCTGGATCTACAGGCATCATAAAGATTCAAAGAAAGAATAAACTGGGCACTATAAAAGGAGCAGAGGGCAGCTAACTGGATCGAGCTGATAACATATTGATATCAAATCGTTAAATGGAGATATAAATTAAACCTGCACCGTAGTGAAGCTGGGAGCAGACCAAACAATCGACTGGGCGCTGGCTTAAGTAACACTGCAAATCCCACAAGAACTGGCTGTCCTTCCACCGAACCGCCATTTATCTCTGCTTGTGAATTTCACATTTAGCGTGACAAGTTGGCAAAGAAGCTGAGAAAAAAAAAAAAATGCTACATTTAGTTGGTCGGTGGGAAAGAGAGGAGCGGACCAAGGTAAGTGAACTCGTGCTAACCCTCAGCTGGAGCTGTGACTAAAACTACTGACAGCAAACATCTCATGTAAATGGATATAAAAAATGGCTAAACCTGTTATCTAGCAAGCAGTTTTATTCAAAGCGGCAAGACAGCTCCCTGAAGGCTCTCGGGTAAGGATAAGCGTCTAGTGAAGATGTTTTTTTGGGTTTTTTTCTCTGTAATCCTAGAGAGAGGAGTACCTGCATGGAATAAAGCTCTGCTCAGGCTGAGAGGGAGAGGCAGCAGCCTGCAGGATCATGAGCATGGAGCTGCAGCTACACGGCTGGACACAAGATGGCGGTGTTTCAGCCCAGATACAGTGTATTTTTTTTTTTTCATTGTCTTTATTATGAATAGCCACCAAATATACATTTATTTGGAAAATACTGACAATTTTTAGGCTATTACAAAAAAAAAAAAATGTGACTTGGAGATGACACTTCTTCAGCCAATTTTCAAGATCACAGCTCAGAATAAATGATAACGCAGCTACATAATAACAACGAGCAGTTCATTTCTTCCCTGAATACAAACTACAAATTCCCTTGGGTAAGAATTTAGAATTATGAGACTCGCTCTTTGTACCATCTTACATAATCTGCATAAACTTTTAAACTCAGACACACCCTGCTCTAATCCGCAGCCTCTATACAGCCAAACTGAATAATGGCTATTGACTGGATGAAAACTGCAACATTCAGTCTTTGGCACCATATCAAGCACTTACAAGAAAACACTCAGTAGAGTATTGGATATGTCAGCTCCACATTAAGGTTAATGACACCCACTGCCCGCATGGTGCACCCGTGGTTGAAGAAACAATGCGGAAAGTGCCCTCTGGGGTGCCCCTGCGGTAGATAAAGCATGATAAAGTGTCCATTACGGTGCTTTTCGAGTGCCTTTTTAGCAATCTGGTGCCATTTTCCTCGCCCCTACCCCTAAAACATCTTGAGTCCGCCACTGCGCCCGGGGGCCAGTTCAATGTGAAAAGTGAGTGTATTTCTTTCCTTTGCCCTTTCAACAACCTGTTCATTTAGTGTCAAGCAGTGTTCACAGTTCCTCTCCTCTGCACTGGAGTCCTAATCCTTGTGTTTGACAGACACACATCTGGGGCGGTACCAAGAAGTGCTGCTGCTGCTGCACTGCACCGTCACCTCTCATTTGTGTGAGGTCCTGCAGATACAGCGGATCTGCAACTGCTTCTTCTGCACTAATCTAATGGGAAATCAGGAGAGAAGAATTGTGTTTCATGTGAACTCAGCCTTCTTAAGAATAGTAGCACAATTGTGAGGAACACGGAGAGAAAACTAGACTAGGGACAACACATGGTGGAAAAGAGTAAAATCTGAAGGAGCGCAGGTGAAATAATGGAGAGATATGCTCCATGTAATCCCATCAACCCCCTTCTTGAAAAGTAATAAGTATCATAAAGGAAGACGTAACGGAGAACTGAATATTTCCTTGTGTATTTATTCATTTATTGATTGAGATATCTCATTATAGGAAAGTGATGAAATCGGCATGAAACCCTGTAAGGGAAGTACCTGGCAGCGCTGCTCCACAACACAACAGGTCGATATTACTGACAAATAAAAGTGGGTGTAAAAATGAAAACACACGAAACACACACGCTCTCAGGGATTACGCAAGTGGAGCAGTAAAGCAAAGCACAAGTTTCCTCGCCACTCCCACTGCCGCTCTGAGCTCTGACCGTCTCTCTCCATGGTGCTGAAGCCTCCCTGCTGGAGAGGCTGGAGTGAGATCTCTTAGACTTTAGCCTGTTCACTTGCTGGTGAAAACTTTTAAGTTTACTTCACTCTTTTGCCCATTTTGCAGTGTTGATTGATGTATATGTAACTATTTCAAGTGACGAGAGATCAGATGTTGATCTGTCTTCCTCCTCAGCTGGTATGTGCTACATCCAGGGACGTCCTGCGGTGGGCTTCCCTGACATCTACTGGCTGTTCGACAGGGAGGAAGATCTGCCCCCGGTGGGTAGGTGAGGATGAGGTAGGTATGTTAGATGAAGGTGAGGGCCTCCCTCGCCGGCAGGGCCTTCTACTGATGGTGGAGGAGGAGGATGAGATTAGCAGGGATGGAGAGAAGGCACTCTCTGATAGGTCACTCTTTCTGTCATTTGCAGCCACCGGGTGGTTGTGCTTTGATTTAAAAACTTACTTACTGTGGTATTCAGAAAGTAACCAAACCTCCCTACTTAATAACCCGACCAGGTGTTTTACTCTGCCCTTTTACAACCCCGAGATTCCTACGGTGTTAAATTTCACTCATTTAAAGTTCAGAGATCATAAATTGAACTCGTTGTTTCTGTTGAGTATTTTTCTGTAGCGGGTGTAGAAGGTTCTAACAGACAAAGGTGAGTAAAAACTTCATGTCAGGTCTTCATGTCACTCAGTACCAGTAATTCAAAGATTGATTATGCCACTCATTAAGTTGTATTATGTTCTTTCAGACGCTGCATCAACCTGCCCGGAAGAGCTGGCGACACGGGACATCTGGGATTTCGTCATCTGTTGTGGAAAAAAACACTTCACTCTGTCATAAAAGAACATGCAGACAGTTTATAGGAGCTCCACGGGCATCACTTCCTGTGAACTTAACTTCCTTCAACTCATATAAGATTTTTTTTGTCTTTTAATCAATAATGACCAGGAAAGCGAATCTATCCGCTCTCAGGGTAAGTATAATTAAAGCATCTTAGCTCTAATAGGACGTAACCACAGTAATTCATCCACAATGAGCAATTTAACTAATAATGAAGCTTCTCTCTTGCACGTTGCAACACAATAAACAAGGCTCATGTTAGATACAAAGCATGACAGCTGCTCTTAACCATGACAAGGTGCGCAGGAACCTGTGGCGGTTGATGTGATGCAGCCCTGCAAGGGTCTTCAGTGGAGGCCTGCTATTGGCTGTTGGGTGCTTGAGGAAGGGTACTGTGGGCAGACATGATTGTAGTCCTTATCCTTGAACGCTGCAGTCAGTACTTGAGAATCACACTATATTTTGAGGGGTGCATCAGGTATCATTTACAGACTGCTTCATATACATCACAGACTTTGAAGGGTCCATGCTAGTGTTCGCATTTCTGGCCCTCTGTTGCGCTACATGAAAACACAGGGTGCTACCAACGACATCAGACTGCTGACTGAGGGTCTGCACCGCAGTCGAGTCAAATTATATTTCAGGCAAATTCAGCATGCACACATCTTACTGTGTTCCAGCCTTCAACAAGGCAGTACTTTTACACTTTAGTTAAATGTATATAGCGCACATTTACCTCCTGTATACAATGCACATTGCCTCTCTTTCCTGTATACAATTCAGATAGCATATAGTCCTTTCTATTTTGTATCTTTATCTGTTATCTAATTCATTTTTGGTATTTTTTAAGAATTGTACTTATTGTATGTCTGTCTAACTGCTACTGTAACAAGTGAATTTCCCCGATGTGGGATGAATAAAAGTCAAAGTCCAAAGTCTAAAGTCTTTAATGTATTAGCTCACTCTTACACTCTTATTTCCTATTGTCAGCTATTATTACCATTTCACCGTCCAATCCATTTTCGTGTTTAATCAAAGTAATTTGCTTGCAGTAAACACATTCTTGCAGCCTTGATTTACAGTGTTGTTACACCACAGCTTGTAAGATAAAAATAAAATTTACAAAAAAAATGAAATGGCAATCAGGCGTTACTGTGTGCACTTCAGGAGCAAACCAATGTTGGTCACGACCCACATAGTGCCCAGGTCAAGGGACACGTGGCGGACTTTCATGCACACTGAGACGTGATTCCAGCCTGTTCCTTGAGGGGTTCTGGCGGCGATGCCCGTTCTGTTGAGAGAGAAGCCGGTGAAATATATGAAATCCTCATCCTAACAATGCCCCCCCCTTTCTAAATATACTGGTTAAATTCTGTTACGGTTCCAATTTTCACATATATACAGTGCATACATTAATGAATACTTGTTTGGTTTAAATGCAGTATTTAGAGGCCGGGCTTTTAGACTCTTGCCTCATATCGGAAGTCGTAAAGTTGGGTAAGTCATAAAGTGATGATGCGTTTTAGAATTGCCGTCAAAGCTGGAGGAGTGGAGGTCAAAATGTTTAACTTCTGAAAGCCGCCGCTGTCATTTCAACTTCACATTTAGTGCACATGCATGCAAGATATAATGCCCTAAATGTTACACATTAAAAAGATAAATATTTCTGAGTCTATATTGCGAATGTAAAAATCTTGCACTGAGGTCTCTTTGGGGGGGTTTTCTCTTCATTTTGTTGCATATCAGGAAGCCTCCTTGACACCCTGGCCTAGGGACTGGCCCTGTTTACAGCGTTCAACGTTCACACAATAACATTGTGAAAATGACAGTGCAGTCAAAGGTGATCAGTGTAATGCAGCACCAAATCTATTCTTTGCTGGAGGAGCCTAATGAATTCAGTAGGGTCTCCGTAGCCACCATTGTTCTTGCTGTCTTAACATGAGAGTATATGAGGATGGTAAGGATGTTTTTTTTTTAAAAGATTGCCCCCAAAGTAACTCTGTTTTATATATAAAGAGTAAATATCGTCCTCTGAAATGTCATTGGCTTACCTTTCCCAGAGCATCCCTCCTCGATTCACCACGAAGACTTTCCCGTCCGTCCCAACTTCAACCATTACCGCGGCCCCTTCGATCTGGGTCCACTCTCTGGTGTCACAGGAGGTCGGTGTCATATTCTGTGATACATGATTGGAGTTCACAATGAATGAGTGAATGGGGGTTGTCATACATTCCCTAATAACAACACCGCCGAGGGTTAAAAGACATGCCACGAGCTGCATCGACGAACCGGCGTGAAGAAGATCTTGTCGGTTTTGTCCACTCCCCAGCATCCGTACGGTCCGCAGCTGATGTACGTCATGGCCTTCGACAGGCTGGTCCAGGTCAGGGCGCCGGACCCACTGTAGGCTGAGGCGGAAGTACTGCTCAGGCAGTAGTTGTTGTCGTAGTAAACCCCCACAACCTGACCATTACCTCCAGCATCCACCTGCTGCATAGCCTGACCTGAAGACAAATGCACAGAAGTACAGGTCATTTAATCAGCATGCAGCAACTCTGTAGAAAATCTGTCACTCTCTATATATTGGGTTATAATAATAATAATAATAATAATAATAATAATAATAATAATAATAATAGTTACCGCTAGTCACAATTTGAAAGTTGCCAGCTATGTATTTGTAGACCTTGTCCTGGGTGTTACCAGTCGCCCAAATCCCTGCAGGTCCAACTGAGGCGTGCTTGAATTCAGTTGTGCTCATTCTGTGCCAGGACGATCCAATCAGGAAGTACACATAGCCAGATGTGTCTCTTGCGATCACCATCCCCTGGCCGGCATCCACCTGCGTAACGTTGTACATCCCCGTGCCCTCGTCGCAGTTCCAGGCTGTTGAGAAGACAAAATCACAGTTGCTGTAAGTGTAAAATAAATCTTCAGGAAAACTTTAACTTTCAAAAAAAATCAATAAATAAATAAATCCTACAGTGACCTACCGTGAGTGACGGCCAGGTAACACAGCACCAGCAGAAAGGCTGCGACAGCTCTCATGTCTTCTCTGTGTTTGTGTGTCTGTTAGTCAGCAGTGAATCTCTGGATGTCGCTCTGTAGCCGTGTGTGGAGCTGCTGCCGTACATCCCGTCCGGTTTGTCTTGCTTTTATACTTACGCCCCAGATGGGCTGGAAGTATGTTGCAAAAGCTCTGACGCTTGTTCTGCAATGTGTTGAGGAAAGGTTTTTTAGTTTTCACAAATTCACCGAAACCGCTTCTCTAAAACGTGGAAGGAAATGTTTTTGCGTGTAAGAAGGTTATTGTGAAACCGCACGCGGCAACTCGCCAGGGTAGTCGGATTTCCCTGGGAGAAGCTTTAAAGTCCATTATAAGAGTGGAATCAGCAGCACTGCAAAGTAAAAAAAAAAGAGCTACTTTGCATTCAGTGCACTGGTTCCCAACCTAGTGGTATGGCCCCTTCAACAAGAGTCAGAAGATAAATGTGGGTTGTAAGATAATTAATGGGAGCGGGGAGAATTCAAACAAAGATTTCATCCCTTAAACGGACAAAGTTTAGAGGGGAGAGCGCTTAGTGGTTCTGCTAACAACTCAGGTATCTGAAATGTGACAAGCTTCCTGCACTAGATGCCAGATTAAGTAGTCACAAAGCAAAACATTTGGGAACGTATTGGTTTAATCTCAAGCAATACTATTGACTATTTAAAGGTCCAGTGTGTAGAAATCATATATGCAGAGGTATATGGTAATTTTTTTACATTAGGGTATAATCACCCGAGACAAAGAATTGTGTTTTCCATACCTTAGAATGAGTGTCGCCACTAACTGACTTGAGCAGCCCGTGCACGAGTGCCATAGTGGACAGCTACTGTAAGTATGGCAACACGACTAGCACAAACCACATACAGAGTTACAGTAAAACTTAATTTTGTTGAATTAGGTCATTTTAAAATGTAATCATGGACTAATTTTGTTAAGTTAGTTCATGATTACATTTTTACAATGATTATTTTGGATGGAGTGCATGTTAGCCACGTTAGCATAGCATATTTTTTTGATGTTCATATTGCTGTGATTGCATATAGTTTCCATGTCAGCAGAGCCCCTTTGAATTCTATGCTGTACGCTATCCTGTGTCAGCCAGCCAGCCGGTCGTATCTACGGACTGAGTGGATCCTCTTCTGTGGAGTCCGCCATGTTGCAATCCTGGGGAGTTTAGTCGGTTGCAATCTGCAATATAGTCTGGCTCTGAGGCCAAAACAAATAAGTGACGCACATGTAAGTAATAAACTAAAAGAAATGAATTGTACTGAATCATTACTAGCGTTTCACAGCAGGAGATGTGCTGCAGGACATGGGTGTGAGGGCCAAATCAGTGCCTGAGAATACAATTGTATCTTTGATTAAGACCAAATCCCGTAATTTGGAGGGCGCAACAATCTATTCAACAAGATCTGCAAGAAATGCGGTGTTGTTTTAAACGTGCCATACCCGTGCGTTTTGTTTCACCGCGTCTTCCAAACTGGAGCTGTGCAAGACGAGCAAGGGAGTGCTAAAAATGGACAAAACAAACAATCCTGCGGTACCGACCCCCTGCTTTTGCCTGCTCTGACAAAAATGGCACCGTCACCAGCGTGGCATTGCATAATCTTTCATTTTCGTCAGAACTATTGCTCCACAGCACTGCCGGGGAAAACTGCCAAAAACTGGCTGATTGTGCTTTTTCAGACTCAGCATAACACCATCAACAGGCAGAGCAGGATCCCCACTCCCAACAACCATTATTATCACCTGATTTCCTGACTTTAAATGAGATCACAAGTTGTTAGAAATTGTTCTTAAGAGCCTCACTGCAAAAGCTTCCCGAACACAAGCTGAACATTTTCTCTGCTCGTTCCGTGAAGCTAGCAGTCGAATCCAGACTCTTTGACAGGCTGATGGTCAAGGTTGCAGGCCCCTCCGGCTCCGGCAGGTCCCAGGGGTGGCTGCTGGAGGTGGTTACGTGACTTGAGGCTCCACAAAGCCTCTGGGACCAGCATATACCTTTATAAATGCACCAGAGGCTGTCCGTCTGTGTGCCTGGAGACTGATGACTGCTGCCGCCCCGGGATGTCAGAGGCCATCCATCACAGAAGCAGAGGTCTCGCTGTGTTAAGTACATAACTGTCCCACACACAAGGCTGTGTTCACTGCACTGTGTCGTCTTAATGGGACCAATTTGACATATTAAAGTGTGTTTACAGGTCTTGGGAATTCTACGGAATATATGGAAAAAAGTAGTATCAAGTCTTTTGTGGCTCCAGAGGAAGCCGCATTTAATCTAATAAATTGGACTCAGTGAAGTTGCATTGTGGGTAATGCAGGTCCCAGGCTTTGAAAAGGAATAAGAATGCATGGAACACAAATGGTGATACCTCTGGTTCTGCTGTATGGATTTTAAACATTTCTTTATGGTCCATGACGAGTCCGACAGTGATACAAGGAGGCAGGACGAAGGGAAAGGAAACTGACAAAGAGTGAGTGAAATGAACGAATGAAACACAGGTGCACACAGGAAAGAGAGGCAGGAAGAAGACAAAGGCAGGAAGCGTAGAAAAGATAATGAAAGACCTTGCCCATGACACTGGCTCGCTCTTTTCTGTGGTTTTCCAAGGGTACTAACTGTAACCGCTGTTACCTGACAGCTACAGCCTCCACTAGGTTATATATTTATAAGGCCCTCTTCGCAGCCTCCAACCATTTCTACACTATGAAGAACAAAGCATCTGCCTGCTGCGTGTACTGTAAATGTACAAAGGAATGTCAAGTTTCCCCAGAGCATTTAAATGCAGGAGACAAATTGGAATAAACACTGCCAGGCTCCCAAAGCTACTTCCCCCCCCTGATTGTACCTATTATCATTTAATAGACTTTTACCAAACTGCCTCCTCAGTGCCTGTCGCTTATCTCCTCCGCTCTCCGCGAGATCAATCACCGAGTCACTCTTGAGTTCTGATTCGGAGCGCTTGCGGTTGAGTGGAGCCGGTGGGTAAAAAATGAGCCACCCCCCTGCAAAAAAAAAAAAAAAAAAAGATCATCATCACGCCCAGTGAATTCATTATGTTGTGGTATAATTGTGAGTCTGAGCCACTGCGTCTCATAATAGTGCTACCCGATTGCTGAACGTATAAGCCACATACAAAGATGTTAGCGTATTTGCTAAAAACAATGAGTTCTTGCCTTTGTTACATCGGTGGCATTGATAAAGTTTAGAATTATCTGAGAATTGTTGATTTTGTGTCTTTTACAAATATCAGTATTCGGTGGCTGTTTACCACTAGAGGGCTCAACTCACCCCAAACCCGCCCTCATTTCACCCCCATAAGCAACTTGGTCATTTTTCTGAAACCATCACAATCAGACAACTTTCCATGGGTTCGCATCCACTTGAGCTATATTATTTGAATCAAATACACTCCACCTTTTGCTGTAAAATAATCCAAAATGAAAAAATGTCTCATGTTACCCAGCTCTGCCCTACTGAAACACAGTCGGATTCACAGTACTGTAAACAGAGTGTTTTGAATGTTAGGGCATGGAATAAAAGGAAGATGTTTGTAACTAAAAACTTAAAAAAACTGTCGAGACTGCCTTCCAATCATTTGGCGCCACAGATCCTTGACAGATGGCGGCGACTTTTGAATAGAAGACGAAGGAAAATATCACAAAAAAAAATTTCAGATGCTTCCAGGTGATTTTCCTGACATGGTTTTCAATGCGAATGCGAAGTTGTCTTGAGTGATCACGATTATCCTCTGATGAAACGAGCTGAAATACCCCGACTAATCTAGAGTTAACCCTTCTGAGGAGTTTATGGTATCTTGATGCTGCCGACACTTTCCCGGTGAAATCACTGCTGGAACGCTTTTGCCTTTCCCCTGAAAATGTCCTGATTCCGACCGCGTAAACAGTCCGTGTGTGCGATTGCAGATCATGCGGTATATGGGACTGAAGAGCGCTTTGCATCTCCCCCCTCTTTGCCCTCTCCTCAAATGTCTGTTTTCCCTCTCAAGTTCTCATCTTCCACCTGTAACAGCATCTCCCCCACCAACGCGCTCACGCCCGCCACAGAGTACAGCCCCCTCTCCATTGAAATTCCTAGTGTCGTTTCATCACAGCCTCTCATCTCGCCGGCGTTCCTCGTGTCTGTGCTCGATTTTGCAATCAATACAGCCAGGAGGAGGTGCGATAAGCTCCAGAACCTACCCCTCCCAATCCAACGCCGCACGCAAACGCGCACTGTAACTTTCTCCCGCCCTCCAGCTCCAGTTCCGTGTCATCAGGTCACGATGGGGGAAAAAAAAAAAAACGCTCCGATTCGGTCAGTAAGTAAGAACCCATAAGAGGGCCCTCCAGTGGTGCTTCAGGAGGAACATTTATAGGCAAGATTTGGTGTAGTTCATATCAAATAAGTGACAAAATTGAGTCTACAGCAACATGGCTACTGTGAAAAGAGCGTGTTGTTCACGTGCTCTTCTGTCTTACAGTGCATTTTATCAAGGAAATAGAGGAATACGACTGAGGGATCATGGAAAATAAAAGAACAAGCTCTGCAACTGGCAGTGGGCACATTACACCTCTGAGTGGGAGGCTCAATCTTTTGCACCTCACAGGCTGCTGATGTGTCACTGCGGTTAAGTTCAGTTCAGCTGAAGAGCTTTCATTGTAGCTGCCGTGCTCGCACACGTGTTTCAACTGTAACTACAACATGAGACATCTCTCAAGGATTCTGGATGAACACGACTGATCCGCGGGTGAATGTCTCACCTATTTGCACCCCATCAGCCTGTGAGAATCTCTAAAAACTACATTTCATGTTTGCATTCCGGGGCGTTCAGCCAATGCCGTTTTCAGGCTCATTTAAATGGAGGGCAACAGCAGGCTGAGCTGGACAATAATACTCATTATTTAAGTTACATTTTCAGTTTGAGAAGAGGCCGCGGGTCACGGTGGCTCGGCAAGAGCTGTAAGAAGTAATTCCTGTAAGTTGGGTGAAGGAATAAGATAAGTGTTTAAGAAGATAAGGGAAAAGAGATGTTTCTGATTCCTCTAGTGCAGGAAGAGATGATTTGATTGAGTGATTTTTTTTTTTTTTTTCAGTTCGGGTCGTTCAGCCATTATCTGCTGTCAGCACTGGCCGGAATCCGCGGTGAGAAAAAGGGAAGCGAGGCGGGAGAAGAGAAATCCATTTTTTGGAAAATCCTCTCAGATCAAAATTACGCTGCAGAAATACCTTAAGACAACTTAAAGAACTGCCAGCCTCCCCGAAATCCTCCTCGTGTCAGGTTAGAATTTCTCGGCAGTGTCAACAGCTAGCGGTTGCAAACGAAAGGCGCTGATGGAAAGGGGAAAAAAAAAGGGTTCTTGTTAAAACATTTCTTGGTCCAGAGCAGTTCTTTCTCAAATTCTGCTTAAAAAAAAAAAAAAAAAAAAAAGTGATCGGGACAAATTGGGCCTTTTCAGAGGTCGTCCCAAGTGTAAATGACACTTGCGCAAAAACACAGCTAATATAAATCCAGCCAAGCGGATAACACTGCTGCTGTTTGCTATTCAGCGTGGCGCTCCTGTTGAGTGAAGTGTTGAGGCTGACGATCCAGCTCAGCGCGACTCTCTCCATTTACCCATACATCACACGTGTGAGCCCTAACGAGCAGCCGGCCGGCCCGACTCGACGCCAAATTGCGCCAAATTGCTTTCCTCTTGTTTCGCCGGCGGAATCAAATCACATCGCGCTTCAGAGGAGAATCTGAGGCGTTATCGTTTTCACACAGACCGAGGGGGAGCATGTGATAGAGGACGCCTCTCAGATATAAACAGGTTTATTTGCCATCCATACTGTTTATCTGATGATGAGTCACATTGTGTTATGTATCATCTCTCCGCTATTCCAGCCTCTGGCTTCCTCGCGTTTCCATCCCCACGTTGGAAAAATGGATTTCTTCTCGCGTTAACTGTAACATCCGTGGCCTCTACTGTGCATGTTTAGGTTTTTTGAATGCGACAGACTCCTGAATATTGATACAAACAGGATATCTTAAAGCCACCACAGGCAAAAAAATAAATAAGTATGCACGTGTCTCTAAAAATAAAGCTGTAGTTGCCTTTGATTAATTCACAATTATCACTTCCAGTGCAGCCAGTGGATTATTTACTTGGGTAACTGTTCGCTGGCTGCACCGTAAGTACGCAGTGTCAGCAGTATAGTGAGATCTCCACAGCGTCCGTGTGATGAAATGTGCCGCAGCCTTTGTTTTTGATGCTTAAATAACAAAATTGTGACCGAAAGATCCCTGGTTGGGAAATAACATCCCTGTTTCATCATCACTCACACGGCCACAGAGGACACGCTTGGCGGTTGCGTTGCCTCAGTCTTCGTTTCTCCACATCTACAGCGTTTCATTCTCCCGTCTGCAGACACTGTTGTGTATCGACACTGCAGGGCAAATCATCTCACCTCCCCTCAAATCAATAACCAGTCTCTCTGTTTGTTTGTTTTTTAAAATTCCAATAACAAGAATTTATTGATAGATTTCCATTTTTTCGGTCCGGGTGAGTGATTGAATGCCAATTTGAATTTTTCAGCTGTCACTAGAGGGGTTGGAGGTGATGTGTGGTGAATGTTAGTGCGGTCAGAAATGCCAAGCAACGGCCAACGTTCGCGCCCCCGAGGCTAACGTCTAGCTAGCATATTACTGTTGACAGGAAATCTCGCCTCCAGTGCTCGCCGAACGATGAAAAACCTGTGTTGAGCTCGTCCCCCCTCAAACACGTCCAGACTCATTTAACCTTCTGCCTTTGTTTTTCCTCACAGCAAGCTGTTGCACCGTGCCGTTCTCGATTTTGTTTACGTCTGCTTCCCCATGAGATGATGAGAGAGAGATCAAATGTTTGCCCGGCTCTAGTCGGCGGGGCCGTGAAGCCACAGTGCTGGAGCTTTTGTAACGCCTTACACTGCTGCTACATGCTGCTATTAGCTCAGTTAGCCGTGCATCTAGCATGGGAGCTTTACGGAAGTGCTTTTTTTTTTTTTTTTTTTTTTTTTTAAATAAAGGAGTGGGTCTAAAGAGATGAATAACGCTAAAAAACAGTGTTGGGGGGAACAGGATAAGTAGCATGTTATTGTTATATTGTACTTTAAGCAGTAAGGGAGTTAGTTGTATAACATGTTGAAATATAGGATGTTGGTCATTTTGTTAGTTACTGATGCATTGCCACCCTGAAATTAAGGGTTCATTGATTTTTTTTTTTTTTTTTTTTTTTTTTTTTAAATAATTTATCCTCACAAAGTTATGTGTCACCAGAAAAAAAATCCCAGAAGAAGAAGAATCTTGTTGGTTAAAAGGTCAAATGGTTGTGGAGTCAGATGTTTTTCGAAATGGGTGCACTGCCATCACTATCACTTTGTCGGCGATACCAACAAAAAACAGAATACAAGCGCAATCTATTGGTAAAACCGAGTGAACTCTCTAAAGTGAGAGACAGCCTATGCCTCCAAGGTTTTTAATCAGTGTAAAATAGATGTAGGATATTTAATTGTAGGGGGTAGCATGGACGAGGGTTCGGGACCGGACTGGGGCAGAGCCTTTCTGTGCCGAGTTTGTGTGTTCTCCCCATGTCTGTGTGGGATTTCTCCGGGTGCTCCTACATGTCATCCCTGTGATGAACTGGCGACTTATCCAGGGTGTACCCCACCGTCGCACTGTGTCAGCTGTTCCATGTCATCATTACAATACTGTAGCGTAAGCAGGTGATTTTAATACACACTGTGTCATGGTTCTGTATCTTGTGTTTTGATTTTGATATTATGCCCCTGTGTGTCCCCTCTTTCAGTTTCCCCTGTGTGTTTCTCCCTCTCTGTTTATTCCCTTCCTTCGTTACCTCACCTGTCCTTTTCCCTCCTCACTCACCTCACCTGTTCCCGATCCCCTCATTAGTGTGTCTGTGTTTTCCATGCGCTCCTTGTCTCTTCATTCCGTCATCCTCTGTTTGTTTCTCTTTGTGATGTTCTGTAGTGTCTCCCCTATTGGCACATTTTGGATTTTCTCGTGTGATTTGAACTTTGCCCTTTTCTTTTCACCATGTTTAGTTTTTAGTTGGTACTTTGTTTGTTGTCCTCTAAGCTCTTTTTTTTCCTAGTCTCCTGTTTTTTATACTTTTCAGCTTGTTAAAATAAAGCTGTCGTTTTGGTTTTTTTTTTCCCCCTCCTATCCTGCCTCCCGTGTGTGTCTGCGTTTGGGTCCACATCTAATTTCGTCCATTATTGTAACACACTGCATGAAGAGGCATCCGCGGGTGAGCCCTCATTAGGCTATACAGCATCGCCCACCACTGGATTCATAATGAACTGCAGCAAACCTGAGCTTCTGTGCTTTGATTACCACTCTGAAACAATATTACCCTCTTCAATTTTACAGCGCCTAGTTTTAGCCAACTTACTACTTTCAAACGATGAAGCACTGACATGTTTTTGTTTAAAGGATACTAAAATATGTGACTTTGAAAGGATTTAGTTCAAGTTCACAAGCTGTCAACACAAGCTTGATTGAAAACGTATCTTGGGTTGCAAATTCCTTATTGAGACGTGCGTCCTACCGGCTTCTTTATACACAGTGGGAGTCCCTGTAAATCTTCCCGGGTTCTTCCTCCATCAGCGCTTCAGCAAAATGAACACGGACGTCTCATCGATTAACACTCCGGAGACCTGGTGGCTGAACGAGTCGCACTAGAGGGGAAGAGAGGGGAAGGTAGAAGTGAAACAACACTTAAAGATGATATTCGGCAGACGTCCGTCACCATGTAATCGAAATAGGAAGACATCAAAACACCATCAGACGTCTAAGTGCTATTGATCCTCTGTCTGCCTTATGAGGAAATGCTTCAGAGAGGAGGAAACAGCGAAAAGACGGAGGAGGCCGGGAGAGTCGACCTGTTAAGTGTGCTATTAATAAAACTTGGGAGCCGGGGATAGAACAGCTTTCAACAGACTCACTCAATTCCCCAAACCCCTGGTATTGGATGGATACATCTTTGTGTTTTCAGTTGAAAATGTATCATAAGGATGGGGGGGAAAAGCAAAAATGAATGACCTCTGACCTTGAGAAAGCAGATGCAGTAATGCTGATCACCTTTGTATGGCAGTGTTGTGCGTTTTTGTTGTTGTGTGAAGTCCATGCCCTGTTATCCTGCCAGATCTAATCAAGTCAGCTATAACCCAGCACCTCGAAGCACAATTTGTTATAACTTTGAGGAAATGAAGCTTATTTTGGCTCTCCTTCTAAGTTGAAAGTTGATGCGGTGTGAGCAAGAGAATTCAAGGCCTTGACGAAATGTTTTCGGTTAAATTGTGGTTGAGCCCAAAGTACAGCCACAAAAAAAAAAAAAAAAAAAAAAAATGGAGGTGGATTTCACTGTTCGATGTCGTCATTCAGTTCCCGTCATGAACAATCGTTCATGTTGTTCGTTCGTTCATGTGTTCAGTCGCGTTTCCGGTACAACTGCATTTAGCGGTGAATCATGTAACGCACAGTTCTCAGCTCCTCGTTCTCAAACGGTCGTGCTAATGGTCAACATAACACTGTAGTCCAAGGCAAATACGTGGCTGCAACTTCATGATTATGTGTACTTTTAGACAACACAACAGGGGATAATGTATATGATATGTATATTCACCTTGACAATAAATTGACATGTACTGAAGGTAAGCCAAGGGTGACTTACTGATTGAACGAGAACGATGAGCTATGAACGAAATGTCATGTTTCTTTTTCATAGACACGGTTGCTGTGCTTCCCTGTTTCTCATTGGCTAAAATTCGACGACAGTGTCCTAGACTCAGCATACGATTGGCTGGCTCTCACTCCTCTTCACCCCTCTGATAACTTAACAGTGAACAACACAGCGACTGGTCTCTGAGAACGAAAGAACGAACGAGAGAGAAGTGAAATGTGAAATCAGGTCAGTTCGTTCGCCAACAATCCATCTTTAGTCAGCATCTTTTCTGATTTTAATCACTGTAGTAGCAGCAGAAGAACGTCAACAAATTAAACTATCACAGATTCATATCTGAGAAGTGTTGGGTTTTTTTTTTGGGTGTGGCTGTTTTTGCTTCTTGAAATGACCCAATGATTAATCTTCTATCAGAGGTCCAAGCAATTTACCTTCTGTTGTTCAAGTTAAGGAATGGCTCATTCAACACCAACCCACCTACACACTCGTTCAGGTTGAGCGTTACACTGCACTTAAGCAGCTGTTACTACGAACCGACAAACTGGGTCGCACCCCATGACAGATTGGTATCTTAGGACTCTCACAAAGCTCCTCAGTGGCCAATCAGAGTTGAGAATTGAACAAAGCCGCGCTGCGACTTTATTCAAACAGTAGAGAGAGAGAGGTGAGCGCGGGAGGAGGGGGAGTCACTTCTGGCTGTTGGGACCCAAACAGCTTCAGCTGACTCCCTGACAACTCGACGAGGGCAAGTCCTGACGCGTCCGCCCTGAGAGCACAGCACAGGGCACGCGCCAGCTGAACGAAGGCATCAATTAGTCGGTGGACAAAAATAATCTCCGACTGTTTCGCCGATCAGCTGAGGAGCTTCTGTGATCTTTTTTCACTGAGCGCTGCGCTGACGTTTCTCCTGTTTCAATTGGAGGTGATTTCATTTCAACATGGCCGACGGTGACTCACATTTGATGGGTCAGTCGTAATGGAGCAACAGAATTTAAAAAAAAAACAAAGAAAAACACTTCTTTAGAATGTTTTCCTGCAACAATATAGATGTACTCTTTGTTTTAAAGAATTGGTAAAAAAAAAAAAACTAAAACATAATAAATTCACTATAATTTATCAAATAATCATTCATTTCTACTACCCATCTTACAGACATTTGAAGGCACCATCATACAATTACTGCTTCATCCATTATACCACCATCAACCCCACCTCTGTGGCTGTCAGCATGCTGGGGATCGATCCTACTTGCGTTTGCTGTTATACATCCTGGTCCTTGGCAGAAATGGAGACACTGGTTCCACTTTTACAAAGCCCCTCATAAAAGTTTTGGCACCATCTGTGGGGTGATGACAGAAACAAGAAGGCCACACTAAGTTTTGGGGGGGTGAATGTTAATGATGATGGAGGGAATCCCAACCTGCTGTCGCTCAAAGGAACACCAGTAACTTACAGTAATACACTGAGGAGAGAGCACCTAAAAGTCCTTTTAATTACATTTTAAAGATTGTACAAGAATATCTGGTTAAACCTGAAGTTACGGAGCTCCCTTCAGAGAGCTGTAGACATCTAATAATGTCCAAAATGAGTCACTGTTGCCGTGTAAAAGTCAGAGTCAACCCATAACATACCGTACGATAATGTGACTTTTGAAAGCTCAGACAGAACAGAAAATCCAGGGAAATGAGCCACAACTAACGAAGGACCGGGTCTGAAGCCTTCGCTAAATGTCAGCCGTGAGACATTTCAGATGCTGTAAAATGCCTGAGCTGAGCTCACCGCAAATCGCAGCAATATTCCAGGGGAGCGGTTTGAGAAAAGGTCACCATGCGTCGCCGCGCATTGACAAGGAGACAGGAAAAACTACAGTATCCGTCCAATAAAAGTTTGGAGGGGAGTGAAAAGAGGTAGCTTTGAGCTTTAAAGGAATTATCTCCCCTTTATTGAACCGATACACCGTGTGCTAGATCAATCTGATGATCAATGCAATACATACACAAAGTTAATTTATCTTTCCAACGGGCTGTTTAAGTCTTTGCTTTCAAACATTTCCCAGAATGCCTGGCATCGACAACCACAGAGAACATGCCTGAACTTGCCGCATTCAGCTCGAGTTCACCATCAAGCAAGAACACCTAAAACAGGGCTGAGAGGGATCATCCGTGCCAAATCCATTACCGTGGTCAACAAACAAACCTGTTAACGCCTGATTCAGTGAAGAGTTCCCTTGATTTCGGCTGTTAAACCGCTTGATGTGGTGAGTTCGATTGGGGGGGCCGCGGTTAAAACAAGGAATGTCATACGAGTGGGTAATGGAGAGTGTAATGACTTCACGAGCTGCGTGTGCTCAAACGCGAAACAACAAAAAAAAATCAAACACAAAAGGACAGCGTGAGATGAAACGACGTGGGTTTAACGGGAAGAAATAAACGTGCTGCAGCATCCCTCACTTCCCTTTCTCCCTCCATCATGATGATACTCACACGGCTATCAACACAGCTCTAATCAGTGTCTCACAAGTGCTGACAGCTGCCACCTACAATCAGGCATTTCACATTCATGTCACAGTTTGATCTGATTAGATGTCCAAATAATTAGATCGACAAGTATACAAGGAACACTGCAAAAAGAGAATATATATATATATAACAACGGAGAAAATGATGAACAGTAGAAGGATCCGATATAAACCGTCTCATAGCTCCAGATCTGGAAGGTTTTAGGGTGCTCACCTGGGCTGATTTGGGCTTTGGAGTCGTGACAGCACGCGTGGAGTCTTGGAGTCTGGCATAAGTCTAGGAACTCAGTGTGTCAAATTTAGCCTCTGCTGAGGTAGGAGATTTATTTGTCGCAGCTTGGACATCTGATAACTTAAGTTTTTAAAAAAAACAAAAGGACAAACAGTTATTTTCATTATGGATTGGTCTGCCCTATCGTTTGTTTTTTCGATTCATTGTCTACTCTACGAAATTCTCAAAAACACTGTGAAAATGCGCACCACAAACTCTTTTTACTTGGATTGTTTTATTTAAAGCACTTTCAGAAGCATGAAGGGGTGGAAGTATAATGTTGAACATGAAAAAGTAAAAGAAATTAGAGAGAAAATAGGTTAAAAAAAAACCCTTGTGACCCCTCAGATGTTCTTTGGCCTTGCAGCCCCTGGGTTGGAAACCTTATAGCCATTTACTGTCTGCTTCATATTTATACTAAGTAACACTTTGCATATGGTTATTGTATAGTTAATCAAACTTAAGTTAATAGTTGCTTAACAATGACATGCAACATAAACCATTTATGGAGCATTTGGTAATTGTAAAGTTGCAACTGATGATTATATTATGTTTCAAATGCGTTATAAATACTGTGTAACTCCTTATAAAGTCACAACTTGTGTTTATTAACCTTTACAATTACCTAGTGAATGGTTTATAAAGCATTTCATGGTGAAGTTTCATTTACTTTAAATGCACTGTTTATTTGTGACAGCGTGGCCATTATAAAGTGTGACAAAGAAGGTTTCCATTGAACATTCTAACACACTAACATATATGAAACTACGGAATCCCTCTTTAAATGTATCATGTGTTCACTGCACTTCAAATCAACGTTTCCCTCCTTCTTCCCCAGCCAAGATTTGAATACCGTTTGGCGGCAGATCGTGTGTATTGAGGGCTATTATGTAATCATTTTGGGGGGGGTTGTCCTCAGACACCGTGTTTGCATGCAGGGCGGGACACGGTCCGCTGAGGACCCGATCCGTCCCCCAACGCATCCTTTTCGCGCTGTGACCCAGGTAGTGTTAGCGCCACTCGTGTAGTCTGTCCCCCCCCCCAACCCACCCAGGCCCCCCGGCTCCCTCCCATCTGTCTGTTCCAGCCGCAGAGCTAATTACAGCCGGAGACAAAAGCCTGCGTGATTAGGTTCGAGGTATTAATAGCGTGTTTCCATGTGTGGGGCTTTACTCGCTGACGCTGGTGTCACGGTGGGAGAGGAAGCCAGGTTTCTCAGCTGAAAGTCAAAGATCGTTAATAACGACAACGACTCACTCATTGGTGTGGGGGGGGGGGGGAACCCCTCACATATCACTGATAGCATGGCCCTTGAGAACATATCAGTCGTTATACTACTCGTTTGTACGTGACCAAGATTAGCAGTCATTGGTGGGTGATTACAATGACCGAAATAAAGTTTTAACTAGCTATATATTAAATGTTACTAATCTGTTTCGTATCGCCTTGCTTTGACTTCTTTGTTAACCACTCAGTCAAATCCTGTAGAGTAATGGACACGACTCTAACAAGGATTTGCTGTGAGGGGGGTGGGTGTAGTCGTTTTTATTGTTAAAAATCTGTATCTGTATCTGTAAAAAAAAAAAAAAAAAAAAAAAAAAATCAAGCTCCATTTCTGCCTGACATTCTTTTACAGTGCAAACTGTTCTCTCTCTCGCGTAAATTATGGCATACAGATTAATAATTCATAGCCGTGCATGTGTCAGTCATTCAAAATAAACTATTTAAAGTTGCCTTCCATAGGACCCAAGTTTCCCCGCCGACATTGTTGTTCCGTACTCGGAAAATCGCTGCCGAGTGAGACCTCTTGTTTCTATACTTAACTCCCCTAAGGCTTCGGCAGAGCGCGCCGGTTGCCCCGCCAACACTACTGGGGAGGCGTGGCCGTCATCCCCGCCCATTGGTGGAAGCCGAGGCGCGCACCCGAGTACACTAACGCTGATTGGCTGGAGCTGAATGACGCAGCAATCGCCAGGGCGCTGATTGGCTGGAGTGAGCCAGATGCTCGAGAGCGCCAGAAAACAAGCTTGAGCGGGTGATGCTGGAGTCACCACGGGACAGTGCAGAGTTTCCGCTAGTTGGACAGGAGTCTACAGAGGACTGGAGGTGCAGGCTAAGGAGGACTACCCGCTTCTTTTAAAGAGGGAAATTAGCTGCTATGTTGGTTTGAAGAAACTACACGCTGACAAGTGTTTTAAACCCGACACTGAGCCACATTGGAGTACTTCATTCATTCAGCAAGCGGAGAAAGGTGAGGAATTCTGTTTTCCCTCCAGTGGTTTGCTACTTGCTGCTAAACTAAGTTGTGGAATGCTTATCAGCTGAGCTAGTGATGTTAGCCAAGTAGCTAATTAAAGCTTAATTAGCCTTTATGACTGTAAATAAGTCACAGAATAACAGGTAGGACCCTTAATAGGCTCTGCCACCCCTATATGTATGGACTTATTTGGGTGAATTGGCCCTTTAGTGAGTTAATAACGTTACGTTAACGCTACGTCTCATGTTTCAACTTAGAATTAACGTAATTAGTTAATAACACGTACTAACTCGTTCAGCTTAACCTGCTACATCAGCTGCACTTCAGCAGGTTAAGTTTCGTTAGCAGTAGGCCAAACTATTAAGTAGGTAGCTTGCTAGTTTGGTCCCAGGCGCTAGCTAGCTAAGAGCTAATTAGCTGATGTTCTTTCCGCCAAATTCAGCTGACCACTCGTTTGGGTTCTCTCTCTGCTGCCCGAAACGTCCTCAACTCCACAAGTCATCCCGCTGAGATCATAGTCAGTAATCTGTACACATCCTTACTTTTATCTAACAGCAGTTTTCCCAGATGGAAGTTCAATGCCTCGCACTGAAAGACCTCACAAGTCCAAGGAAAAGTTTCAAGGTGGAGCCGGAGGAGGAAGAGGATGGGGGCCAAAGTGAACAAAAGGTAAGGTGCCCCGCTGCTTGATCCTAGGTGTGGTCTGAATAGTGTGGCAGGTTTCATGTGATAATCAGGATAACCAGGCTAATCAGGAAGGGATGAACAGAGCAATGTGGTGGCATGTTAAGAGTGACATGGTTGCAAGATATGGACATGCCTAGGGTGGTTTTGGGCTATAAACACTAAAATTACCTGAAGAAAGAATGGTAAAGTAGTTTATTGGTTGAAGAAAATAGCAATGAAGTGTTTAAAAATCAGTGTATTGAAAGTACCTGATTCTTTATCTAAATACTGGCCCAAATTTACTAACATGCCCCAGGGAATATGTTTGATTTTCTAAATAAAATCATGAGATGGAGATGTCAGTTTAAAAAGCAGCAGATTTGAAATAAAAGACTTCAAGAGCATTACAGGTTGTAGAGTGTTTCATAATGTCTTCTTTTGCCCCATCATTGTCATTTTTAAGTCCTTGATATTCCCCCAGTCTTACCAAATGTTTGAAATCAACCGTGTAACCACAAATCACTTTGTCGCCATCACAGGAAAACATCTGCGCAGAGTGGAGAAGATCCACGCCACTGAAATCCACCGAGCCCGTTCCTGTTCTGCTCATAAGTAGGTTAGGCGCCGCCCCCGACCTGGCCCACATCACACCCATCAAACACTCAACCCTGGTCGAGCCCTGGACGCCTACAGCCAATCTGAAGATGCTGATCAGCGCCGCCAGCCCAGACATCCGCGACAGAGAGATGAAAAAAGTACTGTTCAGACCCATAGAGAATGAGAAGGACAAGCCAGCAAGTCTGGATGCTGTGGTGGAGGATACAGAGGTGGAGGACTCTTGTCAGGTATGTGAAATGGGACATTTTACCTGTATACGATATTATCTAAAAAGCACATGATTTCAAAAGGTCTCTGACACACTTAAAAAGACATTAAAACACTTCTCCGCTTGGTTTTAAATCCACTGGGCAAAAATCAGTGAGATCGCAGTTCTTGTTTATCAGTTTACTTAAAGAACTGGTCTCACAGGGGAGCCAGAATTTCCACAATCTTAAAAGTCCAGGGAGTAAACACTTTGCCTCCTCACTTCACTCACAGCAGCAGCTGAAATCTCAAGATACTGAGTTTTCAGATACACAAACGCAACCACTCAATTATGCCTAATAAATTAAGTGATATTGTATGTAAAATGGCAGCTGGAGCCTAAATTCCCCAGAGGTTTGTGATAAAATTGTTTGTAATGAGTAATTTAAGGCTCTGTACTGAGATGTGTGATAATGTGTATGCTAAAATAACCCAAAATCATTTATCTATTCGTACCTTTATTTGTTGGTCCAGTTCGAAGCCGTGGAGGAAGAGGACGATGCCGACAAAAAGCCGAGCAGGAAGCAGAAGAGTCTGGGTCTGCTGTGCCAGAAGTTCCTGGCCCTCTACCCTGATTACCCACCGCCACACAGCCCCATCTGGATCTCACTGGATGAAGTGGCGACCAATCTTGGTAAGCACCAGCGACTGGGAGTGAGACGATAATGAAAGCAGCTAATGTCCGTTTCATGAGCGTTAATCATATTTTATGTTATTGGGTTAAACAGCATGCCACTCGTACTGAGCTGCACTTAATGTCCTTTACATACAAACACTAAACATTTGGCCAGTTTTTATTCAAATGCATATATTTCTAACAAATAGAGGGCTGATTTCTCTACTCTCACACTCAAATTGTCAGGAGTGGAGCGGCGGCGCATCTACGACATCGTCAACGTGCTGGAGTCGCTCATGATTGTCGGTCGGATAGCCAAGAACAGCTACACCTGGTACGGTCGTCAGCGGCTGGAGGCCACGCTGGAGGACCTGCAGCGAAGGGGCCGGCAGCAAGGCTACCACCTCCAGATGGAGGTGGCCTCTGAGAGCAGGGAGGCCGGGCCGGGACGAGAGGAAGACGGAGCGGAAGGAGATGCTGGCAGTGGTAATTAACTTATCTTATTTGTACAGCATATTTGATACAAACACACATCCCAAAGCGCTTCCTTAAAATAGACAACAATAAATAAGTGATTGGAAAGAAAACTACACATTTTCTTCCTCTCGAACCTTTGTCTTTACCACTGGCTGCAGTTTACTGTCGCACTTATAGTATAAAATCAGTTTAATGCTGCATGTGTAAACATTTAAGTGCAGGTTCCATCTCAGGAGCAGCTGCCACCAAATGAACGCTGCAGCCAAATGATCAATCCTTTCACTCGCAAACACAGGGGTGAATATGGGCCCAGTTTCCATAGTGATCCTGCCTCTTTATACATGCACGCAGCTTTTCGCCAAGAGGGTTTATGTGTGATAATAGCAGCACTCGTGACAAAGAGGTAGTTTACAAAGGTGACATGCTTTCAGGCGATGTCCATTAAGTAGTTAGTGTCTGGTTGAATGTGATGACCTCAGGAAGTATTTACATAATAGCCGTCATCATGTCAGCAAACACAGGCAGCTGAAATGGTGTCATTAAGGCACCAGCTGCACATTTCAGCCTTCATATTTTCATGGTTCATAATCCCATTATTTCAGCATTGTACACAAGTTGGAAACAGTGAAGTTCATAACAACATGTGAACACAAAGATGATATCATATGAAAGATTGGAGGGTTGATACTGATACTGCAAACGTGGCATTAGAGGACTTCAGCGTGCAGATTTGAGACTTCTGAATTTACACGGCTTATTTTTCTCGGTTGTGGTGGTTGGAGAGGAACCCCCATTTTCACCTTTTAATGTGCGATTTCAAGTGATTGGGATTTAACAGAGGTCATCTTGTCTTATATAAGGGCTGTTCCAATTAAAATTCTAAATTGAAGATCAAGCCAGACCAAACTAACATTGGCAAAAATTGAATATAATCATAGAGCTGGAGAATCTTGGCACACCTGCCTCCTTCATGGTAGATTTATTTGACTGCATCACTCTGACATATTTGCGCCTTTCTGTTATCCGTAGCTGGTGGCAACAGGAAAGACAAATCTCTGCGCATCATGAGCCAGAAGTTTGTCATGCTCTTCCTGGTGTCTAAGACACAGACGGTTACTCTGGACGCAGCAGCAAAGATCCTCATCGAGGAGAGCCAGGACTCGTCGAGCCACAGCAAATACAAAAGTAAGAAAAAGAAAGGATGTGTCCTGCAACACAGAAATCCTGCATTGTTGTTTTTTCCGTTTTATCAGCATTAAACCTCATCTCTATCTGCAGCTAAAGTGCGTCGACTGTACGACATCGCCAATGTGCTGACCAGCCTGGGCCTCATAAAGAAGGTCCACGTGCGTGAGGAGAGAGGCAGGAAGCCGGCCTTCAAGTGGCTCGGCCCTGTTGAATTCAAAAACACTGCAAATGCTGGTAAGATTTAAAGACTAGCTTTGTCAACGACATGAAAGTAGTTCTAAAAGCTATGAGGGCACTCTGGGAACTGATTTTATACACATCACTGTCATCTCTAAGGTGTTTTGGATAAACAAGTCAACCAAGCAGTAGATTTATTGCCAGTAACTGCATTTGTCATTGTTGCTGTCATGCTAACCCAGTAACTGTCATCATCTGCAGAAAATACTGTGAACATGGCAGCTGTCAGTCTGCCTGAGGCCGCACAGCCACTGACAAGCCAGGACTTCAGAAAAGCCAAGATGGCGCGGCACGCCTCTTTCAACATCATGCCAACTTCTGTGGCTATCCAGCGACAGGTCAGCTCTGCGCCTAGCAGTCCGCGGCAAGAGCCTGCAGGTATTGTACACACCCATGTTTGTATCTGTATGTCAAACAGAGCAGGTTACAGATTGTGTGGGTCATTTTTGTATTCTTGTCTGATGAATTGTTTTCTTTCCTCGCACTGCAGGTCTCTCAAACCTGCCTGTGGATTATTCAAAACGGACTGCAGGCAACAACGCAGTGTGTCGACTGCAGTTTGAAAACAGCACTGAGTGAGTTACTAACACACACAGATACACAGATACGCAGCCTGTCTGTAATCACCTTGTGTCTCTTAGTTCAGATTTATCTGCCTTCATCCTCTACAGATTTACTGCCAAACAATTTACTGCACACATGAGCTCTTTCTGCTAACCGTTGCAGAGCAGTCAATCAGTATTACTGTAGAGAATCCACCTCAGCTATCTAGAACAAGGGGAAAGAGTCCACTAGTTGTTTGTGGATTTTAGTTGTCAACCAAAAATTGTAATTTTTCGGGGGGGGAAAAAAAATCAAAATTCTTTTATTCCAGCTTTGTAAATGTAATCTTTTTTTTCTGAATTCTTTCCTCCTCTGTGACAGCACTGAATATCTTTGAGTTATGAACAAAACAAGACATTTGAGGACATCATCTTTGGCTTTGGGAAGCACTGGTCAACTTTTTAAACCATTTTTCTGTCATATTAAATAGAAAACAACTTCAGACTGAAGCTAAACTATTAGATCAAGTGATTGTTGGCTTGGTAAGCATCTGACAGTGTCTTAGTTATAAGATGCCAAGGCTCACCACTTCCTGTCTCTCATACATAATAATTCACACTCACTGCCAGTGTTTGCATTGGCCCAAGTGTTTAGCTTTAGGCTACATGAAACATGAGCCGACTGCTGCGGATATGAATAGTTTTTGTCTATGCATGTATGCATTGGCTCCAGAGATAGAGAACACAGTACTTCATGTTATTTCTGCGGTCGACCTGCTTGTAGCCAAACCATGGCTGCCTCATGACCGTGGCCGTTAAGTGTTTTTGGAGGGAGAGAGATAATAGGACACAGAAGTGCGTGTTGAAAGAGTACATTTTAAAATGAAGCTGGGTAAGAATGCACCAGAGGCAGTGGTAGCCCACAGGATAAGATGGGAGGTTCATAGCTTGGAGGTGGCCAGTTCGGAGCGAGAGAGATCAGAGTGACATCTCACCCCTTTTCCACGACAAGAACTTTTCCACGGATCCGAGAACCACGCTGTGTCTTGACTGGTGAAAGGCTGGAATTTACCGCAGTTCTTGTGCCATACAGGGCTGCAACTAACAATTATTTTCATTATTGGTGGATCTCCCGATTCTTTTCATGATAATTGTTGAGTACTGCAGTCTTGAAAGTATCAAGTAATTGTGAAAAATGCTCATCACAAATTCCCACAGCCTAGATTGACATCCGCATATAGCTCCTTTTGTAAATGAATGACAAGCGAGCAGCAAATCCTAGCAAATGTTTGAAATTTATGTCAGAAAAATCACCGAAACAGGTAATCAGTTAATTCGGTCATTGTTGAAGCCCTAGTGCCAAAAGTTCCCGGTGCCTAAAAAGTCCTGAAAGTGTGAAATGTTGCTGATAGGTCATATACAAAACCTGTGGTTGCTACATCTTGTGTACAGCACTGGGTGGCACTGGCATCACTACTGGGACAATAGTTGGACCTTTTTTTTATAATGATAATTAGTAAACTAGAGGGGGAGTTAGAGAGATCAAATGAAAAATCATTTACTTTCCGGATTTTGCCATTGCAGTCACGCACTAAAGCAGAAGGGAACAGAACACATCATCGGTGCTTTGATTGGGCCATAAACTTTGACCCAAGCCCAGACTACTTCGACATTCATTGCGTTCAATGCAAAATGACCGAATTAACATTAGTTGCTACCTTCTGGTTTCTCTGCAGTAACCGTCCCAGCGCAGCGCTGCAGACGCCCACGAGCAGAAGCCTGCAGCCTCCGTCCTCCACCCATCAAACACTGCTGGCACATTCCATCCACCCAGAGCACCTCTTCACGCCTTCCTCCTCCCCCCACTGCTTGGCCTACCTGCCCAGCCTGTCCCAGCCCTCGGTGGTCATGCTGTACAGGGCGCCGGACAATCCCGACCAAGCGCCCGAAGGCCAGAGATCGCCCAGGTTGCCGTCTGAGGAGGGGAGGAAGAGAAGGAGGGAGGAAGGAGAAGACGAGGAGACGGTGGCGAAAAAGAAGGGAACGTCCGAGTTAGAGGAATGTGACCAGGTGAGGTGGTGTCAGATGTGTTTTGGTACAAAATAAGTGTGATTGTTGTTTGATTTTCTTTCGCCACAGTACTTATTTTGTGAAGATTGACTGGTAGCGACATGATCATTTCGCTTCAGTGCAGTAATATGATTATATGAGGTCTTTTTCTCTGCATAGATTCTGGATAGTGGAGCGCTAAATTGAAATTGGCTGATGAGGATAACTCATCCCTGGTGTAATTAAAGTCTAATCATATTAGTTATGTTTAGGATAGATGAGAGTTGGAAAACCTTAGCAATCTTAGTAATTCCAAATGTCTCAGTTTTCACGATAAAACGGTCTTTTAGAAAGGTAAATTAGACAGTAGAATCTAAACGATTTTACATCAAGAAAATGAACTTGGCAGAAGTTAACTCCAGTGCTTAATCAGCGGAGGGGTTTTAGTGCTGAGGCATAAATCGTTCCACGTTATGACATGAAATGTTAATTCACAATGGATTGTAAATGGTTGGCTCCTTCATCTTTAATGTCCATAATGAGGTCCAGGTTAATTTATTCCCAGTGTTTGTCTTTCCTCTCAGATGAGAGCCGCGTCAGCTGGGTGTTCACAGACTGGAAGCAGCAGGACTTCCCCCAGTCGCCCAGCAGGCCCCTCCAGAGAGCAGCCGGTCGATGAGAGTCAAGTAGGCAGCGGCAGCAGTGAGCCCGCCCAGCCATCACACTACCTCTACGTCCCCAACAATGCAGGTATGTACACAAGTTTGTGAAAGAAATCGATTCACATAAGAATGCATCCTTTACAAGTTTTTTTTGTTGGCTTAGTCCATAGAAAAATGTTTTTTTTCTCCTGATCTGTCTTTTCCAGGTCTGAACAACCTCAACTTCCTCCTCTCTGCCGGTCAGCCACCAGCCGGTCTCGCGCTCCCTCCCGGCGGCGTTCCTACCCTGGCGCTGCCCTACGTCCTGCTGCCCTCTGCAGCCCTCTCCCACTACCCCCTGATAGCCAGCGGCCTACCACAGCAAGGCTCTGACGGCCACAGCAAACTGAGCTTCAGCCTCCCCACTGTGATGTCACCGGCTCACTTTATGGTGGGGGCGGCGCCGTACGGCGTGACGGCAGCACCGGAGATGAGCAGGTCGCCGGTGCCTACGCCGTCCACTCCAGAACAGAGCAGGCTGTACGGTTCAGCCGCTGGCACGCCGCACTCCCCCCCACGACCATGTCAGACAGTCAGCGTCAGCACACCAGAACCCCTGGTAAGACACACACACACACACAGATCTCTGCACTAAAACTGTGTTAACTCCGACATAATTTGCCATCATTATGACACATGACCTTTCTGCTATCAGGCAAAATGCCACAACACAGCTTGACATGAAAGCGAGTGCAGCATCTGTTTTGTGGAAGGTCTCCACTCATTTCCTCATTGAGACACTTCCTGTGTGCCACAGCGGTTTAAGTTGATTAATCTCCAAGTTGTTAAATAGGGATTAATGTCCTTGTCTGCAAAAGCCCAACACAGCCTGCCAGCAGTGCTCCTCTCATACAGAGTCGCTTCAGACGACCTGCTGGGGAGCTGGACGGCAAATGAATGCAGCATTAGAGACAATGTGACAAGTCAATGACTGCGCTGCACTGAGGCATCAATCAGGAGTGTCCTCTGTGTGCCACCCACTTCCACAGTTAATATGGGTGGAGTAATACCTTCATAAAAGGGTTCAGATGTTGGTTACTAGAACGCATTCTGTCATTCATTCCAGATATTACGTTTTGTAAAACGGCACACAAAATTCCCGGCAGACCATAACCATGTAAGAACTTTAAGCAGAAGAGGAAGCTCTTCTTTATGTTTTAACAAACTGACTTTTAAAGGACAAAACCATTTCATTCTTATCTCCTTTCTTTATATTTCGATTTCTTTCGATTTCTAGGTTCAAATAGTGTTCTGGGGACCTTATTGTCCTCTGAGAACAGATTTCTGAGTTTGAGATTAATTATTACCTAATTAATATTGTCAATATTAAAATTCTGTGTGTGAATTTATTCTCCAAAACCACATAGCGACCTTTAAACGATAATTCAAAGGGAAGTTCTATTGGGCATGTTCTGTGCCTTTTTAACAAAAAAAACACTGGAGGAAATGGCAGAGGAAAATAGTACTGAGGATAGTACTAAAGATTATTTCTGCATTTTCAGTACCACCCTGGAGAGACTCAATACTTCTTTGAGTTCACCGGAATTAGTGTTTCCTTGTTTTCATATTTAAGGAAAAAAAACTAGAGTTAATAAACACAGGATTTCAGAATCAGTTGGTAAATTGTCAATTTTGAGCTCTGTTGACCTAAATAATCGCTATTTTCTGATTTTTGACATTATCGAGCAGCCATATTGGCTCCTCTATCAGATTTTCCCATTTGCAGCATCCAGAAAATATCCAGAACACAACATATATATGTTCGCCTTGACTGCACCTCCAAGGAAATGTATAAAAATGCTCTTTGATCCTCAAGTACTCGGTCTAAATGTTCTCTGATCTTCTCCACCTTCACAGACCCCACATACTCCAAAGGAAACGACACCGTCCGCTTCTAAGGCTTTCTTCCAGACGCCGGGCACACTGGGAAATGCAGTCAGCGCTGTGCCGGCGACCCGGAAGAGAGGCTCCGCACAGAGAAGACTGGACGTCGGCCACCCTCCCACCAGTTAGACGTGTGAGGAGATGAATAAATGGTGCTGTTTTAACACTCAGGTGTTGACCCCTGAAAGTGAGGAATATGGTTTCAAACCATTGGTGCTTTGTTAGTGTACTAATGAAAAGGGTTCCTTCCAAAATGCAAGAATGTAAGTTTAAACGCAAGATCTTAAGACGTCATTTTGAAACGAAACTCTCACCTTATCGGTCTTTATGTTGACAGTTAAAATGTGCCTCCTGGAAACAAGATTTCAGACTGATGAGTGAAGCAGTATTGCCAATGCGACAGTGCCCTCCTGTGGTGGGAGTCGGCCACTGCTCTGTTTTGTATTCCAGCCTTAATTTTCCCTCCGCGATATGATCACGCTACCTAATTCCCTATCACTTGTGTATTTATATTTTAGATAATATATGTTGATTACAGGGATTGTAATAAAACATTTACTTTGTTTTTAGCACTAAGTATTTGACATTTTGTACGTCTCATATTGAAGTGATTGTTTTTAGTGGGCCCCTTCAGGTTTTTTTTTTTTTTTTTTTTT
Source organism: Acanthopagrus latus (assembly GCF_904848185.1). NCBI lineage: Eukaryota > Metazoa > Chordata > Actinopteri > Spariformes > Sparidae > Acanthopagrus > Acanthopagrus latus. The sequence goes on along the minus strand of NC_051052.1, from coordinate 4,864,094 downwards.
TCCAGTATCAAGGTTCGATAGGAAATCCATAAGCTGCTGATCACTGAGAAAACATCGATGGTAGCAGACAAATGTCTCACGGTTCATGTCAGACGTCACTGTGAGGAGAAAATCACTAAAGCCTTAAATGTTTACAGCCAGCCGAGCATCTCAAGGAACTGTTCTTGGAATTCATCGGTTCATCAGGAAGACAGACGTCACTGGTGCTGCGTGTGCTCTCACTGAGTATCTGTAACCAAAGTGCATGATGGTTAAACCCCAAGAATAGAGCTGCAATGATTAATTGATTAGTTGTCAAGTTTTAGATTAAACTTCAAGTATTTCGATAGTGCGAATTCTCTGATTTTCTGGTTTTAGCTGTAATCAAAATTTCCCCTATTTTATAGACCTGACTAATCAATTAATCGAGAAGTTTGTCAGTCGCAGCCCAGCACCAAACCCTCCATCTCTGTTACTGAAAAAAAAAACAAAACAATGTGACGATGCTCTCAGGTACTTGAATACTTGTGAACTCACTTGAAGTGGAATTTGAAAAGATATCAGAGTACTGTAGAAGACTCAGCCTTAATTTATCAGAGGACAGTAGACTGAGGTTAAATGCTGTCCTTTTTTTTTTTTTTTTTTAAGCAGCACTGTTCCACATTCATAGAGTCTTGGAGACTCTCGTTATGACCACTGTCTGCTGTCGTCTGGTGCAAGTTGAGGGGGGGGGTTGAGTGCCTTACACAAAGACACCCCTGAGTAGTTGCCTCGGTACAGATTTTCCTCAGGTCGTGTGAACGGCCCTCAAGTGTTGCCTCCAGACGACCCAGCCTGAATACTGGCGCTTTGGCACGGGACTCATTCAGGAGAGCTCAGCGATGCCACACCAAAGGGTGCACAGATAATCCACTCTGACCGGTGGGTGTGTAGTTGTTAATGTACAGTTATGTCAGCAGTTATTTTTGTACGTCGTATTCATAGCGTCATATGTACTTTCACATGCAGAACGTTAAAATGCTGCTTACTGTGTTTTTTTTTAAATGATGTTTTAATGCACTGCTAGTTTTAGTAGTTGTGTCTGCTGATGTAACAAAGCGAAGAGCCGTTCGTACACTGTAGCTCTGCTCTCTCTGTAGTTGTGGGCCAAACCGGGTTTCTTCTGTAAGGTTTTCATAAACTCTCATTAAAAAAAATTAAAAAAAAATCTATGATGCTGACCTGCCTTGTCATGTGTATGCTTTTGATTTGAAGGAAATTGGGACTGCGTTTTCTAGGAATGCGCAAGTAAACAGATGCATTTGAGTGGCCTTTAACCACTGGTAACCTGGAATTTGTTGATTTAAGCCTGAAATGAATGAAAACTCTTTGCTGAACAGCCTCAGAACTGAGCTTCTGATCAATGTTTTTGATCACATAATATAAGAACTATTAAAAAAAACACTTTTTTTTTTAAATAAATGAATGAATAACTATAAAAGTCAGCTATCCAATGTGGGTTTCACACATTTTACTCAGATGGGGTTTGTACCGCTACTTCATCTGGACTGGATAAACCCTTGTTGTCGCACAAACCTTGTACTGTCATGTTTCCCGTTAAAATCTGTGTTTAAATGACAAAGGTTTCCACATTCTTTTAATAAGAAAACTTGTTTCAAAAATGATTATACTTCTCTGTCTCAAACTAGACTGGGAAATAAAATTGTTAATCCAAAATTAGGGATAGGCTGATTATTGACACGGCTGAGACTCGGCGTTCGTCCGACTGTCAGTTCCACTCTGTGGTCTTTCTCGATGCCCTGCCAACAGCATGGCGTGATCGGTTACATGTTACACGCATTACCTTGTCATGATGACTGCATAATCTGAATCTGCCAGTAACTAGTGATTAAAGTTATCTGACTGGAAGTATAGCAGAGATAGAAAAATGGTACGTCAAAATTGTATTCAAGTGCAGTACTTGGGTGTTAGATAGTTACATTACATTACTGGCTATTCTAAATTTTGATACAAACATAATTTGATCCCTAATCCAAATGTTGACAGATTCACAGATGGCTCCAGTTTACTAATTTACAGATGCTACCAATAATTCAGAGTCCAGTTTGAAATTTCCCAGGCTAAAGGTGCTGCAAAGCCTGCTATGTTGCACACTTTCAAGGTTTAAATGCATGATGGAACTGATGATTTTTGGTAAGGCAGCAGTTTTATACGGTGTTATTACAAAAACAAATATTAACTCTCCGAGTGAAAAAGCAGAAAGGTGGTTGATATTCAAATTGCACATGGGGTGTAGTCATCGTTAATCTGTGGGTTGCATCCTTAATTACGACGAATAAAATCCCACATTTCGCACATCAAGTGTGATCTCGGTGTCAGATCGGGCCGACTGAGCCGCACTTAAAAAACACACACACACTCCCATCTGTCCGGACACATCAACATCTAATCAGAGCTTTTACACCAGCACTAAAACTGAGCTGCCGGTAGATGTGTTCGGCCCCTGAGAGGCATTCATGACACTAAACCTCAGCAGATGGGACGATAAACTTTATATACATAGATGGTTTAGCCGAGCTCTGCCGTGACCAGTATACACACTGTTCCAGAGGCAAAACTGGACAGTTAACTTTCAAATACACATCACCACTACAGTACTACACAGCTAATGAAACTTGTACCTCTTCTACTACAATAGATGCAGGTTTGTGCTGCCAACTAAATAGGCCTACAGTAAGCTAAGGCAACATACTGCCCTTCTGCACTGAGAAAAAGATACCCTTATAAAAAATAAAAATTAAAAAAAAAAATGATTCTGGCTGTAAAAATGCTGTAAATTAACCAAAATCATAATCCCAAAAAAAAAACCATAAATACAGTTTTCAGCCTTATCTTGTTCATGTTTAGTTATGAATGTTTACCCTTATAAAAACAGTGACATTACCTTTAAATATGGATTGATCTACGTCTCCACATAGTTCCCAGCCAGTGTTGGCTTATCACTTAATTCATCAACATCAATGTCCACATTTTTCAGTAGATCATACCGTCAATAGAAAACACTAATTTCAACTATGTTTGTAACTCTGTAGCAGTCCCATTGTTTGACCTTGCTGTCTTTCTTTGTTTGGGGCTGATTTTCCCAAATCCCTCGAGGCTGATTGCAGGAGATTGAGATCACCTGTGCACAGGGTGGGGCGACTGACCCCTGATTGAGGAGTGGAAGCAGCTTGAGGGCATTTCCCTCCCAGCCAGTCACGGTGTGATGACACCCTTTTTTTTTTTTTTTGTGAAGGCTTAAAAGCGGTGGGGTATGGCACAGAGGTGGCGCTCACCCTCGTTGTGAATCTGTCCCTGACCCACTGAGAACCTCATTCCCCTTTAAAATCCAAGCCTCTATACACCTTCAGTATGTCATTTTATTTCCCTCGGGCTTGTGGGAGGCATTTGTTTGTTATACACTGTCTAAGTAGCGGACATTGGGCACCCCCCCCCCCCTAGATTTTCCCGTTTATATTTTAACGTAGGTTGGGCTTGCCTGTAAACAATTTACTACCGATAACGCCACAACCTGGCACCCACTTCACCAACGGTAAAACTACAAACCAGCACAAAAATGACATTTACTCTCTTTCTGAGCAGACACATTACAAACGCTGACAGAAAGTATTTAGGAACAATAAACAGCCAGCATAACAAACTGCTCAGCACAATGCATGATGGGGAAAAAGGGAGCCATCTTTGATGCTCGGCACTGTCCTACACGTTGCAGCCAGGCGGTGCCTTTCACAAAAAAAGTTTCTCACGAGTTTGTGAAATACAAAAACAAAATAACAGGCAGATCTATGTAACTACACAATACAGTACTTTTAAGCATAACATACAGAAACTTTTATTGTTTTTTTACTGTTGATTTTTGCTTAATTCATTTCATTTGATCGATGCAATTACAGTACTGAAACTTGAGTGTCACATTTTCAATTTAAAAAGAATGCAAAGCTATTTTTATATGGAAGATGTTTTGCAAAAAAAAAAATTGATAGTGTTAATAACACAGTTATTGACTTTTCATGTTATTTACTTAAGACATGTAAATTCATGGTATATTTACGTGATTCCATAGATATTTCGTGTATTTAAAAAAAAAAATACAGGGAACATCTGGAAAATGAAATAAAAACAATCACAGAATTACAGATTTTTAAATCCTGTTTGAATGATTTTTTATCTAATACCACCACCACTACTACTACTACTACTACTACTACTACTACTACTACTACTACTACTACTACATCCATGCTATGAGCGACATAGATTTAATACATGCCGAACCCAAAAACCCTTGAACGTGAGAAACATGGCTGCACTGAAGAGTGGGTTAATATCTACCACAGCGACGTGAGAGAAAGACTGATATCAGTTCTGGGGAGAGTTAGCAGCAGTAATATTCACTTCAGCAAGAACTTTATGTTTGAAGGCAACCATTTACGAACCTGGCAACACACCTGGGTTTAATAAGCCCCCGAAAGTGTAACGTGGAGGGAATTTCTGAGAGCAGAAAAGCAGCAGCGGCGAACCAACGCGTGGAGCAGGTGGAGCTGCTGCTCCCCACTTTGCCTTATATGGACACACAGGCTCGGGGTGAGGAAATCCCAGAGCAGAGCCACGGAGACATGAATGGAAGTGAATGCCGTGGTTTGCACTGAAGATGAAAAAGTGGAGGGAGAACAAAGGTGCATGTAGGGTGGTTTACGGTACTCTCAAAGGTTACACCAGAGGGTACACCAATTGTTCAGACGTGTAAAAGAACTGATGTTTGTGTTTCTTGTAAGGGAAGGAGGTATGGAACCCTTGAAGTACTTGTTTTTAGCGCTCATTCACTGACCTTGGAGACTTCTGACTACAGAGCAGCTTTATTTCCGCTACCCTGAGTCTCCTGACTTCAACAATCCCATAAAAAGTCATGCGAGTAGCATAAAAGGACTGCAGGTTCCTCTGTCGATGGAGAAGGAGAAATCGAAGTGAGATGGACGTTTCTGCTGACACACTGAGCTGCGTCGCTGTTCGCCAGTGGCAGGGTCTTAAAAATCAACCTCGCAAGTTGGATCTTTCATCTTGCAAATTGTTTAATTCAGAGACCAGGTCCTGTTTGCTTTACAAGATATGCAACATTTACATTTTAGGGCACTTGTCAAACGCTTTTTGTCTGTCGTCAACAAAACCGATGGCGCTGGCTGCCATGCAAAGGTGCCGACCAGCTCACCAGAAGCAGTTTGGGGTTCAGTGCCTTGCCCAAGGACACTTCGCAGACCAGGGGAGTTGAACCAGCAACTTTTTAACAAGTAGCATGATATCTGAACCCTGTGAATGATGTTTTACTTCAGTTTTTACTCCGTAGATGACTTGACTTGAGTCCCAACTTGGAACTGGAGGTCAAGAACTCCTGACTTGTGACATGATTGCTCAAATGAAATGTGTTCTGTCAAAGATTTCCGTTTATTTTTTGTCGTTTTTTAAATTTATTTTTGTAGTCTTGCCGTCAGTATTTCACTGTTTAGAAGTGACGGAATGAAAACAGTTTCACGATTGAGCAGAAATTAAGAAATAAATGAGCTGTTTAAAAGGTTTACCTTTTTGTTTGAATGCATTTATTTCATTTTATATCAGTAACGACACAAGTCCAGCACACTGTCATACTGTTTGAACAGGTTACATAAATCAGCATATGATATTATTAATCATTATTCGACTGGGACCGAGGCCTCGTCTTTCTTCCTTGTGAAGATCAGATACTGCAGGGAAGTCTGCTGTGGCTTCTTTGTGGCTCCGAGCATGTGATGGATTCAGTATCTGCACATAATTCAATCACTAAATACATTTTGCCAGACAGCATACGGCCTAAAATGACCATCTCGTGCGTATTTTTTCAGCTATTGTGATCATGTTCTGATCTTTTTGAATAGAGCAGCCCTTTGAATTAGTCGTCAGTCCGAAGAAGTTACGTTTCAGATAAAATGCTTACAAGAATGAAGCTGATTTGATATTGTTTTATCAAGCGCTCTATTGTTATTGACCTTTCAACAACAAATAGCCTTATTGAAAAAATAATGAAGCTGAGGTTTGCTGGCGTCAGTGCAGGTTACTGCCTGTTCTCCCCCCCTGCGATCCACCCACTGCAGATGAAATCGCAACAGCAGGAGACTTGGATCATTGACACATGTCGGGTTTAACCAAGAATTACTGTGTCTCTGTTTACATCCAGTCTTTAATTAGGCATAATACAACCCTACCCTCCCCCAAGAGGGCCTAATTTCATGTTCTAACCTTTGAATTAAATTTAATAAATCATGCCAGTCTGCTCCCAGTGTCGCCATGTTGCTCCGCTGTGGTGAGACGTGCAGCGATGCCACGAGAAAAGTCGTGAAACTAAAGGTCATGGGTTTCATCAGCAGTCCTGTTACAGTGTGCTGTATCCTTGCTCGGTTCTTCATTTTGTGGCCCCATTACAGAGTTAGCTTAAAGACAAAAGGAACGGTGATGGATGTACACCTCTACTGTTGAATGATCTGATTTTTTTTTTTTTTCTCTAGAACTAGGCTTGTGGACAAAGAGTTCAGTTCCACAGTAAGACAACGGATCGTCTGTCTTTTTAATTTGGGTCGCAGATGTCAGCCATGTTGTATGGTTGTAGTTATAATCAGGATGTGGTCTGTGGTGGCTTTGGACGTTGCTCCACTGATGAGCGTTACATCATTCGCAACAGTATAATCTGTTATGATACAGTTATGATGTCAACCCGAATCTCTCTTTTTGGCCTTTTTTTCCCCCCCTGTCTGCAAGTCAAACACAACAATTTATTTATATTCTGTGTCCACCAGGGGACAGGAAAGCTGCAAGTTTGGACAGAAAGTTAAAGAATTGTTCATGCAGTATTTCATATAAAAGTAATTGTACTGCACTTAGATTTATAGACAGAAAATGAAAGTGCTAACCCAGGTGTGCAGGAAGCACAAATCCCTTTTTCCTGCACAATCCCACAAGTTATTGCCTTTTATTAAGCATAAGAAAAAGTGTTAGAGACAACCGAAGGACAGTGTGTCCTCCAGAGTTTAAAGCCATTTAGGCTGGCATACCAAACCTCTAAAGTGCTCTAAATGGAATCCTCTTAAATGGAATCAGCTACAGGTCCAAAATCATTAAAAACAAAGGTTTTAGTAGCTGTTTCCTCTCTGATGCATGTGTAACACACCACCTACCTTGTAGGCCCACCTTCAACATATTTTCTGTGTTTAATGATCTGTCACGCAGAACATTTTTAAACCATCTGCCACACATGTTTGTATGGCTGTATTTGAAACTTACACAGTTTAAGGCAAAGGAAAGTTTATTTTCTCCCTTTTTTTAAAATTGAATTCTCATTTGGCAAACATGCCGAGTCAGCTGTCTTAACAAAACCATATCTCAATATGAGTATGAAACTGAATTTCTCTTTCTTTTTTTAGTTTATCTATAAAAACTCTTCCTATAACATTCGTGCTATTATTGTCCCAGGTGTGTGTATGCTGAGCTCAATGATACACTGCCCACCTATAGAATTTCTGACGGCACCTGAAGGCAGCAGTGCGTTGTGTTCACGCCCCTTGAAAAAACCCCTCCTTCCACTGGAATCGTTAAATATGTGGAGTATGTGGCATTTAAGCCTCAGCGTAGTAAAGTCTGCGGCACAGACACGCCGGAGAGCACTTTGGATACACACGCATCCAGCTGGAGTTCAGCCATTTTCACAAAGTTTACCTGCTTTTTAAAGGTCTTACATCAAGGTAACTCTTTTCACTCTGACTTACTATGCTGCTTTGTGAATAGCTGAATATATTACATGTAGTCTGTTGAAGAAAATATATAGTGTTTTTTAATGTTATGGCAGTTTAGAGTGAATATTTTACTGTCGTTGTTTCAGTAACTTTATTAATTTGGACACACTGCTGTTGGGGTTTTTTGTTGTTGTTGTTGTTGTTGTTGTTTTTTTGGCATTTTGGTAAATTAAGTCAAAAGAGCAGCAGTTAGCTAGCTAATAAAAACTGCGCAACATTAATTATTTTTTCATTAACGTTAGCTGTCTTAGTTAAAACACCAAAACCCTGTTAATGAGGCTTCAAGTCAGACAAGTAACAGTGTCTTACCATCTTAAATACATTTATATCTACAGTGTTATAACTTGTTAAAGCTGCTTTTGTGTTTTATAACATCAGGTCGAAATGTATGAACTTTTCGTGTCATGCTGTGCAGCTAGCGACAGAACAGCATTACTAAACCTTCCCCCCTTCTGAAATGTGGTCATTCTAAACAATTGCCCAATATTGGTTCGGTATTGTTTAAAGGGTCAGAGAGGTCACACTGTGGATTAATGGGAATCTGTATAAGTTATGTAACAAGTGCCAGAAGGAGAAAATAATTGGACCTGAACTGAAAATCGTTAGTTTTTAGAATGTAAGTTAATTTAATGGCAGTGATGTTTTCCAGAGTTTCCGTAGTGAAAAGGTTCAGTGAATCAGACCTTATATAAAAGAACAATAAAAATGTCATTAGTCTTGGTTCAGTGGAATATTTCAGCATCCAACGATGATCTCAGAGCCATTTCAGATTGTTTTCTGGGTACAGTGAATACTGAATGAAATATGCCAGATTGAAAAACTCTCAATATCAGCACAAATATAAGACTTTGGCAAATTCACTCTAAAAGTGTCATTATGAATCGAAGGCGCAGATCTAAATTCTTCACCTCATTGAAGGTATTACCACTGAACTCTGTTAAACTTTGAATAGACTGTGGCGGCCTGCGCAGGCAAACTGAAAGAAATAGCTATCAAAGCTGGTCTGTACGCTTCAGCACCAACCTTTTCATCGCACCCCACCCCTGTGGGAAATTTAAGGGTAATCTTAGTGGTCTTTTCATCCCCTCTCATGCTCGGGCCTGCTCTGCAGTCTCTAATCCAGCTGGGAGGAGGACTCACTGACGCACAAGATTAATAGTTTCTACTGCCGTGTGCTTATTTTTCAATTAATTAAGAGCAGCAGCTCTTTTTAATTTCAGCCGCCAGATTATGATATCACAGCGGGCTTGTTTTGTGAGTCTTAAAACGTTAAATTTGTCCCGTATGGATCCTCCTTGACCGCCCTCTTGACACATTTTTAAAAGGGGAGTGAGTCTGTAATTATGGGCAGATGCACATGTGAGTCAGGGAGTGTGCGTCATGTGGCCTCCCAGCGGTGGTGTTTACTTCACACTCACACTTCTTCTTTGCCGCCTGTTTTTGTGTACTGCAGCCACAGGCAATCAGAATACAAAAGCCCTAAGGCCTGGTGCCCGACACATTCCTTTGGGTATTAGTCTGCTCTGTTCTTTAGGCTGACCTCTTTAGCATTGTTATTTTTTTGTTTTGGCCTGGAGCTGTGGTTCTCAATTCAACCAGCAATATTCCAACCGCAAATCCAGTGATACAGTTACTCAGAGGCAGATGCAGATAATACAGCGTGGATCAAGGGACTGCATGCCTTTATATATGACGGGAACTCATTGAATTATCCAGGAAAATTTATTAACAAAAAACATAATGGGAATGACCAACAGGCTCCTCTCCATGGAAAAACTAGAGTTGATGTGCCTTTGAGCAAAGCATCTACCACAAAGTATAGCTTGCCAGGTGCATCGCGGCTGATTCAGCCTCTGATTTTATCGTTTCATCTCTCCTTTCGAAGAACACACAATGCCAAACTGGGGTGGAGGCAACAAGTGTACAGCGTGCCATGGGACGGTGTACCACGCCGAGGAAGTGCAGTGTGACGGCAAGAGTTTCCACAAATGCTGTTTTCTCTGCAGTAAGTACAGCTGCGACGCCTACACAGCTGGACTGTGATCAGATTTAAAGGACCATCACAGCGTTGTTGCATGTAGAGACTAAATACATTTTATGTCACTGCTAACCTTTTTTCAAAGCGTACAACATACTTTTACAGTGACTTTCCAACCTCAGGCAGCCACTGAGTTTATTATTTTTCATCATCCATCAATCCAAAATTTGCTTCTCACATATAAGTCAGGATCTCATTGGTATCACATCTATGTATGTATGATTTATTTATTTATTTTTTTTTTACGATACTGCTGCAAAAGATTCTTGGGGTCATTTACAATGGATACAGTTTTCACTGACTATACTGATGTCTTGTGATAATGAATTTTATTATTAACTGTAAGATATATATGGAGGCTGGATATTCTACTGTTTGATAATAAACTTTACTGTCCAAACTTAGAGCACTGCACTGGAAACTATGAACTTCACTGGGAATGTAATAATTATAAATCATGTCAAGCATCTTTTTCTGCATTATAATCTCTCAGAACCAAAGTTTTAATGTCTGTGATAGGACAATATCGTCCCTTTGTTCTCTCATATGTGTAGTATATACAGAATATTGGCCGATGTGTTGATAGCAGAATATCCTACTCCCTAATATCAGTTTCTGCATCGGCCACAGTTTTGTTTGGCTCCGTTTCTCTCGTATGCTTTATCAAGAACAGTTTACTTGTCATAGTGAGTAACAGTCAGTCTGTGAAAACAGCTGTATGATGGCTTCTGTGCCAGAGCTTTCTCAGATCTAAAGAAATAAAATAACAATGACATCATCATTGTGAACTGAAAAAGTCACTAAAAGTTAATAAACTCTTAAATGTCAGATGTCTCTCTGCATTTCCCCCAATGTCACCCAGACGAACATTTGTTTATTGGCTTTGAAGACAGCTCAGACATTTTAGTAGTTGTGGCGTAACCTTGGCACAAGTCTCAAGTTTAATTAATGAACTAATGACCTGCCGAGAGCATATATTACATCAGCTTGCATTATGTCATTTGTATTCATGACTTCTTTGATGACATAGACTTTATTTGACTGTTTCTACTGCGTCGTGTCCTTGGTTGAGGAGCCATGGAAGATCAGAGATAGAACCCAATAAAGGGATGAGTCAGGAGAAACACTGGTGGACTCAGTTTCACCTCTCTGCTCATCAAAGGAAGCTTGTACTGACATTTCCCTGACGGGTCATCGGATATTCGGCTCACACTGAATTATTGTCGGTTTGCTGGATGGGTGGGCGGTTTGTCCTGCTCCTGAACCATCCTTGAAATGTCAGCAAAGATGTTACAGAGAACCTCATATGGAGACCAGTATTATACAAACGCTTTCATTTAGCTGCTATCAAGAAGACACCAAAGCAATCTGAGCCACAAAAGATGAGTTTATTTTTCCAGCGGTTCCCATATAAAGGCGGCTTTGTCTAACACTCCTACTGAGGAGATGATGAGCTAGAGGACGTGGTGCCCTTGGCTCTCAAGTGCCCTTTCCTCCAGTTTGTCAGTTTGACATTCACTGCTTTTCAGCTCTGTGTATGAAAGGCAGCTATGTAGTGACACAAAATGTCACACAGCTGCAAAGAGAACCTCATGTAACTCTTTGTACTTTTACTGTGACTTTATCTTTTTCATTTGCTTGTACTCTTTGCCATTGGTGAACAGTGATCCAGCTGAAAAGGGGATGGAATTGGAAATACTGTGAGAACCCGTAACAATTGCATAGAAAAATGGTTAAGGAAATGTGAGGAATTGGGAGCAATTTGATTGGACACAGAAATCAGAAACTCACAGAGCTTTCATTTTGAAAGTGTTGGCCCAAAGATCAGAGAGACATGAGGGGAGGCATTTTTCCAGCCAGTTGAGTGAAATCTCAAACCAGTATCAGACGTTCACACAGTGCAGGCCAGTGTGTGAAAAATTCTGCTAATCCCAGCAGTCAGTTTGCAGTCTTAAGTAACAGCAATGCCTCTGTTTTTCCGAACAATGCATACTTCAACTTGGAAGAAACCCGCGAAAATGAATTTCTGTAACCGCTGCTGTAAACAGGGAGTTTAACTTGAATAAAAGCAGTTGAAGTGGAATTCTTGAAAGAAATGAATACCTGATTAGGTTTAAAAACTAGGGTTGGGTATGGTACTTTGATACCTTTAACTATCACAGTTTTAACTAGTATCAGAAATTCTCCAGTCAAACAACACCTACATTTGACTGAAGTTCCACAGCTTTACTTTTTCCATCTTTTATTCTTGAACAGTTCATCAGCCTTCAGTAAGGACACTTCAACTGATGGATTCTTACACCTCTTGTGACACTTAAAAGCTTTTTAGGTCTCACATCTGCACATTCATAAAATCAAAAATGTATTCTGTTTCTCTAAATCCCACAATTCCCAAAACTCAATGTACACTCAGTGCTTACATTTTAGCCAACACATGAAACTAATGTCTTTCAATACAATTCAACTGCTACTAATTTCTTCTGAGGTTTTTACTTCAACTGACCCTTCCAGCTAAATGTATCACTCAGGCTTCAGTTGACATTTAAATTCCTTTTAGTGCCTGATGCGCCACTGAATTTTTAGCTAAAATCTTCTTTACCACACACTCTCAAATTTACACTTTAACTGCCACTTAAACTTTTTTGCATGTTTCACATGCAAATTTTTGGCAGCAAGCAGACATATTTAGTCAAAATACTAGTTAAAATAATGATTCCACAGCAAAGGATCTTCCTTATAACACGAGCAGACATTGGCATACTTGTTTTTTTTTTATCTGAGAACATTTCAGCAACATCCCAGTCACATGAAGACACTGTATCTCTTTGTGATGTGCATAGTGGCAGCATTCTACTTTCGTAACTCCTTTTCTCCTTGTGTCCACAGTGGTCTGCAGGAAGGGATTAGACAGCACCACGCTGGCTATTCATGAGCAGGAGATCTACTGCAAGTCCTGCTATGGGAAGAAGTACGGCCCTAAGGGCTACGGTTATGGTCAGGGGGCGGGGACGCTCAACATGGACCGAGGAGAGCGGCTGGGAATCAAACACGAACAGTAAGCCTGGCTGCTGCATGGGCACTGATTGTTGTATGGTGTACTTCAAGGCTGCATGATGCTTGTAAAAAGTACTGAGAAGAAGCAGTTTCAGTCATTGTGACTGATCACTGTGCTAATCAAGATCAAGATAAATATTATTGGTCACTATTTTTCAGAAGTCAACATGCTTTAAATGATATCCCATGGCAATTTCATGCAATCCATTAACTCTGTTGTCCTTTAGTCTCCCTTTTTATTATTTGTAATGCCACAGAGCCACAGAGCTGTGTTAAGATACATTCCTGCTCTGCAATGCAAAAGAACCATGTAGATACAGTTCAACAGTAAAAGCCCTGCAGTGCTGCCAGTAACTACGGAATTACTATTTAAATTTGACTGCATTTTGCAATTTTGTCTATTCAGTACAACACAAATGACATCTTGAGACATCTGAATAAAGGATCATTCTTCAGACTTAATTGGACAAATAGTTGCAGTGAGGCTGACAAGGTCACTGAGGTCAGTGATTCCCCATGTGTAAAGATGTTTTCAGTTGTGGCCGCTGACTCTGACCGTGCTATCGTCTCCAAACAGCATGCAGTCATGGTGCTGAACTTGTAAGAGTTCCCAAATACACAAACTTGGAAAAATGATACTTCACATTAGACATGGGGCCTCGTTTATACGACAGACTTACGATAAGTAAAGTGTGCACTTTTTTTAGGAATCTAATACAAGCACATGGTTAGAAATAATCTAAGACAAAGGTGTGACAGTCACATGCACCAGATGAGAGATTAAAGTCAACTGATGCAGGTTATGGCAAACTCTGTGTTGTAACATGAGTTACCTTCATCCCTGTCTCAAACTGCACCGTGGTTGGTCTTTGAATTCGAGGGAGTTGGGTCTGGAAAGTCCTTTAAATGTAGTTGATTTTGATGTTTAAAGATATGTTGGAACCTTTGGTTTCACTGTCAAGTCAGCCTCATTAAGGATCATCAGTCCTGGCACTTGTGGGACTCTGCAGCAGTCCAAGTACACAAGAGTTGAGTCGTCAAGCTTAAATATGTCAAAACTGTATATAAAAGCCTCTGTTCTTGTCCTCCATCCTTTTCTGTTTCTCACTGCCCTAACCGCTAAGCTTTGTGAAAGAAAATAAACCTTGACAGGAACATTGGCATACAGTCGACCTCTTTATCAAATCCAGCTTGGCTGCAGCAGCTCCCAGCTGGTATTGTTGAACAGCGTAGATCCAAGAAGAGAGAAGCCTGAGCTGAAGTCTGAGATTCAGAGTGATGATCTAAGAGCTTAATAGATCATCTAATAGACCTGGCTCATTGCTTTCAAAGATGCTCTCCAGCCTGGAGCGGGTGGGTCGTCTTTCAGGGCACTCGTACTGCAATTTTACACCCACTTCTTAGACCTGAAGACAGTGTTTGACTGCAGATGAGTATCCTTATATACAGCAAACACAATGTGAAAGCAGCAAAAACAGACAGGGCAACACAGACCCCCCACACACCTATGTGCAGTGTTTACTCTTGCAACCAGACGTCAGGTGATGACTGTTATGAAAGAGGTCATTATGTAACCTCCTCTCTGTCCTCTGCCACAAAGGGCTTCATTCAGGGGCCACTGGGGCTGGCAGTCACCCTTCGATAAGCACTGTTCCGAGGCCCCTAGTGTGCCCTGATCTCTTTCCCACCACTGGCCAAGGACAGAGGGACAGTAGTGGAATGGAGTGGGACATGCCAGTTTTATTCCTGGTCTTTTTGTCTTTTAAAATTGGGGTGAATCCATTCATGAAGTTGCCTCAACAGAATCGAATGAAGATTTAATGTTTAACTGATACTTAACTAAGGTATTTGCTAAGGTTCTGTAGAGGTTAAGTAAATGGGTAAATGTTTTTTTACAAGAAAAGAGGAGGTTCCAGCAGATATCAGATATCAAGTGTTTGTAAAGAAGGAGCTGATGTTCTTACATTTTTAAGGAACAAAATTCTGCCTTTACATGATAGTCATGTGCTTTAAATTGTTGCCCCCAGGACACACGCTCACAAACCGACCACCAACCCCAACCCATCCAAATTTGCCCAGAAGTTCGGAGGTTCCGAGAAGTGCGCCCGGTGTGGAGACTCTGTGTATGCAGCTGAGAAGATCATGGGAGCCGGCAAGGTGAGAGTTTTCATCTGAAGCATTTTCTACTGATGTGACGCTTTCATGTTGCTGGTGACACTTTCACACTTTAAGCCGAAGCCTAACAGTTACTGCAGAAATAAATAAACAAGTTTGCCGATTTCACATATCTGAACAAAACAAATCAACCACCAGTCGTCCACCTGTAAGTAATCATGGTGATTCTGTCTCCAGTAAATACACCAGCGTGAAGTGACAGTTGAGCAGAAAGATGTGTTTGCCGGATAAAAAACACTGTGGATACAATATGCACTCTCAGGCTTTAGGTTGAGGCATCTGCCAAGATGTAAGCCAAATGGACCATTAAGCCTTCACTAGTGGAGCCAAGTCACAAAAATTATTACTCTTGGTTCAGTGAGGATTCATTTATTTCATGACAACACTGATGGAGAGTGTACAACAAGGCTTTCCCAGTGAATCTGATCGCAGCCCACAGAATTAAAAAAAAGTGCTCGTTCAACTCCGATCGGGTGTTCTGTGTTCACGGTAATTACAAAACTTTACGTGCCCCATAGAATCTTAAGCTGCACTGTGAACTTAATCTCCAAAAGTGTGTAGTAATTATACAGAGCTTTAGCATGAAGAGCCCCCCGCAGAAAGCAAGCCTCCAACCCAGGCAGGGTTGGTTCCTTGAACTTCACAGGGCCATAATCTACATCACAAACCACAGAGGGGTGAAGCAGGTTTGACTGGATTGAAGGCACATGGTTGTTGCAGCGCGGAAACACATGCAAGATGTTTGCTGTGCTCTCTGCTAATGAGAGAGCGCAAATCTTGTTTTTTCCTCATCGAAGCCATTGCATTACAGCTTCCTAACAGCTGGCGTTAATCGTCCAAGGCTGTCTGGTCACTGAGGCTCTTGCAGTTGTTGACAAATGGATTTACAGTAGATGAAGTCACGAAGAGGATGTTTAGTCCTGAGGAAGAAGAATCGGTGAGGCCCAGAGCAGTTGCTGTCCACAGATGAGCAAAGATTTGTGTACTGAGGATTCTGTTTCCTCTAAAAGTGGGAGTGGACCGTTTCCTGTCGCTGCTCGCTTGTGGATTCACATGAGCTTATTTACAGCAGGTGACGTCATCGGGCAGAGAGCTGTTAATGTGTTTCCTATTGGGAGGAAATCTGTTTGAGGCTCTACTCATTGGCTTAAGCGTAACCTGTAATTTTGAGTATAATGAAGACATTCAGAGGTGGCCCCGGGCTGATGGAAAACTGAGCTGCTTTGATGGGATTAGATGAAGGAAATGGTGACACAGGCTACAAAAAACATCTGCAGTTATCAGCTGGAATTAGCTGCAAGGACAAAATCTTTTTTTGTTTGAGCAGAGTTTTGTTTAAAATATATCACATGTGACATTCCTGCATTAAAATGTGTAAAAACAGCCTTTGTCAATGATAAATCTGTGATTTTGTTGTTGCTATGAGAGAGCTAAGAAGGAAGTCGGCAAATGTGATGCAACATAATGTGAACAAAATGTTGAAACATCACCTCAGATCAGATCAGAACATTTCTGCCTGACTCATATATCAGCAGTGTTGGTTGTCCAACAATGATGACAA
Source organism: Acanthopagrus latus (assembly GCF_904848185.1). Taxonomy (NCBI): domain Eukaryota; kingdom Metazoa; phylum Chordata; class Actinopteri; order Spariformes; family Sparidae; genus Acanthopagrus; species Acanthopagrus latus. The sequence continues at coordinate 4,847,413 of NC_051052.1, read as the reverse complement.
CAACTCCCATGATTCCACACTACCTCACATCATCATCAAACTGCATCTTGTGTTTTTAATTGTTGAGCTTGAGAGACCCTATAGCAGCAGAAATCACGTACTGTGCTCAACACTGTACAAACAACTGTACAGTTTCAGCTAGATTTAGCATAAAAGCATGATGACAGACTGGGGCAGCTGCCACTGTGGACATAACATCAAATCTCCCTCTTCCTCCTCACAGCCGTGGCACAAGAACTGCTTCCGATGTGCAAAATGTGGCAAGAGCCTCGAGTCGACCACTCAGACCGAGAAAGACGGAGAAATCTACTGCAAAGGTGAGATAAAACATCTGAGGTTGAGCTAAATGTGTGCACTGTTCCATGAAAGCTGGAGCAAGAGCTGCAGTCCTACTGACATTTCCTCTGCTGCCACCATGAGTTAACATTCGTGGTTTTGAATGAGTTGTCTCTACATCTACACAAGACTTGAATATTAACCTTTTCATCTAGTGCCATCATTACATCGAGGTTTCAGTTAGTTTATGGATAGATGCCTAATGACATTCTTGGCACCCAAATCTGTATTTATAGCTTTGTGCTTTGCAAATGTTAGCATAGAGCGCTGAGATGGTCAACATGGTAAACATGTGGACCTTAAGATCAGCTTGTAAACATGGTGAGCATGTTAGCAGGCTAATGCAAACATTTAGCTCTAAGCAAATGTGCAAATGCAGTGCAGGCTCACAGAGCTGCTAGCATGGCTGTAGACTGACAACCTGTCTCGCTGGCTCAGACAAAATAAGACCAACTGTAGGTGCAGTATGATCACACTGTGAGGATTCAACCTGAACAAAATCCTCAGCTGCTCTGATTATAAAATACTGTGAACTTTTAATGCATGTTGTTAAATGTCATAGTTGGCTTGGTTTATCACCATTCAGTAGGTCAGTAAGAGCAAGAACAACCTTCCAAATAATAAAACAGTGATCTTGCTCAGATCATGACAAGTGTGTTTTTTAGCTGATTTCATGCAGAAACTCTGGACAAAACCTGGACCAGACCAGCATTAGTTACCATGGTTGAATACAGCTCATGACATGTTCATGACATGGAACACGTTGTCTTTACACATCTTTGAAACTAAGTTGTAAGAAGAGGCAAGACACACGACGGAAAACCTAATAACTGCTTCAGATCCGATATTTGCTAGATTTACTTGATTGATTAATTAGCAATCTTCCAAATGTTGATTTGTGAAGAGCTAGTTAAGATGAGAGCAGCGAAGTCGTACTGGCAGTTGGTGCGATCGCATCAGCAAAGACAGACCTGGAGACTGGCTGTCGGTAACAGCCTCTAGAAACCAAACACACGTACACAAGCTCGTGTGCTCCCTGCGGTCTCAGCGAGCGTTATTTTACACATTTGTTGTGCTGGTCTGGCTGGAGGACACCGACCTTGTCAAGCTAACAGAGCTGCTCACTGTGTAGCAGACGTTTCTCCTCGTCAGCACAATGAGCGGGGACGGGACACAAACACACACTATAGAAACAGATGTAAACACACAGACGTCAGCAGATGGATGTTTGCGTAATGTCATAATGAAACCTTGTACTGATGAGGAGGAATGTTGCATCTCAGCTCCAACAGGCCGGATTCTCCGGCTGCTGTCAGCCAATGATTGTGAGACATCCAGACTGTGTGAGCAGCAGCTGGATATTGTTTCTCTCAGCATGAACATTTTGAAGACAGATGTGGACAGCAGACCTGAGATGTCACATTTACAAAGAAAGCGAAAAGAATTATCAGAGACATGTGTTTTAAACAATCCAGGAGTGTGTGTACCTCATTGTTTGACCACAACCTGAGGAGCGAGCTTATTTTAAACTTTGCACATCGTTGTGAGATAAACAGCTCTGAGTGTTACAGATTGGAAACTGCGCACCCACACACAGACAGGTGTTGTTCATTATGGCAGATTAGACCTTTATTCAAGCTGAAGGTGGTCAAGTATGTACGAACAGCAGCAGCTGCTCGCCTCAGTACAGTGGAATCAGGAGTCGGTCCTCGGGAACTGGTTCGTTGTGCTCCAAGGGCCAAAATGAAGTCAGAAGCTAAGTCAGATTCCAAATAGAAAGGCACAGTTAATAATGAAAGTTTGACTGAAACTGGCGATAGACAAGATTTCTGCTTCACTGTCTCATTGTAAAGTTAATGTTGATTGCACAATGTAATGGATACAGAATCAGTAGTTCTTTATATACCTCACTGTCACTATACAACTTTGTCTGCCACCGGGCACATAGGCACTGGCAAGAAGGAAGTGTAACTGGTGATCCATTTCTATTATAGACTAAGTGACTGAATGAACTCGCGTTTTGTCCTGTGTTGTTGCTGTTTGTGACACTGAGGAAAATGGCAATGTGTCTGCAACAGCGACACCAACAATCTTGGCCAAAAAAACATTTGAACTGAGGAGAGAGTGAGGGATTTTTTTTACAAGTATGATGAAAAGATACACATTTGTTTTTTTTTTAAGAGAACCTGTGTATGTGTGTGTGTGTGTGTTGATGATGTTAACCCAAACTGCACATTCGTGATGTCAGAATGACTTTTTCCCTGGACCTGAATTGTCTTCCCAGCATGCTTCACTGCATCTGCTTGCATACAGCCTGCTGTTACTGCCATACATCTGTAACTTCTTCTTTCCAGTCACTCTGTGAAATTCCGGTATTACTTTTCCTACCTCAGCTACTTGACCTTGAAGCTGCTACTGGTCAACATCAGCTAACGACAGAGTTTTGAAATGCAGATTTTCACAGGATCCTGTCAGGATGCATCTTTGGAACAATGATATCTGCAGCTTGTAACACTTGTTTTCTCTTTCCAGCATGTTACGCCAAGAACTTCGGGCCCAAAGGGTTCGGTTTCGGCCAAGGAGCCGGGGCTCTGGTTCACGCTCAGTGATGGATGAACTGGATCACACAGACACAAACACAACTTCATACATTCCTCTGCCCAACATGAACTACAGCTCACCCTTTTCTCATGCCCCCCCCCCCCCCTCCCCCCTTTTGTTGAAATAGGTGCTAATGATACAAAATAAAAACATTAACAAACCGTTTGTTCACATTTGACTGTATTTTATTATTAAAGCCATTAAAACTGAACCATGCCCATATGTTTACATCTGAAGCGGAGTTACAGTGATGTCTGAAGGTGGGCAGAGAGGCACTGGAGATGATTATGTGCTTTATCTTTTTTTTATTATCGGTATGGTGAGGAGGGCGGGGGGGAGACAGAACAGACTCGTTAGGCTGCTGGAAGAACTAGTGAGGACTGAAATGGCTTTGAATTCACGTCCTGGATGAGTGCTGAGTTCTGCCCTTAAAAGAAAAAAAACAAAACCAAAAAAAAAAAACCAACTCGCACACATTTACCTCCTGTCACTTAAAAGGCATTAAGGAGTGGTTAGTTACTGAAACCGATATGAACTTTACAGCCAAGTCATGACCTTTTAAAGTGCACAGAAAGTAGCTGCTGCGTTGTCGTCTTTGTAGGGCAGAAGTGACATCAGTGGTTGGTTAGCGAGATGGGAGGGTGGGGTGGGGGGGTGACATGTAGAATGATGACATAACCGTCCCCTTCTGGTGATGCAAACATGAGGCCCAAAAAGTTTTCCGGAGGCCTTTTAATGTAATATAACCTCCCTTTATCCTTAAAACTATTGCATGATCACATTTCAGCTGTTTAGAAAACAAAAACAAAAAAAAAAAGTTTGGCGTCTGCCTTTAGTTCTCTAGTGTCTTTGCTTTACAATTTGTACATCCAGTGGTATAACAAACCCAGCGGCATATGACAGAGAATTAAAATAATAATAATTAAAAAAAAAACAACAACTTTAGGATGACTACAGAGTCCACAAGCATGGAACATTCAAATATATTACACACTTGCACAGGAGGGCCTGACTGGACATCTGGCAACCTGAAAGAAAAAAAGTTCCACTAAACACACACTGGATTCGAGAGAAAAGAAAACTCATGAAAAGAAACGGACAAACGAACGTAATGCAGAAAAGTACTTGCAAATACTTAACATTCACTATATACAGACACGTGGCTTGCTGGGCTGTCACCATGGTGATGACGATGGGGGTCAAGTCGACGGGGGGCGGGGACGGCGAGAGCCCAGCTGTCCCAAGCATCGTACATGCAGTGGAGTCTCTTGGCGGGGCGATAATCTGGGTATTTAGGGGTTAAAATGCCTATAGACAGCAGTGTCGGACATCACGAAAAGCTACAGTCATACACTCGGAGTATAGTCACTTGATTCTTCTTCGTTCCGTTCGGTTGGAAGAAATCCCCAAAACTTAAAAATAATTTAAAAAAAAGGTTTCCAGGAGCACCTTCGACTAACACTGACGAAAAGAAAATAATTACAGAGAAAGATATCGTTTATGTACAGATGCACATTCTTTACACTTCAGTCAATCTTGCTGCTGCTGCTGCTGCGGAGCCGACCGCGCGCACGTGTGTGTGTGTGTGTGGGGGTCCAGACAGGAAGTGATGGGAGTCGGCCATGTCTGATGGGCCCCTCCTCCTCCTCCTCTCTGTAAACAATGGAAGCGCCGTCGTGAAGCGGCGCCGCAGGGCCCTTGTGTTCAGTAACGGCCAAAAAACAAAAAAGAAGTCACTAAATTTAAAAAAAAAAAAAGTCAACGATCAGTGCAATGTTGTAGGCAGACAAACGACAAACAATACAAATAAGACTTTACAGCTTCTTGAGAACAAAAACAACACGCATGGAATGAAACCTCTCTGGTAAACTCGTCCGTCCTCCTGCTGCGTGGTCTTCCTCTTATACTCTGCTGTTAATAAATACACTCGCCGTCTATATAGAGTTTTATGGTAAAGTTCCCCGGCTTCCATGTCAAACAGCTACAGGTACTTGGTTTATAACTTTTTTTCTCATAAAAACCTACTCAGCTATAATGATGCAAAATGTAAAAATGATGGCGCTAGAACATAGTCTTTTTTTTTTTTTTTATCTATAAATAGTTTTAAAATAAATATACCTGTATCACATTGTCTGTAGGATATTTTCTGTCGCGTCTACTGTGGCGCAGCGCTGGAGGAGTCCCAACTCGCGCACTCAATCCTGCGTTACGGCCGCACCTCAACCGTTTTTCACGCCATTTCTCTGCCAGGGAAACACTCGGCTATCTTCTACGCTGCGGCTTTAACTTCTGCAGGCGAGCGGCTGGACTCCTCCAGCGGCTCCGACACTTTCCTCTGATAAGTTCAACTACGTTGGCAAATCCTCATCAGTACGGTTCAGAATTCATCACGGTGCAAAATCAAGACCTTACAAAGACATTCCCTTATCTCTATCGTACTTGGAAACAAATTCTGGTTTTAAAAAAGAAAAGAAAAGAAAAACAGACTTTCCTTCAGCGTTCCTAGCCACCACAGGTATTTATCTCAGGAACAGCGAGAGTTCCCGAACCAATCAAAAATTTAAAAAAAAAAAAAAAATGCATACAGGGCACATCAACAGGGACACCATAAATAAGGATATAGAGTGGGGGGGGGGGGGAGGGGGAAAGAACGATACTGCCACTTTAAGGCGCTGCTGTTCGTGCAGCGTCACGTCTCCAGAACAAACAGAAGAGCTTGTACTTTGGAAATCCTCTCGTCCGTCGGCCTCTCTCCTCTCCGTTCGTGCCTGGCAGCAACGCACCGTCCAAAGGGCTCGGGAGAAGAGACGAGGTGGAGGGGTTTGATAGCAGTGGAGGTACAGTAATGAAGTCTGATGCTGTAGAATAGTAGTAGTAGTAGTAGTAGTAATAGTAGTAAAGGTGGTGGTTTGAGAGGGGGGGGGCGGAGAGAAGGGCGGGGTGTCGGTGTGGTGTTTCCCCGTAACAGCATGCGAGTCCTGGCTGATTTTTTTTTTCTTCTTTTTTTTTTCCCCCAAAGTCGTTTGATCGGTGAGGGAGAGATGGTCCAAAAAAAGCAAGCGCTCCCGAGAACAGCATCGCTCTGATATGAACGCCGGGGAGGAGGAGGGGCGGGGGGGGGATTGGTTTGCGGGGCGGAGGGGAGCGGGGAGGGCCATCCGTCCAAACTTCCCTTCCAACCGGCGAGACTCGACTCCCCTCCCGCCCCCGCTCCTCCCCCACCCCCTCTTCTTCCTCTACACCAGCTGGTAGCCTGAGCCAGACGTCTGGTCGTATTCTATTGTGTACTGCGTGGTCCAGTCCACCGTCACGGGCCGGATCAGACCGCAGCAGCGGATCTCGAAGAAATCTATGAGGTTTCTGAAGCAGCCGTGGCTGGAGGGAGACGGAGAGGGAGAACGAGGTCATCATCATCGCAGTTACATGAATGCACAGTTACATATTGGTTACTCATGAGGAGACAAAATGAAATACTTATACAGCTTACATTATTAAAGGACTAGTTCATCCAAATGTAACACTTTAAAGATATGTTCTTCCCAAGTGTAGTGGCAAGAAAGCTGAAGCTGATCATTTAAAACGTGGGGAAAACCACATCAAAGTATCTGCACGATTAGATAACACTGAAGGCAAGTGAGAACACGGTTTGTCCTCACTTGCAGTCAAACCAGTTTCGTTATCGCTGAAACCTGCTGGAGTGACGCCACCGTGACGCAAACAGCTGAGAGGATCACTTACTTGAAGGGGCTTTCGATGGACGTGGCTGTGACTTTAAAGTGCTTGTATCTCCGAGCGTTCATCCTCTCGTTGGTGGTGATTCCCAAAGCCGCGATCTACGAGAGGTAAAAGAGGTCAGAGGGTCAGCTTTCAACTAGTCTTTAAAAGCGGCAAATCACAAAAAAGGTAAAAAAAAAAGACCTGGTAGAGCTGACACATGATGAGCACCGCCACCCACATGAAGTGGAAGACGCTGTTGAGGAACATCCAGAACATCCAGGGAGAGCAGGAGGCGATCTGGGTCAGATAGAGCCAAAAGCCGTCCTTGGCGTAACTGGTGGCGCAGTGGATCCTCCAGTCTGAGGGGAAACGGAGGGGTTAGCGGGGAAATGGAACAAGTCGCGGAGAAATCTAAAAAAGGGGGGGGGGGGTCTCTACTCACAGGAAATGCAGCCGTACATCATCCAGCAGATCATGCAGAGCAGGAAGAACAGATAACCCATGAAGTAGCGGTGATTTCCACTTCCTGCAGAGGAGAAACAAACATGTCACCTCTCACTGTCTTCACTTTTTAATTCTGGCCGCCTCTCACAAGACAAGGAAAGGTACCAAGAAATGTAGTGCTAACATTTCAGCCGAACAGTGGGTTTAATGTTTAACAAGTAATGTTTACTTAGATAACATTCCATCATGAGAGGAACTAGAACAACTGTCCCAAACTTTATGTCCAACCATTCAGTATTTATAGCGATATCTCAGACTGTAGCCAAGTAGGGGATGGATGGATGGACGGATGGACAGATTACGTTGCACAGAGCTACACAGTTAGCATGGCTAAGAAGACTTGTGCAACAGAGTTACTGTTCACACACTGTTCATATACAAAACCATGCAGATGAGTGCAAATTAAGCAGCCTAACAGCCGGAGAGATAAGAGAGGAGAGCTGCTGACAGGTCCAGCTGGCTGGCTGTTATGCACATTTAAAGACAATTCAAGTGACTTAAGTCAAGTTTAAACATTTAATTAAAAAAAAAAACTTTTTTTTCCCCAATTAAAATACTTTATAATGCAACTACACTGTACAGTCTACAGTATAGCAGGCATGACAGACCTTCTAGCAGCACTACGAAGCTGACTTTGAGTGTTCGGTTTAACTCCATCCCGCTGATCTCAAGCAGAAACCCACAGCAACGTGCCGACAAGTACAGGGAAGAAGAGCGCTGCGTGCATGTAAACATGCGTGTAAACACACAACAGCTTCGCAACTGTTTCGTGATGGAGGGAATGTGCTCGAAACATATGTTAGACGTTGAGGAGACGGACGATGTGTTTTGAACAGAGCCCTGCTATGTATACACACCCTCTAAAAGATGACATGCAGCACAAAGAATGCTTTAACTGCATCATAAACTATTGTGTTTGATATTTCAAAACCTCTTTTTAAGCTTTTTTTTCTCCATCTATTTCAAGGCCCCTAGGCCCAGTAGGCATTAGGCGAGACCTGTTTGTTCAGACGGTTTCCACACGTTTAAAGCTTCTTCCTGACCACCTGTCGGTCTGTTCCCTACTGTAATCGGAACAGATCGACTATAGATATGTACTTTATATGACCCTACTGCAAAAAACACAAACTATCCCTTTAACAGATTAAAAAAAAAATTAAAAAAAAAACATTCTTAAAATGACAATCAACATTTTTTGGTGTAATTTCGGTGTGATTCAACATTTTTTGTTAAGTACCAGAAACGGAACAAATTAAGATCAGATTCTTCAGTCGGGACACGTGTTGCCTCTTAAAGTGGGATATGGAGCTGTTAAAACAATAAAAAGCCACAGCTCTCAGCGTGGGGCAGCCCGTTGTTTGGAAGTGAATGTGTTTACATCGTCACAAATGTGCGCTGTGGTTGACATACCAACACAGTTCCCCACCCAGGGACAGTGGTGGTCAAACTTGGCGATGCAGCGGTTGCACACGGCGCAGTGTTTGGACCTGATGGGCTTCCGTATCTGTAAAGAAACAGTCACAGAAGCATAAAAAGTTGGCTTCCTATTGCTGATCTCTGTATGAATGATGCAGTTATTGTGTAAGAGAAGCATTTACCAAGCAGGTACTGCAGAATATGCTCAGATCCAGGCTGCCTGTCTCTGCCAGTTCCACAATTGTCTGGAGGAAGGAAACAAGAAACAAAAGCAGGATTTTTTTTAGAGAAAAAAAAAAGGCAGACCAGAGATGAGGCAGAAACATGAATGAACAACTGAGCAATCCATCTCGCCAAGGTCTATTTGGCACGGCAACAAAAGACCTAGTGACAGCGTACACTGAGGCTGGGATTTCCAGCTCAGCGATCACACTGGAGGCTCGGCTGATTCATGGTGATCCGGGACAAAAGCTACAATGGGACTTACAGTTGGAGTCACTTACTAGTTTTTGTTTAGTTTTAAAGGCAAAATACTTCCATATGGGGTTTATTTTAGTCTGACCTGCACAAATCCTACTTGTTTTCCATCTCTTTTGTTAGTATCAGTTTGCTTTTATATCTTATCTCTGTGCAAATAAACTACAGCTTGAGCCACCGCCGAGGAAAACAAGAGGTGGAAGGGGATCCTCGGCAGGGAGAGGAAGGCTTTGTAGCCTTTGATCGGAGGACGCTGACCAGCTCAAACAGCGGTAGGTCCCGCGCTGTGCTAACAATGCAGGGTAAATTTAGCTCTTCATCCATCACGGGGCCCGGTAAGAAGCAGAGAGGCCCCGTCGTCCTCCATCAGAGTGTGATAATGAGGCACAGAGAGGACGAGAGGACACCGTGGGCAGCGGGCCAGAGAATCAGCCACCAGGCTGTCGCGAGCTCCCCGGTCAAATCTGAGCAGCTTCCTGCTGCGACTCCTCACAGCTCAAGTCACTTTATAAGTAAACATGTCTGATAAACTGGCACGCTCACTCTCTGACGTGGCTTACTGGGATACTTAATAGAATGGAGCGACCATGAACCTTATTCACACCTGAGACCGACAAGTCTCAATGTCTGCTGGGAAACGGGTCTACTGTTGTAGTTAGCGAGGGATGCTCATTTTTTATTTAGCAACATTTGACTTGGAAGACACGACATCTTAACTCAAATTCTAAATGTGGACATAACTAAAGTATTTCTTGCGCTGACTAGCGAGGGTATCAGCGATCAAATCATGCACATTCCTATTTCAAACGATGTGCTGTCTGCCTGTCTCGTTACTGCAACTTTACCTTTTTCTTCTGCTCCTCTGATGCTTTGATAATTCCCGGGTCAGACTTCCAGGATTTGCCAAAGTTGTAGAACAGAGCCAGGGTGTTCAACAGGAAGGGCACGTGGACAGTGGCAAAAGGGAGATGTGCAGCAGGGTTAAGGAAGATGGTGGACAAACAGCTTTTCTTCTTTTTCTTTCAAGGCCAGTCCAGCAAATGTCAATGAAACCATTTCCTGTGTATTTATTAGAATGACGTCAACCTGAGTAAGATTTTCACTTCATAGTAACTTGACTCAGACGCAGACTTTGGCGCAGAGAGCGGCTCGGTCATGTCTCGACTCAGCCACAATAGGAGGGATCTGTTAAGTCTGTTTGTGACAATAGCTCATCATGACTTCCTTCCATGAACACATACAAACAGCCGCGAGTGGACCGGCTGTGTGAAGACTGTAATGGATTACTGGCAGAGTCAGTCATGCAGGTGTGCATGAGTCAGCAGAATCCCACAGGAAAACGAGCCAAGTGACGCTGGGAGGCCCAGGCAGCGAAAACCTCACAACTGTGCGCTCATGTGCGAGTGAAACTGAAGACTCTGACAGAATCACCACTGAGGGTCAGTTACTAAGACGACACAGGGCCAATTCTGTGCAAACTGAGGTGTTACATGCGAGAAATTCTGCTCGCGGTGCAGAATTTCTCACATCTAACACCTACCCAACACCTACAGTAGGCATTTTAAAATAACCTCTTCAGTGTAACTGGCTAATTTTAAGTGACATTTCACCAATTTTACAACTCGAAAAATGTTCATATTCCCTCTAAAAAGATTTGAAAGTGGACACTTACAAAACGTCCTATCTGTTGAAGACGTGCTCCACAAATAGTGTATCTGTATGATGTCAATAACCTTTTTTTTCCCCAAACAAGACTGGAGCATTGCTAGTTGCATCGTCACAGTGGGCATGTTAGCATGCTAATGTTTACTAATTAGCGCTAAACAAAAAGTACAGCTGAGGCTGATGGGGATGTTAGATTTGCAGGTTACTGTATATAAACTATATTAATCAAATGAAATTATGATCTGATGACAGTTCCAATGAAAAACCATCCCAAAACTGATCCCGTTTATCCTGAGGAAAGCATAAATGTTGGACACAAGGGGCACTAGCATCCTTATATACATGCTGTGGACTACTTTTTATTAGTTCATGAAATACTCATTTCAGGGACCAAGTGTAACAAGACATGCTGCTTGAACTTATACTAGAGGCTTGAACTCAAACTGATTTCTGGGATCTGTATTGCCAAAACATATTTGGTGTGATCACCAGCCACGAAGCGTTCCACATAAAACTGATGAGAATACATTCCTCTGAGGCATTACCAAAGGGTTTGATGCCCTGGGAAAGTACGTGCTAGATTCTATGAGGGACACACAGTCAGCGCAGAAATCCCATTTCAGATACAAATCACATGTTGGTGCCGATAGCTTTCGTGGTCATCCCTCCATGACTTCACTGATACACACTTAGTGCTGACAGAGGGGGAGATGCCACGTCCCTAGTGACCACATGAAGCCATTGATCTTCATAAGTATATCCATTAACAACGGTGTGCTGACCTAATACCCCACTAAAATGGATAATCAAAGAACTCCCCAGAGCGGCTCAACCGTCTACTAATGCAGTGACCAGTGGAACTGCAGAGCTGGTGCCAGTGATCAATGGCGCTCGTCAGACAAATGGGATTCAACGCTTCCTCGGGGAGAGGTGGTCACCACCTCCAGTTGGCACCCATTTATCTTCTGAAACGCTGAGCGAGGATTGTTTGACGAGGTTTCCCCAACAGCTGAGAGGACAGGCCGAGCAATAAGAGGGTGCTATTTGAAAGCAGTGATGTGCAGACATACTATAGTGGAATTAGTGCTACATCTACACAATACAAAAACTCCAGGGGGAATTCACGGCACTTCATCATTGTTTTGTTTTTTTTTCATACGTTCACCTGCTGGAGATGCATTCATGAGCGAAGTCTATTGAGGAAAATATGATCCGTGTCCTGGAAAGACAAAAAAAAGCACTGTTGCGCTGCTCCACCCTTGTCATTTGATCTGATTTCAACCACAGGCCTGAGGAGGATACGGAGCTCACAAAAGCGGAAAATGGGTCAGAACTGGCGGATGAAACGGTTTAACCTGGAGGGGAGAACAAAGCGTTGCAAAATACTGTGCGGTGAAATGAAGCTGACCGAGAGGCGATGAGACATCTCCCGTTTCTTTCTCTATCTTGCATTATATTCGTGTTTACCACAACTAAATTCATGTATAATATCGCTCATCTTCAAATCCAAGTTCAATAAAGTTTTACTAAAACTGCAAACTCGAACAAAATGCAGGACTTCAGCGACCCGTGCTGGGCCTCAGTCCACAGGTTACGTAACCAGGCCCTGAAGGGTCAGAGAGAGTAACAGGATGCCTCCCCACTGACAACACACACTGAAGATTACAAAGGAGGACGTCAGGAGGTTAAAGGCAACAGTATATTTCAAACAAATTGCTTGTTGGTTGGTCGAACAGCTTTGGAAATCTCACTGCATGTCTAACAGTTTTAGTTTTTCCAAGAGTTTCTGACTAGTTTTCCATAACCCAATCAGTCACATGCTTCAACATGAAGTTGAGTACTTTGCACAGTCTGTTCCCATTGTACTTGTTTTTAATCGATATCATTACATCTTAGTAAAAACCCCATATGACAGCCGGCTTTTAAATGTGAGCACATATAAACCTGTCTGCCGTCAGGCCTGTTCAGACAACACGTCGGACAAACTCATTTCTTTCCAACACGACCCAAACCTAAACTATGAAGGCCACGGGGTAATTCGGCTCGTGTGTTGCGGTGTGAACAGTCTGACTCATACCTTATCTTTGAATTTATTATTAACTTCTAGTTAAAACAAGACCATCCATGGCCCCACAGGGCTCCTGATTTGCAAGTCGCTCGATTTGCATTTATAAATGCGATTAAGATTAGAAAGTGCTAATTTGTATGTAAGCAGACAACTGGACAAAAAAAAAAAACAAGTGTCCCTCTGTACTGAGAGGAAGCAGCAACAGTCCAGGAGTAAAGTTCAATTCCTTGTGCTGTCTGGAACATGTAACAACATGTCTTTCAACTAAAAGGACAGGTGAAAGACAGCATCACAGGAAGGAGATCTGAGGCAGATACAAAGGCTAAATGACAACCTTCAAAGCTGGAGGGCAAACAGAAGTCTGAAAGAACTTGTTTTTTTCACGAGCAAATGGTCGTCACACGTCAAAGAACCGGCCTGAAGTCAAAGGGGAAACGTCTGAACAATCTTTTATGAGAGAAAACCCAGCAAAGGGAGCAGGTCAAGGGCAGGGATGTCTTTATATCAGACTCCTTCAATCAATTTGAATTTCCAGAGACACTGCACATGTCCATGAAAGAAAGTACACAAAGCACCTGTCCAGCACCGTCTTAAACCAGCTGAAAAGACCTCAGGGCACAGTTTCCTTTTTCAATAAGCTTAGATCAAAGACATCTTCTTTTTCTGTACCATTAGTGGAACGATGAGGCAGAAAATGAAATGCCTTCCCCAAACAACAATTCCCCTCTCACCTCCTGCAATTAGCAGCGTCGGAACAGACTGGTAATTCTTCCTTGAACAAAAAAAAAAAAAAGAGCAGCCACGCCGAGGCCAACAGAAACTCTTTGGAGTCGCTTGGTTGGCTTTCACCCAGCAGCTGCTTGTATACACTTGACGCCCTGTTCGTGATTCTATAACAGCAACAGGTACTGAAAACAGCATGCTTATTCATTCTACATTCTGACCGAAGTATACATCACATTGAGACCCTGTGGTTTGTGGCAATTCATGCCTGCAATTGTTAAAGATCATATCTGCCAACTCCTCCTGCTCTGTACATTAACCTTATTCCATTTCCACTCCTCTAATTCACTGAAACTGACTGTAACTCTATCTCACTGATGTTCCAGCCGACCGACACGAGCACTTTCCCTGCAAATCGTTCGTCTCCCTCAACCAAAATACATTGCAGGCAGCAGAATGTTGTAAAAAGCTGTTTTACAAGTCTGTATTTTATTGAGATCCTCCCTTCTTGTTGTGCCAAATTTACAAACTTACAGATTCCCAAAAAGCTTTTGGCCTGTGCCGTTCTTCAACCTTTGTGCTGCTAAAAAGCCAAGAATAAATATCCCATTTCAAATGGCGTATGACACAACTGCAAGGCTTTGAATCTATGTCTTTTTTCCAGTAGACGCTTTGTGCCAGATCTCTGAGCTCTGGCACGCTTCATACACAAGTGGATTATGGGTGAATAAGACTAAAACAGGTAGACAGAAGAGTTCATCCATCACTCTGAGTGGTTGAAAAGAGCTACAGAGGACAAAAATATAACTTGACTCATAACCTACTGTTGGAATGAAATGGGTTGAAAGTCATTGTTCAGTGAGATCCTCAGCATTATTTGGGATTTAGAGACCATTCTTATATATCTTAAAAGGTTCGTGCTTGATCCCGGAAACAGCCTGAGTGTTTCTAGGTGAAGTGTCCTCGAGCAAAACACTGAATCACACTGCAGCTTTGTCTAGATAAGACTCCTCAGGATTCAACCAAATGTCAAAACTATAAATACTCCGATCCAACAGAATTCATCCTTCACAAAGACTGAAGAGGAGTGGTTGCCAAAATGGCAATTAGGAACACAACTGCATATTACTTTTCTCTGCGAGATTAACTGATTCATACTGATCAAACAGCAGAGCCTGTGTGACCATAAAAATGTCAAGTCATAGATTGCATGGAGCAGAGCCTCATGGGAAGTCATCCCCATTTAGTTTTCTCTTATTTAAGGCAGATATGTTGTTACTGCTGCAGAGTTATAGCACCCAGTTTTCAGACTGAGATAATCTGTGAGGAAATAAGTTTGTTTGGCCAGGAGTGCCCACTGGTTGCCTGGCAACAGCACAGCAAGCACTAGTCTGTCACTTACTCCCCGTAAAATCACACCTCGCTGTTTTTACACTTTGGGTTTTTGAACACATTTAACAAATCAGATAATCCTCACCCGTGAGCTGCAGTACCACACATTCAGCGCTATTGCCTAGAGCGAGCACCAGGCAATATGTGCAAAAGTTCCTCCCTAACTGCCAGGAAACAAGCGACAATGCCAAAGCAAACAGAAATCCACTAGTTGTTTCATGGGTACAAAAACTCAAGTCAAACTTGTGCATTCTACACGAGAAAAGGATATCGTTCCAAAACCAGTAGAACCAGGTGGTGTACATCCAGAACTTGGTGGCCAGGTAGATTCCCAGCGGGAGAGCGCTGTGCATGGAGTGGTCGAAGAAAGCCCTGTGTGGAGAGAGGAGAGGTCGACATTATCAGCAATGTTTCTTTCATTCATTCATTTTTTTAAATTCCATAACATTTACCATTGTCTCATTTCTGCACTGCTCTCCACGTCAAACAGTGTGCACATTGCTAAAACATCTGCTTCACGTCATACATGATACCGCCTGGCAGCAAAACACCGTTACTGGTGCTGTTAAAGGATCACTCAATTTGTCACCACTTGGGTCTTATTTTTCAAGTTTTAGTCAAATTAGTATGTTCATCATTCCCAATACAGCTACTGCTCAGCTCATAATGTATGTGTTCAACACATACAAAGCATTCTTCCTGCAGGTGTGGAACCTGTTTACTGTAGCCCATATGGACAAATGCATATAATGTGAGTGCCTGATGTGAGAACAATAAACCTAACCATAACCTGACGTCACAGCGTAGCTGTACAAGCACTCACAGTCACAATTATTTGTTTTTACCTGCTTAGTATTCCAAGAATGTCAGTAAATATGTAGCAAACACACTGGGTAATGTGTGTTATTGTAGTCGTCGTGCTGACAGCAGCGAAGACCACAACAAACTAGCCCAGCAGGACCAGATGGCAGTTGTAATGGAGTTTAAGCAGGGGGTGCAATGTGTGTATGTGTGTGTACATGTCACTGCCACTGCATGGCATGCTGCAAATTATATGTGTGTGTGTGAGTTTGCATGCAAGAATATGTGCATGTTCCGCTTATGTGTTGGTG
The DNA here is from genome assembly GCF_904848185.1 of Acanthopagrus latus. Classification (NCBI taxonomy): domain Eukaryota; kingdom Metazoa; phylum Chordata; class Actinopteri; order Spariformes; family Sparidae; genus Acanthopagrus; species Acanthopagrus latus. The sequence continues at coordinate 4,831,402 of NC_051052.1, read as the reverse complement.
CCCCAGAGATTGTGTGTGTTTACAATGTATTAATCATCTTCTAAATCTGACTTTCAAGCTTAATGACTCAGAAATACAGATTTAACATCATCATCTCACAACAAGAAAATGGTAAACTCCCAATTTTGACAAAATACACATCATGGTTGACAATACTGTATCACTAACTAAAGTAATGCATAAACAGCAGGGAAGAAGACTGCACGTACGTGTATGTGTATATGCATGTTATCTGTGTTGAAACGTACTTGGAAAGGAACTGCACAGCGACCCACATGCCAGCGTACATGAGGCCCTTAATCAGCCAGGAGTCAATATCCAGGTCAGCGATGAAACCGACCAGCCAGATGACCACGAAGGGTGTTCCCAGCATCACCTTCTGCCTGAACTCCTGTGGCAGGAACAGGGGAAAGCAAACAGATGGATACAGATGGCAAATCAGGGGAGATAGAGGGAAAAACGAGAAAGTAGGACATTCGGGAGGAGGGAGAAGACAGGTAAGAGAAGTGGTGAGCGACAGGTAGAAGTTGGACAAGAGATGAAGCAAGACAGAAAAGAAATTGAAAACAAATTACATTTTTAAAAATAGCTTAGATTAGCAAACAAATTAGATTAGCGATAAAGGGTTTTAAAATGAGCTGTTAAAGTAAAAATGTGATCTAGAACTCATCTGTCAGGGTGAAGAATGATCTACCTGCTGGATGATCACATACAGTAAACATTTCCAGCACTTTTTCATTTGGAGCTCGACTGCAGACTGCTGTTAGTTTTGAATATCAGAAAAGTCATGAACAGCTAAAGATGCAAAAGAAGTGGGATACATTTACTTTTGTTGTAGTAAGTAAAAATGCCTTTTTACAAAGATGGTAGTGTCTTAACTGTGACTAAAGTGAAATCACATTTTTAGTTTGTCTTTTTTATAACATCTCATATTTTTACACATCTGGCTGTTTAAACGATGGAGACATCAAGAGGAAAGGTAGATTGAATTCTACAGTGCCTGTGAAGTTCTACTCACTATAACACTGGAACTAACACTAGGGATCTGGACTAAAGCTGAGACCTGACCATGACTTCAAAAAATAGTTTACAATCTATTGGTCAGATGTATAACCACAGGGACACATAACCTCTATACAGAGAAGGGGCATCCTTCTGTCCAGTTCTAAATGTTACCTTAATTAACTAATGATGTCCCAGCAGACAAGAGGAAAGACAACAACACATTAAAGCAGAGTTAAAACAGAGTTTTAAATAGCAACAGCACTAACAATTTCACACATTCCTGGCCTTAACGTTCTGTGATACGCACCAAACAATTTACAGTGTCCTACCAGGGTGGGAAATGATCGACCAGATGTTTTCCGTGGCTAAAACATCAGTATTTATCATCAGGATACATGGTAATTAGAACCCACTGTGGTCAGACTGGACACTGTAAAAGTGACTTTGTTCCCCTGTTTTCAGGTAGTAGCAATATTAACCACAACCCCTCTTTTAAGAGCTGTCTCCTTCCTGTCTGACTTGTAAAAGTAACAAACAGCTGACAAACTGACAGCTGTACACTGAAAGGTAACCACAGCCACAGACATGGTGTGACACCTGCAGCAGTGCAAAAGTTCAGACTGTTGGGGACGGTCTGAGCATGTCTGTGTGAACTGAGTCATAGACAGACAGGGAGCCACGGAGGTGTGTGTGTCTAAACAGCAAATATCAGATTGATATGTGCGATCTTAGAAAAGGATTCAAATTTGCCTGTTTTCCTGAAGAGTTTTCCACTCTCTGACTGCCTGCTGTTCTCTCTTCATGCATCTGAGCACGTGGGTATGCGTGTGAGTTCGTACCTTGTCCATCTTCAGTCTCTTCAGGTAGGACGGGCTGTCGTAGCCTTTGGCCTGTCGCGCTTCCTGTAAGTGATTGATCATCCAAACGTTCTTCCTTTGCTTGGCAAGATCTAGCGGTGTTTCGCCCTTAAAAAAAACAAAAAAACAACATACACATCTACCATCAAAAAAAACTCCATTTCCACCATTCTAAATTAAAAGTCTCATTCATTCAGACTATTATCACATAAACAATACGGAGATACAAGTAGATGAGATCATGAGGACGGCATTACCTTGATGTTCTGTGCATCGACGTTAGCGTTGGCGTCCAGCAGCAGGCTGATGACAGTGGTGTTGCCGGCCAGCACGGCCCAGTGCAGCGCTGTGTTCTTGTGATATTTGTCGCCCAGGTTGACGGAAACGTTGAAGGTCAGTAGCAGCCGGGTGGGATCCACACTGTCATACAGAGGAATAGTATCAGTCTACAGAATCATTGTGACACAATATATTATATTGATATTGGTCCCAAATCATGCAAAACTGCATATTTTTCTTCAATTGAAAAATGTAAAATGGCCTGATGAGGCCTCAAGATTTTCAGTTAACTGTCTTATATGACCGGAGAAAAGCATAAATCGTCACTTTTTTTTTTTTTTTTTAACTTCTTGCTCAAAACAGAATCACATTTGTGCTAGAAAGTCACTGATGACATTAGAAAACTCTCAACTAAAATTACTGTGTGTGTTTTAAGTCATCTTGTACCTCTTCTTAATCATAACTCTTTTCTTCATTTAGCAACACCTCTAATTTTTGTGGCTGATGATATAATACTCCTTATGGACCAATAAGTTAATTGACTACATTATGAATAGAAATGGTATATCAGCAAAATTGCTTATCAGGGGATATTCTAATGAAGCTGAGCCGCTTTACTGGGACTTGTTTCCCTGTGTTGGCAGTCTGTCTGATGAATGACCACTCATGTATACATGAGGAGGTTGTGTGTGTGGCTTCAGTCAGCACAAACTTGTCCCAGCTTGTACTTATGGTTTAGTGCACTTCTGCACATTAAGTAATGGTCAGTATTTCATACTTTGTCCCAGCATCACTTTCTTGATGTGAGGTTTAAATACATTCAGTGTTCATAATAAAGCTGTAGTAGCATGAGCATTCTGTGTTCCTTCACGCAAATGATAAAACATACACACCTGTGTGTCCTATAGGCTGCCCACATCAGAGGAGTCATGCCGTTCTGATCCATCATGTCCACATCCTGACGGAGAGGAAAGATGCAATAAATAGAGTGAGGGAGCTGAAGGAGAAGTCAGAGGAGGAGAAGGGAAGCAGCAGGGCTCCCCCTGATGGAGGCCGCTGGTACAAAATCCTTTTATAACCCAGACTTGTCCCCCAGTGGCTGACAAAAAACAAATGACACTAACACCAACATAAAAAAAAGAGATGATAAAACAATGGAGGTCGTCTGGTTCCTATTTTAACAATTACCACCGTCTTCTAAAATATCCCAGTATACAACAGCAATCATATGAGATATCCTGTCAGAGGGACACATTTGCCGACTGTTTATGCACCGTAAGATGATAGTTTCCCTTGGACAAATAAGCTGCAGTGTCGGCATTCCCTACCTGTCCTTTGGCGATAAGGTAGGCCACGATGGAGGTGTGGCCGAACTGGGCGGCCAGATGAACGCAGCTGCATCCCTCGCCGTCAATCAAAGAGGGGTCTGCACCGTATTTCATGAGCTGCACCACCATGGATAGATGGCCTTGTCTGGGAGAAGATAAACACCAATTTAAAAGAGATATTTAAGAGACATTCCCGGCGACATCTTATTTGGACGTCTAATTCCTCACTACACAGCTTCAAAAACTGAATAACACAATCTTAAACTGAAGAGAATTATGCTCCGTTTCTTTTGAATTTTAATGATCATGTTATGATGCAGAACAGAGTGCACTAACAGGAACATGTAGCTCCAGTCTTTTAGAAGTTCAGGGTGAAACGAGCCAAAGCCCTTCTCACTTAAACACCCACTTAAATGCTGAGTGGGTGACAAGGCTAAACTCAACAGTCTAAAGATCAGCATCTCATTTACTTCCACTGCTATTAAATGGCTATATTTCCATGTGAAATGATGAAGCTTCATATGCTGGTTAAATATTTAGAGACTGACTCTCTGTCTGCTCTTATCATTTGATGTTTGTCTCTGCGGTGCAGCAGGTGATTTGTTACATGCTTTTATTGCATACAGTATATTGAGATTTTAAGACGTATCTGCAATGTAAACGTTCCCAGACAGGACAGATAAGATTTGAAGTCATAGAACAGATTGTTTCAGTCATATTCAATTACCTAAGTTAGATCTGTGCAGTATTGCTGTCAACACGCTGAAATGCGACAATTACTTGCTGTGTGTAAACCTGAGCAGACAGCACTGAGCTCAAGCTGTCTAAATAGCTGAGGTCATGCAGACAGAGAGGTGGTGGTGGTGGTGGGGGGCTTTTAAAGGTCATTGGATGGTTGTAGGTTGGAGGCGGAGGGTGACACAAGACTCTGGAGTGTCTGTGTATGGGCAATGGTGTGGATGCCCGTTGTCAAACATATCAATAATTCAGGACAAGCGCATGTAACGCCCCCCCCCCCTCTGTTTGGGAGAGGTGGGGGGTGGATATCATGTGAGCTGTCCCTTCTGAGCAGTTACAACATGAATGAATCATTACAAATGAGGAAGAATGAAATAACCTTCAAACAATAAAGTTGAGACGGAGGATCTCGTCGTAAACCACCAGTGTTGACTAGCAGTGAATATGGCCATAAAAAGGAGAGGGTGATGGTGAATGGGAATTAGCTCCTAAGTGTCTGTTTGTGGGAGTGATTTAGAACCAGGCGGTGGGGAAGCTGGGCTGTTCTCCTCGGGCATGGAGGCCGTGGATTCTGGCACAACTGAGTTAGCTATGACCGATAAATGAATCTCTAAAAAGTATAATAAAAAATAATTCTAAGATTTTTCTGGCAGTCAGATGACAGAAGTTAATATTGAATATAACACAGCATATTTGAAGAAAGAAAACAAAACCCAAACATTTTCCCTTTAAGGCATTCATTGATTAAATATGTCCACTGAATGGCAGATATGTTATCTGTAGTCACTGTGTGTTACCTGGTGGCCCAGTGGAGAGGCGTGGAATTGAGGTCTCCTCCCAGCTGGTCCACTATGGCTCCCTTTGATATGTAGTACCTGCACACACAAAGAAAATCATCACATGAAACTTTATACAGTCTCCACCCATTGAATCGGACCCATTTCTGGTTAATCTAATCTGAATGTAGGCTGTATAACCGGTAAAAATAACAATGGATAGCTTGTTGGCTGACGTTTGGATAAAACAAGGAAGTAGTAGAAGTAGTACGTTATTCATGCCAACGGTTGGCACCCACACAAACTGCACGCAGCATGTAGTGCCAAGAACTTGTGGAACAATTCCCACAAATTTGTTATCATTTTGAGCCCAGTGTGTTGAGCATTTTTCACACTTTTTTGATGGGAGTATTTGAGAAAAATGACAACTGAATTAACAATGACAACCATATTAGTTTTGTTAAATTTCTTTTGGCCAGCTTGTCTCAGCACTGTCTACTGTCTAACTAAATAAAACTGTGTACCCTTTTCATTTCTTGTATCCTCTTCCCAGTCTTCATATAGCTATATGATGTATGCTATTTGATGCCCTTCTCCTGTTCTAAAGAAAACAACAAAACCTATTGATCAAATAAAAAATAATAATGGCAATCATCCTTGGTTGCAGTCATACACATGGGGTCAGCTGTGCAGTGTGATGACCTCAACTCCTAATTGCACAGCATATAAGGACATCGATCCCCCACGCCAAAGATAGTTAACTGATAACACTGTAACTCAGAGTTGGGCCAATAGCCAGTGACAATCAAGCCTTCTAATATCAGAAGACTGTAACGCCCAGAGAGAGTTGACAGTGGTGAAAACTAAAAAAGTTCTTGTTGCTGACCTACGCACTATGTCTCCATGTCCAGTTTATTATCTTATCATTAAACCAGCCTCGCTATGGGAGCCAGAGGTTTCTCTGCTGGGTGAGACAGTCGGAGGTTGGTGTCACAGGGACAGTGGGCTCATTAGTGATATCAGAAGTGAACTACAAAGCAACTCTCACCTTATGGCAACTCTGAGAACACACTACCTCGACACCACACTGCAGAGAATGAAACTGATGTGAAACATGTACCATGTTGTCCATCTGTATATCATATTAAAAAAAAAAAAAGTCTATGTTTTGACATTTTTCCTTCACATTATTCCAGTTGTGGTTTAGTTATTACCACCAATACCAGCAGCGCATTTCAAGACACTTATTTGATATTTCCTCACTCCTTAATTGAACCGGACGCCAACTTGCAGGGGGCCAAACATCTCTTATTTATGCTCTGAAGAATGAGGAGCATTCTCTGAGGGGCCAGCTGCGAGGATATACGAGAGCAGCTATCACGGAAGAATTTTAGCTGAGCCCCACGATGTATAAATACGCGACCCCTACATCTGGCAAATTTGAATGAAATGGTGTGTGACATCTCATCACGCTTAAAGACATTTCTTTGTTTTCTCTCTCCATATGGTCTCCCCTTGCGTCTTGCCATTCATCCTCAGTGGGAGGGACAAAGACAATGGGAAAAGAGGGATGTGAGAAAATCGTGGATGCAGTTTAAGCTCCTTGGGATGTGCCCTCAAATTGAATGCACAGTTTAAATTTGAAGTTCTGCGCTATGTTGCTGTCTTGACATAAAAGGCAGAACTACAAGACTGCATATGACTGAAGAGCTAGATGCTTAAAGCAGCGTTATTAAGAGAAAAGTGGTGCTGGAGAGGGTAATCAAAGTGTGTGGCTGTAGTCAGGGAAACTCCTTTCTTCTGATGGGGGTTAAAGAGCTTGTGGGTTAATAGATAGCAACAAGGTAGAGCAGAAAAGCTGCGCCGCATATTTCCAGGGTGTACCTGGTTCACTTTCACCTTCTGCTACTGCCACCACCAACCTAATACAAAAGCATGACTGGACTCACTTGACCAAGTCTATCCTGTTGTTTATGGCGGCCCAGTGGAGGAGTGTTACGTTTTCTTTGTCTGGCTGCCGAACATCGAAGCCCGCCTCCACCAACTCCCTGCAGCGCTCGAAGATGCCGTACCTAAGACAGAGACAGGAGAGGGATTAAAGCCTCCTCACACACAAAGACACCGGCAAACACAGATAAACACAAGGTTAAATACATAAAACCTAGACAAACTGACAAAACACACGCACGAAAAAACTGACAACTTCAAACAGATACAGATACGCAGACCCAAACAAGACACCCACACTGTGGCAGAACTTGGCGCTGGCTGTCTTTAAGTGGATATTTTGAACCTCAAATCAAAACAAAATAAATCTGTTGCTGTCAAATGTAAAAAAAAAAACAACATCCCAGACAAAGCTTCTGTTGTCTTATCACAAAGACATTGCCACATTTCTCCCCCCACCCCACGCATTCTCGCAAAGTTTTTTGGGCTTGTGAATTACATCTTTGGCGTGTGCTGAGTCAGAAAACCACAGCTGTAAATATGGTGGAGTTGATTCCGGATTTGAAATTTGTGGTATCTTGAGCACACAAACACATAAGTGAGTAAACATGCTGCCCTCCAGTGATGAAAAACACTCCCACTGGACCAGTTCGTAAGTAGTAAACAATCTTGAAGAGGGCTGTCACTTTTTGCATTTTGTTTGACTTCATTTGAACGTAACCTATGTACAGCATAATGCGTAAGGCTGAGAGTGAACAATGACTGCTGTGAGCATGTGTGGTCAGTGATTTCCTCCATTTGTGGTCAGAGACAGAGTTTTACCTCTCTGCACTATTAGGGCCATTCCATACACATGAGCTGTCTCAGCTTGACTCGGTTTGACTCGGCATGTCATCCCAGCGCAGAAAATGTTTAATTTCCATTCCAACTGGGCTACCTGCTTGAAGGTGTGTCTCAAACTGATGACATGCTTGTGTTGAGTAGTGGTCAATGTAGTGGCTGTAAATACTCTTTCTCCCTGCAGCATTATCAAAGAATAGCTGCTAATGAAGTCATTTGGGTTGCAGTTTGCAGCCGAGGTTTCAGATTTGTCACTGTAAAGAAAGGCAGCTGTGTATTTGTTATTCTGCAAACAGCGCAAATTCAGGCCACTGGTGTGTAGACTACTGTTTTAAAGCCTTGAGTTTGGCATTTCGGTCAATCACAACATAACCACGCCGCAAAGCAATCACTGCCTTACTGTCTATTCTACTCCAAATGGGGCCATAACTAACAAATTACCCATCATGTCATATTGAAAAAAAAGACTTGAAAAAGTGACTGAGACCATAAACTTGTTGGGCAACTGTTCCCTGAGGTAATAAATCAAGTGAGAGGTAGGCTCATTTTCTCATCAGCTTTCATACAATCAGACTCCTTTTTGCAGCCAGAGGAGTTGATTCGGCTGGCCAATAGAGAGAATGCAAGATTGAGGCACTTCTTCATTGGCTTCATTTTTCAGACCCAGAAGATCCATCCATATTTTATACGGTCAATAAAACAGTCTTATTTTTGTTGGTAATTTTGCCATCTACAGTGTAGAACCCCAAACATTTCCACACACTGCTCCTGAGATGCCTTGGTGTCATGATCATCTGTCGCGATTATCACAAGTTTGTCCTTTAGCTCAGCCAATAGAAATTTAAAGGGATATTCCAGCATAAGTTTAACCCATGGTCTAACACACCGTGACACCAAGTAAGAGCCCGCCATGAGAGATTAAGTTTCCGACTGCTAGCTTATGCAGTTTTAGCAACCTCAGAAATGCCGGAATATCCCTTTAAGTAGTTCAGCTGGACCTCAAGGCAAACTGCTTTCTTTGTGGCAACGTTCCGTGCAAAGGCACAGACAGTAAGACAGTCTTTACAGTTTGAAAATGTGATTTTTCAAACATTTCAACAAAACCTCTAATCTTCCTGAGACAACGCTGTGAAAATTACACAAAAACAAAAACAAACTCATCATTTCTCGAGGTCACACCGCAATCTGACCACACAAGACGACAACAACACATGTACTGTCCACTCACTGTGTGGCTTTGACGATATCCCAGGTGCTGTAGTCATCCACGTGGTTTTTACGGCTAACGTTCTCACTGTAGCCATGGTTGTAATGACTCTGGGGTTTGATTTCCTGAAAAGAAAGAGAGCGAACAAGAGACAGACAAGCGATAAAGGTGAGTTCAGGATATGAAAGGTTGCGCTGCTTTATTAGATCATTGCCATCATATCATAACATAACCAAATGCGCATGCAGGTGTTTGCAATGAACTGGAATGATTAGACCTCTAGTCTGGTTGAGGTTGGGTGGAACTATAACATGACATTACCAAAGACTCATAACAATGGTGATGGTAAAATGTCCCACTGACAGGTGCAACAAAGCTAACGGGACAGGGAGGAAGCACCGTATACACACCTACAAAGTCCTGAGAAGAGGTTAATTCAACAAAGGGTAACATCCACTAGATTAGACCTTTGACTTGCCAAAGACTGGTCTAATAAAATTATTTATTGCTGTAATGCACTGCAATGATTTCTGTAACTGAGTCATATTTTCTGCTAGTGGTTCCACCTGTGGTTTTTCTGCTGTGACAGGTCAGAATGTCTAAAGAAAGAGGAACATGATGCTTATCAGGCAACCAGGATTTAAGTATGTGAGAATAATTCACAGAGCAACATAACATGTACGATCCTCAAAGGGGGGCATGACTGAACAACAAGCGAGAATCCCCTGGTGATGGTAGAATCCAGACAGACAAGACACTTTGCATTAATTTCAACGGATCCCAGCGTTAAAAGAGGAAATAAAGGCAGCAGGACAGACACAGGCTCGTCGAGTTGCTGCTGAAGATCTAATCTGTCACAGAGATTTGGCGACTGTGCTACTCACATTCAATTAGCCTCCATAGAAACCAAGGAAACCACAATTACCCTCCATCACCCGGAAACAAGGGCTGTGTCTGGTAAGCACAGAGCACTCAAACTGGCTTTACTCAGAGAATGAGAGCTATAGCTAATGTTAAACTGAGTTAAATCACCTCTAATTTACACAGAATAACTGGATTCAGGTTTATTTACTAAAACCATCTTAAAATGAGGACATATCTTTGGAATCAAAACAGAGTCAAGCTCTGATGTCTGAACTTACATTTACAATCAAAAACTGTGGTAATTTGCCACCAACATTGCATTAAAAAGCTTAATACTAACTTCACTATCAAGTAGATATTCAAACCTCTGTGGCGTAGATGCTGCAAATAACACTGAAGAATAATGAGGAATAATGAGGCAGCCTCTAGGGGGCAGAAGACATGTCAGGCTTGTGTGGAACTGCTGGGTAGCTTGAAGCGAGAGGACCACAGAGACATTGAGCTACACCATCTTGCCTCTGACTTTAGCAAGGGGCTTCCGTACAGAACCAGAAGGATGTGCTGAGGCAGCATTCCTGCCACCATGGTGAATGGGGGTGGAGAAACAAGATGGAGAGGGTGCATGAGATAAACTAATACAGACAGAATTTGCCTTACACTTCACTCCCTAGGAAACAAATACTGTGACTGCCTGTTTCAATGGTGAATATTTAATTAAACTACAGGCGTGCACCAAGCTTGATCACAAACTGTATAGTAAAGTCTACTAGGTAAACTATTAGGTCTCCGTTTACAGCACTGGAAAAGCACAGGTGTGAATTTAACATTATTGACGGCTACATTCCATTTGTCTGCTTCAGATTCAGGCTCCTGATATTGTGCGTGCTGGCTCGTGGTCAAGCGTAATTTTCTGTCACAATTTGATTAAATCGTGTTATATTTATTGGTAACGTTTGCACAACTGGCTGGTTGTGCTGATTACACAACATGCCATGGATCTAGGAGTCAAGTCTGACACCTAGAACATTTACGCAGAGACAATAAATTGTTAGTCTTTTATGAAGAGCAGATAGACTCAGCGCGAACCAAACATGGTGAATGTACAGATCATGTTTACCAGACAACAGCAGCCAGAAAACAACAGCCAAAACACTCTTCTGCATTCTGTGCTGACTCACAATAATTTTAGCTACAGTTGAGTAAATCTGCCAGCAGCAATTGTCATTCTAACCGGTGAAAACAACCAACGGTAGCAGACCTGAAGGTGCCCTGTGGAGTTCTCCTGTAAACATGCAAAGGTTATGTTTGCATTCAGTGTTGCTCACTAAAATACATGTGTCTCCTTAAGGTGTAAACAAATGTGATGAATGCATTCCCCTCTTCCCAAAACCTTTGGAAAACTGATTTTTCTCAAAAGTTTGAAACCTGCATGGATAACATGCATGTTCACTAACAGAGGTAGTCAGGACTCACATATCGTGACAGCAACAGTCAGTGGCAGCAGTGTGCCTCTAATATGTGTGACTTTTTTAATGGCTCCCTTTTGCAGAATAATTACTGTATCACTACATTACTGTGATATTAAAGTACACATGCTGTGACAGAAGATGTCGGCCATAGTGCTGACCCTGAATACCTATAGCTCTGTACACCAAAACATGAACTAAAAATACATTCACAAAACCCTCACTGTATCATCTCAGTATTTGCTGCTTGACTTTAGTTGATGTCTAAATGTCAAGTTTTTGATAGAAAAGATAGAAAAAGTACATGAAATTACAGAAGAAACACACACCACTGCCATGTGGTTTCCTTGTGGGTTTAAAGCAGACACAGCCACTTTAAAAGCATAACCAAAATGTTAAGCACACCTGGATATACATACAGCGATGTCATGGGACAATTTCAGACCTCATAAACCATCTGTAAATGACAATAACTATGCACTACATGGGTGCCAACGTGTCGCGTTAGATACCAGTCATTCACAGCAGAATAAGCTTTAGGTCCAGGATTCTAAACCTTACAAGTCAGCGATTGTAAAGGACAAAATATCTATATAGCTGTGATCCTTCCATGAAAATACAAGTAACAAAGTAAGAAAAACAGAAGCTAAGGCCAGCAGAACAGGGATTTTATTTTAAGGACTAAATCAGACTGAGGAGGATGAAGGAGGGAGGATGTGACAGAGGGGATATGAAGGTGACCATCTCATCTTCTTACTCCTGTATTTTTAAAGTGTTAAAGCTGCCAGGAGGCTTTTGTGCTTCTCTCTGCCAAGGATTTGGTCATTTATAAATCCATACGATCTGTTTCAACTACACCATGTGCTATTCAGACAAGTTTAGCTGCCAGAGAAACGAGGGGAGCCAGGTGAGAGACGCTTTCTGTGACTGTGTTTCCTACAACAGGCTACCCAGGATAAATGTGGAACTCAGACTCTTCCCTCATCTGGATATTCAATCGAGAGAAAGTGCTCGCAATTCATCGCCAGGGTAACTGCTTTCCTGTTCAGTCGAGGGACAAGGGGAAGACGGCCTGGCGCTAAACCATCAGACACCAGCTGCTAAATCACTTTCTCCATCTCAACCTATCGTGGAGATAACCTTTGACCCCTTACCAGTCACAACACCCTCACTCCTGGTCCTGTCATCTAAATGCCTGATGGTGGCATTTGTAACTGGAGTGATAATTGCAGTCTGCATTTTTTCGCCTCCTAAATTACATACCTGCATACTGGTCATGCGCACAACAACTAGGCAGGCAGAAGCAATGATACTCTCAATTACGCATGTTATCAATTTCACACTAATCATTGATTTTAGGTCGGGAATCTCATCTGCTCAGGGAAGCAGCAGGCTTGGCTTCTGTCAGTGGAGCTGGTCAGTGGGACATATGGCAACCTCTCCTTGGGGTGGTGGAGGTCACGTGCCCGGAGCTAAAAATGTTAGACAGCACCATTTATGAAAATGCATGTATATAGGTTTACAGCCATAGCTGCAAATATCAGTCAGTTAATTGCTTTTCAATGGAATTAAAATTAGTTGTCAACTATTGTGATTATTGTTTAATTTTTCCAAACATTCAGCATGTACATAATGTAAAGCACTTGCTGGTTTCAGCTTCTTAACTATACTAGTATTGTATCAGTATACTGATTTTCTTTGACAACACATGAAGAGTTAGACCAAATGATTCTTGGATTAATGGAGAAACTAATCATCAGATTGATAATGGAAATAATGGTTAGTTGTTGTTCTCTTTACAGCAGAATCACCCTAAGTTGTAGTAGAAGTAGTACTAGCTACAGCAACAGTACAATAAAAAGTGAAAAAACATTTAGATTTCAATTGGGAAAAATCCAGCAAAAATAATAATTACCCTTTCACTGAATCTGCAATGACTATTTTGCTGAGACGAGACTTAACTGTTGTGGAAAATTGTATTTCCCTCTTGCTGGCTGTAGCCATAGCTCACAATCCAATTTGATCTGAAATGAGAGCCATTTCGAGGGACTAATTCAATATCCATGGTGCGGTTTACATCCCTGGATCAGGGGAAAGCAGAGGGGAAACACTGTTTTATGATGGAAATAATGGGAACATTCCAAATAAACAGAATTAGTGGTTCCACTCTGTGCTACAAGTGGAGTATCACATCAAGTGGCTGAGTATACCCCCCGCCTTTATGTGCCTTTTATGGAAGAATGCTCATTTGCATTTTCAAATGAGACTGGAAGCGGGGCGCATTAATCCCTAACATCCCCGGAGAGAGAAAATGTTTACACTCGAAATGTTGCACTGGTTAAAAGTGAAAAAGGTGCACAGCCCGCCTGAGTGTGCAACCAAACATCCGATGCTCTAATTCAGGTGCCTCACACATTCAGTCTGACTCTGCTCTTAAAATGACCCAGATTCCAAGCAGCACCCTGCTGAAAAGAGGAGCAACTTTGTGCCAAGTCTGTAAAGGCAAAGTGGCATACAGGACAATAAACTACATTTATGATAAAGCTACTACCGCCAGACATATTCCTTCAATATAACAGGCTGATATACAGCCAAAAGGTCGTATTGTGAATGCTCTTGTGCAATGATTAAAAGAAGCCGCAGGATCTGGCACCTCTGAACTCATAGCATACAGTTAAACTCTCTAACCTCGCCATGTCAGGCTTTTGGCTGAATCTTTACCTCTTCAATCTGTGCCACTGGTGCCTGTGTGGGTTAAACTTGAGCTGCCAATGCTTTCTCGTCCTGTGTTTTTTCTGTACACATGTTCAGAACTAAAACTACAACTGGAAAACAGAATCCTGCCTGACTGACAAGAGTACTCCACTAAAACAGCTGTCTAGACAAAACAGTCTGCTTCCTGGTGAGCATTTTAGCACTGTACACAAAATACTCCCAGTCCTCAAACACTCCATAATATCATAACATATACAGAAGATACTGATAAGTTCAGAAAATGACATCATTTTACTGTAATGCAGCCTTAAAAATCAGATAAAGACAGCACTAACCATCAAATCCCGATATAACATTAACCAAAGTCTAAGACAGCTTTTCGTCTCATATCCGTATAACACTATAACATACATATATCACCCAGTCCTAAGTTGATCAGGGGCCAATGTGGGCATTCAAAGTATTCTCACCATTCGTCTCGAACCACTACTTCAGTGGTGAAATGATACCACCAAGCAGCGGTTCTCACTGGCCTCACCCAACTCAGGCGCACCCTGTAGGAGTGATAACTCAGCTGGAAAAGTGATTGCTGCAAATCACTCGAAATATCAGCCTTCCCCTGCATATGAAGGCAGTAGCAGCATTAGTAGAATGCAGAATTTAACTGCACAACAGCTGCTTGCATGGACAATAAGGTCTGCAACACCAAACTAAATCAGAGTCAGCAGTGTTCATGGTTTTTAGGGATGTAAAAAATGACACTAGGCATAACTACAGCACAAGTTATGGGGTTGTAAAACAAAAATGTACTGGTGTGGATGTAGCCTACGTTGGTCTGAGGTCGGGATGCCCCAGTAGCTCCCCTGGTAGTGAGCATGCCTCATATACTAAGGATGTGCCCTTACCACTGTGGTCCTTGCTTTGCTACATGCTGTCCCCTCTCTCTCTCTCTCTCTCTCTCTCTCTCTCTTCCCACCATTCCTGTCTTACCTCACCTGTACTATCCACTGAAGCCAAAAAAGTTGTTTTGTGGTGTCTCAGACTTCACATTCAGGGCAAGCAGTGACATCCAGACAAACAAACTAAGGAGGGAATTCATTGTCTCGAGGGAGAAAAAGACGGAAGGTAATTACATTTCCATTAATCAGGAGCATCCTCCTCTGTGGTAAATCTGATTTTTCCCCAAGTCTCACAGAGGAAGGAACAGCAAGGTGATTAACAGTCTACACCTGAATGTTCTCAGGCCACAGAGAGGAAGCTGCTTATCTGCAATACAGATAAACAAAGGTGCCTCATGATGACTTATTGTGACATCTATAATATACTGCTGTCAGTCTTCAACTGTGGTTCCACAGGCTCAACTGCCAAGCCACAAATACACAGGAAAATACATCATTTACACCAGGCGCCAAATGCAATTGCGTTTCACCTCTCTTTCAACACCATCACTCTTATTTCCACACTTCCTGGTGTGTCTCACATTGGCATTATGCATGAACAGGACTATTACATTCAGTGCTTAAATTGAACATTTGGGATCACCAGCCAGGATGGGAACAAGATTCCCAAGACACTTCTAGCAGAACGCAGCCAAAACGAGATTATAAATCACTAGGCAACTACCTTTTCAACCCATTTTACACTATGTACAGTAACTCATCCCCAAGCATCTTGGGGACTGGCTGGACATTACAGACATGAATCATTTGAATTGCACATTGCCAGGATTAGCTTACTGGAGGTAAATTAGCCTACTTTCACCTGCTGACTGAAAAAGCAGTAAAGACAACAGGACTGCTGAGGAAAGAGAGCAAGCCAACTGTCGCAAAGGAAAACTACTGCATATCAGACAGAGGTCGTCCTTATGCTTAGATTACCTTCCAAGCAAAGATCATAACAACTGATAACGAAAACCTAAAAACACATACAACAGATGTGGACACAACAAATACGGTCCTGCCTGGCTAGCTAGCCTGTGTGCTACAGCCCACGTTACTGTCATTTAATTGATACGTCATTTCTGAAGCAATGTAATCTGGTCATTGTTGTTCACTGCACAACTCAGTAACAACACATGTGTTTGTCTTGGCTCAGAATAGCTTAAAACCATGCACAAATAAATACTGTCAACCACACTAGATGACATAAACGAAAAACGCTAAACAGTAAAGAAAAAAGAGAAAGGGGGAGAGAGAGAGAGAAAGGGGGAGAGAGAGAGAGAGAGAGAGAGAGAGAGAGAGAGAGAGAGAGAGAGAGAGAGAGCCTTACTGACAACCCCAACAAAGTGGAAGTGCTGCAGGTTAGCTAGCTGAGGGGTGACTGCAACATTTCGTACTAACACGCGAACATGGCCCTCAAGAATAAAGCGGACATTTTCCACATCCGTTGATATCAACGTCAACTTGTTGTGGTCGCCGGGTGGACACCTCAGCTCAATGTACCTATGTACACTTGACCCCAATTTACACCATCGCAGCTAAACCAGCCAGCACTGCCAGTTTAGCTACAAAGCTAACGTCGTATGACTGTACGGATTAGGCATCAACGTTGCTTTTTTCCCATGGCCGCCTCAGGCGGGCAGCTTACGGTCTTGTTTACTAGCTGCGCGGCGTCGCCACCACGGAAGGCACCACCTAGCTTAACGGTAACATTAACACGAACATCTGCCCAGCGTTTGCTTGCTATGCAGCAGCAGGAGGAGGAGGGGGGCTAGCGTTAGCAGCCTTAGCATCGTTAGCTACCTGCCACCCCCCACCGGTGGTGTTGCAGGGGGCATCGGAGTTCCCCGAAAAAGCACGGCAAAACCACGCGGCCGCCCGCGCCCGGGGCGGGCGTTACACATTCAGTGTGCGTTCATGTGGGTGCGCGAAGGCGTGAAGCCCAAGGTCCATACCTCGGGATGGAGAATAGGGACGCAGCCAGCTTCTTTCTCATATTCCTCCATAGCGTCGGCCATCTTGGTGGTGATGTCCGCTGAGCATTGTGGGAAACGAGAGGCTGTGCGAGGGGGGAAACAAAAAGAGGAGGAGGAGGAGGAGGAGAGGAGCTGTCAAAACACACGGATGAAGGACAGGCCAGATGACACAGAAGGTCACATTATCTTGTTATAGCAAGTGACCAGGGGGGTACTAATGCACAGCAAAAGACATAATAATAAATACATTTACAGGGCATTATGATTCCTGCTAACACTGAGGATTTATGTAAGAGGTAGCATGCTGTGGGCTATTACATATCAAGGGAATATAGAAAACATATACTCCCCAGGCTTTCTTAAGCCTTGTATCACAACCCCAAAACCCCATGTGAGGTGTTCATACGGGACACAGGGTTTTAACGCGAGGGTCTGTTTTTCATATCACAGGAAGCAAGCAAAATGTGGTTTTGGGTGAGGTTACGTGGCACTAACAGGACCTTGTCATCGCAACAGAATTAAAAATACTAGCATCCACCTCGCCTGGGTTTCCCACAGGGCAAATGGAGCCACTGCACTGATCATCACTGAGGGCTGATCAGCGTAAACACATGCAGTCTGCACTTTGCACCGAGGGTACTTGCAGGAGACAGGGTGTATCGAAAACTGCAGGGAAGGCAAGAGAGGGGTCAAAAGGGGCCCCTTAGAACAGTCTAGACCGACTTTACAATGAACGGTAAAAGTGTACGCCCTCTGTTTTTTTTGTTTTGTTTTTTTTTTAAGGTTTATTGTCTTATTTTCATTCTGCTTTATGATCGTTCAGTGGCGGTTCTAGACCCGTTTTAATAGGGGGGCCAGGTTGGGGCCGGCATTTTAGTTAGGGAGCTCATACAACCCATGAAGAAAAGACAAATTCTTCATTCAGACGAGGGATATGGGAGTTGAAAGAGGGTTTACAATTTCAACAATTTTGATCGGGTAGTAAAGTGCTGAGACACTTTATTTCCACCTTTCCCTTTGGTACAAAATCTTTGCAAGAAATCTGTCATTGTATTATTGATGCAGACCACAGGAGGGGTCTGGACTCAGAGTTACAGGGGCACTGGCCCTCTTTGGCCCCCCCTAGAACTGCCCCTGTGATCGTTGCAGAAACATGTTGATATGTATTTATTGCAATCAGAAACCTAAAACCGAATGGAGCGTCACCGTGTGTGGCTCCTACTACATTAATTAGACTTAAATATAGTTCATTTACACTTACCGCCAATTCCTGCGCGAGACAATTTCCAATATTAGTAGCTGCGCGGTCTGATCAATTCTGTTTGAGAGAATAAGGCCAACATGACAATGAACAATGAAACTCTCCAGAGAAACTGAAGAACGATTCAATTATTTAAGGTGAGACAAAAGCTTCACAAGGCTGGGTTAAGTCGAGGATGCGGGAGGTCTTCAAATGGATAATTCAGGCAACCTCAATGCAAACAAACAAACGAAAACCCACAAAGACAAACAAAACAGGTAAAAATGAAAAACTAAATACTTTTTTTTTTCCTTTTTCTTTTTTTGCATTTTATGATAAGGATATAAAACAGATTACAATAATCTGACTTAGTGATCACCGAGGGGGATTTTGAGTTATGTTACAGTCTCTTATTCTAGAATAGAAATGTCACGGTGTGGAGAAATGATAAGAAAACATGAAATAGGGAAGAGATAATGATAAGAAATAAGAGTGTAAAGTGAAAAATGTATCAAATATAAAACAAAAAAAATTTAAATATGGACATTCAATGATATGTGACAACTTAATATGTGTTAAAAGACCCATTCCTCAGAATACCAAACATGGAAATATGAGAAGCCTCGTGCTAAACATTGACTATGTGCAGATAATACTGAGTAATACTGAAACAGGTAAATCTATTCAGTCATGATGGAACCTCTATAATTACCGACTTGGAGTGCTGTGACTAGATGATATCTGACATTTCATAAACATGAACACTGCACTTACTCACCTGTGCCTGTAGATGTTCTCCACGTCCCATCTCACATGTCCCCGCTATACCGCCACCAGCCACTGGGTGTCACTCTTTAGCCAAGCGCGCATGCAGGTATTGGCTCCCACAGACTGGAGGCAGCTGTGAGCATCCTGTACAGTTTGGGTACGTTTTACTGTGTGCATCCTATATAATCAAAGGAGCACATAAAAAAATACTTCAACATTAAAGCACCTCCATGATAAGATCATTCCAGACACACCCAAAAACCATATTGAAGTAAGTCTACATGAGTGACTCAGAGGCATACTTCACATGGCATTAATGTGATGTTACACAACCATTCATAATCATTTCCACCAGTATATTTTTAGAAAAAAAAACAAAAAACGTGTTCATCACGCTTAATACTGGCTGTACTTAACATGTGCATGGCATGCATGAAGGGAGACACCATCTTAATACTCAGCCCCTTGAAAGGACTTTTATCGTAATTACGTATGACGTGAAAGACGCAAATGATCTCTATTAAAGATCTGAGGGGGTTCAGCCGGACTAATTTTGAGAGCAACAAGAGGATTGACCACATGTTTGATGCTCTGTCCAGCCAGGCAAATCAGACGATCGCCGAGCAGAAACAAGGGAGGAAGTCTCCTCAGGCGTCAAGTTACCCCGTCAGCAATCAGAAACAGGATATGGAGTGTCTGGCCTTCAAAATAAAGTCAGGACCAAAGAATTGTTTTAGAAATGCATTATTACTACTGTCACTTTTAATACTACCATCAATTCTAGAAAATATGAAAATAAAAATATGCATTTTATTCTTACATCATAAAGGTAACTGCAGGAAGGCAAGTAAACACAACCAGAATTTTTTTTAATAACTGGTGTCAAAACACTTAATCGGTAAGTACAGTAATGTGATTATATGGAGCATGAAAACAACCATTGTATGAGTTTAAGATGCAGTGTTAAAAGGTAGTTTTTTCCTTTATCCCCAAAAGGCCTGGCAAAAGATATCTTTGTCATATGTCATATACAGGTTTTACATCTTTACTTCAATGTGTGCAATTAAATGAATTAAATGTCTAAGTGTGGGTCTAACATTTGGTGATTTTTGGGTGTTGCCACAAAAAGAAAACAGAGATATTTTTAACTAAAAACTATTTATCTTCAACCTAACTTTTTTGTGTCATTCAGAAATTAAAAGGTGCAATTTGTCAGAATATTAAAAACATTAGAAAAAAAAACAAAAAAACCCAAAACAAACAACCAAAAAACAAAACAAAACAGAAAAGCTCCAGAGGTAAGTGTATAAATGAGACCAACACTGCTTGCAGCTGGATGGCTATATAATTACCTAGCAAATTGCAGCTACAGTTAGAGGTGTGGTATTATGCTGTATCCCTGTTTTTTTTAATTCCCAAGTGACCAGTTCTTGCAATGCTGCTCCTTTATTGTATATTTAAGACTATTACAATAAAACACAATCAGACAAGGTATGCAACCAATTTTAATGCAATTAAATTACAAGAAAAAAAACAGAAAAATAATATTATATGTATATATAAATGTATTAATTAAAAAGCCAGTTATTTTGTGAACAGATGTACAAAATGTATTGCTTTAAATGGTACACGTTTGTGGCTTTTAATTTGAAATATGTAACCGGAAGTAAGTTCGAATCCGAGTGACTCTACCACTCAAGCCCATGACAAATCGTGCAGGCGGGCTAATGGCTAACAAGTTGACTGAATATAATGGTAGAATTTATATAGTAGAAAGCATACCGCGAATGGTAAAGTTATTTTTTAACTATCCAAACTTTACTACCGGACCGCCATGGCGCCGCTGAACTGAGGAGCACGCGAGCCATCGCCAGCAGGACCAGTGAACACGCAGAAATAACATTAAAACGTCGTCAGCTAACAGTTAGCAGACAGACCGACGTCCCCGAGGACCGACTGAATATTTACACCCAGTGGTTTCCTTCCGTTAACCACAAGGAAAACCTCCCGGGAGACCACCAGCGAAGCAGCGAAGGTTAGTGCCACACCACCACAACAAGTGAAACACAAGATAACACATGCTAATGCTGATCAAACGCTAGCTAGCTTAATTGCTAAATCGTTGTGTGTGTGTGTGTGTGTGTGTGTGTGTGTGTGTGTGTGTGTTTGTGTGCTCTGTGGCGAGTTGACAGCCGTGACTCTGCAGTCGACCAGTGCGTACTATTATGTAATGAACCCGGGTTAGCGATAGCTGAGCAGCAGCTTCTCCATCTCCGCTCTTAGCGTCGGTCTCCAGTCATACTCCAGCGGGAACATTTTGAGGAACGGGCGCCAGTCTAACACAACCTTGTTTGGAAATCGTGCGGTTGGGACGCGGTGTGCTTTTTTTTTTTACGCAGCGAAGTGGTGAGTGGCGAAGTATGCTTAATTAAAATGTCTGGATGGGGGAGAGTTGTGGGAGAAGCCGTGGATTTCAAAACTGCTCTGCGCTATCGGCGTTCTATTTAAAGATGTTGGTCCTTTTCATTACCTGACATCCCCTGCTGACTACACATTAACCCCTCCTGCATCCTCCTAAAGCACATGATCCTTGCTGCAGTGTTGCATGTCTGCTGCCTCCCCGGCCCCGGTGCTCAGTTACCACTTTCACCTGGAGGGAGCCAGGAGCAGAAACAGGAGACCGGGCCGGCAGTAAGGACTGGTCCTAATCGTGTCAGACAACTGATGCATCCGGCACATCCTGGCCTGTACTCAGATATCTGATACCGGCCTGTCATGTTACCAACCTGAGATTTCATGGAGCTTCCTACCTCCTTCCTACCTGAATTTGATTTATATACTTGGGCAGAAGCTAAATGAGGTTTTTATAGTTGAAGGCTAATTCTCTGTTGAAGCGATTCTTCCATCCTCTGAGGCCATGTGGGAAGTCTTTCCGGCATTAAAATGGTCATTTTGAAAAACGCTGAAACATGTATTTACATTGTTGATGTGGGTCAACAACTCTGACCATGGCTTTTTAAACTGCAGAGAATAATAGTTGGATGAAGTCTCATAGTCCGCAAAGCATTTCTGGAGCTTCTCAGGAAAACATTGTTGCAGCTTTCTCTTAAACAACCGAAGTAGATAGGGGCTTCTTTTATAATTTATTTTAAAAAACCCAAAACAACTGAAACACCCCCTCTCAGAAGTGGCTCCATACAGCTCACCTGGTGTAATTCAAGTCCCTGGATGCCTTGACATCCCAAATTAACTCGAAAAATATCTTATTTTCAACCTTAACGCACGGATGTGCTGGTGCACCCACTTCCAGTGGGGTGCTCACTAATACTTGTAGCTAAGCAACTGCAGTGACGAATTTCGCTTTAAAGAGGATGTAAATAGTCCTGTCAAAACAGTTTGGGATCTTTGGGGCCTCTTGTCACTTGGATAATTATCTCCTACTTATTACTACATTCATTATTTATTATGCATAACCTTTTTTTTTTGTTGAGCAAAATCTTCACTGTAGCTGCTAAACTACAAGTGTTATCATGCACCCCCATCTGAAGAGGGTGCGGGAGCAGGACTTCGTGCTGAGGAGTAAATTATGTCTTTTCACATTAATTTGGGATCAGGAGGCTTGAGCTGTATGGAGTTATTTTCGGTTTTTTAATTTATTTTTGTTTTATTTTGTAAAACAAGTCCCCGTCCTCATCAGCTGGTTAGCAGAATGCTGCAGGACTGTTTCGCTGTGAAGCTTCAGAAACGTTTTTTTTTTCGCGGACCGGTGAACTTTCCTTCGGCACGGCAGATAAAGACCGAGTTTTGATTTCTGGGTGAACTTCTCTTTTAAGCTGACTTGAAACTGACCGCAGGTGATTTGAGTCAATGATGCAAGCACCAGTCCGTTTATTATTGTGTGTACCCGTGCCAGCTCGGGCTCTACCACTCACACAATGTATTTCCATGTTTTCCATCCTCTGCTTATTTGCATGTAAATCCCAGGCTTCTCCATGCCAAACAGCTGAGGTGAGGCTCGCAATCCAGGGTCAAAAGAGCGACCTGCTTATTTGCCAGCCAAATGGAGTTTCCATTCTGACGTCCTTGAACTGCAGCTTGTTGCCTGCACTGCACACTGCTCTGGTCGACTCAGCGTTGTTTTAATACTGAGAAGCAAACCTGCAACAATGTTTGCAAAATGGCGTCATATGACTTATTAAGTAACACTACAGAGCACTTTGAAATGACCAAATTCTGAGTCAAATTCTTTAGTTTGCAGAAAACACAATTCTTCTTTAGTGTAACGTGTTATAGAAATCCTTGATGGAGAAATGTGTCCATGGAAAACAGGGCTTTTGTGGAACATTTACCTTGAGACACACAGTTATGTTAATGAAGCTGATTAATTATGCCAAGTGCTGAATAAGAGGAGAAGCTGTTCCTTTGGATACTTGCCATTTAACAAGGCCTGGTCTGCACACAGCGCTTTAAGTGGCAGCTATATTCCTGTATTATATGAATTATTCTTTCAATACTTTAGGTAAATTAATTGCATGCACACGTTGCTGTGCATGGTTATGTCAATCTTTTTGTTGTTGTACATCTGCATTATCTAGTTAAAAAGTGAAGTCCTGTGTCCACGGTTGCATTCATTTGCATTTTATTATTTTATGTCAATGCAGGAGAAGTCGAATAATGAGGTTAAAACAGACTTTACTTTTTAGATTCTCATATTTCCTGTAATGGTTTACTGAGCATGAAGGCTTTTTATCAACACCACCTTGTTCTGCTTACACTTTCGACACCCTTCCTGTTATGGAAAAAACAGAGAACAATGTATCAAGTGAGGTTTACATTGTATTTTGACTACATTATGTTTTGTTGTAATCGGCGTTGCACAATTAATCGGACAATGGTTGAGTTTGCAATATTGTAACATGTTTTGATGATGGTAAAATGTGTGATAAGACAGAATTATAAAGAAGCACTATAGTGCTGCAGGGATGTCATAGCCAGCAAATGTTATTCTCCAGATGTAATGAGATCAGAGCATGTGCAAAGGTGATTTATTTGTCTTTATGGTGGTTTGCATATTCACATGAAAGTCTGTGAACTCCTTCATGCTACACAAAGATTGGACATCTGTACAGTTATTTATATACACATATACCTAAACAAATGGCACATTTATTCAAAATGTGCATCTGGGTTAATATTAACAGCAGCAACAGGATGGTGATGATAATGTGGTTCCTGTCTTCATATTTAAATTTTTGACATCTGATAACCGCTGTCCGTCAACATTGACTGCATTTGAGCAGCAAGCATTATTGATGTAAACACAGGAGAGTCCCCCTCCTCTCGTCTTTTACTCTGTTGGTCTGCCTATTGAGTGCAGCAGCTAGATCTGGGATGTTGTGGTGGAGACATGAGGGCTCAGCAGTCTGATTGATTGATTTTGCCGTTGTTTGACCAGCCTGAGTCCCATTTTTTTCCATTTGGTATCCCTGCGACCGGACATTAACCAGGAGCAGAGCAGACTCAGACTTTCTCAGCTTGGATGGTCGAACGATGCAGTGGGCAGTGAGTTGTTTCAATTATTTGTAAACTTCTATTTTTGACATTAAATGAATAAAAATGTGAAAAATGAATCAGTTACAGGAAAATGGGCATCTGCAGATCGAGCACATGACTGTGACTGTGAGCCTGACGGTTTGTCACCCTTGCAAAATGTCATATCCTGGAAAATGTACTGGGATAAAAAACATTCTGTTATGAAACTTGTTTGCCTTCTTTTCAATCATTTGGTACGTGAAAGTGATGAATTCCATCTTGTCTTGAGGAATACTTTTGTACAGTTGCAACCACATTTCTCAGGGACTTTGGAAGTGGGAAATTTTTGCTTACTTGGTGAAGTCTGCAGTTTGATCTTGGAGCAGTACTTTCTGATGTGCAATTGTTGACCTGGTGATGTTTTCACTGCATTTCTCTAGACAAATATATATTTTCTTATCAGAACATGATTTAAAAATTGCTGAAACCGCGAAACTGATCTTCATGTTTATAGATGAGTATAGAAAGGGCACAGTTAGCGCTTATCTCAGCTGATACCAGTAGAGCTTTAAGCCTTGTGTAGTAAAGTATGCGTTTAGCCCTTGATCACAGTTCCGATCTTTAAAGGGCTTCACAGCAGCCACATTGTGAAACAATAAAACAGCCCCTTCATCTCAAGTCTCTCGCTGGGCAAATACTCACCTGTCAGCAAGTCCCACAGCAGCCTCGCCTGTGTCTGCCTCCACACCCTAACACCATTACGAGCTAGAACAAATGCTGTGCTGCTCATGAAGTTATTGAAATGCCAAGGCCAGAGCATCAGCGCTGCATAATCTTCCCAGCTGGGACACTGAGGCCACTGGCTGTGGTTTGGCTGATTGGATGCATTCGCTCTGACAAATGCCAGATGTGCTCGATGTGAGATAGTTGCCTCTCACTTCTTGTCAGTGTGGATTTATCCAACAGCAGCAAACAAATCAGGTTACATTTCAGGCCGCTTAGTTCAGCAGCCTTTTATTACCATTCACAAGAGCGTTAACCGAGGCTTACCAATGAAAACAGCTGTTTTTATTCCGGTGAAATCAGTTTATTGTGTACCTTTCATTTCATTGCCTCGGCCTTCATTATTCCTTGAAGCTCGACTCCCCTTGGCTGCCATACATCAAACAAAACCGAACAAACACGCCTTTAATTTGCACCTGTCTCCAGGGATAAAGGCTTTAGTTGTCGTTAAGTGTGTTTCTCGTGTCAGCCTTGTACCAGCTCCACTGCCGAGCAGGATTTGTTATTTGATAAAGGGAATGTGGGCGTGTGAAGCCTTTCATGAATGTCCCAGCCCATTAACTTCAGTGTCCACCCTCGTCAGGCCCCCAGAGCATCGCTTCAGAGACCGGGGGATCCTTATTACTGCCCACCTGAACTGCAGCATCCTCCAGTATTACAGAAAATTAATTTTGACAGTTGGTTTCAAAGTTACACTTAAAACACAAAAAAACAAGTGAAAAATGCTTTAGTAGGACTGCACTGAATGCTAAATTCAGGGCCAGTGTTTAAAACAACATTTTGGCAAATGGCTGGTGCCGATACTGAAGTGTTTTTGTTGTTGTTTGTGTAATTTTAGTTATATATTTTACCTTTAGTGTTAGGGAAGCAAAAAAATCTTCATCATGAAAAAGTAACAGAACTTCATTCAGTCATTCAGCCCTTCAGTTTACCATATTTGATGGAGCACAAATTAATAAAAATGCATGAAACCACCTCTAATTTAAACTTGTTAACATGAATAACACATTTTTTTAAAGGTACCACTTTAAAAGCATTTTAGGGCAGCTATACAAGTACCTACTTAATAAAGAATGTTTCAGTATTTTCTTACACAGGACCTACTTGCAGTAGAGTGTGCCTGTGCGAAACTGATTTGACGCATCACAAACATGGCATCGTTTGTGCATGGCCCAGGACAGGAAGGCTCACAGGAAGGGTGATTAAAACCTCCCAGAACATCACTGACACCCGTCTACAGAGCATCAGTGATATCGGAACTACAACTTGCATTTTGTTGTGGAGCCCTCTGAAGTAAAACAGACAATTGTATAAACCAGGAAACTTGAACCTCACTGGGGGACAAATTGAGGATTAAATCAAGTCAGATTTGTGTCTTCATGAATGTAGAGCTTCAAGGACAAAGGCTTTGATATACTGAGTCAGTGGAACCATTACATAATAGCTGACTTGTGGATTTTGTTATGAACTCAAAGCAAATTACCAGATGTCACTTCAAATGTGTATACATGCAATGTACACTATTATGAAGACTGTTACCAGCGAGCAGCAACATTGGAATATACACAGACCCATTATTAATTTTCTAACTTAATACCGCCTCCTCCCTGACTTCAGGCTATTTTACGCACATTGAAGTCATTGACAAGTGATCAACTTAATGACTGAGTGATCGGACTGCACGTCTCTATTTTAGACTTTAATAATGATTTACTCCCCCTGTCGAAAACATTGAAACATTGTCTGTGCCTTTGCCCTTTGGTTTAATAATCATGAGACCTGAGCTTCTGTCTTTGCTAACATGAATCAGTCATGGACCTTCCCCTCCCAGAGGAATCTTGCCTTGCTGCGTGAGTGACATCACAGCCACCAGACATGCAGATGACACCACTTCCAGCGCACATCAACAAAAGATTGTGTCTGAGCTAATGAGATGACTCATGACAGCATGGCTGGAACTGTGGGTGTAGCCTTTGACCACACCTATGATTGTATAGAGAGCATTCAGCGGCACCACAGAATATGTACAAGAGGAGACAGAGAAACGAACGAACATCCTGCATAAAACATTGGCATGTCTTGCAAATGATTACCAGTGCACCGTGTTTTAATGTGAGACATTGAAGCAGAGTTGAGTGGACAACACTCCGCCGTTGCAGCTTACCGAAAGGATCAGCAAAAAATGTCCTTGGGTTCTTTGAACACGATGAAAACAAAGACACAGCATTTTCCTCTGCTCTATTACTGTACCTAATGCACCCTGGCCAGTGAGTTTTGAAGGTGTTTTTAGGTGTAGTGGCTGAGTAGTAAACAAAAAGAAAAAAGGGCCTCAAAGGGATCTTTGATCAGAAATGTTAGACCGGATATTTTGGTTGAAAGACCAAGTTGCTGGTTCTCAGTGCTCTTGATGTTTTTCTTACATTCCCAGTTGGTTGTTACATTCCCAATTTTCACAGCTCTATGTTGTCTTCCTATTTTAAAGGTACAATGTGCACAACATGGACAGACCCTTTCAAACATTCAAATGTTTGTGAACTCATTTTATCAACTGAGTGTGTGAAGAAACAACAGTGCTGACGTTATGTCAAAGACGTCCATGTGTTGTGTTGCAGAGGGATCTACTGAAGTTGAACAGAAAATACAAATTAGCAATTTTATTTTGATTAATTAATCAACAAATCATTGCAGTTCTGTTCGCTTGTACCACTGGGGTGAATCAAGGGAAAAATCAGGGAAAATGGTGGTGGTGGTCTTTTAGGGGAGGGGGTGTGTGTTTGATGAGCTGAGATAAAAACAGTCATTCTTATGCACGATGATTATTGTGTCAATCAAAAAAAAAAAAAAAAAACAATCCTCACAAATATCTAACGATAAACGAGTCACTCTTAAATGGCTGAATTTCTGACTGTTTGCATGACAAACATGTCAGGCTTTGTTGTGAAGCCGAAGGAGTTAACAAGTGTTGCGCATCCTCTGCTTTCTCCTGTCCTAATTCACTCATTCAGACTCCAGAGTCCTGTGCACAGCTGCAGCTCTTAGAGGGATGTGCAATGCATTGTGTTCGATGAGCCAGTTTGATACCGAGGGATGTTGATGCTTTGTTATGCTGAGCTCTCGTTCACAGAGAGCGCTCAGTGTTCGGCGTGGATACAATTTCATATCACGTCAAAGAGTTGGCACCCACTGTTATGGTCAACAAACCTGCAGCAGCTTTAGCTTTTGACAGGTATTTATTTCAGGCACAGTGTGCTGTGCATCTCCTCTGTACTGTCTCCAAAAATCACCTCAGGTCCGACTGTAATAATCCCTTTGGCCTAAGCTGCAGCCGGGGGGGAAAGGGACAGTGTTTGTGACGCAAACTCACGTACTTAAGTCACATGCATTATTCACTCAGAATTTCCACCTGTGCGTCACATCTCTCAACATGCACAGATTTCTAAGTAACACTTTAAGGTTATTCGAGCCAGTCATGACTGACCAGTGAGGAAGCTGAACAGCCAGCAGGAATTTAGTTCCAGTTTTACAAACATTTGTAATGCAAGGCCCAGTGTCAGTGACAGGATAGTATTAGTGATTCCCCTGAAATGCCAGCAACAGCAATGAAAAGAGATTTAATGTTTGTGAATCTTTATCTCCATCAGAGACTTTGCCTCAATCTCATGGCTGAACATGATCAAAGAAAAACTTTTTTGAGATAAGTTTTATTTTTATCTCTCTTATTTAGGTTCTGTGCTGTTCTTATCAACATTTCATTGTTTTAAAAAAAAAATCCTTTAGCCTTATCACTGCTTAGATAAGCTATCTTTGTGGGCCCGTCTCTACACCTTCTGTTCAGGTTAGGCAGGTTTTACTGAGTCTCTGGGCAAGGATTGGGTGTATAATTGCTGTTATTTGTGGGAAAGAATGCCTCTTACTTCAACAATGAGATTTTTAACTTTGAGGTATTGTTGGAGAATTAAGCCTTTGGCTATGCTCTGCCCTCCATCTCACTTTGAGCTCTAGCAGAATGCACTGAGCGGCCACGCTTGCTGCAAAACCGACTCCACATTACGAGTGTTTGGTCTTTGTCACCGGCTTCATTCTCATTAATCCCCTTGAAGATGACTTTTCATTGCAATGGTGTAATCTCCTCA
Source organism: Acanthopagrus latus (assembly GCF_904848185.1). NCBI lineage: Eukaryota > Metazoa > Chordata > Actinopteri > Spariformes > Sparidae > Acanthopagrus > Acanthopagrus latus. The sequence goes on along the minus strand of NC_051052.1, from coordinate 4,802,010 downwards.
TACGGTCATGACTTCTAGCACCATTCAGTAAGGTCAGACAAGCTCCCACACCCACTCAGAAGCTCATTTGCACTCGATCTAGGAAAGCACTAAAGAGGATCGTCCAGAAGGAATATTTGAAGATTGGTGACTTAGTGACTTGTGATACAACTCATTTTACTGATTACTTTTTTTTTTTTTTTACCAATATCAATTATTAGTCATGAAGAAAACTAATACTTATGTACTCTGCTGTTGTAATAGAAGACTTTGTTAAATGAATTCAAATAGCAAGTCATGGAATGTAACCAAATATAATTTAATCAAGCATTGTACATTTCACTCCACTATATTTAACCACTTTTAAGATTCAGATTATTATGTATTGATAGGATGTTACTTGCAACATGAAACCGATTCCATTGGATCAAATTGAACTCCCTCTGGAGTCTCTTCATTTTACATGCTGGTTTGACCAGGCGTTTAAGATGGTTGCTTGGTTTTGAACCATGTCCAATTGCATTGCAAATTTGTGTGTTGATTCCAAGATAGAGTAATGGTTGACAAATGGCTGTTGGCAGCCAGTAAATGCACAAGCTGAGCCCAGGAATAAAGCAAGTTTTCTGTTAAAACTATGGTACATTTTAAGTAAGCAGTGTTCACAACAGTAGTCCTGCATTTATGTCAAGAGATGGGGGTATATATTGTTGATGGTTATATGCCTTTTCTGATCAGTCGTCGCTGTCTTGGATGAGCCAAGATGCTCGTCCCTGCACTACACCCACAGGCAAATGGATAGACCATTCCCGGCTGATGCTCCACCAGCGTCTTCAAGCTCCATACAACTGTGTAATTCAGTTAAATATGATGCATCTATCCGTGGACGGATAATGGGAGAGAGTGAGAGAGAATGTTATTTTCTTTCCGTTGAGCAAATTGTATTTAGAAGATGTCTTTCCCATCAGTGAGGGGATGGCCGGAATATTAAGGAGTTTTGACGGCAAGTTTCAAAAACGGCAATTTGATTGATTTTATGTTTGGGACATTTTACAGAATGTTATTTTGCTCAGAAATATAGTAGCATGGATTTGAATGAATGAATCTATGGCATTTTGTAGAGTCAAGCTCTTGTGGAAAACATACTGTCTGTCCCTTCAGGGGAACAACGCACAGAACAGTAAAGGGGCAACATGTAATGGTCATGGATGTGCTCTTAAACATGAAAATTTGAAATTTGAAAAGTGATGGAGCATCTCTGCCACAGGGTAACAGTGAAAGGTGAAGGGCTGGGTTAGGATTTTTGTAAGTGTACACTCCGTTCCTGGTATATCTGACACACCAGCCTCAGCTCTGACCTGCCTAACACTCACAGCCGGGTGCTTTTGTCAGCAGCATGTTTCTCTTGCAGCTGGACCTGCGCACAACACTTTCCAATACAGAGACACATAACCTCCTGCATGCGGTACACACATAAAGTACTTAAAATCACAGAGACAAGTGAACAGACTGCTTGCAAATGGGAGGTTGTGTTTCCCCATGTCCACTTCCAAAAGGAGCGCCTCTTATGCTGTCCTACTTAGTAAGCATGTGTGCAAACCACTTTGTGGCATAAAATGATAATTTGCCGCACTGGAAGAGTCCACTGGAGCAGAGTATAGGCGACAGTGCCTGATAACATTAGATGTCCATAGCGATACACCACAATAATATGGCAGGTTGACGTTGAAATAGGACATAAGGGAAAAGATAGGGAGGATTCATTTTGATGTTATGAGATAGAAGATATTATGAACTGTGTGTCTGTGATCAGAGGCCTCACGGTGGCTCTGAAGCTGAATCCACTTTACCAGGAGAATTGAAGACTTCACAGTCGGCTCTGGTCAGTTTTGTTGGACATTTATCATCATTCTGGAAATAATTTAGACCAATTTAAAAATCATATTTTTCAATGTAATAACTGAACTACCTCCTGATTATGTTTACTCTCTCATGACAAGCTAAACTTGCCTAAAAATACTTAGAATAAGCCTAGATCCATCTAAATATCTTCTTTGTGCTTAGTAAGATAAGTCATTAAACACCCCAACAGGCTAATTGCGCACTGTAAAAACTCCCATCACAAATACATAACAACTCAAAAGTTACTAGAATACCAGTTGCACAGAAGTCATAAAAGAAATAAATAGTAACATGAACACAAAGGAAAGAAGCAATTTAAAAGATTGAAAGCCAAGTCCTTGTGTCTGGTGATTCCCATTGTACCATGGTGGTTTTGCTTTTTTAATGGTACTTTCTGGCAGGTCACAAGCTACATGCCCTTTTTAAAGGTTAAAATAGCATCTAAGTTCTGGGTTTCCCCTCAGGAAATAGGTCAGCACTCACAATTCTTTCTTTTTTATTTGTAATACTGAATCAGAAAATCCCTTCAACAGGGTCTTTAATGCTACACAGCCAACTGCAAACAAAGGCAGTGATACTCTGGATAACATTTAAGTTAGTCCCTATGGAGGTTTCTTTTTTTCACTGAAAGGCTGCTGAGTGAGTTTTTTGGCCTCAAGTCCTGGCCAGCGTCATGCTTCTTTTTCAATAGCGCCGTATGGTTGCATGTCCCTTAAAATGAATGGACAAATGGAGTTAGTCACGGATGAGAGCCAGTTGGATAATATGAGCTTCTAGTGTATTACTTACCTTATATTCACTGTTACTCTTGGTAACTTGGTGTTCTCACAATACTGAAATGTCTAACTTTGATTTAATACCTTGAAAAATATCAGTATTCACTACCAATTTCAATAAAATATTGAAACAACAATAACAATTTTAGATTTGTATTTAAATATTAAAATATTAAGGCTGTAAAATGACACTGAGGTATGACTTTTCTTTTATCTGCTAGAAACAGAATAGCAGAACAAGTGAATGCTGAATGTCATATTTGTATTGTACTAGTCGTAAACGTTCTCTTTAGATCAGGCATTTAAAGATAAACGGCGAGAAAATGCGACTGGTGCCTGTTTATCAATACTCCAGAAATAAGTGTTAAAATAATCTGAATCAAATAATGTTAAAATTGGATTTTTGATAATACTAGAAGCATGTGATGTGGCACCACTTCCTAGAAATATCTCAATTTTATATATTGCACAGGCTTCCCTAACATTATATTGTATGTTTCATAGACATGATAAATAGTTTTAAGTGGTTTGCCACAATGTAAGCCAAAAGATTTTCTGGAGAGAAATTCTATAAATCTCTTGGTTATTTCAGGTGTTTAAATACAGCCTGTGAGTGTGTGTGTTTGAGGTCTCTGGCAGAGTTGCAGACTCGAGTACATTGAGGTCATATCCAGCAGAGAATGCTTCTATGTAAAGCTTACTCCACTGTCATTGCACACACTCACAGAGGGAGCTCTCACTGCTGCTCCGCTGCCGACACCGGCAGCCCTGCAGCACTAGCCTACATTTCAGAGGAGGAGGAAGAAAAATATGGTGATGTCATCTCTATATCTCTCTCCCTCTCCGTCTCTCTCTCTCTCTCTCTCTCTCTCGTCCTCTCTCAGAGGCTGTGTTGTGAATATAATCATGCTTTTTGCTACCCGAGCTGCGTGAGGTAGGTCCTCCATTCACCTCCCTGCGCTCGCTTCCACATGTGCATGCTGCATCGGTCCGGTCGCTTCCAGGCTTTCTGTGTTTGTGTGTTTTAACTGTGCCCGCGCTTGATGTGTGTGTTCCCGGGTTTCGAATAATCTTTAGGCTTCGTTTAAGGTGTTTTCACGCCGTTTTTTTGTGTGTAGGAAGGCTCTAACAGATGCTAATACATTGGACTCACACCACATTCCAGCCTGACGGTGTGTCCTGATGCCCGACTAGCTCTAGTCAGAATGTGTCTGGTGGTGTCAGACTGCAGATCGCTGTAGAAATCCCAGACTGAGACAAGAAGGTGACTCATGTTAGTCCAGCTTCTGACAGGACTGATCATGTAGAGATGATGTGTATGATCCCGTCTTCCAGCACTCTCTTGTGTGCTGTTCTTTAAAGGTCATTGACAGGGCACGGGAATAATGTCTGCCATCGTGACCTTTGCACTCGTCGCTTTTGCAAGATTTCCGTGAATCCCATAAAACGTAAAATATGAAGGACCTTTAAGCTAAATGTACAGGCATCTCATCCTCACATCTTGTCTGTCTTTTCTGTTATGCAAGAGGTATCACACACACACATACTCACAAACACACACATATTATTCAGCTCGGGCTGCGTGCGTCATACACGTTTTTTCGCTGTAGTGGAGCCGTGGCTCTCTCTGTGATTTTCCTCCCCGTCTCTGTGGCAGGGCTGATTCTCTGCTGTCCTCCGCGAGCTAACGGCCAGTTAAATAGCCGAGCAGCCGCAGTGTTTCTCCTTTAAGGGGATTGAACAGGGCACCACAGTCTCCTTGACACCGCAGGAGTTCAGACTTTCTCATCCCTCTTCTCGTCCTCATCAGCATTCCCGTCCACTTGTCGCTCTGATGGATCAGATAAATGGATGTTAGTGAGCGCTGAGTCATCTTGTTGCTTTTCAAAAGTAATACAGGTTAAATTTTGCAAGTTGACACTTGTTCTGGTTCCCTTTACTAACATGAGAGATTCTCTGTCGTGGGAATTTCACTGTCATTGCTGATATTACAGCAACACAGGAGCACCGCTTTAACAGAAAGCAATATTAACACATTATATAAGTCTGAATCAGGTTTATTTACATCACCTTGTCTCAAGTTGAGCAGTACTCCATGTGGCTGTGCCGCTGTCCTTCATGTTGTGTAATGGCAAGGACGTCTAAACTGACCTTAATGGACTCCATTTGGCACATGAAACGATATGACATTGAATTTCTGTCAAACCTTTGCCAGAAGGGTAGCAGCTGATGTGGTCGTATTAGCTATCAGAATGAGCTGTGAAGTATAAACCGATAAGTATCCGGTAGGAACACATTGCAAACATGTTAAAAGACACATCTGGTGATGTTCTATATTTCTGCTATTGTCAACAGATTTCATGAAAAGACCAAAACAGTGTGTTCTACTAACAAGTATTGTGTGTGAAGCCTATTAGTTCCATCGTTCCTTACAATGAACACACACACTGGAGTCTGTTTTGACTCCGTCTCGCATATGCTGCCACAAATGGTCAGTAGAGCGACAAATACGTATAGGTCCCCAAGAAATGCTTTTTAATAACGCTTGTTGACATGCCAAACTGTTGAAATCATGAATGAATGAAATGGTATATTTGTGGCTTGTTTTTATTCGTTGAGAAGCATTGAGTTTGGGGCTGATGGCTGATAGGTAAACTTACTGAGGGAAAATATTGAGAGACAGAGTAACATGTTGTTAGGTTTGATCTGTTTTTTTTTTTAAGGTAAGAAAAGTCTATAATAGGACCTTTTTCTTTAAACTGGCAGTACTTTTCCCCAGAGCTATACTGATAAATTGGCTTGACTGGCATAGACTATATTGGACCACTGAAGAAAAAAAAATCAGTGTTGGTATATATGCATGCAGATGAGTAACAAGAATTTGCAGTCCAAAATGCCCAAATCTCTTTTAGATTATGGAGAAAAATGTCTTCTTTACATAACGTATGCATCAGAAAAGCAGCGACAAGTTGTTTTTTCAACAGTAAAATGTCTCTGAATCCTTATAAGAGATGACAAAACGCTTGTCTGCAGAATTACTTAAAAACAACACTTTCACTCAAAATATCCTTATCATATTTTTTAAACTTAACGATAAATGTCTGTGTTTCTGTGTCTGTGATGGCAAACAGTGAAAAAAAATAAGTGCTCACTAACGCATGTGTCGTTTTGGCTTCTAAAATAAATGAATTGGCGGCCATGACCATTCAGCTCAAACCGGTATGCTGCAAGTCATGTTTTGGACGGCGCACGCTGTCTCTCTCTTGGGAAGGGAGCGGGGCCAAGAGTACATTTGTAGAGTAGGGAAATAACCTCAAGACTATTTTCCACCTTTGTTCTTTCTGGTCAGATTTGACATAACAAAAGCCAGACTTCCATTCTGGGTGAGTCAACCTAACTCTTTTTACATCGTTTCTTCTTTAGCCAAACCTCAAGGAAGCTCCCAGATACTTAATTGTCGAGGGGACAGAAATTATGTAGAGCCATCTTGTGTTTATGAAAACAGGATCTGTTCGGAAATGAGATTATATCTGTGCTACAGGAATGGCTGCCAGATAATATTTAATTGAGCGGTGCTGTAAGTTCTGCAAGTCTGTGTCGTTTTTTCTGAGCCATGGAATGATATTTTACTGCTCTGTCCTGCTTTGTCCCCTTTTTAGTCTCCTACAGTACCAGATTTCACTAATATTTATACATTTCTATCAGAATGATAAAAAAGTGACTTGTTCTGGTGAAACTGTGCTGGATTCTCTGTGGTCCAGTGAAGCAATCATTTGCCTCTGCCTACATGGTTGATTAATATTCCTCACTCCCTGACCTACATGGATTAATTCTGTTTAAAGATGTCTCCCCCCTGAGCATGGCACCAAAGTGGGACAGGCAGAAGATTACTGTGGACCAAGCGACTTGAATTACTTCTCTTTATCCTGTTGTTTTAATTTCATAGAGAGCATTTTTGAAAACATGGTTTGACCAGCAGCCTTTCATTCCTGCAGGCTGACATTTTCTCTCGGGCTATTTTATCTTTAAAGACGGATGCTTGGTAGATTACAGACTTCTACGTGTCTGTAATGTGCGTGAATGAGTGTAAATGAAAAGTACTGAATTGATGAAGGATCAGTGACTATGGTACCAAAGGGGACAGAAAGCGCCAGATGGAGGCCTTAATGGTATGTCTACTGGCCAGATTCCAACGTAATGATACTTAATTCTTAGAGTGACTTACATCAAAGCTGCACTCTAGATGGGAATTAAGACTGAAACCAGCCACGCATTAAAGAAAATGTAAAGGGCTGTAGATGGTGGACTTGATGTTACAGATACTGGTGAACATCAGGTAAAAAGTTAAATTGCGTTAAGTGATGCGCAGCATTGCTCTCTTTTGCTTGTTAAACATTGGTAACAAACAAGGCTAACATGCATCTGAAAATGGTAAACATACCTGCTGAACACGAGCATGTTAGCATTATCACTGAGAGCATGTTAGCATACGTCAGTGTTTAGCTGAAGGCACTTCTGCCATTTACCTCAATGAAGGGTAATGCTAGTCCTGCATTCTTCCCATAGTTGGTCAAGTTCATCCCCAGCATCCTAATAGCCTGAGACTTAAGTATCTGGCATCTGTGGAGCCAGCACGGGTTAGTTGCAAACAACAATGATATTTTGGACTTGTACAGTGGTGTGTGAGCAACATTCATTCCAAGAGATGATTTCAGCTTGTGCAGATGATCACAAACTGTTAATATATTATATATTTTACTTGCATTTTGCTGATTTGAATGGTACTCTGTGCTCTTAGTCCTCAGTATTTCAACAAATACTTTCTGCCTGAAGCAAACAACTCCACAGCAACACACCTTTTTCTTTTGAAAATCTTGAAAAGGCAGCTTTTGCTGTGAGAGATTCTCGCTGGAGATTATCCTAAGAGCTTCATCGTCACTTAGTAGAGTGGAGGCAGCAGTGGCCTTGTTAAGAATTATCTGAGTGGCTGGTTGTTGCTGCAAGGAGTGGTGATGAAAGATAGATTGAATCCTCTGACAGAAACATAGAAATGACAAATGTCTGTGCTGTGGTTTGATATTTGATATTCTATTACTGATGTGAGGAAAATATCAGGGACCAACATGTGACAGTGTTACTGTCTCATCCCTGACTGTTATCATTCATCTACGGCAGCATGGTAGCACACCGTATGTCTCACTTAACCAAGGGTAATCATTTCCCAAACACTCAGCGATGACAGCAGTGATAGGCCTCTATAGATTGGCTTCTGGAGCTGTCAGAGAGCTGCCTCACCTGTCGAGAACAGACAGTAACATCACTACAATCAGCTTAGGATCCTGAAATGATTGCTGTCCTTGTATGCCCTTGAGCTGAGGTCTACTGTTAATCTAAAAACAATCAAAATCAAAGTATTTCACTGCTGCGCAGTCAAACAATAGTGATAAGCTGTCCAAACAAAATATTTTCTGGTCTGCTCTCATTATTTTCAAACATAGTATTTTCCAAAATGTAGCCTGCGTTTTTTAGTAAAGCACACTGTTTTGCTAAAACTTAGTTCATATGATTATTAATTTGTGATATTATATTATTTGACAGACTACAGTTCATGTTGTCCAGTCCTAATTAAAAGGCAAATGTCACCATAATTAGACTTTAATTGTAAGTTCTATGGGGTCATCATTGCTCTGCAAAACGAGTTTGTGGATAGAAGTGACCGATCTGAGTTTACTCCATAGGATGACTGGGCTCAGCCACAGATACAGGATGCGGAGCTTGGACATCTGGTGGGGTCTCGGAGTAGAGCCGCTGCTTCTTTGTGACAAAAGGAGCCAGTTGAAGTGGTTAAGGCATCTGATCAGGATGCCACCTGGCTGCCTCCCTTTGGAGGTTTTTCCAGGCATGTCCAACTGGGAGGAGACCCCAGGTCAGATCCCGAACTCGCTGGAGAGATTACATATCTCCTCCAGTCTGGGAACGCTGCATGATCCCACAGGAGGAGCTGGAAAGTGGCTGGGGAGGCTACTGATCCTGCTGCCACTGCGGCCCAACCACAGATAAGAGAACGAATGGATGGATGTTAACATCATTCTTTATATAAACATTTTTGCGTGACTTATTATGGTGGCATCCCACACAATCGGTCACTTAAAGCTTTCAGAAAGATTAAATGGGTTAAAACACTGGTTTTGTTACATGTTTAGCAAGACTGAGATCATGATCAAGATGTCGGGGGGAATACCATTTGTAAAAGTCAATATATCAGCATGCCAAACATTGAACGTGTAAATCTATTAGACGGTGACTTTCGGAACAAAGTTGATATTGTTGGGTTGTGAAGCATTTTTAATGATGGTGACTATTTCTCATGCAGTGAACATTGATAATGTTCTGACACTCTGCCCATCTTGGCACTGTGTGATCATCCCATCTGCTCATCTGTAAATCCAATCATGTGGCAAGAGGTGCATATTCACATCACATATACTGATGTTCTTGAACTAGGAATAAAAATCAGAAAATCTGTCTGTTATTTCCCAAGGTTTCCCTCCTGTCTTTTGGCTGTGTGGAGAAACCCCTCACAGCGAGTGTTTCCAGCTTTGCTTTGGGGCCACTGCCAAGCCACAAATTTAGGATTCCCTGTGCGCTTGCCCTCTATCTTTGGCAATGATTCAGAGCTCCTAGCTAGCAGACTGCTGCGGTACGACTGAAACAGATTGTTATGTGCCAGCCAGCTTGTGTGAAAGGGCAGAGTGTCACTTAAGTGTGGGTGAAAGTGAAGGCAACAGAACCACAGCAGACTGGATTGCCTGTCAGTGCCTTGTTCATTGATTATGTCACTAATAAGGTCATAATCGGATCAGTCATAATCAGAGTTTGGTATGGAAATGGAAAAAATTATTAGGAATTAATTTTGTAATAATTAGACAAGAATAGAAACAGATTGAGCACGGGACAAAGCTTTAAGCCAAATGCTAGTGTCAGGATGCTAAGCAGGTTAAAATGTTAGCTGGTATCAGTTTCCGGTGCAGACACTGACTTTGTTAACTCATCGGATATCGGACGCCACTGATTTTTTTCAGATTCCATAGTCTAATTTTTTATGATTGATAGATATGTTATAATACAATGTTAAGCTCATAGCCAAAATGTTGTGTTACAAATTAACCTGCTGGTGATGCTAGAGGAATCCTGTGGAAAATGTGAATTAATGTACTAAATTTTAATGGCGATCCATCAAATTGTTGGTGGGATCTTTCACTCAACAGCAAAAACGTGAAGATCCTTTCCATATCCGCATAAAGGCAGCTGCAAATAGACAGCAGCCTCAGAGCTAATGTGCATTTAGTTATCCAAAGAAATAAGCTGCAGCAGAAGCCAAAGCATGCATTGTGTTGCACTGACAGAATGTGGAAGAGAGTGTGAACTAAATACTGAAAATGTAAGTCACTGACAAACGGCGAACTCAAAGAGCACCAGGTTTATGCATCCCAGAGGGAAGTTCAGTTGTCAGTGCGGCAACACACTTCAGAGACAACATAATGGCAATAAAAGTTGACAAAGATTAATACAAGAAAATGTTTACCTCCCTTCGCACTACATCAAAACATTCCCTGTAGTCGCGGGCTCTGATTTCTGTGTTATTTTCCCACCTCAGCTGTGTGGCTACCGCTCCAGGCTGAGTCATGGACTGATTGCTAAAGCCGGTTCTGAGGAAGAGTGGAAAGCATCTGTCTCTGTGTGACGGGTCCTTGAGAGCTGAGGCCAGATGAAGTGTATGTGCTGGCTGGCTGGAGCCAAGAGGCTATTGGAGCAATGGAGCGTTACATTAGTAGAATGACTGGTGGGGGGATTTAGTGACCTTCTCTTTGTCAGGATGTCCTTCTGTCCTCTGTCAAATATTAGGCACTATTTGTCGCTCAAGAGTCTCCTTAAGCTACCTCCTTCCTGCTATCTTTCTTATACTACCTTCTTGGCACCTTTCTAAGGAAACTCATTTCTGAATATTGGCAAGAGCTTCCCACTTGCTTCCTCAATGTGTGAATACCACATAGTCATGTATGAAATGACTTTTTAGCTGAACTGTACTGGATTCTAAAAAATGGCCTCTGTGATAAGAGCGATTTTCATTTGAGTTGTGTTGGTGGTCAAATTAGAATTTTATAGAAACACTAAACTGAGTGATTTGAACTGAAATCCTGTAAATTCAGTGCTTGCTCTCAGTACAATATCACCTCTGCCTGCTTTTATTTCCTAGAATCTGAATCATGAACTCATTTACTTTAATCAATAGCCTGGCTTTAATGTGGCTTTTACTGCCCTATTTTAGCTAAGCTTGTTAAATTTAAGCATTTCACTGTCATGTTTTGAATGAAAGAGCTATACTACCTCTCACCCAGGGCTGCCTCATCTTTGGTTTAGCTTCTTCATGAAGGCATGAGTTTGCAATTTTTATAGTTTCTTAACTCAGCCTATTCAACACAGTGCAATTTATAAAACATCCCAGAATATAAACCTGTTGATAGAGGTGTTTTTATCCCTCTGTGCCAGCAATAACCGTGGCTGGGAGTGCGGAGGCAGGAGACATTATGTTAATGTGTTGTCCATCCCATCCTCGTGAATGCAATATCTGTGCAATGCCTTAAGGTAATTTCTTAAAACTTTCCACAAACATTATTATTAGGCTCCAGATGGAACCAAGTAGATACCATTGCTCAAAGATTACTGTGACCTCACGTCTGTAGAGTAAAAATTGACTCCAAACTGACTGACTGACTGTCCAAACACTGCCCAGTATTCAACAGCATTACTGAGGAACAGAAGGGGAGATTGTGACCATATGTCACATTTGGATGGATACAGAATTGGTGACACTAATCTTTGGTCCCTACCTTGAGCCTGTGGTGATCTATAGATCTTCTGTGCTGCCTATTTGAGCATGTGCATGAATCCACCTTTGAGAATTTGCTGCTTCTTTGCAGCAACATCCATGTATGAAGCTTTGCAGTCAAACACAAGCTCATTGGTTTTGCTGGCATTTGTTTCAAGTGATTGTCATTGCAGCATGTGATGACGCTCTCTCGGCCCTTTTGTGTTCCTCTGCAAAAATGGCCTCAAAGTGAAGACGGCATGTTTCTCACTGGAATCATACACCTCAAAATAGTGATAACTTCCATTTCACCATAAAATACATTAAATTCCTTCAAAGTCTTTTATGAGTCTGCACAGACATTGATGTGAACTGCAACGTGACTGGCTGTCGGAGGTATCTAGTGTCTTCGTACTGTGCCGTGTCAGCTCCCTTAAGTCAAAGTGCTGCTTTCTTTAGTGGCCTCTACATATAGTTTGATAAGGTGTAAACTCAGTTATGAACACAGGGTTCATACCGTTAAAATTTCAACACTAAACAGCAATCAGCATAAGTGGCTGCCTCCTGTAATCTCAAAAGCATTTTTAGGACAACCACGTGTTGGAAGGCAGCTGCTCCACCCAAAATAATCTGCCCAGAGCGTAGAGTGTAATTAACAGATGGTCCCACTTGTTCATGAACTGATGTTAAGGATTTAACTGACAGTGGTGTTACGATGTTGAGCAGTGGGGTTGGGCTTGTATTTCGCTGTGTGCAGGTACAGCGACTGCACGGAGAACAAATAATGAGGTAATAATGAGTTGGACCATTCAGGAGCTTGTTGACGGATGGGGGTGGGGTATGGGGTGTGAGGTGTGAGGTGTTGAATGTTACTGGACAGATGGATACAGTTTGCTTGGTAGTAGAGATGTGTATGGCAGATCTTGGCATCAGGAGCTAAAGGTCAGTGTTAGGATTTTATTGACAGTATTTAAGAGCTTATACGTGGAGTTGTTGGATATGGAATCCAGTTAACGCATGTAGGTACTTGCGAGATAATAAAAGTGTTTGTTTGCTCTAAGGCTTATTGCATCCTCCATCTGTATTGTTCTTGTGTCTTACATAAGGATGCCGCATTGTTGCTTTAATTTGTCGTACTGTTTTGTGAGAAATACAGCTTGCTTTTGATCTGCAGTCTTATAGCATACAGTATGAGCAGGTAGGCGTTCAATCTGAGTTAAAGGATACAAACTGTTTAAGATATGAGTCAAAGACATACATACTCTGAACCTTTCCTTTGATATCCCTGCCTAAGTATACAAGGAATAGAATGATCAATTTCCTGTGGATTCATAAAGTAACTTACAGTAGATATCCTCACTGCTGTACCTTTGAGTAACACACCAACAGGTCAGTGGAGCGGCTAAGTGGCAGCCAGCAGAAGCCTTCCCTGGATAGATAAAGGTTAAAAACAGTGTCATGCTCCAACAATTCTATAGGGAAGCAAGCTGAAGGCAGACAGAAAAAAGATAGAATGAAAGAATGCATTTTTCAGGACTCTGGGAGAAGGAGCTGTCAGGCCGGCTGATCCTGCCATCCTCCCCTGCTTGCACTAGAAACAGGCTGTTTATTAAAGGCCTGGAGCTACAGCACCTTTGTTTGGGTGGAAAGAAGGCGGTGGGGAATGGTGCGCAGGTTTCTGCTGCTTTAATATATAGTGGCAGAAATGATAAAAAATCCTTTGTGCTTCTCTATGGTAAACAGCCCATGCAGGCTGGTTGATCGAAAGTGTGATAGATGAGTAGGCAGGATTTTCCAAATAAGTCCAATCTTGCAAACTAGCCTTCCTACATGAGGTAAAAGGCCACTTTGATAAATTCAGTGCTTTTCCAAGGCAAAAAATAACTGCTTTCAAATTAACTACAAACCTTAGAGGATTTTGAATAGAAATGAAAGAAAGTGTGCACCTATTGTATATTTGTTGCAATATTGTCCTGTTGTGGTAACTGTTTGCTTCCCCCTCCTAACAGAAATGTGGTCGTCAGAGCGGCACTGACAGGCCTGACTCTGGATTAACACGACCATGGAGTCCTCCTCTGAGTCCCAGCAGGAGCCTGAGAAGACTTTGGTGAGTCAACACACTTGCATGAGATGTAGAGGATCCACATGAACAAGATATTGATTCCAAACCAGAGTCTAACCTACTATTCCAAAATAGGAATTGGTAAATAATTAGGAATTCCTAAAAATAACACTTCATGCTGCTTTTAATCAATAAAAAGTTTCCATGTATCATTTGTTTTTGTGCATTTTGGAAATAAACGCTCCACACCACACATACACTGTATTCTGCAGGTTCCATTTAAGATCAAACAAGTAATTTTAAAGCCACCAAGCCTGCCTCATTGCCTCTTAGACACTGATAATTAGTGGTCTTCACTCACCCTCCATGTATATTCTTAAGGGTTCCTGTTTCCTGTCGGCATCATTGAAGGGACGTCTGCTCTGGGAGTACACTCTTGACCTTAACGATTAGCTTAAGGTGCTTATATTGCTAACTTGCCGCAGGCTTGTCAAGCTCACTGTGGCAGACACTGCTCTTTGCTGCATGTAATTAAACTTGGGTCACGGCGCACGTGTGCGTGTTAGGAGATAGACAAGACAGCTTTTGGCCATTTTGGCCACAGAATTGTGTTCTATCAACATACTCTTTCTTAGGAACAGAAATAGGGATGAAACAGGCCCCTGGGATGAAAAGAACACATGAATCCACAGATGTTCTTTGTTCTGCTACACAATACAAAGTTGCAACCTCCTGTTCTGTGCTACAGGTTGACATTGCCCTACTTGAAGCAAACCCAGACCTACACAGACGTCAGTTCTTTAGGACACAATTTCATTTAATATACTGTATTATATTGTACCTTCAGTGCATTCATTAGTGTTTTCTTTGTTGGGTTTTCTTTGTTGGGTTATGATTTTAAAACAGTCCACACATCAGACCTCCTCTCCAGCATCTGCATTACAGTTATATGTAGAGTACATACATTTTGAAGGATGTTCACACACAGATAAAGGTACAAACAAAGAAAGGAAATGCTTTTGTGAGTGTACTGAGCACATTTATAAAAACAACATCAGAAACAGTCAGACATCATGAAAAGGTCAAACTATTAATGACCCCACATTCTTCCCAATTTCAAGTTCCTACTTTTACTTTGTGTGTCTACTGGAAATTGTTAACATGCTTATGTTAAAAGAAAATAAGTTGTTTTTTTTTCATACTGTGGCACCACTAGTCACTCTTCCATTTTTGGGAAACTCTCGCCAAAAAGCAACCAAGGCTTTATTTGCGATTGAATACGAGTCAAACCTTTGTGTAAAAGCATAATTATGAAAAAAGAGGCACTTTTAAGATTTACCATAGTTTCGTTTTTGAGGCCTCCCCTCCCGAAAAGCCCGGTCTGGTCTGACTGGTCAGCTCTTGCAGGCCTGAGATTTCACAACCTTGCAGAAGTCCTGAGGGCAGTTTGTGAATATGGGCGGTATGCATTTCTGCTAGGATTGAAAGACTTTTGAAGAATGTTACAATTGGATTAACTTTGACATAGGTTTTTACAAACTGTAAATATTATTGGCCCGAGTACAGATCTATGTAGTACCCCTCTGTTATAACAAGGGAGTATCAGTACAGATTAACCTGTGTTCACTCAGACAAATATGTATTTAACCGGTTCTGAGCAAGAGCATAAACCAAAAGTCTCATCTAGAACACCTGCACATCTACTGTGACCGAGCAAGTTTGTGAAGCAGTGGCACCTTCAGTCAGTGCACACACACATTCACACACCCACACATAAAATACCACTTCCCTCCTCTCAGCTCTCAGGATTGTGTTTCTGCCCTTTCATTTCACCTTAATCATAATCCTCAGTAGCCATTTTTGCAGCGTGCAGGAGGGCAATTATAATTGCAGATAACTGGGATGATAACGGCGCTGGCCATCTCTCCCACAGGCTTCCACACATAATGACACACAATAGGATTGTATGGGAGCAGAGCTGATGGTCCTTTCCCACTTCTTCCTTAGAGTGGGAGTGAGTTCTAATAGCACTCAATATCTGTTAGTAGCGCAAGCTAATTTCTCCCCCCGCCTTCTCTAAAGCCTATTTTAGTGGCTGTTTAATTAAACTACTGATGCATTAATTGCTTTGAAAGCTACGTTGGTGTATTTACTGTTCCTTTTGAATGCTTTCTTTTGGACTGAACTGAGTTTGATGAATGTGTACTCCTGTGTGATTTTGCAATAAACCTTCTTTGTGGAGGCGCCGGGCAGTGTGTTATCCCTTGATCACACATTATGAGCGACTTCAGTGCCTGGATAGTGTGAGACTATCTGTAGTGACCACTAGCTGTGGGACGTATTGTGTTGCTGGCATCATATCCTGCTGTTTGCTGAAAGGCCTCGTTGGTGGAGAGGATGGCTCCCAACACGAGATGAAAGGCTCTGGGAAGCAAGCCAGGTGTCTGCCGCTTCTCCCCTCGCTCTGACATCCTCACAGTCAGGAGACGCTTCAGGAAGGTTTATGGCGGCCAGCCCCCCTCCGGTTTCAAACATCCACCACCATTCAGTCTGCTGTCATTTGCATTGTACATACAGTAATGAAAGAGCTGGTGACCTGCTGTTCGGAATAGGCAGCATTGAAAAGGCCATTATGCACTTGAACAATGGGGTTGAGGTAGCTTAGAGGTAAGAGAAGAGGATATATGACTAGAGGATCACTGACTGAGGCGATTTGAGCAGCTGAGATGAACGCAAAAAAAACTCTTATCCACAGGGGCTGTGGCACTTTACCCTCATTTGCTCCAGAGGAGCTTTACAGTTACCAGCAGTACAAGACTTGGTGTGTTGGGGAGCTCCAAGTGTGAATGCAAGGCAGTGTATTTATTATAAGTTTTTATAAACATAGTCATTGCAGTCTCTCATGAAGAAGATAGTTACCATTCCCATCTGATGCAACAACAGCATGTGCCATCAACCAGTTTGTGTCAAACATAATTAGACCCATGATAGTTCCAGAAGGCTCATATCCCAGAATTTGCTCCTACCAACTCTGCAAAAGCAGCCTGACTTTCTCTCTAAGATATGGAAAAGAAACTTGCACAGAGTTTGAAAATCATTTATTAATGGGAAAAAGTTGAAAAAAAAATGCCTTAAGTGTGCATCTTCTTGTTTACTGCACATAAATATCTATATTGACAGTCTGGAGGCCAAGATTGCACTCGTAATAAAAATCGACAAAAGTTGTACCCCCCTTAATGGTCTCCGTTCATGCGTGTCAGGAAAACTGCTGCTCAGTGAATCATTAAAATGAAAATCTAAACCAATCTTGGGTTTGTCCAGATTCATGGAGTAAAGTGTATTCTAAGAGTATTTTAACTGAAAGTGGAATTATTTAGCCACACTATGGCAATGTGGGTTATTTGAGCCACTGCTTTAGTCTAGCCTGAAATGTATTCCAACAATATTGGAGGGATTATCATTCATCCCTCTTACTACAAATGTGGATTCACAACTTACCGCTAGATGAGCTGGTTTGGGAGTGGGGGCTGCGGTCTCTGCTAGAAATTCAACAGGAATTTGCTACATTTCAAGATACGTGGCTACATTCAGTCAGCCTTTGTCTAAGCTAGTTCATAACAGTTTGCTTTAAGCTTAAGGAAGGTGCTATGGCTATCATAACGCGACTTATGCAAGGCTGCTAACATAACAGTTTAAAACATTGATTTTCTGCAAGTTTGTGCTTGTTTAAACAGGTGATTTGATGATTTTTTTTTGCATGTGTCATAACAAGTAGAGTCATTGTTAACTGTCACTGGATTCAGATTGGGCATGTTAAAAAAAAAAAAAGCTGACTTGAACATTCAGAAATTCATGTTCAATGTCTGTCGATCTTTGGTTTTCGATAGATAAATTGCCCTTGTTGATGCTGTCAACTGTATCCATACCGTGTGTGTGTGTGTGTGTGTGTGTGTGTGTGTGTGTGTGTGTGTGTGTGTGTGTGTGTGTGTGTGTGTGTGTGTGTGTGTGTGTGTGTGTGTGTGGAGGGGCACCACCCTCTGTGAAATGGAGAGCAAGGGAGAGAAACCAGTATTAAACCGTAAATGACGTCAAAATGCAGAAATGCAGAGATTCGAAGTGCCCATGAATTAGGTAAATAATTTAAACTAAATTATTAGTTTCTCTCAGCCTGGCTAAGATTTGATTCTTACTTTTTAGTTGCATCCACTTTAACTTGTATCAACTGCATATAAGAAGTATTCACTCCTTTGGAAGTTTTCATGTTTTATTTTTAATGACCATGTAACAAAGTAGATAAAGATGATATTTTTTTGCTTTGACGTTAGCACTTTCACACGTACATTTGACATAAGCTTAGCACCGTTCTTAGTTCTATGTGGCGTGTTGGTGTGCTACTGCTATGACATGTGAATTTCCTCTGTGAAGAAATAAAGAAACTCTCTCTCCGTCTACATTATGAGACTTTTTAACACTGATCGACAGAAAAAGCATTAAAAATATAATTTGATAAATAGATCTCTACAAAGTGATACCCTCAACTGAATTAGTGCCTTCCTACAGTTCTTTGAATGCCTTTTGGCAACATCAAAAGAATGGACATAATTGTACTGAAACTGATCATTTAGATGTGGCTAGCTTTGATGTGGTGCTGACCACACCCACCTGTTAAGATGCAACATGTCTTGTAGCTGCATTGCATTCTGGTCAATTGAGATTTCTGCTGGTTGAAGCTTGCTGTATATCTATTCCTGTTTTTGAGTGTGGCTCTGAAACTTATTTTTGCCATTAATGTCACACTGAAATCAGACATAAATTAAGCTATATTTAATTTGGCCCAGGTATTAAGAAACGGACAGTTTAAGCCTTAAATACAGAATGCAACGTCAGGGGCTATCCACATGTAAATATTATTATTTACTGCTAAAATTATTTCTACCTGGCAGTGCTAGGTACAGAGCCTTATTTCTTAACCTACAATGCCACATAATGTGGAGAATAAGCTGCAGGGGGCTGCAAGAAGCCAGAGGTGAAAATTGGCTTCAGGCTGCTTTTGGGAGTGAGAGACTGAAGCTTCTCAGCTTCTGTGTATCAGTGGTCGGACTCAGGGTGCTGTTGACAGAGCCAAGCTGACAGCCATGGGCTGATGAGACACATTCTCTCCAGTAAAGTAAATGGGTTAAAGTAAACAGGAAAGGCAAGCTTATCCTCCCCAGCTTTAGCTTGGCCTCAGATGCAGAAAAAGTGCAAATGAAAGTCTGAAAATACACAGGATAACTTCAGAAGACCTGACAAAGTGATGCTCAGATTATGTAGGGGACAGTTTTAATATCCAGGGTTTAACTAAATGCATTGGAGCAAATGAGTGTCTCCTGCCATCTGCTCAGTCCCGCCCTGACAGAAAGATCTGTCTTTTAGCACGGCTGAGGTGGCGGATAGGCTGTTGGTTTAATGGTAGTAATCAAGACAGTATGGATTTATTATCACCGATAATAGAAATGGCAGGAACATGTAGCATCACATATATTGGATATTTGGAAAAAACTGTGTGTGTGCTCCCTTGAAAGATTCAGCCATTAAGATATTGCTTTTTGCTATCACCCATGCAGGACCATTAGGAGCACACTGAGCTCTCTGTTTTCGTCCCTGTTTTTCTTGTGCACACACGAACTGACAGGCACACGCACATACGCACGCACACATCCCTCTTGGAGTATCCAGTTCCTTTGGCTCGGGAAGGCTAATATATTGTGTGTCAGCTCATGTGCCGCTGTTATGATGAAGTCTGTTTGGAGAAGAGAGAGGAGTGGCAGCCATCCCCGCAGTCATGCGTGGCATCATGGATTATACATGTCTTCTTAACAAATGTAACCTGTAGCTGTTATACACACAATCCTGTATACAGTTTTACCCATTGTTAATGTCATTCTTGAATGTGTCCTCCATTAAGTACCACGTATATAGAATATCATACACTTATAGCTATATGGTAATTTTTTTCAGAATATTTTCCTGTTGGGGTTGGAGGGGAACGTGCAAAAATGGATCAGAAAGAATGTAATAAAATCTTTAAGTTGGTTATGTAACCGTCCTTCTGAATGAGGGATCTCACTACAGAATATGCTATACATGGAATTGAATGCTGTGAAATGGCGCTGGCGGATATAGCAAAACATTTAATCGCATCAGTCAGTGCTCATATATATCAAGATTTAAATTAGATCACTGTTAAAGCTCAAGCTTAAAATTCTCTAGCAGTAGATTCAGAATCAAATGAGTCAGAGCCGCAAAAATAGAATCGAATTAATTAGATAAACTTTATGAAAAAAGAATCCTCCATCTTGTCAGTATAAATCCTTATAAATACTGCAGTGTGAACTATTTACAGTCAGTGTCTTTGGAAAATTATGCTAATCAGTTAAAATCACTGTGTATTTTGCTGTCCTTTTATTTTCATGTTTCTTTGAGGCCTTGTCAACACATATACAGATGTATGGTTTTTTTTTTGTATGTCTGTTTTTTAAATTCCCTTTAAGGTGCAGATTTGTGACTTTGTATAGTGAGCAACAATTTTGTGTGGTTTCCATCCCCAGGTCGTGTGCAAGACAGGTGTTTCAAAACACCTCTGTATGTGTAGACAAGAGCCGAGTGTCTGGACTCATGCTTCGGGAGAGGATTTTGTTTGTTGTCAGATGATAGGTGATGGCGTCTGAGATTAGCTTTGTGCTCAAGTCATTTTGAGACAAGACTCAGTGGAGTTCACAGCCTGTCATGCTGTTATCCTGTGTAACTCTGTGTACAATGACACAGCTAAAAAGAAAATTCAGTGATTCTGACCCCCCGTTGTGGGTGTGTGACTTTACGGTTTTGTGTTGGCATTTTAAAGTGAGGCAGGATTTATGTGTAAAGATTCTGCTTCTTTCACAAAGGCTGAAGAGCAGCATTTCCTTAAGACAAAATCATGTGAAACCAAATTTGGTGTTAAGGCTTTTTGTGTTTCCGCCAGAGTAACTACTGTAAATGGATGCTTTGTTGTTCCTTCTTCTTTGAGAAAACATTGTCAAAGTCACTGACTGAATCACACTCAGCAGGAGGTTCTGGCCTGCAGCTGAGCTCTTTAGTCTAATTAAAATGGCCAGTGTTCCATTGCAAATGAGCTTTTATATTTCTGAATGTGATGGATGCAATTTGTTTCTTAGGTTGATTGTGCTATTTTCAGGCTCCTTGAAGGCTCCTTTTGGCTTGTTTTACTTCCTTAGCCACCACAGCACAGTGCGAGGAACAGGCCTTTTTCTGTCTAGCTGCAAATTATTTATCTCATCTAACCCCATGATGTGAATCATGATCTTCTGTATCAGCAGACTAAAAGTAGAGTGCTCCATGACAACTATTCCTTTGTAGAAAAAAATAGACAATTTCCTCAATAAGGACAGAGTGTGTAGTTATTTTTTCATGTGTATCATAACAGCTATGTGAACACTTGTGTAAAGAAATGTTTTATTCCATTATAGACAAGATGTATACCTTCTTGTCCAGCCCCACACACCATCGGTTTCATAAAGCTTGATTAATTCACATCTCGTAGCTGCCTAATCCAAGTGGTCGAGCTGTAGGACTCTGAAGATGTAGTAGTTACTGATGTGATTTGCAAGTCCCTCTGTTGGTTGACTGTCATGCACATGCTATCAGTGAGTGTTTTCAACATGGAAAACTGAAAAATAATAATAGAGGAAAAAGAATTTCAGCAGTCATCTTTTAAATTTGACATCATAATACACATTACCTGTATATTTATTTATTATGTCCTATACTTTTATGATAAGACATTTATTTTAATTATAGTCATGATTTTTCCAAAGTCAATCAGTCATCGTGTTGAATAATCCAGATGTCGGGATTGACTGTGACAGTAACATGAGTACATCTCAGAACTCCTGATATTCCTTTTTAGATTGAACATGTTTCAGTTTAGTCATAGTTTCCGATAAAATGAGTTTGCTTCATTGTTGGTGATGTCTTTTGCCAAAGAAAACACTCTCACATCTGTCTTTCCCATGCTACAGCCAGCAGCCAGTTATCTTGTCTTATCTCTTTCTTTCTTCATCAAAAATTGATCAAATCGATAAAACTGTTACACTTGCAGACACTTGTGTATACAAAGATGATAAATTGAGTCTGACAGCATCTAAGATGTTAGATTTTTTTTTTTCTTTTTTCAAATATTTTTCGAATGATTTGAGAAACAGAACTTTAACCACAACCAAACTGAATTTCATATTGTGGTTAATTGTTGAAGTCCTTACAGGTTGCATTTTCAAAATTGAATGATTGTTTTGGAGATAATGACATAGCTACTTGACATGAGGACTGTAAACAGGGGTAAACAGATGACCTAGCTCTGTCCAGAGATAATGAAATCCACCTGTATAGCTGTCGTTAACACACTTTATCTTTTCAGTATAATCAATACAAAAATCAAAATAGAAAGCAACACGCTGTGTTTCTACATGGGGGTTGTCTGCTCTGCTAGTACTTGGCCAGGCCTAGTCTCTTCGTGGAGTCTAGTCTGCTTACTTGGCAACTTCATGCCGATGACAAGACTCCATGAAATAGTCTGGCTCGTTAGTGTATTCCCAAAAGATCTAACTATTCCTTGACATTTACATGGCGATGGACTCATTCACATGTCTACTAGCAAACAAAGATGTTTCAAAGCAGGCAGTGACTTTGAAGAGACTTGCCAATATAATTGGAAAACAATACCGGTGACATGTTTAGTTTTCACACTATCTACACTACACTATCTCACAAGTTTTTTTTACAGTTCATCTCCTGGAACCAACATTGTTGTCCAGTTTTAGATCATATTTTTTGCAAGCTGGTAAAACAAGTCGTGAGAACAGCAGACTTCACTGATTACTTAGCGCAGCTGCTGTTAAACCTTAACATCACCTGTCCTTTTCATCCTCATGCAGAGTACTGACAGAAATGTTGCGGCAGAAGTAAATGCAGCAGACCTCAGTTTAACCCTGCCTGAGGAGATTTAATGTGTTTGTTGACGACGTCGGGAGGGTTTGGCACGGAGTCGTGTTTCAAGATTATTTTCCCGCATGGAAGGCGAAACTCAAATCAAATTGAATCCAGTGTGTTGCTGCGTCTGCAAACGACCTTTTGATAATGATAATGACAAACCTTTCAACTTGTTTACATGTTCTTGTGGTACGTATGGCGTTGTATCTTTAAGTGGCCCCTGTTCTGTCGTGTATGGGAAACATTTAAGCGGGTTAATGGAAACAGAAGCACAGGAGAGTGCATTAAAGCTTACATTATTGGCCCATAATAAGGTCGCAGGGTGGCTCCGTTGTGCATGTGTCGTCCTCTGGGGTGATTTTCCATGATGGCCACGGAGATTGGCTGGATGGCTTTGGTTTATTGGTGCATGAAGGCCTCAGTCAACAAGAGCATGAGGAAGAGCCGTGTGGTTTGAGTAGCCTTGAGCTCGAGGGCGTACGCAGAGCTCTGACTTGCACCTTTATAAACAGCGACAGCCTACTTCCTTGTTTTGTGGGTTGCGTGGTGTTTTGCTGGTTTGTGTGTCAGATGATGTTTCTCTGAAAAAGAGTGATGCTGTAGTCAGAATGCCTGATAATGGGGTTCATATATATATATATATACAGAGAGAGAGAGAGAGAGATGTAGCTGAAGGCAAAGACAGAATGAGATGGATGGATCGGATAACAGCAAGAGGGAAATTATGAGTGCTTTGAGAACATATAAAAGCTGAAGAAGAGTGAACATACAAGTGATGTATCAGATTTACAGAGTAGAAGAACATAAAAGTTATTGAAAATGTGAAGAAGACGAGGAAATAGAGGAAAAGGCACAGAGAGAGAGAGAGAGAGAGACAGAGAGAGAGAGAGAGAGAGACAGAGAGAGAGAGAGAGAGAGGCTTGAATTCTCTCACATGCTCTTACTCTCTGCCTTGTCTCCTCCCTTCAGTGTTTAGTGTGTGTGTGTGTGTGTGTGTGCGTGTGTGTGTGTGTGTGTGTGTGGGAGAGACGGGCTGAGCTCAGTGGCTTGTCGTACCAGGTTTAGTCTGACCAAGAAGCGGTAGCGACAACGGGCTCACCTCCCTCGACCGACTGGCACACGGTACGCATTTCCTCTCTTTCTGTAAATGAACCTTAACACTGTCAAAACGGGAAACAGGAGTGGGCGGGTTAGACTGTCAGACTGTCTTGAAGCTGATCATGCTGTTGTACATTTGAAGAATTTTGTTCTGCAATGAGATGTAGACATTTTCAAAAAACTGGAAAACAGTCATGTGATGCTGCCTTGAAAGTGAGTTTTTTTTTGTTGGTTTTTTCAGCTTTAGATGTGTCTTTGTGCTAAGGTTTCACACTTGGACACTGAGTCTACTGTGTTGTTTCCACTCCAGCCTGTTGTTTGCTCAGTGTGTTGTCACTGAATGAAGGCCAGCGCTCACTGCCACGCTTTGCTCAAGGGCTTCATTTACAGCTAACACAGATCATGCTGCTTCTATTAGTGTGGTGGAAACCGTTGCATTGCTCAATATTCGTTGCTTCAGAGTTCTTCTCTAGAACTGAACTGTGTGGACTGTGGGCCATATGATAGCCAAGGCATTGATGTAATCGAGGCTCATGATAGAGAGAGGGGGGTCTGTCTCTGGTTGCTTGTAAAAGAGGAAGGGCAACACCGGGTGCACTATAGAAACATGATAGCTCCTTTTATAAAGTGCTCTCAAGTCCAATTTAAAACACAATGCAATTAAATGCAGTGCCCAAAGAGACACAATGAAGTACTTTTGTTTTCTGTCTGGCGATCACCTAAATTAACAGCAGAAGTGACAATCAAGTTTCTCTTTTGCTACCTAAATGTCTGCCCATGTGTGAGGCTCATTTGAATGAGGACAAATTAACTAATTATCTATGGCTGGGACGCAGTTATGTAACAACAGTTTTCCAGGAATGGTTGTGTTTGTTTTTCACTTTTTCCCACAAAAGAGGCAGGAATCTTGGCTGCAGCACATGGGGTGCAGGCAGCTGGGTTGGAGTGAGAGTAATCAGATTGATAGTACCAGCCTAGGCCTGCGTTCGTTTAATCTGAACAGCTGCTGGAGTCAGGAGTATAGCATGACGTTAATTCTACAGCATTACAGGGAAACATTTTTGAACATGCGTTCAAATTTTGTTTAACAGCCAACCACCAACACACCGATGAATAATCATATAAAGTATTTATAACTAGTTTTTAGCCTAGCAGATTTAATTGCCATTTTGTTTTTGTTTCATTGTTCAGTCTTAATAGATGATACACAATACATCAAAGCTGCAAAACCATTAAGTACAAGTACACAATGTTAATCATATTAACTTTAACTGTTCTGTACATTAATCTATACCAATGCATTGCGTTATGCTCATTATGTTAAGAAGTAAAAAATTGCAATTAACATTTTCCCAATTGTAATTTGAAAATATTAATCCCCAGACAATCTACAAGTTTATTTAATGGTGTGTTCCACTTCATTGCCTGTCAATATAAGTTCTGAGGAAACATCAGATGATATGTTCTTTTGAGTAAGGAAGGAAGTCGGCAAACAAGACTAAACATGAAAAATCTTAGTGATGTTACTTTGTCTATGAACATTTCTGCCTGAGTCATGTAGATATATTTTCAATTGCGAAAGTGGATATCTGACATGGAAGACAAAAACTCCCATGATCAAGAAGAAATAAAAGTGAATGTTTTTGAAATTTGCGTTGAATGAACAGAGGAAACAGAAAAATGGCTGTGGTATTCCGTTTTGCTCAAAAGATAGAAAACCTACAACAACCAGAATGCACTGCGCAGGCAAAGAGGTGGGAGGCTCTTTGTGCAGGCAAAAATGGAGAGACGTTCAACTTTGTGCATTTGCATAAATTACCATCATTGTACTGGTATGAAGATTGAAAATGGTTGAAAATGAAAAGTTCCCTTTCATGTTTCTTGCTTTGTATTGACTGAGCGATCCCATAGCAGCAGCTCTTCTATGAAGTATAGTGGAGTAGGAGTATCCTCAACTAATAGCAAAAGCAGACAAAAATAAGCATGTAGCTGTTGAGTTTCTGTATTAGCTGATGATCTAATGTACACAGCAATCATTGAAAAGTTCTCACTAGGAAACTGCATCAGAATCCTCTCTCAAACCCTGATGAATGCACACGCACAGATGTTATTATGAGTCTGCATACAACACCTCAGCTCAGACTCCTCAAAATGTAATGACATACAGTTTGATTCTCCAGCTGGACACTTCAGCTGTCTAAAACAAGAAAAAGAATCTAGCTGTGATCAGCCGGTGGTTCCATTTCCTCGTGCTCAAGCCAATCCCCGATGGCGGTATGAGGTTTGAATTCAGATGGCTAACAGCCTCACTCACAGCTTTGCCATACTGAGACTGGGTCAAACTGGGGTGCTCCACTGCCTTTGGTCATTGGATAGAAACATTTTGGTAACATTATGAAGGCCAGCTCATTCCCACTTAGATTGCCCATACTAAAAATGTAATCATTGCACAGTTGAAAAGTGCTTTGAATGAAAATAGTCACAAAATAGTATTTGACTTCATGATTCTGTAGTTAAAGGACTGTACCTAACCTGATTACCCACTCGCTACCATTTGCAGATCTTCCGTTCAGTACTTTCCTTCTTCTTAAGAACATATACTACATTGTTTCCGTTCTGTCTCTGAGCCCGGAGCCCCCCCTGCAGTGATGGAACTGAGACTCCGCTCTGTGAGGCCCATGGACCCACCCAGCCACCCCCCACCTCCACTGTTTTGAAGGCTGCAGTGCTGAAATGCTACAGTCTAATGAAATGCTGTCTGCAGTCTGTGTGAGGCCCCCCCTCCACACCTCCCCGCTCCTTCCTCATGAAAGATAAACCATGGACAAGACACAATTATCCAAACTGCTGATCCTAAAACCAACAGGAATCCTTTTTCTAATCTACTTTCCTTCCCAGTCGCCTGCGAGGTGACATCATTAGGTTTTACACTAGCAATGGAGAGAGAGGGGATGAAAAGCACAAATCCACAGGGATTGCTGCTGTTTGCTCTAGTGTCCGAATATGACCTGCTGCTGAGAATTATCTCTTTATGGATTTCCTGTCAGGCTTTACAAGGATTTCGATTTCCTTTCTGTCCTCCTCCACCCCATATCTCCAGCAAAAGTTAAAAACTCGACATTTAGTTGGAGCTCATCAAACACATTTTATAGTAAAAAACCCCTTTCAGTGCTGTTAGCTGTATTTTGTATTAAAAAAGATGGACGGGAACAACATTTTTCAATACAGACAAGAAAAGGATACTTTAATTAAGTGAGCATTTATAACTACAAGTGAGCAAATGATGACCTGTAGATAAAAATGCAGAGCCCGACTGTTATATGTGTATATTTGGAACGCACATTGGTATCAGCGTATATGTTGTCTGATAATTGTGCAGATATGAAAACTTTTATTTTACTTAACGTAAAGCAGAAAAAGCTGGTTTGGTTGATGATTGATAATTTAAAAAAATCACTCTGACGTTTACTGTTTCACTGTCATTTTGGACAATAAATGTATTGTGTAACTGTGAAATCTCCTGCCTCCATAACGTACCAATCTTTGTCACAACTGTTTGTCAGCCATTTACCATTGCAAAATGTATGTATAATTATATGTTCTGTGTATAAAATAATATCAATAGAGCAGTTTTTTTACTGCCTGATCGTGGTATTAGCATCTGCCTCAAAAGTCTAATATTGACCCAAAAAAAAATATAGAAGATCCACTTATCCACTGTTTAATTCCTGATACAGCCTTCTACACCTAATCTCACAATATCTGCTTACCAATACCAATCTGATACCACTGCTAACTTTGTTGCATTTAAAATTTGTATAATGTTTCCTTATATAATATTTACAGAGATCTACCCAATAACTTCTCATCTGGAGAGGTTCATACACCATTATTCTTTTAAAATGTAGCATATCTGAATCCTATTGTTTGAGACCAGAGGTTATCAAACTGTGAGGGACGCCTCCACAGGGTGTCACAGTATAGGTGACGGGGCGAGGCACATAGGAAAAGACAAAAGGCAAAGACACTGTGGGTGAATTGCAAACAAGAACTGCTAATGGCTAATTCAGCATACTTTTAAAGGGCGTTTTTAAAGTCAAACGTAGCCATTGCAATCGCCACCAGTCTGAGCTGCATTGTTTCTTCATTGGCAAAATGTGACCTGTACTGTACATTTACTGCCACTTGACAACTTCACAGCTAAAGTTTGCCTCTGCTCCGGTCGCTGAAACCAGTGTGCTCTGAAAAAAGTCACCATAGATATTTCTCCTTCCCTTGCTTGACCGCTCACCCACTATACACTGCCATGTTTCTTAAAGGAGCCACGCTGGTGGCGTTATGACAGGCTGTACTATAGTCATATGTCATTATTCCGTATTTGCAACATCTTAAATTTTGTGACTTTGAGCACAACATTAAGTTATTTGTCAAAACATTTTTGGGGAACAGTGTGGCTCATCAACATTGCCAGTGAAGGAAAAAAATATCATGACAAATATTTTGAAAAACTGGAGGGGGACTTTAATGTATCAATTTGTCAAAATTTGTCAAACCAGCTAACTAACTGACTCCATGGCAATGTTAAACTTTCTGTTTACATCCCCCATAGCTACAAATTTAAGTCACTATAGCTCTAAAACTTACAGCAGAGTATCCTTCATATAGAATTAAGAGCCCAGAGTTTCACACCTTGAACACCTGCTGTTACGGCTGCACAATTTATCTAAATTTTACCATACATACTTACTCAAGAACTCACCCACATCTGGCTGATACCTGAATACCTTCCTATGGTCAGTGTCGGGAAGGTACCTACCTCGGTGCAACCCTAATTGAAGATGCTTTTCCCTTTAGCATCTATCAGTCTGTTCATACTTAAAAGGCGGCAGATTAATACAGGGACTGACAACACATTTTCAGTGCAGCAGGCTAATTAGCGGGAGCATTTTTTGGGCTCACTGTCAGGCAGCACCATGGTCAGGCTCCTGGGCGATCACACCTGTTCCCCAGCACTCTGCTGATAAGCTCCACTGACTCTACCAATTTGGGGATATTAGAAAATGTGGTATCTGTAATTTCTCACACCCTCTGCATCTGCCAGTTTGCTTACTGTATTTTAAAGCATTTAACACTTGAAAGCATAAAAAAGCCTAAACCGCTATAGATTACATATACTAACACATTTAGGTTCTACTTTCCTGCCTACTTTACAAATGAATGAATACCCTGGGTCTTATAGTCTCTGTGATTAGTCTTTACTACCTGGCTCGGGTCTCAGTTTGGACAGTATCTTGGCCAACAGATTCGACTCTGCCCACGCTCTCCTGGCCCATATGATTGGACATTTTATTTACGGTGAGTGCTGCAGTTCCACTCCAGCTCTAAATCAGCCACCATATGGGCTGCTCCCAAGATCGGCACCTCATATAGTAGCTCCCCTTGGCCATGGACCCACCCCGTGCTGACAGATGTGTCAGTTCTTTGATGAATAAAGCAAATCTGACACTACCGCATGCTGGCTTGGATTTAGTGTTTTCACACTCAGCTAGTGCTGAAAAGGAGGGTGGTTAGGGAGGTGGTGGACTGCGGACTATGGAACTGCAGTCTGTATAGGACATGACTGTTAAATGTATTTTGCAGGGATGAGATATGCAATACGAGATATCAGTTTTTGTCCATTCAATTTTGTATACTGCTCCTCTCCTTAATGTCAATATGTTTTTGTATTTTTTTTTAATTTTATTTATGACTTAGAGTTTTCTGTTGCAATCCTGAAAACTCCCTTTATTGTAAATTACGGTGCACATGGAATGTAATTAGAAATAAAATAATAAAATTGAGTAGAATTGCATCACTGCAAATCAACAAATTTAAAGTTAAACTTAAGTAAAACAATCTCTGTAATTTCACAGCATGGGCTGCTTTATATCCACTTGTGTCCTGTAAATGGATAGCTCTGGTGCTTTATGCGGCAGGGTTGACTTTGGAGAGAGTGCCGAACCACATGAGTAATTTATCCGGCCGTTTGACAAACCTGGATGAGCTTAGCCACTTGAAAAAGTCTGAACAAGATAGTTCAATCACCTTTACGCCCTTGACTGTATACTTAGTGTCTTAAGTGTATTTGCACAGCAACAAATGTGTCTTGTGTGACATTTTGATTGAGAAGGAAGCAGCTGAAGTGATTTACTAGTGGTACTAGCGCCTCCTTTGCAATGAAGCATTTAAGTAAGCATTTATTTGTGTCAAATTGTTTTTTTTTTAATTTTGACTGAATAATATTGATTTATTTGAATGTAGAAATCCTGTGATTGTTTTCAAGACTCTGCAGCTTAGATGTCCGGTTCATTCAGTAAAATGTCTTGATCAGGACATCCCTAGAAGACTCCGTGTATCAGGTTGCTTAATTAAGGCATGCACAAAGCAAGAACAGAGAAGGAAGTAAGATGCCATTTTGTGCTGTGGTACACAATCAGAAAATCACAATCAGTTTGCTGATTCACAGCTTGTGTGAAGTAAATGCTCAGAATACCAACACATTTAAGCTCTTGGAAATAGTTCAAACAAGGTAGATGGATTTTTCCTCTTATACTGCAGCTAATGTATACCATTCATACAAACATTGCAACAGATGTATCCCAGTAATTAGCTTCAGAAATAACAAAGCTCTTAGCCAGGCTTTATAAACACCACTGATTAATCCAGTGTCACAACAGCTGTTGTGCGAAACTTCATTATAGTGTGTGGTAGGCGGAAGACTTTCCCATTAACCTAAGTGGGTGTTCATTCTCTCCCGGGGCACAACCTCAATAACAACACAATAACAAGTCACCATTTTACATTAACATTGACGTTGAGCAGTGAATCAACATTGGTGTCAACCCCAGCTATTGAAGTTTGAGGGGTTCAAAGGCTTTTTATGTGACACAGTGAAAAATGTGTTCTTGATGTCTGGTTGGGAATTGGGTTATAGCTGCAACAACAAGGTGGCATGGAAAAATATGAATATTAGGGATGAATATATCTTTAGCTACAATGAATAGTCCCTTGTTGACTGTAAACAAATGTAATCTAATCTCATATGTGACATGAACAATGGGTGAACTGATGAGTCCACTGTCCACAGAATTTCCAGAGACAAATTGCCCATAAGAATTTTAGTGGCTTACAGATCAGTGTTTTGGTTTTCCACACTTGAAGTTTAGTCATTTGTTTCATTCTCAGCATCTCATTACCTCTTATAAACCCGCTGAAGAGAATGTGTCAAGTGTAGTATAGTTTATAGACGAATTTTGATAAATCCTCCAGTAGAGTTTAGAGACTTGGAGAATGTATGACAAGGATCACTGAAACTGTTTGAACACCCTACTTTGACACTATGTTCGTTCTACATCTAATTTGTTACCCATCTGTGTGTAAAGCAGCACTACAGTGTGAAGAGTATACAATTACAGAATGGCACTATGAATACATGATTCATATGTTCCTTCTTTTATTACACTGTAACTAATGAAATGCTAATGATCGTAACTACATAGGCACTTGATTTCTAAGAATGCTGTCTCAGTGTTAGCTCAACAAATAGCTAAAAGTGATGACTCAGCTGTTCAGCAGCAGTCTGTCACCCAGAAATATGTTGCTCTCTTTCTCTTTGAGTTTCTTTCATTCTCCATAATATTTGATATTCTATCCCTTCACATGATAAAATGTATTCATGACCTCTATGACAGCTTATGCATAGAGCATGGTGGATGATTTGTTAGAAGCCCTGTTATTTAGTTTTGTAGCCTGAATACACAGCCCATTCAATGTTAGACCAGCATTAAGCCTCCATAGCTCTGTTTTGATTCTTATTCACTGAATGAATGGCAAAAGGTGCCCTTCAGATATAGAAAAGGGAAGGAAAAGCTGCTGTTGTTATCTCTTCATTCCCTGCTACTAAAAAGAAACTGGGTCAGGATTCTGCTTCGAGTGATGTTTAAACATTATGTAATATGTCATGGCATTTTATCCTGTGCAAGCACTCTTCATCTTTTCAGGGACTGAGAGAAAGTCCTGGGTTTAAGGCGCACAAGCTTTGAAGGGGATTGGGGTAATTTTGTGCTGCTCTGTTAATGTGTGTTTCAGTATTGGAATCAAAGTTATGATGTAATGGTCTATAAATAGGTGTATGTAATAATGTGTCAGTTTTGTGGTAATTTATAAATGAGACTTAATGATGAATACTTGATATACCATCATAATGGGATGCAAGACAGACAGCATATGTGAGTATCAAAAATTAATGCCAAAGTAAAATATCACTTAAAGCAAAGCAGTTGAATGAATGTATGCATGAATTTGCTTTGACACCTGGAAGCTTCTTTGTATAACAACAGTGAGTTGTTATTAATGGGATCAGTGCATTCACACACAGGGCTGACATACAGATTGATGTACACCTTTACACTGCTCGCCATTTGCAAGCTGTCTTGAATGTGCTGACCTTAAATGGATCTGGGGGGTCCAAAATGGAGGAAGCTATCTTGGCTATTTAACGGTAGCTGTGAAGCCCAACTTATTTTATTTAACCATTTCTGTCAGAGTATAACCTGCTCCAAAGCAGAATAATGTTTTTAAGACAGGCAGAAGACAGGTGTTGACGGTAGAAACACATGTTTTAAATAATTTAAATGCACTGGGATAAATTACCGTCCCATTAGCGACTAGCAATTAGCAAGCAGTTAGCATGCTCATTAGCCCAGGGAGCTTTTTCTCCTATTCATGAAATTTCATCATTGAATAAAATGATTAGTAATCCTTAGATATAAAGGCTTGGGGTCAGTACAGAACACAATACAAAGGAAACAAAATGATGCTTAGAGAGCTGTTGTGACTTACTAGCGCAAGCATGCTCCCAGCTGGCTACTGTGTTAGTGGTAGGCTAACAGTAAAGCAGGGACAAAATGTCTATGAAATATTGTAATAAAAGCACAGATACTGAAAGCAAGATTGCCATTTGTACAGGTAGGGGAAAAAAATACATCTAAAACATCCCAAGTGGCTCACAAAAGAAAATACGGGTTATACACAATTACTCCTCTCTGCTTTTGCTT
Organism: Acanthopagrus latus; assembly: GCF_904848185.1. Classification (NCBI taxonomy): domain Eukaryota; kingdom Metazoa; phylum Chordata; class Actinopteri; order Spariformes; family Sparidae; genus Acanthopagrus; species Acanthopagrus latus. The sequence continues at coordinate 4,769,205 of NC_051052.1, read as the reverse complement.
TATGTGTCTGCAACAGAAGTTGAAATATTTCAGTTCAGTTTAGTTCAGAACATCTCTTCCACCATACTTGTCATCTCATCGACACAGCAGGCTGCTGAATTTGGTCTGAAAGCCAGATAAAAGGCAGACAAAGCCCTCCAAGCTCAGACAGCAAAGTGTCACCTTGTCTTAAAATACAGCTTTTCCCTATTTTCCTCAGAAGGTGAACTCGACAACCACCGCACACCTTGAGATGATGAGCGTGGTCTGTTTGTGCTTTACCTTGTTAATCTGGGGAAGGTTGTCTGACATGCATGCAATGATACACATTAGACTGATTTTCACCTCAAACTAAATCTGAATAATGCTGTGACATTGACCTGTTCTTAGCTAGAGAGATGATGCAATAATTACAAGCTTAAGTTGATAAATCTGCAGTCAAGGTCGAATTTATAGGCCTCAAATTGTATGTCTATTATGTCCTGTCCTTCATGTTAGAGCAGACCACTTTGGGATCTAAATGTGTGAGCTGTCATCGTGAGTCTATTTGCTTTGAGTCATCCTCTGACTTCGCCCTTATCAAACACAGCAGGCTGAGTGTTGCTCACCGTCCTGTATTGCAGCAATACCTGGCGGCCTGTTTTCTCTATTTTCAGCTGTTGACATCGCTTCTGCATACATGCATATCTGTGATCATGTTCACTCACATCCTGGTGTCATTGATTGCTCAGCTCCTCTGGTTTATCATTTATGCATGTAATCCAGTTTCATCAAATATGTACGATGATTGACTACACTCTACACTTTAAAACATTGCAAGGTGGTTCAGCTGCAAAACAGTTTCACAGTCCACAGTCTTCAGTCGTCCAACCTTGAGTTCAGTCCGTCATTTAGGTTGAAGACTTTACAGCTTTGACTGCTCCTGCTGGAGCCACTTCTGTACCAGAGTTATTGCAAAGACTTTATGGGAGGCTACTCTCATTATATAAGGTAAATTCAAAGTTTATTGGAGTGGGGACTGAATTGGACTTATGTTTTGGCATTTTTTTTTTTTTTTTATTACTATGGATGAATCCTGGATCTGTATCCGATCTACTACACATGACTACCACTCTGTCTTTTCTCCCTCTTTCATTCATTGGAGTTGCAACAATATATTTGCTCTTGTATTCACTGTAACCTGGTCTGTAGCCACTTTTTCATTAATTCCATTAGTTACTGTGTGCAAAGACTTTGGTCATTCGATGACAAGTTGGGGCAGGTGGGAGTGATTCAAGTTTTTGTTTCTGATTATATCCAAAATATTACCAATCATTTTTAGAACATTCGGCAGGGGTTTAATGAGTCAATTTAAGCAGAAAGGTCCTCTTTGATTGGTCTGTCAGGATTCAGACCTGCCCCTCCAACCCCACAGTTGAGTCACCCACTAGCTTCTACAGCTTGATTGTCAATTTATAGCCAGGAAAGCTTTTCAAATGCTAATATAGGCCTGCCACATCTAGTGATCCAACTGTGCCTCTCATTACACTGCACCAATAAACTCTTCTCAGGCTGCCTGTCACAATGCATATTTTTTTTTATAAGTGACACTTGGAGATTATTCCCAGCCCTTCACTTTGTCTTCCTGTCAGTCCTCCCCACACCCACACACTCATCTGCATAATTAATCGACACTTCAGGTGAGGCTATTATAAAGATTATCAACCCCCGGTTGTCAGTTTGTCCAACAGACACCATGATGAAAGACTAACTGATTTGACTCCCTGGACTATCTAGGAATCCTTCCAGTCACAAATTTGTCTAACCTCCTTGTTCCGGTCACTGTAAGTCAGTGTTTTGCAACCCAGAGGGAGTGGCCAAAGTGTAACTCTGCCTTCCCACTGTGAGAAAATGAGCTGAGCCAAGATTAAATTAGAAAACTACTGTGTTGATGCCTCTCCACAAAGCTTTGTTAAGTGACCTCTGACGCTCAGTGACAGTTTCCTAATCCGTTTGCCTTATTGTTGTAAGCAGCTCTTAGTGTTTAGTGTCTATCTCCTCAGACAGAAGCTCTAACCAGTTTCTAGCCAATCAGAACCTAGCAATTTGATTTCCCCTACCTGATTAACCAAGCAATGTCCAATCAGTGGCATCGTTTTATTTGTCTCTCTCCTTGCTGAGCTGCCTTTGGTTGTGTTTCGTCTGCCTGGAGATTAGGGCAAGCCGGCGTTGTTCCTGGTATGACTGTGACGTCCCTTAAACACGCCATCCGCTGCAGCTGTATAGATTGCCATCATGTGATAATTTGGTTCTCACTAAATGGGCAGTTCCATGTAAACCTTAATGAGAGCCACATGTCCTCTCAAGGATGGAGAGATTAGGACAGCTCTGACAGATGATTGTGAATGTGACTGAGCTGAACCAGCACGGTTACTGCTTGAAGGACAGAGGAAAGCATTGGAGAGCAAACGTGATTGGATTCTTCTTTTTTTTTCAGCCAATTGTTAAGTGCGTCTGCCCTCTGCTGTGCAAGGAAACAGGTGCGTGGGCCCAGGGCTCGACATCTGTCCAAGAAGAGTTCCTATTGCTGCTCTGAGTTGGACTTGATACATTTTTAATATTCACCGGGCTTATACCTCATTAAATTGGAGAGATACCAACTGTAAATGGAAATGTAGACTATTAATAAATGGACTTTCAGTGCCAACAAATGGATATGTTACACAGGAGACAGCTGAATTATGTAACGGAATATGATATGCACAATATTAAATGATAAACATAATTACATATTTAAAATGCATGTAGTCACTCCCAATTGTTTATTGATTCTAAATGTAAAGACTTATTCAATTCAATAATTGTTGCTTTTGTAAGAAATTCAAACTATGATAAAAACATATCCAGTAATTCATCAATGACTAATTGATTATTTGTTGCCAATGAAGTTGAAGTTTTTGAATGAGGAACTATTGAATGTCTTGTAATGAAACTTTGTACACATAAGCATGCCGCCCTCAGGATGAATCATAACGTGCAACCGCTTCATTTCATGTTTTAAATTTGTCAAATACAAATATTACAATTGAAATTTCCATAAGTCTTAATGGCATGGGATTTTACTGTTTAGTTTGCAAATTAGCAAATGTTAGCATGCCAGCACACCGGAACTAAAATTTTAAAAATAGTAAACATTATACCTGCTATTGTTAACATCAGCATTGGTGCAGCTGTGGCTCAGGAGGTAAAACAGGTCTGCCATTACTAATCACAGAGGACAGTGGTCAAATCCCGGCTGCATGTCAAAGTAACCTTGGGCAAGATACTGAACCCCAAATTGCTCCTGATGTCTTCTTCATTAGTGTGTGATTGTGTTAATGACTGAGTGTGTGTGAATGACTGAGCATGTAAAGAGAGTCTTGTTTACTTCTCTTATTTTTCACAGTTAAAGACTAAATGATCAACTGAAAATATTTCAGTTATTTAATAATGGATATACTATGTAGTTCCAGGACCAAAGTAAGCACAAAAACCCATACATTTTAATCTGCTGATACAGTCATCATCCATCTCACAATGTCAGGTTACATGGATAAAATGTCAGTGTTGCTTTAGTTATTAGATGGATACAGCAGGTATTGTCATATCAGTCAAAATGTCAGCCTTTGCCATGAAGTAGAACATGTGTGTGTGTGTGTGTGTGTGTGTGTGTGTGTGTGTGTGTGTGTGTGTGTGTGTGTGTGTGTGTCTGTTTGTGTGTGTAATGTGATTATGTGGCAACATCAGTTCATTCAATCCTCCTGCATTACCCAATACCCATCTTATCCCTGCCATTGCTCCGATCTGTTGCCAGTCATGTGTCAACTTGTGTCCGCGTAAACATTTTGGTTAAACTAATGTCTGTTTTTTTTCTTTTGTTTTTCTGTCTCTTGTCTCCTCTTTTGTTTTTATTCGTTGTCGTCCTGTGTGGCTGCGGCTTCTCCCACTGCTGCTGCTGTTGCTGATGCTGCCCACTGTCGCCCCATCCTGCCGCACGCAAACCCACCACTGCCAACATCTGGTCAACATCACATGGTGGACACCCCCTCTTCCCCTGTCCCTCCTTTAATCTTTATCCCAAATCTCTGACACACTTTTTCATTCCCTCTCGCTCTCTACTCCTTGTAATCTCTGTGTTCCCCAACTATCACTATTTTTTTCCCCCCTCTTGCACTTTTCTTTTTCTGTCTCCACCCTTTTCCCCCTGATAGCACCATGCAGAGTTGAGAGAGCATCATGCCACCTCCGGTAAGCCAGCGACCTTTCAGAGGAAGGGCTAAGGGCAGTGCATGCAGCCAGGGGAAGGGCCAGGGCTGGTATTTAGGGGTTGATGGAATATAAGGGTGTGTGTGAGTGTGTTTCAAATAGGGTTAAAAGCTAATAGTAATGCACCCATTTTCTGTGACAAATGTTCTTTTAAAAATGTTTTCAATAGTATTGTGTACTTCAACAGATTTTTGGGTTCCTAACAGTTGATTTAATTGCTCTTCCAGCACCTTTGTTTATCCAGCAGAGGTCCAGACTCATTAATAAACCATTAACTGCAGTTTGCATAGAGCAGAATTTGCATAATGTGTTGTTGACATTCATTTTGCTTGGGGCTTTCCTTGTACTTGTAGGTTTCTCAAGTTGTAGAGGCCACTTGATTGTAACTCCACGCTTTCTTAAAAACAACCCCAGCACTCTCATGTGAAGTTGAAGTTTTTACAACCTGGTTTCTCTTTCCTGTTACGTAGAATCAAATCTTTAAACTCTGCTGTGCCATGTGTGAGTTTACAATATTGGGAAAGTGTGTCACCATGTATGGTACCCATACGTGGCAAGATGTTTCCGTCTCTGGGGTTCTATATCTACTGCTGTCACCTGTCTGGTGTCTGTAGGAAAAGCGAGTCAATACATATATATATGTACCCATGCCCATGAGAGCATACACACCTACACACAGCTGCATCCATGGCTGCTGAATACACAGTGCTGTGTGATAGAGTAGACAGACGCTGACATCACTGGATTATGATCTGGATTATGTAGTATCTTTGTCATCACATGTGTTTGTGTGTGTGGGCATAGCCTGAATCCTGTTGTGTGCCTTCACAATGCATCCCAGTCGAGAGCTTAGAGGCTAACTAATTTGCTAGTGTTAAAACAATGATCACACCCCCTAATGAATTTTTACTTGAACCCACATTTGCTTTTCAGGACGACATGGACAGATATGTATAAATGAATAAACAATATCACAAATCTAAAAATCAAAAATTTTGCCTTAAAAAAATCCGAAAAGATTCAAAGACCCAAGGAAATTAAGTGATATTTTGGCTAGAGCTTTTTTGTGTTTTTCGACTGTTGATGTTCTAAATGTTTCTTAACTTGATAAACCCAAAATGCTGTTAAGATAACTGCAGAATCTGTCCTCAATTCACTGTTGTTGTTTTCATAAGCAAGTGTAAGCTGTATTGACATTTATATGGTGCTATTAGGAGTGGCTGTGTGACAAAATCGAAACAAGTGTCAAAGATACAAGAAAGATATAACTCAACTCAATTTTATGCATTAATTTTGGTTGGCTCCCATTGCCCAGGAATAAATCGCTGCTTGCTTGATTACAGCAAGGTTACTGACTGGGTAAACACTGGGTCGTGATAAGGGACAAGGGCACATATTAAAGTCATCAGCACTCATGAAACACTTATTTTCCGATCATATGACATGGATGAAAACAAATGTTATTTAAGTAATCAAATAATGTAATCAAACACAAGAAGGCTGCACCTGTACTCTAATCAGAAGTAAGATGGCAACATGTCTCTCATGTCCTTTTTCATCCCCCCCCGGCTACCTCCCTCTCTCTCTGTCTGTAGCTGTCGTAGTGTGCGGTGATGACACCGTCCTTCTGACCCCAGGCAGGATGAGCCAGCGCCAGGTGAAGGAACGGGACAAGGAGAGGGAGAAGGAGGCAGGCCTCCAAACGCCCAGCAGGGAGCACGTCGCCAGCCCCTCCACCCTCAGCCCGGGGGTCAGCTACAGCCACGGTAGGATTCAGGCTTCTCCTGCACAGACTTCAGTGCAGTCATTCTTCTTACGTTTGACTGAACTGATTCCCAACTTGGGGATCCTGACCACGGCTAAGGGTCACTCAAGCTTCATGGTGGTCATGAGGTCTTTTTTATTTCAGAGGTTAATGAACCTTTTTCTGAACATATACAGAACAGTAGGCTTGTAATTCAGCATTTCATTCATTTCTGTGAAGATAACGAAATGAAATGGTTATTGTCAAATTTCAATTTATCATGTAAGATATAAACTTAGTAGAAATCTCACAGGATAAGAGCATGTTGAATATCTGAAGACAACCTATATTCACAGAGCCTTCACTCTCTGTCCTTGTTAAACAACAAAAGAGCTAAAAGAAACATAGCTGGGCGGTAGGGAGAAGAAGACACTTCAAAAATAATGAAGCCAAGTAAAAAAAAATCCTAAAAATCTTAGGAAAGCCAATCTCTGATTTAATATTCATTGGAAAAGTTCATCCATTTTATTATTTTACACAAAACCTCCTGTAATTACATTCAGTACCTGCTAAGCCTAAGCTTTATTATTCAGGCAGTAGGTCTCAGTCAATAATTGAAAAGTGGTCCCTTAAGAAAATAAAAGTCAGGAACCCTGGTTTACCATGTACAGACAAGGTTTGAGTTAAGATTTCTGACTTGAACATGTAACGTGTTAAGGCTTGGTTTGTACAGTAGAAAACATGCTCACAGCTCATACCTTTTTCAGACACAACTTGTATTATATAGCTGCTATCTCGTATATAGAATTTGCTTTTTATGACTTGCAATTGGACGACATCCACGTTCAGGAAGAAATAATAGCAAATTGAAAAGAAGAAAGAATCTTTTCTTACTGTGTTCTTTGGGCCTCTGTTGACTTTATCTCTAAATAAAGCTTGCCGTTACTCAACATTAGAGACAGATCTGTTTTTTATTACCCTGTTATGTAGTTAAGTGTTACCGTATGTAACACATTTTTAGGATTTACTCTATTAAATTTCTCTTCACTGTTTCTACAAGCTCATTATGTTTTCCATGTTCACGTGTAATAATTGCCAATAGCTGCCAAAATCTCCATTGATCGCTTTTATGAATCCCGTTACATTTTCTGGTATCACGAGTTCTATGCGATGAAGCAGGAATCATCCTGATGCACACATGAATATTAATTGGTTTTTGAATGGTCAGGGCAGCTGTCTCTTAATAGAAAGGTCACAGACCAGCAGTCAGCAGCCAAGCATCACACTGAGTAAATGTATGGCAAGAACAACACATGCCTAAAATTTAAAGAGAATATAACAAAGACCCCAAAACATACTTACTGACAGCATGCACCACTGAACTGAACAAGGACCTACCTACATCCTGAGCCGCTTACCTCTTGTAATCCTGGTTTCTTTGTCTTTCAGTTTTTCTCGATTTAAGATAACGCTTTAAGACAATTAAAAGGTGACTGGTGACTGGACATTTCTAGCCCCAGGACAGCTGTCGCTGTTATGTTGAGCCTTTACCTTTATGACTCATATGACTCATATTTACTCGGCGAGTAGTTCTCAACCTGCCTGTGTGCTGCCGCACCGTCATAAACTGTTAGGTTTATATCTTCTCTTTTTGTGCTGCTGTTGTCATTCTCTGATATTGAGGTCATACACCGCAGCTACAATAGGTTCATTGTAGCTGCGGTGTATGACCTTCAAAGCCAAAATAAATAAGCCTAGATGTAAATCAAGAGGTGGGGGTGTACTTTGTGGTACATCATAAATACCAGACCAGGTTGGCGGCCTGGTTCTCAGTCTCTTTATGTTGCTCAGCAAAAGCCTTTTACCCTCAACGTTTTAGCTCTCTCATTTCAAGCGGTCATCTCTCCGGCTGTGTGGTTGGAAAGCAACTCATTTTGATTTACTGACTCTCATTTTGGTCATACTACGGTTAATCCCCCAGACACAGATTAGGAACAGATCAAATAGAGGATGTATAACTGTCCAGAAAGAAGCTCAAGGTTAGACTTGGCTGGGGTCTTACATCACTCCTCAGACTGCCTGTGTCTTGTTCTTGTGTTACAGCGCCCTCCTGTGGATTCTCTGCTGTGGTTAATGAAGTGCAAGAATTGGATGTATTTTTTAAAATTCCGAGATGTGTTGAGTAAGGTTTTGTAACATGACAACATGGTGAGAATGGGGATTTATCTTTCACAAGAGAAAATTACGATTCCTTTGATAGGCAGTACAATAGGCATATTTAGGTTGCAATTTTGCTGCTGTTGGGCTGATTGCAGTCTTCAGTTTAATAGTCACAGGTCACACATGAAAACGGGATTTGAAGCTCTGACTGTTATGTCTTTGCTGCTGGATTTAATGAACCACAGGTATGTTGAAGGTTTGCATTTTCTCTACTTCAAATCTAAAACTGCAAACACATGGCCTAATAACAAGGTGTGTCATTTCAAACATGTGATTCATCAGTGCTCAGATGTTGCTATTAGCTTTGGTCGTGAATCTTGTGGTACACATTTGGGCCACTCTAGTATTCTGTTATTGATTACCACAACAAGAGGGCTGCAAGCCTACTTCCTACCACAAGATGGAGCAAGCATAACAAAGGAATGCATGCAATAAATACACTCAATACATAAATCCATTAGTTAATGTACAGCATACATAAATCCATTTACATTTACTCCCTGTCACTGATGTTGCACACTTTTATATTATAATAATATATGTGTGCCTACAGCAACATCAGCAATCACCTGTGAAACCTTCTATAAAAGCTTTTTCTGCTGAGCTGCTTTCCAGCTTCTGGGCGTATCTTGCACCAGACTTATGCATGTGTGTATTTGTTATTTATCATAAAAAGAATTGTTTTAATGTGCTGTATGCAGACATATTAGTTGAAAACCATTAGTGTAATGAAACAAAAACAAACAGTCTTTATTCCTGGGCAAATAGTTTCCTGTTAGTGTGTTCTGTAAGCCAGATACAGCAGAAGAAAACCTAGAAGCACAAGTGCCTGTTGTCTACCCAGTAAGAAAGCATGAAAGCTTTTTTTTTTTTTCTGAACCTCGACTCCTGCAGCCCAAAATGAGTATCCATGGCAACTGAATTTACTTCAGCTAGCCCTTGGTCTTGCGTCAGACTGATGACGGTGTATGCCTTCATTTGTTATTTCTTGACCAGAATTTTAAAATCCAGTCATGTTTCTCTTATTTCGAAGGCTGAATCAACAGGACGGAGATCTTTAATGTGGGGTTCAGTAAGTCGTAGGTGATGGTGATGACTCTTGCACTGACGTTATTATTTCTTAACTTAGAAGGAAATTGTAGGAGTTAGCTGTGAAAATTCACAGCTAAGGTGTAAAGGTTGTTCGTGACGATGTCCTTTTTATATTTCGTTTTAGTGTCTCGATGCGGCTCAGTAAACAACAAGCATCATTTCTTGAGGATAATTCTCGTCAGTTCTGTTGGAAGATAATTACATTTGATTGTACCCCAGGTGTGAAGTGCCTCACCTCTGACAAACCAATTTGTTATGTTTATGTAGTCCTAAGTACTCTCTCAAACCCTTGTTTACGCTTCTACCCTTTCCAAATGGGGACCTGACATAATCATTACCGGATTTTTGCTTGAAAAGACACATGGGATGCTAAGAGCACAATACCATGTATCCTAGATTCTCTACAGTGTTGTTATACCTGTGAATCACAACGCTATTGTAATTTGGTTTCCTAGCTAAATAAAACGTGGTTTTAGTACTTCAGTAATTACATTCAAATCTTACCTCAAAAACATAGTATATTAATGCACTTATTGGGGGTAAACCTGAATGACTTAGAAATTCATAGTTTTGTGCCTCAGTTTTGCACCTACTTTTAAACATGTACAAACAAACAATATCCTTTTCTGACCTATAATTACTGTTGATATGTTCTTAATGTTTCACAAGAAGTGAAATCTTTTTTCTCCCGTTTTGCATTGCTCGAGTTTGTGTTTCAGTATATCCTTACTAGATTTTTTTAGGACTCTCAGATATCAGTCAGATGCAATTGGGCTCAAAAATACAGTATCCGTCTGACTGTAACAGAAAAGAATCAAGACATGCTATTTATAGCAAAGAGTTGTGTAATATTAGTTTATGATTCAGACTGCTTTCATAATGCATATAGAGTGTTGTTTGGATTATTTAGTTTAATCTGAGTTTTGTTGCATCATCACATTTGCGTAGACAAACTCTGTGGCCTGGCTGCCAAGTGAGCCTGCGTTTCTTTATGACTCACTGAGAACAAAAATAAACCCAGGAGGTTTTTTTGACGAGGCTTCTGCAATCAGCTTTGAAGCCGCTCTCGCTTTAACCGCCTTTTGCTGACTTGCCGTCCTCTTTCCAGGTAAACAAAGAAGTCTGCCTGTAGTGGAGAGTGACAGAGAGAGGCGGAGAATGAGAATGGTGCAGGGGAGAAGAGTTTTAAGATAAGGAACAAAATAAGGTGAGGACTGAGAAAGAGTTCAAAACAAAGAAATGAAGAGGAGATGAAGAATATATGAATTGATGGGAAGTGAGTTGAGATGGAAAGTGAGGGAGTGCGAGAGTGAGAGAGCAGGTGGGGTCAGCATGGATTTAAGCTCAGCCTCGGGGATTATGCTCCGTCTGACGGGGTTAACAACATGGAGGGGGCTGGACTTATCTGCACCCTCAGCCACTGCCAATCCAGTGTTCCTCCTTCCACCCACACTCTCATTCAGGGATTGGCTGAGCCCCGGGAGGCCTCAGCACTAAGAGGGACAAGGCTTGACAGCAGAGATATGTGCTGTAGATAATGTAGAGTGTGTGGAAGTAAAGGAGGACAGGGCGTAGGTGATGGAGAATATCTCTGCCTTAGGGCCTGAGCTCTGCTCAGATGGCCGAAGGCTTGCATGGACTAACACAACGTGGATCTAAAGCAGGAGAGATTTTGGCATGATTCGGGTGATTAGAGTGGTAACACTTGACCTTGGGGCACACTTGTTTTAACCTTAAGGAAAGCAAGGTACAGTATGAAGTAGTAGCTGACAATAGGGTCGTGCTTGTTCAGCTTGACATCTCAGTTGTTTTAGTTTTACCTGCTCAAATGATCTCTCCCCTGACGATTTCTGATCTGTGCTGTCTTGGGACTTTCTGCATTGTGCTTTCGTATGTGTGCATTGTTTATGTGAGTTTACTCTTGTGAGGACAGAACGAAGATCACACCAACATAACCTTGCTCAACAAAGTTGTCATGTGGACAGAAACAGAATTATTAACTCTTCTTCAAAGAGTCGTAAGAAGCGAGGAGTATAGCAGAAGATGCCTGAAGGCCAGTGTTGAAAAAGCCTCTTTGTTGCAGAGCTAATCCCAAGCTTACAGGGTCTCCTTGTAGCCTTTATCCAAGACTTGATATGTCTGTTTGCATGTGACAGTCTACAGTGTATGTATCACTTCCACTGCATGGTATCAGCTGTATTACAGCCCGTGGGTTACTGTGTCACAGTTTGTCTGCAGTCTAGTCATGTTTTTTTGCCAAGGCAGTTTCTTTGAGCTTCACTGTTCTGTTCGAACTGACCTTTGTGTTTTCATCTGTATTGTTATGATGAAAAAGGTTTTTACTGATACAGGTTGAAGACAACAAAATGTTACCTCAAAAAGATTTGCATTGTTTTCAACCATCACAAACTGTATCAGATGGTATCTCTTTTTAAATGTACTACAGGGATCTTCTTACTGGTTATGAAACGGTCTTGATTTGATATTGATAAATCTATAAGACCAACATAAACAAAAAAGACTATCAGAGAAAAGACCTGTTATTTCTGTGTAGGTATTGTAGTTATTATTAATGCCTGTCATCAGGTTGGATTCCAACTTATTTGGGCTGGATAAGTGTTATAAACCATTTCTGAGTTTACTTTGTCTCACCATTGTAATATTTTATTGAAAGGGGCTGCCAGAACCAACACAAATTAAAAGTCTCCTGGAGTAGCTTTAAGAGAATTCCCTTTTGGCTGTGGAAACACATTACTTATTGAGATAATAGCAAGTCCAGTGGATAGATAAGACATAAGATCTACAAGCATGTTAACAGGAGCAACAAAGCCTTGAGCCAAATTCTAACATCAACATGACCATATGCGCACAGTGACGATGCTAAGATGCAGATGTTTATCAGGTATGATATTTGCCATTTTCACCATATTAATTTTTGCTCAGTAGCATGCTTACATTAGTTAGTTAGCACTTAACATAAAGTACAGCCGAGGCTGATGGGAACGTCATTTATTTGACAGGAATTTGGTCATAAACCAAAGCACTGGATGCATTGAAATTTTGACCTGTTGATTACACTAGAGATAAAGTCAGAAATATTAACCAGGGAAAAATCAAGTTGTTAGAATTCATCCTGATGGGGGAAATGAAATTTTGCACCAGTCAGTAATTGTGGAGACATTATACTCAAATCACCAATGTCAAACTTGAGGTGGCTTCATGGAGGAAAAGCAAGGAAGTCAGAGGATGTAAATCTAGCAATAACTTGTACATATAATGCCTGTGTTGCAGTATTGCTCCGCAGCACAGCTAAAGATCCTTATTCACCCCTGCACCAGCCCTTTTGGCATGGCAGTACTACCTACACCTGACACCAGCTCATCCGATATACACGAGTACTGGAGCAGGTAGATGTGGTGGAGTAATTCCATCTGGCCAGGCGAGCCAAGGATCTGACATTCAAACAATGGTCACATTTGTACGCTTAATGGTTCTGAACTTCACTGTGACAGGAATGCGTTCTAGAGAGGGGTGGATAATGCATGACAATTTGTTAGAAACAAAATGTCAAACAATTATTTGCCAGGAATGCCGAAGGGAAAGCTGTGCAAAAGGCAAAAGACAAGAATGAATAACAGTTTGACACAATGTTTACTGCAGTTGAAAGCTATACTCGACTATGAATTAGCTGCTTTTATTCAGTCAGTGAAGTTGGTGAGGTTAGGATTTGCCAGAGTCAGTACTCATTAACAAAAAACGGTCTTAACTTCCCTGAAAATAACTTGAAAAAATGACCCAGATGATGACTATACTTAGAAAATGTTTCCCAAGTGGTTCTCAAACGCCATTGGACCAGCAGAAATTGAATTTTCCCCTGAAAGCAGGTTAATTAGGCCTGGGATCTGAACCTCCTCATTACCTGTGTTAATTAAAGCACATTTGACTTGGAGGCAGAGCTGCAGATTCATCAGTACTTTTCAGATTCATCAGGTTGCTCAGGGACAGTTGTTATGGAGGGGATTATACTGTTTACCTCTCCAAGCTCTTTGGATAAAATGTCTCAAGGGACTTTTGGTAACACAGTTTGCTGGGATGCCAGTAGAATGCTTTAAGTTCTTTGAAGGACTGAAATAAAAGAGTACATTTGACAGGCCAGCTGAAAGGGAGATGCCAATGGACTGTGGAAGGATCAACAGCAGGCACTGTGCCTCAAAGACTGTGTTTCAAAGATAAGGGCCAATGCCAAGCAATAATATACAGTAACAACTGATGTCCTTTGTATGAACCATCACAAAGACATTAGCTCTCTTTGACAACCTTCAGCTTTCCATTTACCACATGCCATAGGGACTTGCTGCATGCGAAATAACATTTTTAAGGGGAATCTGAATGTATCAGTATATATCAGCTCTTGATTCAGACTCAGCCATGTTTATTCATGAAAATACAGCAGTAATTGCATCATCTGGGATAGCATTTCTAGAAAGCTGTGTCTTAAGCACATCACAGATGCCTGTGAATAAAGCAGTTTATAATCAGAATCACCTGCTCGGCCACAGACACAGCATTTGTTTCAGCCATTTAACTGTAGCGCACGTTTCAATGCAGCTCTCAGTGACTGCCATGCTGGAGCCTTTTCCATGTGATACTCTATGTAAATGTAAAATCTGATTCTGTAAATTTGTAATATGACACATTAAGAAGATTTATTCATTCCATGTAATTGGCTTTCTTGGTTTACATCTGGGGAATACCGTAGGGTCAACTGAGCACTGGTGTGATGTAGTGCTTCCTTCTGTTCTCAGCAGAGTTTTTGTTTCATGGTTGTGTGTGCTTGTGTGTGTAGTCCAATGCATAGCTGGTTACAAGTGTGTTACCTGAGTAATGATGACAAGAGAACAGTGTGATTAGAAAGATGGAGAGCATGTTTATACAGTGTCTTAAAGGGACATTTCATGGCTATTAAAGTGTATATCCACTAACAACTTGGTGTCCATGTAGGCTATTTACACAACAATAGTTTAAGAGCCTTTCATATTGATGGGGGAAATCAGTACTGAGCTTAAACCAGAGTGGAGACAGGAACCAGTGTGTATTGCCTGAGATGTCGCAGTGGTAAACCCACACCACCCCAGCATGGGAAATGATTGTGTCTGCCACACTGTAAGCTTAACATCCTACAAAAATCACTCCGCACTGCAGTGTTACACAGGGCTGGATTCTCATAGCGTTCCATTTTGGATCCCTTACACATTGCTAAAAACTCGTTAATATCAGTGTCCAACAAATTCCTGCTGCAATCTTATATTTTTTCTTGGAAGTAGTAATGTAAAACCCTGATTCCAAAAATGTGTGTGTGAAATGTAAAAAGCGAAAGTACACACTTGTTCACAAACAGCTTTACATAGGGTTCCTGAGCCCTTGTAATAAAATCCTTCATGCAGTAATGTAATTCATGTGGTGAACCTCCAGCAATCCGTGTTTGGGATTGACTGAGCCTTTTGAGGATCACCTGTTACCAGTGAGCCCGTTTGCCTGGGGATTCTTCCAAACAGGTGTTTTTGGTGCTTTCCACAACTTCCCCAGTCTTTTGAAGCCCCTGTCCCAACTCGTTTGGAACCAGCTGCTGCCATTAAAATCAGAATAAGCACATATTTACAAAAATCTATGAGATTGATGACTTAGAATTAAACAATTTTTATACTGCTCTCAATTGAGAATATATTGAAAAGCAATAGCAAAATTATCACGCTCATCACAACTTCTTTGGAATTGGGGTTGTATAAAACACTTTTATAAACCTTGTTATGAGATTGTTTTCTCAATGCCGCTTAGAAAGTCATAATCAAATACTCTGGAAGCCATTAAGCCGAAACGGAAATATTATGCAAAACCTGCTCATTAGAATATCCGGGGAATACAATTCAGCTGCTCTAAATTGTTGAAAGCTAAATTTGAAAGAAAAGGACAGTGAATTCTGATTGGATTGGCAGATGGAATACTGGATTTAGATTCAATAAAATGGGTTAAAAGAACTGGAGTAGTCAGTGGCTTCCTCAGAACAGGCAACACTTTCCCGGTTAGCGACTGGATTGAGTGAGCACCTAGATCAAAATATTATTTGGCAGCTCTGCTTTTTTACTCCCAGTGGCTCTACTGTTGCTACCCTAGCTGGCAGCACTGATACTGGCAGTTGGGCAGCCACACTAGCTAATATCTGGCTGTGATGGACACTAGCTGGAAGGCACTAATATCAGTAGTAGCTCTGTTGTCTGTGGCTCATTAAAATCTATTGAGTCTCCAATATATGCTACAGTGAAGTCATTTTAATGTTTTAAAATGTTGAATTTGTTTTTGTCCAAAATATTTTTTTTTAATTCAGTAGCTGTTCTCAGTGTAAAAGACCCTGATGTCATTAAAGTGACCGGTGAACCTAAATTTGCTCGGAGCAATATTTCAAAAATATGAACAAATATTGTCACGCACATGCCACTTCAATCACTAATCCATTGAAACATAGCTAAAAAAGCAGTGAAGTGTCCCTTTTGAATCTAAAATCATGAATTGATAATGAAGCAAGAGATAGCGCAGAATAGAAAGATGAGATGTGAAAAATAAGGGCTATTTTCAAGCTAAGATGCAGCTCTCCTACCCATCCGGTGGAGCGGGAGTAGGAGGGGCTGAGCTTATTCGTTATTAAGTACTTACAGGCTGCTGCTTTCACACACACTCACAGAGCAGAGAGCGAGAGTGTGTGCGAGGGAGAAAGGGAACAGTCTGCTGAAGGAAGCCTAGAGGAGAGCAGCATACTGAACTGGTTCATGCCTGGTGTCTGAGCTTCTGTGTGTATGTGTGTGTGTGTGTGTGTGTGTGTGTGTGTGTGTGTTTCTGTGTGCACTGGTCGGTTTATTCGCTTGGCTCACTAGCTGCGTGAGACGGATCAGACTCTTTCCAGACCCCCCCTTGCCCTTCCACCCTTGAGTTTTCTTACCACTCCCCCACCCCTGCGTCCCTTCCTCTCACCCGCCGGGGGAGCTCCCGCCGTCCCAATGATGAAGGAGGAGGGCCTCCTGAGTCGTCGCCGTTTCTCTACGTGCGGCGGGACTTCATCACTTCGACCTCCACACCCGGACGGACGCAAACTCATCCGCAATGCCTCCTTCGGGGGCTATAACGAGCTGTCACCCATCTCGCTGCCAGGTGGGTGTGTGACGGTTTGGGGATTTTGTAGATCTCCATGCTTGGAACTGTGGCTAGTTGACCCTGTAGTTTTACCTCGTGATTGACTTGTATGTCTGCAGTAGTGGATTTAAAAAGTGAGAAGTGTTTGGTCTAGTTAGAAGGCGCGTCAGATGCACTGTTGACTGTAAGTAGAGTTGTCATGATCGGGCTGTACTGTCAACTTGTTTGGATTCAGCTGACTTACGTCGGCTCAGCCTTGGCTTTTAGAGAAATGATTCAGACTGAGTTTGGATGAGGTTGGCTGGTATGGCTAAACTATTTCACTGCTATAAAGTTTCTGCAACAAAAAGCACATTGTTCATGTTGCCAGAAAGAAAGGAACTGAAAAAAATTGAATGTATTACTGCCATGACCACAGGCGTTGGGCAACTTTCTCAGTTCTTGCAAATGTATTTATATTGGTGGAAGCAAAGTTTCAAGCCTTTGGGTTGGACTTTCGCATGGCAGCAGTTGAGTGATATCTTGCTAGGAGATGTGCTGTCAAGGAGATGAGCTTCTGAAGGGACCGCTTCACAATCATATATTCTGTTAATGTAAATGCGAGACACTCCCTCCAAGCAAACATGTGGTTTACATAAACTGTGATTTAAGACATCTGCTCCATTTTAACATCCAACATTTGGGTGCTGTGAAGTTTGTTTTCCACTCAGAAAGTGTAAGTTGGCAATCTAGGCTCACTTCCATATTGGAAGTGAAAGCTAACTTTCCCAGCTTGTTAACTTTAGCATCGATTTGCTATTTTAGTTCATCTGAATACAACACCTGCTCAGTCATGGGCAACCATAGTTACACCATCAATTAAGTAGTTCTGACCAAGCAAATTGGTCAAATAGACATTTAGAACATGAAATCAGCATGACAGCACATTGTGCTCATCACTAGAGATATTTACTTAAAGGTGCACTATTTTGACATTTCCCCCCTCTTGAATTCATACTCAGGGGCGGCATATCATTAGAGTTCACCAAGTGCTGCCAGCTGTGCCTGCTGTTGGCTGGTAGCAGTGCACACTGCCAGATTGGGTCAGTGTTTAGCAACTACAGCAGGAGCTTTGGATCAGGAAAAGCCAGGTAACTCCAGTAAATGTCTCTGCAACACAAAACTGAACAGTTGGACATCCCATCTTCAAATCTATAACTTTGTATAATTTCTTATAAACTGCACCTTGTTACCAGATTGTAGAAAAGGAGAGCCCTAGTCTGCATAAGCCATCTACCTATCCTACCAGGTTCCTGATATTGTAACAGCAAAGACTGTCAAAACCTGCTAGGACAGGTAGTCCTGTAACCTTAGCACTTCCATTACCTTGTGATTTAAATCACAACATGAGGGAAGAAATGGAACACTGAACTCAAACGTGGGACAATAAGTAACAGCTAATAGTGTTTCCCTGCTGCTGATCAACTGCCTTTGTGTCAATCAGTCTTGTTTTCTAGTGCCCACACACAATAATATGACACTACTTCCAGTCATTAAGAACAAGGCATATATGCTATGATTCATTAGCTCCGCTATAAGTTAGTTACTTCGTTACGATTAGTTCTACTTTAAGCAAAAAGGGAGGAAATGTCAACATACTGTATCTGTCTCATCAAAATCTAAGTCTTTGAATGATAAATTTTCCTTGCTCATACAGTAGCTGTGAAATGTTTGTTTGTGACTCCTTATTTCTAAGACTCTGTGCTTACATTTGAAGAACAAAATAGTGAACCATTTACAGGCTGGTGCAGTCTTCACAGGTCGGTGCAAACTGATGAATCAAGAAGGCTCAAGCCTCAGCTCAGCCAGCTTGCCATTACTCAGCTTCCAATGATACCTCTGATGAGAGTGCAGTCATAATCCTCATTTTCAGAAGTACACCAAATCCCAGAGAACATTTAGGATTAAATCAGTTTAGTGTTGATTTGTAAAATCCCTACCTCCGCGATTTTCCCTTTGTTTTTGTCCTCCTGCAGAGGGCACAAACCTGTAGGCAGGCAGCTGGCATCCCCTGGGGCTTTGAGAGGGTGGATGTTCTCTGTTCCACCTTCGCAAATGACTGTTTTCATTAATCCATGAAAGGCTGACTGTGCAGAAACACTGCCACACTTTGATGCAGTAATTCAGTCCTGTGCAACCTAGTTCATCAGTCCTCTGCTGTTTGCCACTGAGCAACTCACATAAGTGCCTTGCTATAGGGCATCTTAACAACAGTTGACGAGGGAGGGGAGATCGTTCGTCATTGTCTTTTTTGCTCCTCAGACCTTTCTGGGGGATTCAGGCTGGTGACCTTCTTTCCCCTTTAATCTTGCGGCTCCTCCAGCAAAACAAATAAGTTGAGCCGCGAGACATTGTCTGAGTCATGTTGTTTTTCTCACAGTCACTTTTCAGCCTTGGCTCCATTCATCCTTATTTTATATGCTCCACTACCACGCACAGCCTTTACAGAGACTGCAGGAGACAGCTGGTGCAGGAAGGGTTGCACTTACTTACTTTATGTATCTTTGTTTCCTTTTATTATTAATATTTTCTGTACCTTCTATTGCTCCTTACATCTGTCTCACTGTTTTTGTTTTTTTTTATGTCCGTGTCGGCTCCACAGTGCAGTCTGCTGACATTATGGTGCCTTCTGTTTTGTAGCTTTAACATAACAGGATTTGTATTCTTTGAGGCTGTGTCTCATAGGAAACAGTCTCACATGGATGGCTGATGACTCAGTTTTTGTTTGTCTGCTGGCGATGTGTGTGGTGTCAAAAGCTCTACTTTGTGGTTATGCTTGGCAGCCAGTGATTTGTCTGTAGCCATTTCATTTCCTATCATGGTTTGGGCTGGGTATCTTTTCTGTTTCTGTAACAATATGTAGTTGTTTTCTGTTTCATTGCTAAAATTGAAATTAATCTTCAACCATTCCCATCAATCAATCATTTCATTTTTAATTTTAAGTTTCAGTTAATCTTTTTTTTTTCCAAGCAGCAATGCAAGAATGTACTTGTTCCTGCTTCTCCACTGTTAAGAGTTGTAGCTTTTACCAGTGTTTTTATACCAGTGCAAACAAATTATCTTTGGGTTTTTGACTGACCCACTTCAGCATTGGAATCTTGAGCTGGATTCTGAAATTGGATGGATAGTCTGTCTAAAAAATGGCAGTGATTGAGACGTTTTTGAGGACTTGGTCAAAAGATTTGCAGTAGCACTTTGGGCCACTTGTCAGCAGTCAAGGGAAATCTTGCTGTAGGGTAGTTCAAAAGGCAAGTGCAGTAGTCAAGACAAGATGAAATATGCATGCATAGTCATCACCATCTCCTGTAAAGACACAGTGGGCATGAGTCGAGCAGTGTTCCTCGGCTAGTTTCAACAAGGGAGAGACCAAACAATTTCCATGCTAGTCAAGACTCAAAGATGTAGGGAACAGAATCATAGAAAGACCCACATAATGGAAGGCAGGGTTAAGAGATGAGGAAAAAGAACCGTGACCTTTTTCCACCTTTGAGTTGACGCCAAAGAAATAAAAACTTGTGGTTCACCTGTATGTAGCTGTAGAAAATCTGTTATCCAAATTGGATCCAAATATCAATTTTTTTGTTTACACAGCAGCAACTACTTTGGCTGTTCTAGTGCCTGCATTGTTTTCAGGTAACACACACAAAACTTCATCTTGTCACAACTTGTCAACAGTCAACATTAAGCAATTATGTTTCACCACCAGAAACACACAGGCCTTTTGTCTTGTGGGTTGTTTACATGGTGACCAGGCAACATTTATACAAGTTGATGATGAAATATGTCAGAATATCGATATCTCAGAATATCAATATCTGTATCAAAGAAGCTGTTTGGAAATGTTTGGGTCTCAAACTGTATTTGTTGACGTCCCTGAAATATCAAAAGATGGGATACCGGGTTGGTACCTGCAGTCTTCACAAAAAAAAACAGCATCTGACAGTCCACATAAACATGGCCCCAGTGGATTATAAATAGAGCACCACAACACAACACAGCAGCCATGGTAATACAACCTGTCTGATGCTCCCACTCTCTTCCAGGCACATCCTGTTTGAAATATCATCCCTTCCAAGAGATAATGTGCTTTTGTCTCGTCAAGCTGCCATTGTGTTGACAGAATAAAAAATTACAACCCTTTTAATGTGGATTGGATCACTTCGGCTCAGTTGTTACGTCACATATATGCGATATCCTGCATAATCGCATATAGAAAAAGGTTTGAAGGCCAGGAACAAGGCCTGGAGATTAAAATGATCAAGGGCAAGGGCATGCTGGGACTGGGACTCAGCTGTGCTGCTTGAAACTCAAATTTGAAACCTCTTTGAACTTCTACGATAAACTACAGTACAAATACACTTAATCCCAAAGTATTATCAGATTTTATTACAGTTAAATGTCTGCCTAATCTTCCTTGGACACACCCTTTCACGTTGGCCGGGCTCTTTCTGCTGTATTGTGTGCTGTTGCTTCCTCTGTAGCTAGGGACTCACTCTGAGGGAAATTGATTTTGAAGTTTAAAATGGGGCCTGCATAAAGCTATTAAGAGAGAGGAAAATGCTCTACCCTTACAAATTGAGGTCATGACTTGGCATACTGCATGTTGGAACATTCATTGGAGTCACTGGCCATAAAGATTAAACTAGGTTTTTGATTATCAAGAAGCAGTGCACTACAGTAGCAACGTTTGGCTTAGGTGTGATGATAAGGACCTAAAGGGATATTAAGTGTTTAAAATTATGTTTAAAACTTATAAGCTTCATTTTAAAGGGCAATAACACCAACTTTACCCACAATGAGTTGACCAAGGAGCTTTTTCAAGTCTGAGACAATAAGCAACAACAACTTAAAGAGCAGCGACCTGTTTTCTGATATGCATTCATTTTGTTAACATCAACCACTACTCTGTTTACATGAACCTATACAGTGAACCTACATTACTTGCTATATGTAGAGTCTCAGAGACACCTTGGCGCAGTGCAGACCTGTATCCCAACTATCCCAGCTGCTCTGCAGGGGCTACACTTGAATATTTGACGTTTGAAACAGACTGTTGTCCTTTGTTCCGGATCTATTCACAGTTGAGGGAAAGCATGTCTGTTTTACCTGCTGTTATGGTATAGTGATCTCTCATCCTGCATTCAGTCCGAGCAGCAAAACAAGACAGGCCATCTTTCAGTTTTCATGATTTTTGAGCCAAAATGATAGGCACAGTCCACAGACGCAAACACACTGACAATTTGCTCCTCAAAATTGATGTATTCTGAAGGGTAACTGGGTTTCCAGCTTTTCCCTCAATTTGTTGTTCACTACCCGTTTCCATGGTAGCCGTCACAGATCCTAAAAAAAAATACAGCGGCATCATGTAGACCTCCATTGCTTCTGTATCATGGTTTAAAGGAAAATGTCAGTGTAGTGCTCTTTATAGCTGCATTATTTTATGTGTTTAAATCTCTAATGTTTTCCACTAATATGAGCATAAATAAATGATAATCAGCTTGAAAGAAGAAGGGTTAATCTATGGTGTGCTAAGAATTTGAGACACTAGCAACATCTCCAGAGGGACTGCCCTACCAAAGAGAGATGAGAAGTGGTTTTGAAGTTGTTTTTGTGGCTTGAAAATAAGCTCCTTTTAATGGGAGAAGCAGCTTCAGTGTTGAATTAATCATGACTGGGTTGAGATAAGATGATTTCTGGGGTGGAGGCGTCGAATGTCTAAAATACCACAAAAACTCAGTTTTCAGATGACGTGTGAATACTGACAGCGAGTCATAATTTTGTGTTTCGTCATCTTATGTTGCTGTGTTTTCCCCAGCAGAGGGGCTGGCTCAACCACACCCATACCTCCATCGGGATAAATGGACAACAGTCATTCTCATTTACTTCTTACAGTCGGAATCGTATCAGTGCATTTACTCTTACTACGTTGAGGCATCACATAGTTATCGTAATTGTTGAGACTTGATAGCAGAGACAGTCAGTGAAAGGAAAGCTCATATCCTGTACTGATATCCCTGTGAAAATACCAAATATACATTTAGAGAGGGTTTATGTACATTACTAAAATATGTGATTGTTTTCCCCTTCACTTTCACCTCTGTCATTGTGTGTCCGAGGCATATTGTTGGTGCACTGCTTCAGCTGATCCAGACTGTATTCATTTTGTGAGGCAGAGCATTAATGTGGAAAGACACTCATTGTAGCAGCTCTTCCTCTCTCTCAGTCTCTTTGCTCTCTCTCCTCCTATCTATGATGTCTGATGCAGTGAGATCACTGCGGCTGTAGTCTTTAAAAGCAAATGCCTGAGTCAGGCTGCAGTGGGGCGTGTGTCCTCTACAACTCCAACTACACACTCACACGCACACAAAAACTCAATCCCTGTAATTCATTCACATACAGCAAGGGTTAGATTTAGCCAACTTGCAGGCTGAATGTCGTGACAAGATGTGGTGTAGATTTGTGCATTTAGGCAAAAAAAACATGGGTACTCATGTATATTAAACAGAATAAAGTGATCACATTTAACGCCCATACTGTTAACTACTTATTTTTCTTTGATCCGGTGAAATCTCCCCCCGAGGATGTTTACTGCAGAGGCTTGTTTTATGTTGAAATTCTCATTGATCTTCATTCCTTTGCTTACTTTTGCCTTTTATATATATTGGTAGAATTTCCATTTTAAAGCCAAGTAGTTTGCAGGGTGAGGTTTGAACAGACTGGATACTAGACTGACTCACCAGATGAACACTGCGGGTAAAAGCCTGCCATTGGGTGACTATTTCAGGCGACATTTTCCTCCCTTCTGCTATCTGCGTGGTACTGTTTCCTAAATCCCTGTCTATGAGAAACGGTAACAGCAACCTCTGAGCTGTTTCCCTTAGCCACCCTTACCTGTTTGCTAAAAGTACAAACCTAAACAAGCTAACTGCTGTTAGCTGTTACCTTTTGGGGTTTTTCGCAGAGTCTCCTGTGCAGTTTTTCTGCAGTGTTGCAAAAACTTGACGCATGTTCTCAAGTGCCTTGTCGAGTGCCCTTCGAGTAAAAAAAATGAAGTATAGTACATATATTTACATGTATGCATTTACTTAATACTATGGGTCGACCACTTATTAGACGATAGTTACATTCTATATTCTGCATTTTTTTGATTATCGGAATCGGTGGTTATTCAACCGGATTGCCAATAAAATAAATGAATTAAAAAATGCTATTTTGGCTCTAATGCAACAAGTATAAAGTAACTAAAGTTATTAGATATATGTAGTTGAGTCGTACCTTAAAACTGCACTAAAATGTATGGTTCTTGAGTTCATGGCCTTTGTTTCATCCATCACTTCATTTTAGGGTCACAGTCACTGCATCCTCATGCCAACTGCTAACTAAGACTAGTATGATTGTTTTAAAGAAGACGTCCAGTCCTCGTCTCTACCGGTCCAAATAAACCAGATGGAGCATGTGAGAAGTCTGAGGGACTGGACTTTGACCTTACCCAGACCCATTGGCATCTGTCAGCAGTGTCACCATTATCTCTGTGACAGGTTAACAAAAAAAAAAATCTTTGCCAGCTGATCTTTGCTACTGCAAGTCATTCTGAGAAGCCTTCCCTTTAAAAGTGAAATACATTCAATTATCATAGCTAAAAATGCTTCATATTACTATAAAATGTGTTTCGTAAACAAGAGCTCAATGATAACCTGAAGTAATTCAACGGCCAACAGTCACTTTATTCACAGTGTGAAGAAAAATCCTGCATTTGGAAAAAACAAATTAATCCTACTCTCAGATATCACAGTATACTCAAGCTCTTCAGTATGAAATTCACACCACCGAAACCCTCCCTACCTTGATATTCTGCTGGTTTCACGCACGGATTGCTTCCCTGCTCAGCCTTTGTCCTTAGCAGAGGAAATGCCCCATCAACATTTTCTGTAGCCCATTTCTGAGCCTCAGCCTTGTCTTTAGCAAATTTGCATAATGAAAAAACATTGCTGAAAAGATGTGGGTTTATTAGGATTAAGATTAAACATGAAGTGTACCTCAGACCCAGGTGGATTATTTTAGAAGCAAAATGCTTTGAGTAATGACAGAAAGGTTTAGTTATAGTCCTTCCAAAAAGGGGCATCTGTTGATAAAAGTGACACCCAGAATGACTGAGTGCACGATTTCAAAATGTTAAATGGTAGATGGACTGCAATTGTATTGTGCTTCTTTAGCTTTACTGAGCCTCAAAGTGCTTTACCTGTTCATGCATACATTCACACACTAGTGGCAGACAATGCAAGGCGCCACCTAGCCATCAATAGCCATTTAGCCACTTGGAGATCAGTATCAGTAGCTGTGGATTCCACTCTATCTCATGATATTTTGTGTTAACTGATAAATGAATAGAACTATTTTGTGTGAGTGTGTGTTAACTTTTCGGCTTCATTATTTAATTTTTCATTACATCACCAGCCTGAACCAATGAAGTGTTACGGTATCTCAAATACATTTATTAACTCAGACTGCTTGATTGCAAAACAGAGAGATAACAAGCATGTCATCATTCTTACTACAAAAGATTTCATGCAGTTCCAGGTTACTTCGTCTCAGGTGAATATCTGTTGACTAAATACGTGCATGTAACCCAAAGTTTTCTAAGATACCATCTTGTTGGACAAATAAATCCTAAAACCAAATATAATTACCATTGCCGCTTAAACCATTACTCACATCGCATCTGTCAAAATCTGCCACAATGTAATCCTTTTGCATGTTGTTCAGACCGATTGTTAACGTGGGAGTTTGTTAAAAATCAGCTGTCTGTTACTTAAAGAACGACAGAGCAGATGACGACTTTACTCTGTGCATATATGATTTTTTTTAATTAACTCAGTCTTTGTAATATGATCATCCAGTCCCCCGCCCCGCGCCGTAGAATGAGATTGCGAGAAGAGGTTGATGAGTGGTTTCCATGGCGGGTGATATGCTCTCGAGTTGTTTTCTTGTTGAAGTTGGCATGGAGATGTCCCTGTCAAGTGGGCACAGATGGTCTGGTGGGACATCTAATGTACCGCTGACACTGGATCCACATTGAAACAAAAAGCAGCACTTAGAAGAAAAGAAAGACAATTGCATGCCCCTCGTTTCTCCATCAGTTCGATGGAAAAGCTGTTTCCTTTTTAGTTGTGTTGATAAAGAAATGTATAGAAAACAAGAAGGGTCTTTCAGCTATAATGCTTCCTTTTTTGTACCATTTATACAAGTAGCTGAAGTGTTCTCAAGCCAGATAAACATGTATGATGTTGACTCTTTCCAAAGTAGGACTTTTACAGCAGCTCTGTTGACGCTTTGAACATTATTTTCATTCCCAAGAGGAACTGTTTGGGCAGAAAGTAGTTACGCTGCGATGTAGTTTGTGTTTCGATCCAGAAATGTCTATTTACTAGCTAGTTAAAGAAAATATCCCACCGTGAAGCCCTGACACACTATTGTGCCTTCCATTTTGTTTGCCATCACCATGATTGCTTTCTCCATGTACACATAATAGACTGCCAGGAAGAAAGCTTGTTTGTGGGTTGCTGTTATTGAAAGGCATTACTGTAAATTGAAAAAGCAGGATCGATGAGATGATATGATGAAAACATTTCTAAATAAAATCCCTCCTGTCATACACTATACATCACATTGTTGTTATTAAAACTATAACTGCAGTATGACTAAGTATGCATAAGTATGCAGTAAGAATTCATAAGAAGGATGCCTGCTGTGCTAGCTCAGATGCACAGCTGTTTTTATTAAAGTTGATGGCTGTTCAAATAAGACGTGACTCTATTCCAAATGACAAATATCTCCTTTGGCAATGAAACGCAGCAGTGTTTCCTTCACTCTCATGGCTGAGTAATGACGGCCTGTGGATAACTGGAGCTGGAGACTATAAAATATTTACAGGCTCTCTGCCACCTTTAGACCACCGGTATCATGAACTGCCGGGGTCTCAGTGGGGAATTTGTTGCCCGGGTGACACTAATTGGTTAGAAACTGGCACACTAATGAAGATTAGAAAAAAGCTAAGGTGGAGCTCAAAGAGGAACAGTGAGTGTCTGTCTGCTTAATTTTGTTACGACACACTACGTCTACATTCAACTGCATTAAGACACGTTCATTATTTTCTAGTTTGACATTTACAGAACTATACACAACTACATTCCCATCAGCAACTTCACGGGAACAGTTGGTAATCGAGTCTTTGTTCCTTGGTTTCTTTGTGTCCCATTCGCTTTCCACGTTTGCATTGTCCCAGCCAAACTATGGATTAAAACAAGGGAACCTCCTTTCAACTTCTCTGACCTCAGAGCTCAGTTCAGATCAGGAACTTGGAGCAGGCGCCAGCTTGTTACCAACCAGATCGTATGTCTTGCTCGCTTCCAGACAGTTTGAAGGACAGCCTGCTTCCAATGCGGACAGTAATGTAATGAGATTCCATTCAGCTCATCAAACATTTGGACTTGCAGGCCTTGCAGATATTTTAAAACACATTTGAGATGGCGAGCTGATCTCACCATTGAAAGGGATCACAAAAGCATGAACTACAGCACCAAGTAACACCATTTTTTTCGGTTAATTGGTCAAATCTTCTGCCTATAAGATAAAAGAAAAAAGGGTACTGAATTGTGAATTTAACCAACTGATATATTTCCATAAATGTAATTTCTACTTTGTTTTCCATCAATTTGCTTTTGAACAATACACTGAATTGAAAAAGAGTACGAAAAGGGTACAGAGTGACTACTTTTCTACTAGTGCTCATGTATGTGTA
Organism: Acanthopagrus latus; assembly: GCF_904848185.1. Lineage (NCBI taxonomy): Eukaryota > Metazoa > Chordata > Actinopteri > Spariformes > Sparidae > Acanthopagrus > Acanthopagrus latus. The sequence continues at coordinate 4,741,867 of NC_051052.1, read as the reverse complement.
AAATCAAAAAGATAGTCAACCTATTGTTGTTCCTACTGTGCCACAGGTCATAAGATTGAGCGCTGACTGCACAGAGACAGAACCTCTCCAACTAATCATATGAGTTGGTGGATTGCCTCCCATTTAAAATTGGATTATAAATTCCCATCATCCGAGGGGCATGTCTTTGAATTATGTTGCGACTGATTTTAAAAAGTGTTAGAGCTTGTGTTTGAACATCCACTGTTGGTGGATCCAGGGTTTTGAGGGAAACCCTGTAGAACAGAGAATTGATTAAAAGCATGTCATACACTGAGGTGTTTAGTTTAAAGTGCCTGGTCATTGTGGTACCTTAATCCAGTCTTAACATCAAATACAGTTGAACCAAGTCAAAAGTCCCATATTGTTTTCATTTTCAGGTCCAAACTTATTTTGGGTGTGAAAAATGAACACTGTTAGTGCCCTGCTCTTGAAGTCTCCCCTCTTTTCCAACAAATCTGGCAACAATATCAAATTTTTGATGCCTCGAAATATGTGCTGGGACAGTATTTGTAACGCTGCTGAAGTTTGGTTCTCATCTGAGCATTATTTGTGGCTTTTTGATGGCGGTTTATACCCATTTACTGCAATGTATTGTTGTCGTGCGGTCGTTTCTTCTTCCACTTCTGAAACTACATTAGCTAGCGGTCTGCAAACTTTATCTCTCGAGGGTGCGTCTTACTCGGTGTCACGGTGTGTTAGAACATGAATTAAACTTACACCGGAATATCCCTTTAACATAAATGGAAATCTCACTTATAAATAATATGGGATCATCAGAGTGATGATGGAAAGAGCATTTCTTTATGGTGCTGTGTTTTTGTTCCAGGTTTTGAGCGAGGGAAGGAGGACCTCTTGCCGCTGCCTTTGAAAGAGGACTCGCACTCCATATCTAAGAGCAAGGTAAGAAAAACGCTCCACTATTCGATTGGGTGCATGTTGTAATGAGACCAGAGAATATGGGAATTACAGCTTGTCTGTCTTCTATCCTTTTCTCAGTCTCGCCTCAGGCGTGAGATATCCTACATGGAGATGAGTCTCGCATTATATACACTGTACACATCAAACATCCAAAACTCTGTCATCCATTCAAATGAGCTCAGTGTGGAGGAGGCCCGTCTAGTTTATCTGTCGTGGTCCACATCAAATATGTTTCACAGTGTAGACGTGGGTGTCTGAGTCTCCCTCTGAGTCGCAGCAGAGACGCTTTCATCAGACATGAATCCCGTTACATTTTTGTTTTGATTTTGTAAAGTATGAAAACGTGACAGAATGATCAAAAGCTCTTAATCAGCAAGGCTTCCAAAACCAAGACAAGATTTTGGGGAATGCTTATCTGTGGACTTCAGCTGATCTTTAGATTCTGCTATCAAAAACATCCGACATCTGAGAAATGGCTGTGAAGAAGCGGGACTGAGCCTTGGTTTACATCCATCTCCAGAGAAATACGTGCAGTCTGAGCCAAAGGAAACCCTGTGTGGGTTTCTTTAGGATGTGAAAGAGACGATTTTAGCTTTGGTGCTTGTTATCTTGTATCTTCAGGCTAACTCTGCCTGTGGCCGTTTAAGGCCTTAAGTAGCAGTGCTTTAGGATCCCCACACATCACTGTCTGTCTCTACTTTAAATCGCTCCAATTGGCTTGTGAAAGGAGCTGGCACACACCTGTACTGGCATTTATAGGCTTCATTCTGCTAACTGAGCCAAGTTAAGGCTACCAGGGAAGCAAACAAGCTGGGGAGGGAAAAGAAAACAATCACTTAGAGATGCTGTTTCCTGCTGACTCCTTGCAAAAGATAGAATGCAGTGTCCTCATTTCAGTAGACTCTGTTTATTGTACCATTTGCGATGTGTTATTAAGAGGGAACACTTTGTAGTTATTCAGTCATTAAGTGGATGACTTATCCAGAGAAGCTAAACGGAGCGCAGGAATAAAACAAGCCGCTGATTTTTTTTTTTGTGTAGAAAGCTTTGGTTAAAGTCATCACACATGTTTGAGTAGTGTGTATCAGCTCAGTATTTTTTATAAGGACATTAACTTGAGAAATAACAGATGTTCATGTTATGTTTTTTATTTTTTGCTGTTAAAGTCTTTTGTCCTTTGTGTGTTGACAGTCTGAAACAAAGCTGTACAATGGCTCAGACAAAGATGTGTCGGCATCTGGAGGAAAGCTCACCAAAAAGGAGTCCCTCAAGGTAAGAGAGTTTAAATCAGCTTAAATCTTGAAAAAACTTGTCTTGCACTGTCACACAGTGTTACATGCTGAGTTGTTATAAAATACTGTATAAGTTGAACTTCATGTTGTGCACCACAATGCAGGATAGGCAGTAGTCTTGTCTTGATACTAAAATAACGAACTTTGATACAATATCTTGAAAAATATTGATTATAAATACCATTTCCATTACCACCTGGGGAAATACACACAGAATTGACAGCATGTTGATGAAGGTTCTCAGTCATCTAGGTCATGGTAATACGATTTAGTGCGTAGAAGCACTGACAGCATAACATTTAGTGAGATTTTTAAGGAAGATTTTTATGAAAAGATGGATATACCAAGGCTGCTGTCTGGTATTCTTCAGGCCTGATAGCTATATTAGGGATCATTTTAGCTTTAGGAATTACAAATGGCTATAATAAGTGTGTTGTCCAATAACAGGACAGGATTTACCTCTGAGCTAAATTCTCATAGGGAAACAAGTCATTTCACAGGGGTTGTGACACTAAAAAAACTTGTATGTGAGCTTATGTGAAAAACTATTTTTGGGCCAGTGTGCATCAGGTGAAGTTAGACAGTTTGACTACTATGTCAAAGCCAGCATGTTTCCTGGGCGCCTGGTTAGCAACTTTTGTTAGCACTGGACTGTAGCATTGCATGGACATGCTTTTATTCTTTGCCTTTCACTTGTATTTCCAGACAGCACAGCTCCTGTTTTCACGTCAACCAAAACCATTCTCAAAAAAAATGCTCTGCACATGCCATTTGAATGAAATGACAACGTAACAAAATGCAGAGAGTGTGATGAGTTAGGAGAAAATCTGTATGTTCATAGGCATGGTACAATGTGTTCCAAAAGACATATAAAATCCAGCAGATAACTCACTCTGCATTCAAGAGGTACCAGGCAACGCTGAGAAGTGTGATTCCAGTCTCATTATATTGTGCCAAATGTAATTCAGTGAGAAAGAGAGTGCGGAATATTAATATGCACAGTTGTGGAAATTGATGTTCTGAATATTTTCTGTCTGTCTTTGCTCTGTGTAGGTGCAGAAGAAGAACTACAGGGAAGAAAAGAAGAGGGCCACCAAAGAGCTGCTCAGCACCATCACTGATCCCTCGGTTATTGTCATGGCCGACTGGCTGAAGGTGGGAACCTCTTACACCCAATCATTTGGTTGTACAGTGTACTATAATTTTACCTAACTGTCCTTTCAAAAGATAGAAGGTAACTTTATGTGTCTGCTAGTGTTCCTAACAACCACCCACTTAACCCTGCTGTTTGTTTCTTGATAGTATTTTTACTTCCATCTCTTTTATTTGGTTTACTTGTGCCTTTTGTATTCAAGACAATTCAATTCTATAATCTATATAATCTCTTACATTAAACGTTGTAGGAGTTAAAGGTACATTTAAATGGATTGGTTTGATTAAAAAAAAAAAAAGAAGAAGAAGAATGATGACAAAGTATGAGACATGTGTTGGTCTTTTGTTTCAGATTGTTTTAACATTATCCTCCGTCACTTTTATGGAGAATTTGATAGAAAATGTATCCCCAACACATTTTGCGATGCAGATAGTTACTTAATGACATAAATAAACATATCAATTTGTGACATAATCTAGCAACTTCTAGAGACTCTCAAGTAGACTAGCTAGCTAGCTAACTAGCTTCATTTTTAGTTTGAACATTATTGGTAAAACTGTCGCTCTGAACATAAGGTTTGAGAGTTTGATAATAGTAATAATAATAGCTTTATTTATTAAGCACCTTTTAAAAGCAGAGCTTGCAATGTGCTTAAGCAACAGAAAAAGCTGGAAACTCAGACAGACCATTCTGCATAATTAAAGGCAAACAGAAACAAGCCCAGACTAAGAAGAAGTTGCATCAGAGGTCACTTGGGTGAGGTAAAGCCTTTGAATATCTGACATTTACCTGTATATGATTCAGATTCGTGGCACTCTGAAGAGCTGGACCAAGCTGTGGTGTGTGCTGAAACCAGGCGTGCTGCTCATCTATAAAACCCACAAAAACGGCCAGTGGGTTGGAACGGTGCTGCTCAACGCCTGCGAGCTCATCGAGAGGCCCTCTAAGAAGGACGGCTTCTGCTTTAAGCTCTTCCACCCGCTGGAGCAATCCATCTGGGCCGTCAAGGTCAGAATAAACCTTCAGATACAGGATTTACAGCCATCAGTTGTGTTCAGGAGTATTATGAATCATTCAGGGGTCACTTACCAGGTCATACAAATAGGGGATAGGGAAAGGAGAATATACATCAGGGAAAATGTTAGGATGCCAAACATCCCAAAACTTGGCTGCCTCTTCCTCCTCCAAACACTGCTGAGCTTGATATCACATCAACTATATTCTAGCTGGTAAAAGTTCTGACTGAATTCTGAAGTTCATGAAACTATTCAGTAATCTTCGTAATATATGGTACTTTGGTATCAGCCATGTCTTGTTGTTAGCCTGGAAACAACAGTGAGGAATGATGCTAAGCTTTCTTGGAGGCAGGTCCATGAAGCCAGCTAGATGGCTATGGTTATTGGACAATTTATTTCACATGGCTCTTCCGTGGGTGACGTATTATGAACATCATGAACATCAGATGAGGAGCTTGTGCCAAAAAATCTTTCATACAATGTTTCGATAGTGCAAATTTAGAAATTATATGCCATTTTTAGAGTCTGGCTCTAGTCCACAGGGCGTTTCAAGAATTGATGGAAAGGAAAGTTAAAAATGATTAAAAATGATCCTGATTGCAATTAAATAGACTGCAATATTGATTTTTGGGCAGATCTCCCACCCCTATATTATGTCTTGTTTTTGAATATATGAAATACCCAGAGTAAAAACAACAATCTAAAGATTTATGGTGGGCTGAGTGCCATTACCTGTATTTAGTCAGGCACAGTTAGATTCTTGAGCTAATAGTCTCCCACATCAGTCTGTGTAAAACAACAATAATTTCTTCTTTGTTTTTTGCCAGCTGTTTCCCTCTGTTTTTCTAGTCTTTCTGCTAAGCCAGCAGGCTTCTGGCTTCAGCTTCATATTTACCATGCTACAATCTGTTAAACAATTTCCTTTAAATATGCAAGTTATTTGCTTTAAGGAATCATTATTAAGTGTTGATTGCACAATGTAATGGCTGTAGAAAAATGACATGTCTATGTCTTGATTGATTCCCTATAATCCTATAAAATATGCTTTTTTGTCTGTCAGCGTACATGAAATATCCCTGGTAAATGAAGGCTGACTGCCTGAAACCATTTCTCTCTGCCTTCACATCTCCTTTATAGATTACATAAATTAATAAACATATTCTGGCCTCTGTTGTTGATATCCTGAGGAAAACAGAAGCGATCCAGTTGTCTGCTACAGTGTGCCAACATTAATACGACTTAGAAAGAAACGCTAGGGGAGGAAAGGTTTTCTGATTCCACTTAAAATCATTAAATAACATTTTTATATTGACCCTGAAAAGGTCTCTGACCCTATAGTCCCATTATTTTTCAGAACAGATTGATAATAGAGAAGGAGAATAGTGTCAGAGGTTTGTTATGCAGACAGACACATTTGAATGATGCATGCTTTTCATTCCAGTGCTGAACAAAACGAACAACATAATCAAGGGGAAAAGGATCATCCTTTGTTCCCTGCAGTAAAAGCAGATAAATAAACAGATGTGGACGTTAACTGTATAATTAAGAGTTCAGTCTGCTTGATTTAGGCCATTTTCATGTTTGGCAGAGCACATTTTCCATTTGTTCCTGTGTTTTCAGCTCTGTACAGTCGTCCACTCGAACTGTGATTTGGTATTCATCACTGACCTCGCATTTCAAGTGTTTTCCCTCATGTTTGCGTCATGAATCGCAATTAGCGGTCCGTGTTTTAGATCACAGTGTTCCTGCTCTCGCTGTCATCCTCTTCACCATTGAAAACACTTCACTCAATCAGCTTCTGTCCCCTCTGAGCCCCTCTCATGGCTTGTTTGCATAACGGCATACTCGAGAGTCTAGATTTCCTCTATTTGCACACTAAATGATTCAAGACTGGGAGGAAATGCTGAGGCTATAACAAGGAAACCACCGAGGAGCTCAAAAAAATGCCTCAAGTGGAAAAGATCAGAATGATTGATGGATCAATGAAGACACTGACTCAAAAAGAAAAACACTGGATGTGTGACGTGTATTCCCCCCCTTTTTTATTTCTTGATGTCATCAGGGTCCTAAAGGAGAGGCAGTTGGCTCCATCACTCAGCCATTACCCAGCAGCCACCTCATCTTCCGTGCTGCCTCTGAATCTGACGGTAAGAGACAGGCTGTCAGTCACACTTCAGCTATTCTGGTCAGTAGCAACACAGAGTGAGGAAGAAGAATTCAGCCTCATAAGTGTGAGAGAAATTCTCGAATGTCCCCTTCTTATTTTGATATATTGATTTTACATGTGAAACTTAATATTGACACAACATTATTGTACATGTAAAGTGAATTCATATTGTCGGTGTGCTTCCAACATGAGTTCAGTCTTGTGATACCAATGTGGTTGCAGAGTGTGAATGGATGTATTCATGTGCTGCGTGTGGGTTAATGTGCAGGGAAAACATACACAAAGGAACTTAGGTAAGGAGTTCATCTGGAAGGGGGTTGGTGAAGTGTTCAGACCTTAGGTTTACATGTGACACACAACAAGTGTATCATGAGATGGAGGGGGAGATGTGTTTTGAGGGAGATTATATGTACTCTTGTGACTATTACAATTGACGGTATTGTTCCTAATTATTATAATATCTGAGGAAATACTGCCTTTCCTTTGTCAACATCTATGCTCCGTCGGTGTGTAATTCTTGCTTGCAAGCAATAAAGAACATCAAGAAGAAATATTGTGTCGGAGCTTGGTGTTTGACCAGTTCTCATCTGCACTAGACAAGTGACTGATTTACAGTTGCCAAGACATAAGCAACGTCAGTCTTGGTTTAAAACTACAATCCTACAATTCAGACCAATTCAATATTTTGATATAGGCATGTCTGAGCAACCTAATCTATCGTACAGCTGTTGTAGTAGTTGTCAGTATAGATGGAAAAATACCAGATACTCATATAGGCATCAAAAAGCTGCAGTAATATGTTTGTGTCTAGAAAAAAGTCCCAAGAACTGCATGTATCATCATTCCACAGAATTCTCTTCACAGTGATCTGAGTGAACTCGTGAATAGTTTTAGGCACATCCCACTTGTTCCATGCCTCTGTCCATGGTGCTGAAACATTCAATCCAGTCCCCTCCCTCTCAGAGTCTCTTTCTGTGGTGCTGGAATCATCGATCAGTGTCCAAAATCTCTTTTTGTTTTCTAGTGTAGTGCAAAATATTTACTTTCAAAAACTTCTATTTCTGTGTATAAATTGTGTAAAATATACACAGCAAGTATATAGCCCTTAAAAGCATCAACACCCCCGTTTAGCAAACATGCTTACATTTCTAAATAAGATTCAGCCCTCTCCGGTTTTCATTCAGTTACAACATAGCATGCTCTCTGTAATGCTGTAGATATCAGAATGACAGTGATTCTGAAATATTTTGCTCCTCTGGAAATAATTGTGGAATGTATGCAGGGATGACTCTGGGTCCAAAGATCAAAGTTCCTTTCAAAAAAACACTAAAACAACCATAACCTCATCCTCAGTATTAAAAATCTGATAACAAACTGAAAGAAAAGCCTGAAAATGCAGTATTGCTACAGGTGTTTTCAGTAAAGTTTAGCAACTCAGTGGCTTTTCCTGATATCTTTCACAGGTCGATGCTGGATGGACGCCTTAGAGCTGGCCCTGAAGTGCTCCAGCCTGCTGAAGAGGACCATGATCCGCGAGGGCAAAGAGGATATGAGCACTGTGGCCACAGGCGGAGAACACTCCATTAATTTCTACAGCCTCCTCCGAGCTCATAATATCCACGGTTTCCAGTGAGTAGGAAATAAAGTCTGAACTACAAAAATATTATTCATACATAAAGTTTCATGTTTTAAGACCATGTCCGCTTTACCTCCAGGTTCAATGACAGCGACCATTTGAAAGACCCTGACCTGTACTCAGACAAGTCAGACAGGGAGGGGGAACAGGACCACGAGGAGTCTGACCCAGAGGGCCTCGAGAAGAGCGAGGAGAGCGACAGCGACACGTCAGAGCGCCAAGACGATTCGTACATCGACCTGGACCCTAATGAACATCTGCGTGAAACCCCGTACCTGGAGCAGTCCCACGAGGAGCTCGGAGAGGTAGGTGACAGAGTTTGTTTGAAATCCACTGTTTTCATGCAGAGATGTTAGTCATAAAAAAAAAATTTAGTTGAAGTGTGATTGCAGCATTACACAGTATTCCCAAAGGAATTCTAACAGCCATTTCCATCGTTAGCTTAAATTAAAATTTCAGCTAAAAGCTTTTTTTTATTGGCATAATGAGATGAAATTAGCATATTGCTCTGCTGGGGCGGGTAAGAAAGCTGTAACATGGACAGGCTTTGATCGCAGCCTGTGGAGAGTGGTGTGCGTGGGTGTGATTGGTGGTATGAAAACAAGTGTGAAAGTACTTGTACGTGTTTCCATTCTAATGAAATCCGAGTTCAACAGCTCACTGATTAAACACCTACTATAAAGCAAACCTTTCTAGTTGGGAACTAATTAAAACCTCATTTTGCACAAACAATCACATAAAACTTTTAAGCTCGTGCAAGAACGTTGAATGTTTTCTGAGTGCATTCTAACATGTCTGCGGTATTAATGCAGGGCACGTGCAGGAAAGATCACTTCTCTTACTTTATGTGTGTGTCCTCTTCTCCAGGCTGGCGAGGCTGCCCAGACAGAGACAGTATCAGAGGAGAATAAATCTCTGATCTGGACTCTGCTGAAGCAGGTGCGACCTGGCATGGATCTGTCCAAGGTGGTGCTGCCCACCTTCATCCTGGAGCCAAGGTCCTTTCTGGACAAACTGTCCGACTACTACTACCACGCTGACTTCCTATCAGAGTAAGGACTCACCATTTCTGTTTGTCCTAAGAGTTTTGAAAGAATAGTTTGACAATTTGGAAAGTACTCTTATATGCTTTGTTGACAAGAGCTACCTGAGGAGGTCAGTGCCATCATAACATTATATATTTATGCTGAACATGAAGCTTGAGCCAAAAGGCTATTTTAGTAGCGTAGACTGGAAAATTGGTGAAAGAGCTGGCCTAGCTCTGTCCAAAGTTTGAACTTGATAGATTTTACACTTCTTAAACTTGAGGTGTGTTACCTCTACTGGGTTAAGGTGTCCTATATCTGTAATACCAAAAAAAACAAAGAGAAAAATGACATGGACTGTTTTAAAAAATGGTGACAAAGCAAAGATATTCTGCAACTTTAACATGTTGTGAACAATATTTAATAAAGTTAGCTGTTATGAGAAGGTGGTTTATTATGAGGTAATTGTTCCTCTTCAGTAAGGAAATATTCCAACAGCATGTGTTGTTGGGAGGCATCGGTCTAAGTGTGTTGTATTTACAGGGCTGCAATCGAGGAGAATGCTTACAACCGGATGAAGAAGGTGGTGAAGTGGTACATCTCTGGATTTTACAAAAAGCCTAAGGTAAGGAGAATTATACATATAAAAGAGACCTGATGATTAGCCTCATAAACTATACATACGTTCTACACACAATATATGGTGCTTAAATCACATGTCATGGTGGTTTTTAATTCGCAGGGGTTAAAGAAGCCTTATAACCCCATTATTGGAGAGACATACCGCTGCATGTGGCTTCACCAGAAGACCAACAGCAAGACCTTCTACATCGCAGAACAGGTAACATGAGCTGCAGAAGATGGAATATTACCTACTATTAGTCTGATTGATCAATCCCACCTGTGTCACATAACTCCCATCAAGCAACTACATGTAATAAGCTGACCACATTAGCGTATGTTTTTCTTCAGGTATCCCATCATCCTCCAGTGTCAGCCTTCTATGTCAGCAACAGGAAAGACGGATTCTGCCTGAGTGGCAGCATTCTGGCCAAGTCCAAGTTCTATGGTGTGCACACACTATTATCCACTTAATGTCACCCACATGAACAATTCAATTCTAATTTGATAGTATGCTATTACTTAATCAGCTGTGGATCTCTCATTATTCATTTAGTGTTCGAGAACATCTTTCCACTGACTGCTGTTGTTGTTTACATTCTAGGAAACTCCCTGTCAGCCATATTGGACGGCGAGGCGAGGCTCACTTTCCTCAACCGAGGCGAGGACTACGTGATGAACATGCCCTACGCTCACTGTAAAGGTCAGCCTGGTCATTCTCATGCCATGATCTCACCATTGAAGTGCTTGTATGAAGCTGTATTTGCTTCAACAGTTTAACCCTTTAACCGTTCAATCCACCTTTGACATTTTGAGCATGTCAGTCTTAGAACTTGTAGAACACAGAGTAGACTGCTGCAGAGGTCAAACATATGCAGCATAGAGCACATATAGTAAAAAGGTGGACTTGCAATCTGTCAGTAAGATGTCTAGAAGACCTAGAAGTTGTGTCCACTTTCTGAGCCAGTCATCCGTGCGAAATTTCACATGCTCTAGGCATCCTGTACGGCACGATGACCCTGGAGCTGGGTGGTCAGATCACCATCGCATGTGAGAAAACGGGCTACAGTGCTCAGCTTGAGTTCAAACTGAAGGTATGTCTGAGTTTTCTTGTTTTAACTTAAATGCACTCATGTTAGAGGAGTAGAAAATGTCTGTCCACTGTTTGAAAGAGTTGAACCTTTAGACCTGTTGAGTCATACACTTTTGAAGAAATAGCTTGTTTCTCATGTGACTTTTCTGAATGTCTCACACCACAAACCACTTCGCCATTCCACTCCATCTCCCCCCGCCCGAAAACCATCCCATCCTCCATGCCATTATCTGTATCATCCTCTCGTGATACTAGCGACAGGTACTTTGTCAGGGAAAGCAAACGGGATTTGATACATGTGCATTTAGAATTCAACCCATGAAAAGTGTCTCTAGGTGTTATTGTTGCAGTGTTCTATCTCTGCCTCATAGGCAGAGATAGAACACTGCAACAACTCAGACTATTACAGTGCACCAACTCAGACTATTGCGCTGAAGCACTTTAATTAACTTTGCTTGATAAGAAGTTGATGGTGGTTGTTAGCTTACTATCTTTTTTTTTGGTACATTGGTCTTAACTGCTTCATCTCAAACACGAGACCATCCTGATTTAAAGCACTACAGACAAATGAATATAGACATAATCACACATAGTAAACCACTGTATTTTCCTACACTATATAAACTGTGTGCGTGCACCTCTGCTTCCTGTCCTCTTCCTTATACTTTACAACTGCCTTCCTATTCTGTCCTCACCCTTTACTCTCCGTCTGCCTGCCCTTTCCTTCTCCCTGCTCCTCCTTTTTCTCCTGTTTTTTTTTCCCCTTCAGCCATTCCTGGGCAGCAGTGACAGCGTCAATCAGGTCTCAGGAAAGATCAAGCTGGGAAAGGAGGTGTTAGCTACACTAGAAGGCCACTGGGTAAGAGACGACCTTCACACATTCCTCTGATGACAGCTTGTTGTATAGTACACCCAGATTTACACACATTTTTGTGGGGACTCAAAAAGAACAGAAAGTGACACTGTATTTGAGGTCTTATGGAGATGTTCAGGGAAACATTGCTAAGTTGAAACTGTTGGAGTTGCTTCTCTGTGACTTGATATAATATGCTACGAAAATATTGTCAGCCTGGAACTGACAGTCATGAACCAAATTACTACAGATCACAGCTCTCACTGTGATTTAGAGTGTGGTCTGAAGGCAAGTAAGGAGAGCTTTTTCACTTTGCTCTTACAGGACAGTGAGATCTTCATCAATGACAAGAAGACGGGGACAGTGGACACGTTCTGGAACCCGACGCCGGATCTGAGGCAGAGTCGACTGACCCGCTGCACCGTCCCACCAGAGGAGCAGGGTGACCTTGAATCAGAAAGGTGAACTTAACTGTTATCACAGTATCAACAGATCCTGAAACAATCTAAAAAAATACTGGTGTAGTGTTCTTACACTTGCCACATTGTGAAATGTTTGGAACGACAACACATTCAAATAGTCGTTCAGTCGCTATTTGGCACCTCGATAGATTTTTAAGATTCTCTTTTCAAAGCTGTTGTGCTGTATTACTCCCATACAGTTTCTGACTCTCTCCACTGTCAATCAATTCAGGCTGTGGCAACACGTGACCCGGGCCATCAACAACAAGGACCAGACCGAGGCCACCAACGAGAAGTTCATCCTGGAGGAAGTTCAGAGGAAGTCCGCCCGCGAACGCAAGGCCAAGTGTGAGGAGTGGATCCCCGCCCTGTTCGAGCAGGACCCCGTCACTGGAGAGTGGCATTACAGATATGCCGAGTGAGTGACTCAAATTAAAGATTAAACTCCAGGCACCTGTCACTTGTGAGTTTCATTGCAAAGTAAACTATGACAGTGTAGAATTCAATAATACATACTACATCCTACTTATAAATACATCATCAGGAACAAGGGACAAAGGTTAGTGTAGGTTAGTAAATGTAGCCCAAATGAGACTGTATTTTTGAGGCTGCTACCCAATTTAAAAACAATCTCACAATGACACATCAGCCTATATTTTGTTTTACATCAACATTTCTGAACAAAAGCCTTGAAATGTAGTAACTAAAGAACTGTGATGAAGATAAAAAATGTGTACTGAGTGGACAATTTCACAATGCAAAAATCAGTTCTGTTGCTGCTCTCTGGTGGACAAACAATGTAAAGAAGCCACTCTGTCAAAATTACCACAAACATACAGTATATTTGGCATGAATGTAATGTATTTTTATTTATTATAGGTGGACACGTTTGTCGATACAATTTGTGTATTAAGTTAATGTCAGCCAATAACATCAGCCTACCTATTCATATTTGTTTGAACTTGGAAACATGTAAATATGAATGAAAATGACAAAAACCTAAAGCTCATATCAGACTAAAACACTGGGGATCTTGATTGACTTTGTATCATATTGAAATGGATATGAGAAAAATATCCCCGATCATATTTATGCATCTATACATGATAAAAATCATGCAGGTTGTTGCTATTTTAAAGACATTGCTGTGCTTCTTTTAGGCAACAAACAACAAAAATCTAATGCTGATTATGTTAAAGGGGCACTTTTGGATCAAACTCTGACTTTTGATTTTAACAATATTAATGAGGTAATATTACAAACTCAGAAATACATTTTTTTTTCCATAACTGAAGAAACAAACTATTGTCAGAGGAAAACAAGGTCCCCAGAACACTGTTTATGTTTGGCGGACGCTGCCACTTTTCTAGTTCAGAGTAAAAAAAGTATGAAATTGCGTTGTCCTTTTAAGGTCACTTTGTTTAGTTGTGAAAACACAGAATTTGCTTATTTACATTGTTTAAACATTTTTTAAAAAATCAATGAAGATCTTTCTCCTCATACTAAATTGTGCACCTTTAAAAGTATATTAAACATGCAGGATTGGAAACCCGAATGCCTCTTTTATGTCGCCTTGCTCACACCATAAGCAGGACAGTAAACAGTGTTTACAACAGGTAGTTTTATAGGGCAGTTGGAAATTGAAGCTTCCCCCATTTCAACACACTTGTTCCATATTTTGTTGTCCAGTGTGACAGGGTGCCATCTAGTGCTGGCTCACTGTAACTGCAGCAGTGATGTCTAACCTGCAACCAGACTGTTCTTAATGAAGGAGATCTGTGCTTTTATTACATTGAATGATATTATATAATCAAGAGGATGGTCCTCAAAAAAAAGAGTCTCAGCAGTATTTGTGTGTCTGCTTCTTACTTGTATCTCTCTTTTCATTCTCTGTTTCTCATTTTTCTCTTTCTCTCTTCCCGTTGTCCATGAACTATTTTACGTGTATTTCTCTTTTTTTTTTCACCCTCCCCCCTGTCTATTTTACCATATTTTCCCTCTGCATGTCCAATCACCTCACCCTCTGTGTCTCTCCGCCCTCTCACCAGCACGAGGCCATGGGATCCGCTCAACGACCTGATCCAGTTTGAGAAAGATGGCTGTATCCAGACCAAGGTCCGACACCGCACCCCTATGGTACGTTCTGGCAGTCTTATTAGTCTGAGTAACCAGGGGCCGCGGAGGGACAATTGCAAGTGCCAGGTAGGTTTTCCCGATCGAAAACCGACATAAAAAAAAAAAAAAAAGCTGCTCGCCGCCTCAGCCACCTTCCACGCAGCACCTGATGCACCGTCTTCATTGTCGCTTCTTCTATTTGTGTCGTCGTCACTGTGCTGCCATCGCCGCTGTCGCCTCTGCTCCTTTTTTCTCCTTTTTCTTTTTCTTTTTTTTTTTTTTTATATTTTATTTTTTATTCCTCTTTGTATCTGTTTTTCATTTCCCATCCTGGCACTAATGTTCTCTCTGTAAGGAAGGGAACGTTATGTTGAACTGCATGCTGAAGTAAGTGGATAACCAGCTGTTCTCCTTCCTTTTCCTGCCTTGTCAGGAGGAAAAGGATCAATCATCACAAACGTGTGCCATATTTTGAAATATTGCCTTCCTGTGGGCTCCAGATGTATTAATTCTTGCATTGTGAAAAAAAAAATGAAGGTGAATTAACTTTAAAAAAGTCATTTCTAAGCCATTCAAGTTGCAGCAAGAGTAGCAACTTCTAAACAGTGTTTTTAGGCACTCTTCATGTTACACTCAGTATGATATAAGTTGCCACTTACTCAGACCTTTATAGAGTATGAATAGAAACAACCTTTATTCGAACAAGCAATTATAACTCACCAGTTCTTGATTTTACTATTTCACTAATCGAATCAGACTATATGTGTATGTGATTTCAGTCTCAATCTTACAACCAATATGAGGTGAAAACAAACCCTGGTGAGGGCTGAAATGATCTGTGCTTTACAGAGAGAGTGACGTCATGAGATATCAGTGGGGTTTTTTTTCACTTTATTTAGTATCATCCAAGCTTATAACAGAGAACAGCTTCATCCATCGTCCACCGTCAGCCCACGGTCGCTTCGGGGCTGTCCACCACGCCCTCCTTACCTCCACCTGTCCTCGTCCTCATTATGTCTCTTCGCTCACTTCTCCTGAGCTGCTCGTGGTTCGTGTCATGTCGAGAAGCTACGGGCCGCTGTGGTGCAGTCACTCTAATTAGCGTCAAACAGTTTGCTATTTTTTTTTTTGTCTGTGTTAATGTTTTTGTGTGTGTATGTGTTCATTATAACCACCTGCCAAGTGCCTGTGCTTGTTTTTTTGGTCAGTGCATCAGCATCGGTCACCATGCACAATCTGATATCGCTTTGTTGCTGTAGTTTTCAGAACATTATAACTAACCCTAACCCATGGCACACAAAGTATTCTTTTCAAAGGATGCATTTTAACCCAAACCATGTTTTCTTAACCCAACCAGTTATTTTTGTTGCCTAAACCTAACCAAACTGCAACGTTAAACTGAAAAAAAATAGGTAATAATACGCGATCTAAGTGAACAGTACGATAATATGTTCCATATGGGATTCAAACGATGATCTCCTGGGTGAGCAATAATGGCCCTGGACAAACATTAATTATGATTCTGGAAACATCACCAACACAGTCATATCAGATAAGACATCAATGTATTTGCTGCTGCTTTTGGAAAACAACCAGTGAAGTGATAGAAAAATAATTCTTGTAAGATATCACAGAGACTCTTAAAAGAGGTTCGTTTGCATCTCCTCAGCTGATAAAAAGTTTATGCACTTTGTCAGACTACACAATGTTTTTGTGCCACTACCTTAAATCCACCCTAAAAGCTGTCAGGTGACGAGTCCAGGCCGGAAAAATTGCATCACAGTGAATAAAGCATTGAGAACAGGAGCCATAATCCTGTCAGTCTAATCCCCTTTGAACTGAATTAATAAAATGTTTCAGCTCTTGGCAGCTTTGGTTAATTTTGGACGCCGGCTATGTGTCATTGGTGAGTGTTTTAAAACCGATGTGGCCGCCCGATGCACTAGCATGCATTGCACATCACATCATTGACCCGCCAACGCCGACTAGCATGTTTGTGTGGTTGTGTGTTACATCATGGCACCATTTTCTTGTGTAAATGTGTTTGTGAACAATTCTGTTGATTTTCTATTTTTTTTTTTTATTTGTGAGTCTCTTTCTTTTATGGATGCTATGATATGTTTGGACAGCATGTGCTCTTATTTGGTTGCAGCTGTTGTGTTTGACCAGTTTCTCTCTCTGTGTGTGTTTGTGTGGATCTGTACATGTGGTGTTTAGGTAACGGTGCCAAAGAGGAAACACAAGAGCGACAAACCCAAGAGCCCAGAGAGCGGCTGCTCGTCACCCGAGCCCGACCGCCAAGACTCGTCCGGCAGCGAACGTGAGTCAATTACATTCACACGCAAATACACACACTTATCAGGAGCTTAGCTGGCTAGTTATACTGACCTACAGCATATAGTCTGAATATGATATATAGTCTACAGTAACATTACAGAAGCACAACAGCCCAATAAGCATGCAAAAATTAAAAATCTTCTAGCTTAAACCTGGTCTTACTCTGGTTAGTTTTTTTGTTTCAATAGATTGCCAATAGATGATCTATAGATTCTGTCTGATGTTGACGTATCATCAAGGAAATGTTTTTAACACTTTAACAGTAGTTACATATAACCAACAATAACACTATTTTTTCAACTACAATGCACCAAATGAGGCCCTAGACCAGGCAGAGAATAAGGTTAAACATGTTCCCAGCTGTAGTTAGCTAACAGCACTCTCTGGTGGTGCGGGGTGGAGGTGATGGTTAAGGAACATGCTTTTATTTTATATCTCATTTTATTATTTAGTTCAACATTAGAATCTAATATGATAAACTCTGAGCTAATGATTTACACTAAAAAACAGAAAATTGCATGTCAGCTTTAACCAGGTTATCTGCAGGAATTAAAAACCTCACCTGCTTTGGACCACAACATCAGTAATACAAATTATTGGTGTGTATTTGTAGGTTGTTGAGAGACATTTTACATCTTAAAACTGTAAGTTAGACCGACGTGACGGTGGGCTGTGAGCACAGCAAGCTGCTGAATCATTGTTTTGAGTGATTAAGCTACAAAACTAGTCAAATTTATTGTTTTAGAAATCTAATTTAAATGTGCAGCTTTAGCGCAATAAGAATAAGTATGCTAATTCTGTTATACTTGAAGTGGTATTTAAGTGTACTTAAAATAAGTGTATTGTAAATCATACACAACTACACTTTTAAAAACTGTACTTAATTGCAAGTAACTATAGTAGTCATTTTGTGTATTTAAAGAGAGTATACTCATTTTTAATCACTGTTATTTTGCTTTCTTATAGACTTTAATTTCACTTCAATATAAGTGTGTTTAAGTATTTCTGAAAACACTGCATTTTAATGTTGACATATTAAAGTGCACTTCCGCGCACTTAAATAACTACTCAATCGCAAATTAAAGTGGAAAGTTAGTTGACTTTTGAAATGTATTTTAAAGTGTTTTTAATTGAATTTAAGTTGATGAACTGTTGAGAAACCACGTCTAACACACATTGTTGCAGGACACAAAAGCAAGCATAACAGCCGGCTGAGGAAAAAAGGAGCCGACCTCAGCGAACTTCAAAGTGCCATTGAATCTATAAAGAAGACGCAGGAGGACATAAACAGGTGAGAGCGCTGTTTGTCTCACTCTATCAAGAGCCCGATAACTGACGCCCTAACTTCTGAGCGTTTTACCCATAATTCCTGTGTGTCTGCAGGAGCGTCAGTGTGCTGCGGAGTCGCGCAGCAGGCCGGACAGAGGGTGGCTCTTTCCTGCAGCAGCGCGACTACGTCATCATCGCGTTCCTCATCCTCCTTCAGGTCGTGATCAACTTCGTCTTCAAGTAGCAGCCATAGCCCCCAGAGAGAGTGATGCCGTCACACACACGAGCACTCCCACTCTCTGCGAACTTAAGGCATCACAGCAGCGGGGGAGGAGGGACTTAGAGACGAGAACTCTGACCTCTCACAATAAGTGACTCGAACAGTTTCCTCCCGCTCTCTTCTTCTCTGTCTTTATCGAGTCCAACCACACACGCGTCCAGAAAAAATGGAGACTTTCACACACAAAAAAAGATACTTTTTTTAAAACTTTATTTTTAACCTGTCCATTCCAAAACTCTGGGGAGATCCACAGATTTCAAAGCGGGGAGAAGCGGCGATGAGGAGAGATTGCTGAAGGTGAGGTGTGGTGTGATGAAGTCTCGACTGCCACTCTGGAGCCTACTGATTTGCCTTGATGTATGAGGCAAAGACAGCAGCCATTTTTTTTTTTAGCTGTTTGTTTTTGTTTTTCCTCTCTGATGGAGTGAAACTACTCTGTTGATTCACATTTCACCTCAAACAACAGGGAACTTTTTAACATGGAGATGAGTACCATGACTCAGATGGTGACACAGATTTAAAAAAAAAAAAAAAACGACAAAAAAAAACTTTAATTTTAATGATTTCTTTTTTATCATTTTCTTTCTTTGCTTGGTGTGTCCTTCATGAATAGAGGTCTGCTTGGAACAAAAAGCGGTGATAAGGGAGAGAAAAACAAAAGTGGTCCAATTTATGTGACTTTTATTTTTTTATTGTCAGATACTTTCATATCGGCTGGGGTTTCCACGCATGGAAATGGACGGAGAGGACAAATAACACAAGCGATATGTCTAAAGGAACAGAAGCTATAATTTCTGCTGTATAATAAGATACAAGTTGACCTTTTTGCATACAGAGTCGAGAAAAGAGTCAAACATTTGACGCTGTCATTGTATACTGTAGGTAGCATGTACAGACAGAGGCGTTGTTAGCACATTAGCCCTATGTACAGTATTTTGTCCTAAGGCACAAATGCACTGGAAACATCAGTTGTTTGTGTTTTTAACATGGTCATCATTTTTATCAGTTGAACTTGCACTAAAGTGGACAACAAAATTCTTTTACATTTCTGCTCTGAAGTGGATCGGAGCATCAACAGATGGTTGGATAAGATGATTTTTAATGAGCCTCAGTGACCACTGCCCCACTGTAGTTTCAGATGAATGGTGATGATATGTTTGTAGTCAAAGTGATGTCATCTAAAAACTGCCTTCTTTGACCTAATGGCCAGTGAAAGAAGTAGAATAGGAAACACACGTATTTGCTTTCTTGCCGAGAGTTCGGTGAGAAGATGGATACCACTCAGCCAGCACCAGGTTAGCTTAGCTTAGCATAAAGCCTGGAAGCAGAGGATTGCAGCTAGCCTGGCTTAAGGGAGAGTTGCGTGAAGGGCTATATCTTATCATCATCACAAGCTTGTTGGGCAACCAGCAAAGCTTTCAAGATGAGACCATGCCCAGCTAAGCATGAGTACGGAACATACAGCCTGTAAAACCACACCTTGTCGTGTTTTTAAAGAATTAAATAAATAACATAAAATGTGTTATTTACTGAGATTTAGAAGTGTTGTTAGGTGGATTTTGGTACGTATGGACGGACTCAGTGCAAAGTTAAGCTAACTGGCTTGATACAGTGAAATTACTGTAGACAGAGTGGTGTCAATCTTCTCATCTGACTATTTGTAAAGTGCATTTCCCAAGGGACTGTCCCCAAAAAGGAAAATTCAGTCATTATGTACTCGCACTCAAGCCGGTGGAAAGTCACATAGTCAACAACAGTATTTCTGGAGCTTCACAACGGAACAGCATTGCAGCGTTCTCCTATACAACTGAAGTAGATGGTGACTCGTTTTAAAACCTAGAAAGCCCGAACATCCTACGAGACCTTCCACCCAGTTTAGTAGTTAAACTGAATTTTCATTTTTGGTAAACTCATCCTTTACTAATTATAAAAACAGATCAAGCCATGGAAGAAAAGACCTTTAACACTCCCCTCAGCAGCTCACTTCAAGTCAAATTCAGAGCGTCGATCATCGCTTCCAGTGTTTTTGCGCCTCAGATGTTCTCCAGGCTAGCTAGGATAGACACTTTAGTAAGCTACTAGTGAGTGAGTGGAGGAGATAGACTTTTTCTAATTACTACTATCACCATAGTAAACCATTCCAAATGTACGCAAGTACCAGCCAAACTCAGTGTGTAGAGTAGGAGTCGGCGCCCGTTCACTGTGTACATATCCAACGGGGCGACTTGTTCCTCGCGAGTAGCGCGTGGCGTTTTCAACACCAAGGTTCGCAATACAGACACTCCCGCGCTCTGTGCACAAGCCAGTCTTTTCAGCCTTGTGTGTCTTTCTGTCCACTGCTCTGTAGATACACATGGACATGGCAAAATATAACAAAGTGATTAGTGGGGTACACGATTAGATTCCCGGTGAAGGTGTATCCAAATGGTCTCAAGAAGTTGCTGCTATTCAGCAGGAGTTTGATAGTTGAAGAACTTCTTGGAGATTTTGACAGTAGTTTGTATACATTATGGTTCCGATCAGTTGCCTTCGTCATTGGGAACAAGAATTTAGACATTTTGACGAAACACTGGGTAACGTTCAAAAGTAAACAGCGGATATAACACCCTAATAATATGCAGGCTTATGAGGACCATAACTTATGAGGACCTCTTGAGTCGAGGGCTGGTTTTGCACTCTTATACAGAAAAACAAACCGAAACTCTGGTCCCCAGCGATCAAGTTTGCAAACAGAAAAGTTAATTTGGGCCGCGTATGTTTTCAGTACCAGCGGGGATGAAGGCATCATATAAGAACCTGTACCTGACCTTTTTAACCACACAGTCTGTCAGCAGTTTCTCCTAAGATCGCGGTAACTAACATACTAATCGAGGCAATTCGAAAAAAAAAAACAAAAAAACAAAACCTGCTTATGGACCACATTTGAATATTGATTTTGTATTTCTATTTGCCTGTTATGGTGTTAGCCTTGTCGACGTTTACATATCCAATTGCCTCTGCCGTCAGCTGACTGTTGAGCGATGAAAACCTTGTAACGCTAACACAGGTGTAAAGAAAAAAAAGGAAAAAAAAACTGGTAGCATCGTCGGGAGCCAGCTGTACCCCGCCCCCTCCCCATAAGTTACCCGGCTGGCCCGTGTGTATCTGTACGTGTATTTTATGTGTATCCTCATTGCCTCGATTGCTCATCTTAAACAGAGAATCCAGATCTTAGAATGTGGAGAAATACGTTTCTATCAGTGCCTTCTAGAGTTGGACTTGGGGAGGGGGGTGGACAAGGGGGGGGGGGGTTTAGCGGAGGTGATAGGCGGGTCGGCAGGGACGGGCGGGGCGAGGTGAGGAGCATGCAAAAAAAAAAAAAGAAAGAAAGAAAAGAAAAGAAAAAAATAAACGTAGCCAGAGTCCAAGTCTCAAGTTGAACTCATACCGAAGGGAAAGATCCAGAATAAAGAGCAACAGAGGAGAGACTTGGACCTGGACATGGACCGGGACCCTGGCGGCGTCTGTGGTCACCGTAGTGTTTTTTTGGGGGCGGACGTGCCATACGAAGCCTTAGAAAACGAGTCTGACGCCTGCTACCAACCCCACCCTGCTCCTGCCTCCCCCTCCTGAAGCGTCGCCATAGTAACTCCCCCGTAGGTTGTTTTTTTTTTTTTGTTTTTGTTTTTTTGTGGATGCTGATTCCTGCCACAGAAGGGAGGGAAGGAGGGAGAGCACTCCTCTCCGTCCTCGTCCCTCTCTCGCTCTCTCACTGACCAAATTCAGAGGGAGGCGAACATCTCCGCTGTCTGTCGCTGTTTTGTGCTGTTTGTGTAAAATAACACATTTTATTTATTCCTCTTTTGTATGTCAGTTTATGTTTCTTTTCTTTTTTTTCTGCTTGTAGCACTAGGTCAGTGTTCTCTTTTATTATTATTTTTTTTTCAATGCTGATTTTTAAAATCACACACACTTGGTTTTATTACACTCCTCGTCACTTGATGTCACACACAAGCGACTTGTCCTCTTACTTGTGCACACCGTCAATGTCAAACTCCCCCCTACCCCTAAATATTCCCCCCTCACACACACACACACACACACACACACACCTGCCCTTTTTGCCTATCTGAGTACCTGAATATATTTACTGTATCTCCAATGGCAACTATAACTTCCTGGAAGTTTATGGTCACGTGTAACATAACACAGAATAATAATAATAAAAAAAAAAAATATCAAAACAAATGAAAACCTGCCGTCTTCTGCTTGGGTCTGCGTGTAAATTGCATTTATTATTCATTCTGTATCTGTTGATGTTGTGTGAGGGGATGGTGAGATTACGGTTTAGATTATCCGTCCAGAAAAAAAAAGTGTCTGTCATGATGCAAATGACTGAAGTGTACGTGATGTCAAAGTAGTGAAAATGCGTATGAAAATATGTCACTCGGAATCTGTTATGTCCACAGCTCTGTGTACGGTGTAATCAGTCCTGGTCGAGCGTGAACTGGACTGGAGGAAGGAATCGTAATAAAATCAGAAAAACCATACGGAGGGAAACGAATGAATAGCAGTAAGACAAAATGAAGGTCAGTTGACTGCCCTGACACATGGGATATAATCATAATTTGTGAGAGAGAATCGGTTAAAGATTCACGGATTCAAATTTGATATAGGTGTTGTTGGTTTGGAGCTGTTAATTTGGTTGCCATCGCACTGAATGAAATGGTCCAACAAGATTTTTCCTTTCCAAAAGAAATTGAAGATTTTTTTTAAGCTTTCACTTTAATTTCATGTTTAAGATTTCTGGCCAAAGCCGACCACCTTAAACTCCGATGGGATGAGATCACGTGCGTGCCGTACAACACCACGTAACGTTAAAAACAAAGCGAGTCTTGCATTCGTTTCCCCCCTTTTGGTTCCATCCTGTGGGTGCAGCTGCAGATGATGTGCAAACACCAGGAAAGCCTTGTACCAGCTGCCATTTAGATTCTTAAAACTAAAACCTACATTTTCAAGCTCTTTCAATTCATTCGTTTTTTGCAGAGGCTGAAAATAGTTGATTAAAATAGTATGAAAATGCGGGTATTTGACGCCTTTAATTATGTTTCAACCATCAGAGGCTAGAGGCAGCCAAATAAAAGAAATTCTTTGGTTTGTGCAATGAAAAAAAATGAAAAAACCTTTTATCCAATGAGGGTTAAAGGGATGAAAACACTAAAAGGTGATCATTTGTTTACTGTAAGTACCCTTAGCCACCATTAGAGGGAGCTGAAGAGTCTTCTGGAGCTGATCAGACCCGTCACTATGATTTCCTGAACCACAGACATCCAGCTGTGAGACGCTGAGTCAGGTTTGCCATTTTTTAAAAATTTTTTTTTTCCCCCTGAACAATCTGACAGTTTCTATGTAGCCTGGAGGTCACAGAGAGTTGAAGCTGGACTGCTGCAGATTCATATCCATGGATCGGCCCTTGAGCAGTACACCTGACCCCCCACTGTTCCGGTAAGAAGAGGTAAAAGACTGTGATTGTGCTGCAGTTAAATAAGATAAGAAAGGGACACAGGGCTTCTCCTCTCAAAGCATTTTGATGCAGTGACAACTTTAATCATTACAGGCCGGTACGAAGGACGAGAGAGATCATTTCGGAAGATGGGACACTCAAAAAAAAAAAAACAACATGAAAACAACAACTTCTGAAATCTTTACATCTTATTTTTAGGAAAGCCAGGAATAACATCCGCTGTTCTTGAATCTCCCCACAAGCCTTTGAAAGTAGCGTCCAAATGAGCTCGAGCAGCCCGAGTCCATCCAGACAGCTGTCTGAATCCACCGGCCAGACAATCCCCAGTGTCTCTTCCTCGGCCAAGGACGTTGACGAAGGTTGATAGGGCAGAACAGTCCTTCCTGTCCATCTCAGATAACGACAAAACATCTGATATCAACCCCCCCCTTACTCTGTCCCTTCCCTACTTAGCTCGGCAGCTTTCCATCAACACCCTGGCTCTGCTGTGGAGGGTGGGAGAAAGCGAGAGGAGAGAGGGTGAAAGGAAGCGAGAAAAGGCCAGGAGGTAGGAGAAGATGGTCAGCACCTGAGGTAGAAGAACCGGAGGGAAGTAAGGAGCGGGCGGAGGAGGGCAGGAGGGAGGGATGAAGAGGAGAGATGGTTGAATGAAAGCCGGTGGGTGAGGGCAGTAGGGAGGGATTCAGAGGATGAAGGAAGAGTAGATAGGAAGTGAAGGCCGGGTTTTTTTACAATTTATCTGAACTGAAATCCCACATTTGTATTTTTCGACATTCAAGTCGTGAATAAATAGTTATTTAAAGTCACATTTCTGCATCATTCAGCCATTTTCTTTTTCAGAACTGAATTTTCAGGGCTCTCCATAAAATTGCTCTCTAATATTTGTGATTCCAACATTTCATTAAATCTCTCACCGTCAAAATATGTTTTATCAGTCGTCAAATGGTCCGAAAATAATGTTCCAAATTCCAAAACGGAGGGAGGAACTGGTGGTAACGGGATGGACTGAAGTAAGACTAAAGGTGTAACACAGAATCGACAATTCATACTATATGCTTTACAAAACAGTCAAACCAGATGGGGGTCATTTTTTACCCCAGAGGACAAACGTTGTATGGCAACCTGGGAGGACATAATATACATATAATGGGCACAAACTCCAACAGGGCGCTCTTACAATAAACTTCACTGTCTAAAATGCTAAAACAGCAAAATTACTACACATTTAGTAACTTAAAGATGATCCCAAGCATCTTTTTCCGCATTCGCTGGGACAGTAAACATCTGAATGGAGATTTGAGTTCGGTCCGGCGCGTAATGACTCTGCCGGGCCATCTAGTGTCTGTGGAAAAAACAAAAACAAAAAAAAACCCCAAAAGGTGTTTGACAGCCTCAAGAGAGGACCAGCGAGCGGGAGTTTTTCCCACCATCGCTGGGACATGGACTGAAGTACGGATAGAGTTTCCCAGTAAAGTTGCAGCCGGTGAAGGAGAAGATCGGCTCCGCTGCATCTACATCGTAAAAGAAGACCAGACCCTCCTCGTAATCCACAAACACCCCCACCCGCTTGGGTTTGGACTTCAGGAGGAGGCGGACGGAGGGACCAGCGAGAGCCCTGTATTCGTTTTCATTTCTTAACCATATGGCCCAGTAGCCATTCTCGGGGCACAGCGTGTTCTCTCCCTTCCTGCTGACTGACTCTCCTGCCACCCCCAAATCCCATTTAGTTTTCCCTTTAACTTGCACCTCGTAGTAAAATCTCCCCGAAGAGAAACTCTGCTTCCCCAGGACTGCGCAGGAGGAAAATCTCCCGCCGTTGTCTGGAACGTTCTTCCGGACATCGCCGCACTTGACTCTTTTCCCGTCCTCGGACAGGATGAGATAGGGGTTTGCGGTATCGGGGTCGAGAGTCACGTCCACGGCGTACCGCCGGACCCTCTTTAGCTCGGCGTCGGCACACAGCTTCTTCAGCTCTTTACTGAGTGTCTCCTCCAGCTGAGCCGCAGCTTTCCATGCAGTCCGCCCGCAGGATGAGTGGACTCTGATTTTCTTCCAGTCCTTGGTGGGTGGAGCAGGGTTCAAGGATGGGAAGCTTCGGAGGAACTGGAGGTGGTCTCCGCTGCGTGAGAGCTGCTGCAGCTCGGCGCTTCTCTTCGTCAGCTTCAGGATTTCCTCTTCCAGCTCTCTGACGAAACCTTCAGCCTGCGCTTCTGTAGTTTTCTGCTCCTCTTGAATCGTGTCAATGCGCTCAGCCAGACTCCTCTGAACAGACTGGATCAGAGCAGCGAAGGCCTGAACACTCTCCGCTGTCCGTCTATCCGCATCTTCCCTGCTGAGCTTCACTGACTGCTCGATCTGCTCAATCTTCAGTCGCCTCTCCTGGATCATCTGCCGAACCTCAGCCTCTGTCGCTCCCAGCTCAGCCATCCTCCCGCCATATTCTTCTTCCAGAGGCACAACGTGGTGAGGCTTGTGATCCGTCACAGCGCACACCTGACACACACACATCCGGTCAGTTTTACAGAACATCTCCAGAGGTCTCTCGTGCTTCGTACACACCCGGCCTTCCAGGTTCTCCACAGGATCGATCAGCTTGTGTCTTCTCAGGCCTGCGACTCTGCGATGAGGCTCCAGGTGAGTCTCACAGTAGGAGGCCAAACACACCAGGCAGGACTTCAGGGCGTCCCGTTTGGTTTCGGCGCAGACGTCACACGGAACATCTCCTGGTTGGGCTCCCGGCCTCTCCGAGCCGCCGGAGAGCTCCTTCACACCTGCAGCCATCTCAGATACGACGGTGTTGACGTGCAGCTCAGGTCTGCTGCAGAACTGCTTTTTGCACATGGGACATTCACACCGGACGCTAATGTCCCAGTGTTCCGTGATGCAGCTCTTGCAGAAGTTGTGCCCACACGGTACAGTGACTGGCTCAGCGAACACGTCCAGGCAGATGGAGCACAGAAAGTGATCTTCAGAGAGGAGACTGCTGGCTGCGGCCATGTCTAAAAACAAAAGTGAAAGTGTGAAATGACTTCAGAGACACGTTGGCACTTTTACAACATTTTTATAGTGAAAAATCAGCAACGTTGATTTTGAGTTACCAAGCGATTCAGAACTTTGACATGCAAAGGAGCTTCCTGTTTAGATACAGATAAATTACGTATCGATAAAGTTGTTTACACAGTCGATTATCATTATTAATAATCATTATTATTAATAGTAAATATTAATATTACTTACTAGTGTGTTTGGAGAAGATTTTGCTGTAGTGATGAGGTCTTTGTTGAACCGAATCTAATATTTCAGCAGAGGTTAATGGAGGCTTGCCGAGAAGGCCGCTCTCTACTGACTCCCAGTGTTATTCTCCCGGTTTCCCTTCAAGTCGTGTGACACTCAAATATTCATTTTTATTCATTTTTTCCCGGTCTATTTCCTGGTTCGCCGCGTCAACACAACAGGTGGTCTCCTGCCGTCGATGCATTTAATCTACAGCCATCTTTCTCTCCTCTAATAAACCTGCCTTACTCCGCGAACGTTTCCCTGTTTTCACAGCTCGCTTAACTTTGCTCCTCTTTCGCTTTTGCTCCTTCTTATCTGCATATCTTCCGCCTCCATGCTGGCCGAGTGCCTGTCAGTCAGTCTACCTCTCTCCGGCTGCACTTCTGCACACTTGTGCCGCCAAACAAACGGCACCTCCATGTAAGGGTGCACTGCAAAGGCGAGACTCAACTGACAGCCTTTAGCTGTGACTTCATGAATGTCTCTCGCTTTGGCACATTTCATAGGACCACATTTTGCATTTGGCACCAGCTGGCTAGGGTAGCCGTAGTCCTGGCAACACCGTGGCGACATGCGCTGAATCCAATGAGGTAACAGGTATAGAAATACAAACATGAGAAGATAAGACACCGGAATGATAAAAAGCGGTGAACAAGTTGGCGCCTGATTCATCCGAGCAACAGGAAGCAGCGACACAATGACCACATCCACTATTCAGAACACGCAGCCGTGTAATTTAAAGCATCAGACAATCAGACTAATGCTGTTATTGTAAATAACTGCATGCTTATTGTGTTTTTGCACTGTTTCTGTAATAAGACATACATTAATATAACAGGAGAAGTTAGCGACAACAGTAATGAGGTGTCAATAGAAATAGTTTAAATACGTTGGTAAATGTCATGACACGTGTCAGCCGTGCAGCATGACGTCATGAGACGAAACTGCATGAAGTTGAACAGAAAAGCGACGTTGCTGCATTATTAATAAAACACTAGTAAATACAGTATGTCCATATATATTCAAGCCATGCAAAGCACAGACCATCTGCAACAGCCAGGTGACATAAGAGCAAGTTAGCAGCAAGTTAGCAAAAATAATAATAACAATCATAGGTAGGAAGTCATTAGGAGGGCTCACGCGCGTGAAACTTTCAGTGTCGGTCATTTCTGTTTCAGCTGTGAAGTCGCTTCACGTTTGAAAAGCTCTCGCCGTGAGGCAAGTTATAAATTATACAGTCCCCTTTTGTTTGAGCTTCTCCGCTTGATAAAAGCACTCAGCGGTGCAGCGGCTGTGCAAAAAACCTGGAAACACCCGGCGGACATCAAAGTACATAAAGATCATTATAAAGTTATTATGTCGACAATTTTATTTATTTATTTATTTTCAAAAATAACACATCTGTGGAGCCTGTAGAAAGGTGCGGAATAAAAGCAACTATTTCTCCTGTAAAAAAAACATCATTATGATTGTGAATGAATAAAAAACTGTGTCCGTCACTGCAGTGAACCGCTGCCGCAATCCAGGCCGCACTGCTAACTGAGCTAACTAGCTTACTAGCAGCACACAGCTCGACAGGTGGCCGCATCTTACGCGTTGCCCCTTTAACGTCGAGGAGGCCGTATTTGCTAGGTAATACTGCTGTGGCGTTGTGCTCGAGGTCACAGCGAGCTTCCGTCCCAAGATACCGAATCCACATTGGATCCAGTGGTTCTGCTGCTGCCGTTAGAAATTAAGGAGACAAAAGTGGATTTTGCTTTGGTGCATCGGTGAGCGAGAGCGCTAACATCGCTTTCCACAAGATAAATAACATATCCATCAAACTCGCGGTGAATGTTCTGTGTCCACATTGTCCTAGTGCCTTCTCTGCATGTTTTTGTTGTGGAAGCGCGAACTGATGCATTGACTACACTATATATGTCTCTTGTGAGAGCGCAGCTGTCGCCAAATCCATTCAGGGCCGTTGGCGTTTGATATCGACGTGATTGTTCTGTGATTATAGGTACAATTTTCGCAAAAAAACGTCTGGTATCTGCTGATGAGTAGAACCCCCTCCCCCCCCAGCTCCCTTTTTTCGCCCCTCCTCTCCCCCATCCACCTCGTCCAATCACAATCTCTCTCCTCTTCGTCCAAAAAAAAAGTAATTTTAATTTGTTTCATCCTGACGCTGAATGGGTGGAATGTCACTGTTGCTAGGATACATCATCCCGACGACTGGCTGGCTTTCCTTCAAGGCCTGGGAGGAACAGGGAGGGGCGGATGGAGGATACTGAGCAGGGAGGATACCGGGGAAGGGAGTGAACAAGTATACTGGAAGGGAGAGGGAGCTGGAGGGGGAAGAAGAAAAAAAAAAAGCCTTGGAAGAGGGGGTCTGAAGGGGAAAAGTAAAAAAAAAAAAAAAAGGAAGAGGAAAGGGAAGCGGCAAACGAACCCGTAAGAAGGAAAGCAAAGACAGCGAGAAGGAGGGAGGGAAAGATGGGGAGAGTGTTTAAAAGGAGGGGATGGGCGAGCAGAGAGAGGAGAAAACGAGAGAAAGGACAAAAAAAAAAAAAAAGAAAAAAAGAAGGACGCAGCAATGGGAAACACCTCACGGTGCGTTTGTCATTATGTAATCTGTCTGCCATCGTCCTTTACCCCCAGACTCCTCCCCCTTGGCATCGTCCTGGCAACGGGGCCGTCAGACTGATGTTGCCGGGCCTGACTCCACGGTGATGCTTTGCATCAGTGGACACCGAGCACTGTGTTACACCATATAAAAGAGGTCAGTTAAACGTGCGGCCACATTTCCATCAGCACACACATTCACACACGTTGCTTTTGCTCTGCACGAGGAAAGCAGTGTGTGTTTTTTCTCCCACCGGAGGGTTTTTTATTTATTTATTTATTTATTAGAGGAGACTTATTAATATTTCAGCAGATGTACTGTTCTAGATGGCGGAAGCGCATGAGTTGTTCTGTTAAATAGTACAGACCTAATAGTGCCTTGCCACATTGGAAAAAAAAAAGAAAAAAAGATCTGCTTTCATTTGACATTCAAGGGCGTCAGTCATGGTGTGAAATGGCACAAGGTTATTTAATGGCGGAGGAAGCTAGACACATACAACAGTGACCTAAAAACATGACGTGTGTGGGCGGTTCTACGGATCCTGAGTCGGTGTATTTAGTTTATATACACCCAGTGAGTATTTACCGACAGAATGGGAAGAAACGTTGCGTCAAAAACACTTCTGTGCCCTCGGTTGCAAAGGTTGTCGACAGAAATTAGCATGCTAACCACGCGGTCTCAACAGATTGGCGTCCACCTAGACTCTGTGATGAAGTCATATTTACGCCGCGTGTATGTGAGCAGACTTGGTGCTAACCCTCTTTGCACCAATGCTAGCGGTGTAAACACCAACGCTTCCATGAGAGACGGCTAACTGAGCTAGTCGTTACTCTGGTGATATGCTACCCACTATGTGTTTGGAGTATGAATTCGACAATCGCTCACATACTGCACCTTTAATGGCAGCCGACTAAAGCACAAGAGCCACCGACTGTCTTATCTTCATGCACCAAACTGAACATGTACCAATTAGCATTTTCATTTGGGGATTTTCTGGAAGTCTGGATGGAAACTTGACTAGACATTGTGTCCCATCCATATCCATATCCAAAATATCATTATTTATTTTCGTTTTTTGTACCTTTACCTGTTGGAGACACACAGACATAGACTGAAGAACGCCCAGCGTGGCCGACAGAGGGTGCGTTACGTCACCCGAAAAGCCCTTCTGCCCGCGTTGGCAGCTGTATTCGCCGGTAGGCTTAAATGGGTTAACAGACATAAAATGAGGTAATCTGCAGTGCTTGCAGTGCAGCGGGGTTGGTGAGGTTGCGCTGGGTGCTGGCTCAGCGTTGCGTTTATCCCCCTGTGGAATCGACAGAGCATAAAAGAACTGCTGCAGCGAGCCGCTCTCATTCACAGCAGGATTAGCCGAGCATTTAGTTGTCTTTTTATTATGATTTTCTTTTTTTCTTTTTTCTTTTTTTCCCCCCTCCACCACCACCGCCTGCGCCTCGACAGCACAGACGTGAACACATTATCGGGGGGGGGCGAACCTAAGCAGACCCTCGGGGCGGTGCTGTCCACATAACTGGCTCTTTGCACTCCGTCCCCCCCTTCCCCACGCTCCCTTCTCCTCCTTACCCGACATCTGGGTCACAGATAAGGAAAGTGTGACGCGTGAATTAGGAAAGCGCGAAAGCCTTTTTTTTGTTTGTTTTTGTTTTTGTTTTTGTTTTTTCTTACAATCATTGTCGGCGGAGGTTCTCTTTAGGGTTTAGGTCATTTCACGGTCGTGGTATGGTTGTGGATGCTTGTCGCCGGACACCTCAAAACCACCGTGTGAGCTTCAGTCTGATTAGATTCACAATATGCTAACAAGAGCTAAATGCAGGCAATGATAAGTCTTCGCCTCCCTCCCTCCCCTCTCTCTCTACATGTGAATGCATGCCTTGGATAGTGATGATTTTTTTCCACTTGTCCAGGTCGGCAGAGCTGCAGCTATTTATAGAAAGAGGAATTGCTTTGGGGAACCCCTATAAGTACAGCTGCCGCCTCTCTGTCGCCCGCCTCGCTCTCCGATCACAAAGTGTTCTCTCACGCCTTAAATACAGATGTGACGCCGCTCAGGGCAGTCCCTTCCTGGGTGTTTTTTTTTTTTTTTTTGTCTGGGGCTATGGTGCATATAGATCTTTTAATTTGGATGAAAAAATACTGATCGCTCACAGCAGACAGTATGGTTAGTAGCCAACACAAGCAGGTATATCCATTCAGGGAAACATATGCATTGCCCGAGGACCATCTGCTCACAAGCACGGAAGACGTTTATCGTTTGAATGTGACATTTTGAGCTGACATTAGCCGAGGCAGCTGACGGGATGGTTTTGTCGCTCAGACGTCGGCGCTCGGCTGCTGATGGACAAACGGGAGCTTGTTGTGCTCTGACATTCCGCTCGTATCAGCAGCTTCGCTCAAACAGCGTTTGACTGCAAAAGAGCTCACGGTGGAAAAAGATCATGTAAACGCCCCAACGTTTAAATTTGCATGCGAGTTGGTTCGGAAATCAGACACGGCTGACAGCTTGTTGGTAAAGAGTGGCGGTGGATTGTGTTTTTATTACCACTGACTGGTAAAAAAACAAACAAAAAAAAACAAACGTACGATGCCATTCTGTGATGGAGTTTTATGTGTAAGCTTCGGTCAAATCCAGCTAACCAAGAAGCACTTCTTTTGTTTTCTGACTTTCAATTCTATTAAGGACTTGTCGAGCTAGCATGCTAATCAGCTAGCCGTGGCCCGACCCTGTTCGTAGTTCCCGTGCTACTGGTACGAGCAACAACACCCCTCAAGCGCTCTGAGTTCCCTGCCCTGACACCTAAATGCATGGCTAACCAAGCTAACTAGCTAACGGCAGCTAGAGTTTGCTGTCAGCTGTTTGTTTTGAACGTGAATTCGACAGGTGGCCCCATTTTATATATTTTGTATCTTTAATTAACCACCTGATGGACCATGTTGGCTCATAGCTTAACACAACTAAGAGACTAGTTATGCTAGCGCCTCCAGCATGATTAAATGCTAAGTGCTCAGGATGCTAATGAACCTACCCGGACAGCGTTTGAATGCTGAAAATAATGTTTACCATTATTGTCATGCTAACATTTGCTAATAGCACCAACACCACAGTAAGTTGAGGCCCAACTTGGTAAGAAATTACAGTTGTGAATGTATGATGGCACAAGATGGAGTCCCCATTTCATCTTGGCTTTTTCTGTCCCAATTCATCTCATAGACTTGAGATAATTCACTGGACAATGGCTAAAAACCCTCCATATTTAAGAGTTGGTCACATCGCCTTTCGAACTTGGATTGAGACTCGATGATCAGTGGTTTGAACTGTGCGCCTCAGGCCTGTGTGTTGAGTTCTACATCTGTCATTCTCCCCCTGACCCAGAAACAAAACCAAAGACAGATTCTTTTAATACATTGTCCCCTCTCTGTTTCGTTAATAGACTCCCGGGCCCTCTCTCAGGTTTCCCTCATTTAGCTTTGCATCGCCATAAAAAACAAAAGCCGATCTAACGGTGGCGTAACACAGCACAGTTTGTTCGGATACAGTTTCACCGCCACAGCATTTTTAACAGAGGCCTCGGACAGTAAGTGCCGTGGGTCTGCACGTCCACATCCAGGGGCCTGTCTAGTTTGATGACCTTTGACCCTTTGAAGGAAGCTGGGGATGCACTGCGACTCCGATTTGTTTCTCGGTGTCTCTTCTGTCCCGTTGTCCTGCTCTTCTTTGACATTTCTCTCTGTTTCCTCGAGGCATTTATCATCATCAGATTACAGATTCTGTGTGGGTGCCATGTGTCTGTTTTTATGTGTGAGATGCTGCAGCAGGCGCCGGCCAAGGACCCAATTAGAGTTCTTTAAATCTCATCAGCAGTCTAGCTGAGGAAAAGCATTTCCAAGGTGGTGCACGCAACAAGGTTTTCAAATCTTAATGCTCATTGTTTCACCTTTTGTGGGCAACTTAAATATTCGCTTCACTCCCACCACTTACAATCAACCTCGTGTCTTGCAACAGCAGGCAGCTGTTTCACGTGAAGACGCACCGAAACTTGGAGCGAATAGTGGAATTTCATTCGCTCGGTGGTTGGAGATAACCTGAGGCGCCAGATGGTTTGTTAGTCAGAACCATCTGGAAAGGCGCTGTTAGAAAACTGCTTGGAAAAGGGCAGGCACTTCAAAAAACTTACTTGGCAGCTGATTGGACGAAGCATCTGTCTATCAACGTCTATCACGGGCCTCGCAAGGTAGGGCCAGAAACACTGCTAATTTGAATGCTAATGTTAGCTTATGTTAATTTGATGTATTGCATAGCCTATACGTGGCTACACAATTTAACATTGCACTTCAATAAAGCTGCAAATGTAGTACTGCCATGCACGCTAATTGCTAATATTAGCATTCTAACATGCATACAATGAGAATGCAAGCACGCTGATGAGGAGCAGGTGTGATGTTTGTCAGCGTGAAACCCAAGGAATAGCCGAGGCTCATGGGAATGTCATTCGTTTTTCATCCAAATATCAACCTCATGTCACATAATCACAGGATTATGAGGTGTAATACAATTCATCCCCTGGGGACCACGAGTGGCTGTACAAAATGTAACGGTCAGTGTACAATATTGTAGAAAATTAGATTTCCATGTGTTTTTTTTTTGATACGTGCAGTCTATATTTACAACTGCACGACTTCTGTGTGGTTTTGATATCACAGGTATATAGTCACTGCCCTCTACCAGGCCCCCAGCACAGCCACGGCTGCAGAAACACCGACGGAGCTTAGGCAGAAACATGGTGGCTTGTGCCTACTCAGGCCTGTGAGAGCCGACCAATCAGAGCAGACTGGGTTTTCGTGAAGGGGACCTTAAAAAGACAGGCAATTTAAAGGGCCAACTGACCGAGGGTGAAAAAAGACGCAGCAGCAGTGGAGATTATGAGAAAAATAATGTGTTTTTTGACGCTGAAGAATGTAAACTTCGACTTTTTACATATTTTATCACAATTTCACCATTCTTGCTCAGGTTACTCCAGCTAGGTTGATTCTGTTCACATGAACCATCTTTGAAGTAGGTTGGAAGGGGAAATATTAGTCTAAATAAACAACTTTCCTTTTGTCTTTCTCCTGTTACCGTCTTTCTCCTTTCTTTCAGTCCCAGAGTGCAGCGTGCTGCTATAAAAGTGGAAGTGGAATCACTTTCACATAACTTGTGAAAACTGATTCCTTCGGTGTTTGACTCGCTGACATCTTTTCGTCACATTGTGATGGTGATCGGGATTATGTTATCTCACCTGCACAGACCCCCACCGCCTGGACCACCTCATTATTTCGGCGCCGTTATCCAGCGAATAATCTGAACCCGCCGAAAATGGCTCGTGGTGACTTTTTCTCCACTGGCCTGACTCATATTCAGCTCTGGGGATTTTGTCGTATGCGCTTCCTCCGCCTACAGAGGACTGTTCTGTCACACTACCACAGATACGAGACCTGCTCCTGTCGAAATCCCCACTTTGTTCTCTCAAGCCTCTCTGCTGCTGCTGCTGCCCACTCTCTGCCCACTAATGAACTTCCTCGATTGTCTGAGTCTTCACTGTTCCCCTCCTGTACTTGTGGCGGCTGAAGGTTTCTCCCACTTAGCCTCTCTGTACGGCTGCCGCCCCGACTCCTAACAGCTCTATTTGCATGTGCTGTCACTGAGACTGATGGCTGAAACAACAGAGAGAGGAGGGAGGGAGGGAGGGTGGGAGGGTGGTGGTGTCGGTGTTGATGCCGGTGAAGGAAGGAGGGGGCAGCAATCAAAGGAAGCCAGGCGATGACTCAGAGATTTTGAAGCGCTGCCTCCTCTGGTTGCCAGCCTGCCTGTCTGTGTGGCCGACAATCTGCTGACTCCTCAGCGCCTTATCAGACACCTCTGTTGGTCTCCGCTCGATCTGGTTACGCTCCGTTCCTGACCCGGACTAAAAAAAAAAAACTCGAGGACTGGCATGTGGGCCCCTTTAGGTGCTACTCCTTTGCTATAAATACAGGAGCACATTGTTTATATTTACAGTTTAGTCCCGCCTCCAAACAGGAAACGTCATCCGCTGATCTTCGCTGAGACCTTGAAGTCCGGCTGAAAAGAGCGTACTGTCACTTTCAACTACAATAAGCGATGAGCCGTAATTAACTGTGCCCAAAAATTCAAATCTGTATTTTTCCTCTCATCCGTACCGCTGTTTATCCAAGTGTTTGCTTTCAGATGTCATGACCCAGTTACTCAAGATAATCCGCAGATATTGCTGCGAGCGGTTGCAGCCGCCAACTGTGTCGCAGCACAGAGGGAGGAGGGTGCCATCCACTCACGGACGAGAGGCTGGCTAACTAAGCTAGCTCACGTTCCAGCTCGGCTGAGGATGCGGCGCTTGACGCTTGACGATTGAGGGGATTCACTCCTAAAGAGACCGTTCACAGTTGCACAACGTTCCCACGATGGTCTTTTAAAGGAATACCATATCGGATCTTAGGCATTGACACTATTTCTAGTAAAACTCAGTGTGCAGTGTGCAGGGACTACCTGGAGTGCCGCCGAGTCGCCAAGAAACCATCGGAGGCGCTGCACAGAAGCGCTGAGTGGGCAGATAATCTGTTGTCATACACAACACTGCACAACTTCCCTCTTAAACTACACTTGTTATTTTTTCATTTCTGTCGCGTAGGGAGCAAATTAGACAGCGGATGTGCTACTGTTCGTCTAAAAAAGGAGACAAAGAGAAAGGCGAGGTCGTAAGAGCAAAAGACGAGATTTAATTAACTTAAGATGTAGTCCTTAAAAGTGAAAAAGAAAACACGAGGACTTGAAGGACACGGGCAGCAACACAGGTCAGACAACACGGGTGTGAAACGCAGGTGAACCAATAAAAGTTGAAGGAAAACCGTATATTTGAAATCAGCAGGGGCTGATCACTGATCACTGTTCACTAACCAAGGTAATAGAAATAGTAATTTTTGCAAACCACAGCTGCAGGAGAAATTATGACTTTAAGACTCAAATGACATACAACAGATAACACGTTTTTGTTCTGTGTGTGGCTTGCGTAGCGCACATGAAGTGGTATGCTTCTGCAGCGTTTTGGCTCGATTGACAGGTGCCACGGCAAATCACTCCCAGCCGCCCGCTCATCCCACCTCAGCTCCTCCCTGTCTTCCTCTCGCCATCCCGATCGGCTCACATAATTTTTCCGCCTCCGCGCTAATCTCGAAATGGCAGCGATCCTTGACCCTTGACGTGCTCCCTTGGAAACCCGCCGGTGATGTCACAGCCTCTGCCGGCCTGCGCTTGTTTGTTCAGCCGTCGGCGTAGTTCTGGCTCATTTCACAGCGAAACACATCTGTTGCTTACACGTGCACATTTTCTGTGTGTCTATGCACAGTGTTATGTCCAGGTTCTGTTGACTGTCGCTAATGGAGTTATGTTATCATATCGACCGTTGTTTTCCCCGAACACAGACGAGCCCGTGAAAGCAGGAAATGGCGTGATTCTCGGCTCCGTGCTGAGGTGAGCCTCCGTCTGAGCGTCTCATTCCACTCTGCTGTCTGCGCTGTTCAACAACAACCCTCCGCCGCTGTCCGGCTTCAAAATCACCACCATTTTAGATACAGGAGTGATGGAAGGACACAAAAGGGGGATGGAGGTCCTCCGGTGACAAAACGCAGTTGGTAGAAATGAGAGCAAACCGTCCACTACTGTTCAGGCGTCCATTATGGAGGCACTGGAAGTTCATGGCCAGACAGTCAGGCGGTCTGTGGTTGTGTCACAGTGGCAGCTTCTAAGACAGAGACGTGTTTCGGTCAAATGTTCCTTTGATTCAAATATCTGTCGGAAGTGGGCTTGAAAGAGCCTGTTATCTGACTCTCTCCCATCGGCCGGTGTCTTCTTTGCGCAGAGGATGAAAAGTGAGAGAAGGCCGAGACACGCGATCTGCGCGGGTGAGACACAAAGACGTTCTATAAACGGTCCACAAATGAAGACGAGGGAGGATGACACTAATGACTTTGATCGCTCAAACGCTTTCACATTCACTGATGTGTCACGTGTCTATTAATAGCAGCAGGCGGCATTGAGGTGGCGTTTTATTTTTTTTGCAGGGGTCAGCTTAGATACTTTGCAATGTGTGTGTGTCTGTGTGTGTGTGTGTGGGGGGGGGACTGCTGCGGAGTTTCACATATTTGTGTAACGAGTACAATTGTAGTCACAGATTTTACAGCCCCGGCTAATGGCAGCGGTTAACTGTACATTATTCATGGATACACTGTGAGTTCAGTGGAATAAATGAATGCCAAAGAAGCAACTTAATATTTTATTGGGAAATAATATCTGTAAGTAGCTGTAACTCCGAGTATGAGACAACGGGACACAGATGGTTTAAAGCCCCCCCACCCTGTCCATAGGAGAAAGAGACCGATCACGCTTTGTAGTAGTTTTGTGCCTCTTTAACGCACTCTGACTTTCCAACAACAATTTATTAACAGTCCCATCAGACGTACCGGTTCTGAACCTGTTCAGTGACCTATGTGTGTTTCAGGGATGACTTATTTCTGTAGGCTAACCTGGTCGTTAGCATTACCCTGGCTACCACAGCAAACACGGCCTGTGGGATTTGTTAAAATTGGGTTTTGGATTAATGCAGGAAAAGTAATCTCGGGGGCAAACATAACCTCATGGTACATAAACGTTCTGCAGGAAGATGATCCTTGCACGCTGCCAGCGATTTTTGAATCGTGAATGCAATCGTCAGAATTGAAAAAAAGCTAATGTTGACAGCTGCAGCGTAACAGCGGTACAGATAGGAGACTTTCCCTGTTAAGCCGCAGTTTGCTTGAGTTCGGGTAAGAAGATTACATGGTTAGGTTGAGGAAAATATTGTGGTTTGGGTTAAAATTGCCATGTTACTTCTGCTACCAAAGTAACCTACGTAAGTTACAACCTATGTAAGTTAAAACAACTCACCTTTGACCTCTAGTTTCTAGTCTCCTGTATGAAAGTCCTACGTGTGTTTAACCCAACAATCCATTCCCTACATAAACTCTTACTCCTTCTACCACTCCTCACTTCCTCCTTTGCAACACTAAAAAATACTGACCACTAGAGGTCGCTACTTACCAAAAAAAGCTGCTTTCATTTTCAACCTATATTGTTTCTCTGATGAGGACAGGCTGACCCATCATGGTGGCTGAAATCCGCCCTCTGGCCCTGCCTGTCTTTTTCCAAATGGACAAGATTATTGTTGCAGTAAAGTCTTGCACAGGTCATACAGCCGGATTTAGTGCACTTAAATAATTGTAGTTCATTTCCACATTTAGGCGATGAATGTAATAAAAGATGATACGTTCATGGATTAACAGCCGCAGCCCTCCATATCTTATGCCAGGTAAAAGGGTCGACAAAGATGGCAGAATTATAAAAGTACGAGACAGTCTGTTGTGGGAAAAAAAATAAAGATAAAAAGGAATTGGGCGAGGACAGAAGCGCCTCTTTTGTTACCATCTGACAAACAGATGTGATGTAAGAGGTGGAAACCTCCGTCATTGACGGCGGAACGCTGTAAGCCAACAATCAGTGGCAGGATGACTCAGTGAGAGGTGGAGGAAGTCCATGTGGGAGGAAAGGTTAAGAGAGGACGCCGCTGAGAGCGTTTGGACCGGGGACGCCTTTCATTACTGAAGCCTCCAGATGCTTCTGCGGGAACTACTGCAGAACCGATGTCAGGATTAAAGAAAACAGGAGATTACTGTGATTGAATTTCGTCTTTGTTAGACAGCAGATGGTGGAGACCGTCGGGAAGTATTGGTGGATAGAGGTTTGCGTTTAAAACACAGGAAACTGTCGGCCCAAGAAAGGACTGATTGAAAGTAACGTCAGCTTCCCCTGTGAAAGAGCGTAGACTCCACAACCACCCCTGTCCCTGGCTGTACTGAATCAATCAACTCAGCATAACACCGTGTTCAATTCTGTCTCGAGGCGGCGACAAAAAGGTAGCAGTAGCTCTTGGAGGGAAGACGTACGAAAATGATGTGGTTTTGCAATGGCAGGGTCTATTTTTAAGGTGGTGGGTGATGTGTGCACAGCTAAAACTCCCTTTGTAGCAGACGTATACGTGGGCTCTCAGCTGACAGAGCTCCAGAAATGAACAGGGTTACTTCTATTCTATCCATTTGTCAGCTGTGCTCTTAAA
Source organism: Acanthopagrus latus (assembly GCF_904848185.1). Classification (NCBI taxonomy): domain Eukaryota; kingdom Metazoa; phylum Chordata; class Actinopteri; order Spariformes; family Sparidae; genus Acanthopagrus; species Acanthopagrus latus. The sequence goes on along the minus strand of NC_051052.1, from coordinate 4,702,012 downwards.
AGCGTACAGCCGTGACAGCGCATGAAAAGCGCTGACAGCTTCTCACAGCTGAAATGTCTGTTTGATTTTGAAACCAGGAAATGCAGATGGACCAGGCATTTTTTTTTAAGGTTTTTCTAATGACACATTTCGAACCATCAGACATCAACTCGTAAGATGCAATCAGACTGCACTTCACCGTCATATTGATGTGACCCCACTGGAATGTTTGTCCAGAGAGGTTTGTGTTTCTCAGGGTGTTGCCAAAGAATATAATATTCTCTGATTATTCTTAATTACTAAAATAAAAACTTGTCAGACAATGCAGGAAGCCCAGAATAGCCCCCATTAACTTTCGGTGTGGATCTGGGTGTCTGGGACTCATCCAGAAAGAAATTCTCATGTTCTTTAAAGTGACTACAAGGACCTTTTTTAGCGTTAATGAAACACTGTCGCGATTCCTCTGCTGATTATAAATGACCTGTAACGGCAAACAAGACCATGAGCATCGCCATCCACCTCTGATAGCACGTTTCTGGCATGGGTGCTTTCAAAGATCTTTACAATAGCAGGCACTGGAGTTGTACCGCTTTTGTCCAAAGGGGCCGCTAGAATCAACAAAAACTGAAAGTTCATCGTAGTCACTTACAATGTTTTGCGACATGCACGGACCTTGATGAAAAAAATGAAGTGTATTTAGGTGGCTGGTGTCTTTGAGGGAGCACAAAAGAGTACATATACAAGATATGTGTAGTTTTCATATTTTGTCAGATTTCATGTATGCTGAGCCACTTGGGGGCTGGGCCGGATGTTGCCTGTGAGACAGTGAACCGAATAGGCTGGCTATATACCGATGTGTATGTTGTGTGTACGCATAGTGTGTGATTTAGTCTGTAGTTTTTTTCCTTTCAGAGGGCAGGGTTGCCAACTGACCAATCATACAAAACATACAGTCAATGGATTATTTAGCTCATTAGCAGCAGTTCTAAATAGTTAAGCCGCATTTTCCATGATAGTAAAAACTACAACAGCAAAATCCTGCTTCAGCACCGATATATGAGTGATAATAATCATATAATACTGTATATAATCGGATAACAATCACATGGGTCAAATGGGCTTCGTGCAACCTCTACCAATGACCAATGACAGTGAGTGATTAATACAAATTGTAGAGGAGATTTTCTTGATTATAACTTGTAACAGAGTATATTTACAATGTGGTATTAATACTGTACATGCATATAGAATATGAATGCTTGCTCACTACTGATAGAAATGTACCTTCTGTGCATTAACGTAGTCATTTTTCACACAGCACTATCAGACCAGCAACTACTATTTTACCTTAAGTTCACTGTGACTGACTAAGGATCAACTCTGATCCATCTTATCCTTTCGTCCCCTCTATCCGTCTGACTCCAAGTGTTGTTTTTTGTACATGTGCACTTTTTTGGGGCGCAACGTGTCCGTCGCTGCACATGTTGCCGGCTGCCTTATTAAACCCTTAATATCCTGGAGGACATCATTATTCCCCTACCAATAATTACAGTGATGAATGTCCTCTCAGGAGTTATTACTGGACTCATACTGATGTTTTTTCAGAAGAGAAAAGGCGACGGTGGGCAGCTGTGAAAACTGTAACTCATCCTTATCCACCGAATCCTGCATCACAGCCCGTTGAGTAGTCGTATTGTTTGCAGTGTACGAACTTTACCGTGCTTGATGAAACTATCCGGCAGCCTACAGGTTTGCAGTGCTCAGCAAAGACTCGGGGTGTAGCGTGAGAGCGCTCCGAAGGCCCGGAGCCAACCAATCACGCGCCCAGAGAGCAGCCGCCGACAAATGACCTCGCTCTGCCCAAACCAGCCGATGTTGCGCTTTTCATTGAACCTGAGGATTAGAAGTCAGTTGTCCCCTTCGTCTCCTCAGAGGCCCGGCATGCTCTCCCTGTGAACAACTGCTCACATGCTGATGTTCAATGTTGCAATGCTGCACTTCGTTTCAGTGGCAAATTGAGCTGTGCTGTAAGGAAAAGGGTCAAAATCCTGGTAGTTGTGCTCTTCTGGCTACAGTCAGGTTATATTATGTGAACAGCAATCACTGTTCAGGTCAGTTACTCCAATCAGGACAGCGAAGATATATCTCTCTCGGTAGAAAGACTGCGTGCATGAAATTATTAAGACTTTTAGAATGAATTCACCTAATTTGACAGGAACTATACACAGTTTGTTTGTTAAGGAACCTGCGATGTGTCGGGTGCATGTGTAAAGCATCACTTCGAGCGCCAATGTTCACAAATTTGGAGTGCTTATGGAATGCACTTATTATTCAGAGCTCTACACAGGCTGAATTCTCTGTGAACTCTCCTAAATATCTGAATAACAGGAGTTTTTTTTGTTCCTTCCATTATGTCGACATTGTATGAAGACAACTTTAGGCGGAGCAGTGCTTTGAGCTGACGTGCTAACATGCTAGAATCCTCACAATGACATTGCTAACGTGTTAAACACATCATTTTTTTTTATTTTTTTTTTTATGATTCTAAGCAAGAGAATGTTAATCCTGTTTTGGGTTAGTGTGTTACTATGTCTTAGGTTAGCGTGTTAGCATGATTACCTAGCCTAATTAGCACTACACACTTAGTGCTTCTTAGGTTAGCGTGCTAGCTTGCTTAGCTTGTACCTATTCTAATTAGCACTGCACACAAAGAAGCAGCTGAAGCTGATTGGAATGTGGTCAGTTTTTCAGGTATGCAGTCCCAAACCAAAATATTGGACGGGAGAATGCCAAAAACATCGTCAACTCATCGTCTGGTGACCCGGGTTGTCTGTGATTATGTCGACATTGTATGAATACAACATTAGGCAGATTGGTGCTGAGGGAGAAATGCTAACGTGCTAACTTTGTCAAATTGACATTTGTAATGTGTTTAGCGGGTAAAATGCTTTTATTGAGTTTAAGCAAGCACAATGTTAATCCTGTTAGTTAGTGTCTCAGCGCTTCTTAGGTTAGCGTGCTAGCTTGCTTAGCTTGGACCTATCCTAATTATCACTGCACACAAAGAAGGAGCTAAAGCTGATTGGAATGTGGTCAGTTTTGCAGGTACCAACTCCCAAGCCTAAACACTGGACCAGTTTAAACCTTGACTTTTTGATGGTGCAAGAGACAGTTCAAAAGCAAAAATGGATGTCTGTGAACTAAGCGAGCTACATTGCACTAGCGTGGCTATAAAGTCGATAAATTCAGTCTATACCTCTCCTGATTTTCATAACTTTGTGTCTGTTTTGTCCGTTTCCGTTTTGCACACATTTCTCACTGGCAGGATAATCGACATGAACCCCGAATTAGCGACAGCCAGGTTTAAAAAAGCCCTGCTGCTGTTGTTACAGTCTGAGAGGTTATGAATGGATTCATGTGCCTGTGAAGCTGCTTATAGATGAGCCTTGGCACTCCGGCGTTCACGGCTAATGGATTCGCGAGTGGCTCTGTAAATAGGCCATGGCACAGGAGCAGGCCAGCGGCAGCAGCCAGGCCATGAATAATGCATGGGGGTGAATTCAAAAAGATGATTTCCGGTTTCGAGGGGGCTTCAGTGGAACTCCGCTTTTGGAGAAAGTCAGAGGCGGATCCTTCACGGTTTTCACGAGCGGCGAAATATTTTTGCTCAGCCCCGTTCTTCAAAGCACTTCCGTCTCAAAGCGGTTTGTGCAACATGCCTCCCCGCGTCGTGTTGTCGACAAATTATTCTTGGCTTTATTTACACTGATGTGTGAGGGCTTTGGGGAGTCACAGTCGTCTGGAGACTTGAACCTCCAGAGCCTTTTTTTTTTTTTTTTTAATCCTCTCTGTGTATTTGTGACTCAACTGTTCTGTTCGAGCTCCCCAGCGCTGATACGCTTTGTGCGTCGCATTTAATTAAACGTATTTTGATTTCCCTTGTCATTTTAGGGATCTCAAGCGGCTGTATAATGTTTTTCATCATGTTCTGTTCTCTATGTCCTGTAGGCAGTGTTCACTCTTTGGCCGGAAATTTCCCTAAATCAGATTTTTGTTCTCCTCAACGCAGACTGGAGGCGTCCTCAATGTAAATGATCACCAAACTGCCGCGCCAAGTTCTTCCAATTCCCAACTTTGGACGTAAATGCACGCAGAGAGATTTCAGTCGTTCCTTAGCGTTTCACAGTTTAACTACCTGAATGGCTTTTTGATCATTTCAGATGTCATCGTGGTCAGCTTGTGTCACAGATTGCTGTCAGGGTTTACAGTAGTGATGCTGGGTAACGGGCGAGCGGGGCCTGTTATTCCACTGCCCACTGAGTGTGGCGACACATTGTAGTGACAGTGCTGAATGGGATTACAGAGCAGCTTGACGGAGCTCTAGAATAGAGGCCTTTTTTTTTTTTTTTTCATTTCAATGTAGAGCTATTTTTAAGCACTGTCAAACCTGCCCGCAGAGAAAGAGAGAGGGGAGTCTTTTAATCAGTGTTGGGGAAGCTACTTTGAGGGCAGAGCTTTGCAAGCGGCCGGTTACTTGACAGAGGGGGGGGGGTTGAACGACAGCAAGGCTAGCCAAGCGAGGAATGTAGTTTGAACAAGTGAAGGTACTTAGAAAAAGTAGTTCAAAGCACAAAAAAAAAAAAAGATCAAATGACAATGTGCTTGTGATATGAAACTTTAAATAAAATATAGTAAACTAACATGCCACTCATAAATAGCAATAATAAATACTTATGATGATTCAGATTCAATCATAATCCAATTTTATCATATTCAAATGATCAAATATTGACTGATTTTCACAGGTGAGCTGACAGTCCACCTCTCTGGGAACATCCCTGAGACCCTAAACCAATCTGTGTTTTTCTATCATCTGGCCACAGCAACAAAAAAATACTTAACTTGCACATGTATTGAGCGTTTTGCCTTAAAGGTCTTCAATTGTTTTACTGTGTCCCATTAATTACCTAGACTGTGGCGGGCCCACCGTTTAGAACTGTAGTCGAGCAAAGCAAAGTGAACTCCTGCATCATGGCATTACTCCCCGATGCTGCTTGTAATGGGTGATGAGAGCAATTGCTTTATATGCAACACGAGTCTTTCTTTCATAACGTTAAGTTGACGTCGGTCGGAGTCTGCGTCCTTATCCCACCTGAAATCTTTTGCTAGCGTGGACCAAACTGTCGGCCCGTCGCAGCCCGGGGTACCGCCGCACTGCACAGCAGCTCGTTATCTCAGGCTGTGAGACTCAATTCAACCTCAGCACTCCTCCATCAAAAAAATCATTTTAATTTTATGACTTACCCAGCTGGTCTCAGTTGGAATCCCACTCAGTGGGTATTCAAAAATAACTCTTTTAACTGCACATAGATAGCCAGTGTTCTTGCTGATAGTGTTGTATGCTTATGTAGGCCACATAGGTACTGTAGTAGTCCTGGATGCTCCCTGATGATGCTTGAAACATTTGGGACTGAGTGGCTGCAACAAGTAGCAAGAGATTGAGCCCTGTGTTACACCTGTCTCTGGATACACGTTGACCTGAAAAAATGAATTACCTAACGTTTCATTCAGTGTTGTCCCTCGTTCTTCTACATATTGCTCACTGGGCCCACTGGGAACACTGTTTCACTACCTGACGAAACTCAATCTCTTCCTCCCCTTCAGCTCATGAACAACAGAGATCTCAGTGAATAGAGGGTAAAACTTTGAAAAGGGGGGGAAAAAAATACAGCATATTTTGGATTATAAAACCACTTCATCACACTCCCCTGTCTCCTAAACGCGTTACAACTCCAATCAGTTTAGGTGCAGTGGTAGCAGACTTTACAGCTCAATAATAATACAGCAGTGGAGGGGTGATAGTTTGATAATAACAAGGTAATCGTCAATGAATGCAATGTAATTACCGAAGTAATAACCAGGTAATAGCTTGAGATTAACACTGGGTATATTTGGGTAATATTAGACTGAAATGTATGTAGCATGGTAATAATGGGGAAACATTTAGCAATAGCGACGAGGCAAAACTATTAAGGAATAATATAGTAACATCTTGGTGACAATATGGTAACCCGCTAACATTAAAACTGATACGTCAGTGCAATATTTAGATTAAAAATGGTGGCAATAACCTGAAAACACTAAGGTAATGGAGGTTGATGTTTCCATGTTGTTATATTTCATTATTGTAATACCTTACATACAATACATTCATCCTCCCTTATGTGCCAAATAACAGGTCACACTGTCACAATTGAGAAATAGGACCAAAATGCAAAACACTCAAGGCACCAAAGAGCACCAAAAGGCGAGATTTGGTAAGCTGATGCAAATCTGAAGTTTACGATATGGCTGGTGAGCTCAGGAAATGACATCACTTTACTGTAATGCAGCTTTTAAAACCAGGAAAAGACCGTCCCAGGTGTTTTTACAAACCACTGATGCGTTCCTGTTTTCTTGTGTCATGGGCTACGGACCATAACGGACCATAAAAAATCTCATAGCACACTCACGTTGTTAGCAACAATAGCGACCTGACTTTTGATATGGGGAGGCGGAGGTGACGGTGGTGGAGCTACAGGCGACGGGGCTGCCAATCCAGTGTTGGAGGTTTTCATGTGTAAATAAAAAAAACACCGGATAATTCTGAAGCGGGACCGCTGCGTTTCAACATTCAGAAACGTGACACTACTGGAGATTTTTAAGGGAGACCTCTGGACCATTTTCAGCCATATTTGTTGTGACAAAAAAAAAAACCCAGATCTATTATGGAAAAGTTGGGAGCCTTGCTTGTGGAGACCAAACCAGGTGTTTTAAGTGAAAACATGCTTTTTTCCTAACCCTAACCAAGAGTGTAAGCACAGTTTTGTCACAAGATTAAAACTGAAAATGCAACCTGAAGAAATGTTAAGTTTGAACATTTCCGCTTTGCAGAAACGAACATTGCCATCATTGATCATGGTGATCAGACTGAAACTGTTTTTCCTTATCAAGATATAAGAACATCCCAAATCTAAAACAATATGTACTCTCATTTAATGATACCAACATAATAAGATAAGAGGGGAGAGATGGAGCTTTATTTATCGCGAAAGATAATTTTGCCAGCGATTGCTCCAACAAACGACTGTACAGGCGAAGAGCTCTATTGCACTGCTTTTGTTCCTCTAAGCTAACCTTTTTTAACTCAGCTCTAAAATATTTTTCTTCATCATGAATCCAGCATTGTTTTGTTGACTTTAGTTAAGAAGATATGAGGTTTTCATGCAGCAGCAGCAGCAGCCGTGTTGTGTCTGCGTCTCCGTAGAACTGGATGCGAGTGCCACATCATCCAGGACCAACATGAGGCTCTGACGCAACATCAGAATAATATCCAAGAGATCACAGCTGGAGGCTTCACACTGACACAGACAGAGCGGGGAGAATGGTGGTGGAGGAGGAGGAGGAGGTGGTTCAACACAGTTGCTGTAGCCCCCAGATACCATTACCCCCCCCCCCACCCCATCCCTCTCCTGTGACCTGCACCCTACTGTCAGCCTCCCGAGCCTTATTCAGCGCGCGTTACGCAACAGGGGTTTATGCCATGTGCTACAGGCTAGTTAAGTATTTATCAAGCCTCTTGTGTAAGCTGTGGATGGCAGGCGGCTGCCAGTTGCCTCTCCCTCCTTCCCTCTCCCTCTCTCCCCATCTCCCCATCTCCCCTGCCGAGCTCCATCTATTTTTCCTCCCGTTTGCTCGGAGGATGCCCAGATGTCACGGCCGATCCTCATGACTCAGCCGCCGCGCGTCTCTGCACGCGTGATATTTAGCGATAGAGCTCAATTCTGATGCGGCATCATAACTTAAAGTCTCCCCTTTCTCCCCTCCCCCCTGAGTGATGTGTGCCGCGCTCCTCCTTTCATTGAATAAAAAAAATAAATAAATAAATAAAAAGGAATAGAATAGGAGCACGCATCCAGACATATATCACACCGGGACAAGCAGAGGCCGAGACAGAAAATCAAATGCGCGGTGATTGAGCCCCGCCACGGCCCGCAAGTCACTGTCACAAGTTTTACTGTGGCGCTTTGTGACAAAAACCCCCATCTGGCAGATCAAACTGAAATTCCTATAATAGTGCGCGGTGGCGGGCTGAGAGAGCGCGCGGGCCGGGGATCCAGTCTGTCAGGGGCCCGGTGGATTACACCCATCACAGTCTTGTCAGCAGAGCCATTTTGCAGGAGGGCAGAGCGGTGAATGAAAAGGTAACCCGCCGCCGCCGCCGCCGTGCAGGATGAATGCAAGCTGTCAGGGTGCGAGAGGACAAATTTTGCTCAGAAGGACAAATTCTGGAAACAAGAACTATATTCTGAAGATGTGGGGTTATGGTGCAGACAGTAGTTGGGGGGGGCGGATGCAGCGTGGCTAGCATGCTAACAGCAGCTGTGCGGAGGTCAGCCCCTCGCTCATACAGGCTAATCATTGGCTGACGATGCATGGCTTACGAAATGACCTTGGCCAGGCTGGACTTTGACTTGAGGCCTTCTGTAAAATCTTCCAATAAAGCAGAATCGAAATAGTGTCATATCTTATGTATTTGAGGGTGTGCAGGGACTTTGAACAAGATGAAGTTCCTGGTTAGGTTGAATCTGCAAGAAAACTTTTTTTCAGCAAAAGCCATCTAATGTATTAACCTGTTGCAGTAGCCCACCATTCTCGCAGTCAATTCAAATGCCTTCACACACACACACACACACACCAAGGAAACGGTGCATTTATGTAATCCAGCATTAATGATTTTTATTCAAACATCCTTGACGTCAGCCTCCATGCTGTCTTGAGTTAGTGCCAGCTCAGCATTTTCTTTTACTGCAGCTTCAGGCGGTGCTACGCGGGGAGGCCCGTTTTGTGAAGTCGTGACAGGAACATACAGGAAATGCATTTACCACAAATTCTCCTGTCAAACAAGTCATGTTGTTTGAGTCTTTCTTTTCATCAGCAACCGCAGCGAGTCTGGATGAAGAGGCTGCAGACCTCCAAAATCTCAGCGACGAACCTCCTCCTGTTACTATAAGAGACTATAAGTTTGCATAACGCAGAGCGCGGAATCAGGTTGCACTGATTTGTTTCCAGTGCAAGCCAGTTGCTTCTCAGCTGTATTTCTGACAAACCAGAGAGTTTTGGGAACATTATCAACAGAATATGAAATGATGTTCATAGCAACTACAGTATTTCCGTTTGATGGAAGCGTACAGCCACGGGGAGCATCGAGTCTGAATATTTCACTCTCTATTACCATCACAAAGCTTCAATAAAGAGTCTGAACCAGCTGATACAGAATGTGTTTGATGTGGAATAAGATATTCTTTCTGACGTTGTCGCTACTTTATGGGGTGAAAGTGGGGAAACTGTGATCCAGACTAATCCCTACCCTGCTCTGCTGCCCACACTGACCAATTCCCCAGCTCTTAAACGCCTAACACCCAAATTTGTGGCGGCTACGTGTATTTTTAGTCCTGCCTCCCTTTGCGCTCGGTGGGTCGAGTTCCCGCTCAGACAGTTGTCGCTCATCTTCACACGCTGTGCAATTAATTCAAGGAAAATTTAGCACCGCAAACCTACTTAGTAGCATTCAAATGAGCTCGGCGTTGCTTCAGACCCGCGCTCCCTCCTTGTTATTTCTGGGACACGCTGTGCATGCCAGCCACATCATAACAGCCAGCACGCTGCTGGAGCGCTCAGAGGTGACGACGGTGATGCCATTCATATTTCATGTTTAATGTGCCCCGTTTATCTTACCGACAAGAAAAATTGTTATCATTGCAGCTTTAATCAGCTAATAGCTCAGTCTGCTCCGGAAGCGTTCACGTTTAAGCTCCGTGCTCATTGATCAGTGAGTAAGAAGATAATTGCTCTTCAGAAACGCTGCAGAAATCACACTAAATGTTCTCTTTGTCTGTTCCCAGAGTGTAGTCGTCACCGCTGGGCTGCCGCTGAGCTAACACCAAGCCCTGCGGCTAATATTAGAGGTAAAATTGAGATGGCGTGACGTGGCGTCGCCCCCCCCCCATCGCCGGCCTCCCGCTGTGTTCGCTCAGCCATCGGAGGTCGGCCATCACACTCGTAATAATAATCTGCTCTTCTGGGTGGAAGAGAGAGGAGGGAGAAAAATCGGATTGTCATCGAGAAAAGGGCTGAAGGGGGCGGGCAGCTGCCATTAATATTTAAATTTGGCACCAGCAGCCAGCCGTCTCTCCTTACAGCTACTCAGAAGACGTCGAGTCACACATCCTCTGCAGCCGATGACTGTGTTGTCATCAGTTCCGTCCCGCGGAGCCGAAAAACACTGAAACTGAGAGTTATGACCTCGGGCGCTCGCCTCTGTTGGTGCGGAAGTGGTCGGCGTGTAATCCATAGTCATGACCTTTGAGGCCACTGATCAGTTCGGGCTGTTTCACGTGACAGACTTCGGTATTCACTTTTGGTCCGAGCTTTTCTCACAGGTGTGGAGTGGACGGGGCTCAGCTGGAGAAGATAATCCACTTAAATGGATCAGTTAGAATTAAGTCATATTTGAATCAAGGTCTGATGACATAGCCAGCCACTTTCCTCTAGCACAGGTATGAGGCTGACAGCTGTGGATTTTGAGTTCAATATCTCGAGAGCTGTTGGATAGATTAGGTTGGATACCTCAATGTTCTTCACAGGATGAAGAATGTGTTTTATCCAGCTCAGCCATCAGGTCTTAACTTCAACCTGGCCAGTACTTATGTTCATGGTTCATTAGATAGCTAATTAGATTAGCTTTGGCATTTGATTAGCTCATATTCATTCTTTGTGGAGAGTAAATTGGCAGGGGCCAGCATGCTAACATGCTGAATCTAAGATGATGAACATGCTATCTCCCAAACATCAACATGCTAGAATATTCATCATGAGCGTATTAGCATGCTGGTGTTAGCATTTAACTCAAAGCACCGCTATGTGTGAACACAGCCTCACAGAGCTGCTAGCATGGCTCTAGACGCTGTGGTCGGGTTGAGATCGACTTCAGCCATTAATGGAAAACCTGCAGCGCTCTCATTCATACTAATGAGGCCAGTGTGTCAGAGGTGTTTAAGTCTGAATCCCCGCCCGATACCAAAGTCCTTTAGGAAAGTCTCTCCAGTCAGCAGCCATCTTGGCAACTCCCCCCCCCAACCAGCAGTTATTTCGTGCTCACAAGACCAGGCCGCTGAACTTTCAGCACTCAGAGACTTAAATACCACTTAAATCTAATAAATACACTCAAAAACGGACTGACTTTGCCACAAAATAAGGTTTAACAACCTCCACCTCTGGCATTATGGACTCTTGTTTTTGAAAATGCTTTAAATGGAATGTTAACTGTATTATAATTTCTCTGATAATACCCAAGGATGTTTTTTAATTTTCCAAAATTTTAACTCAGATTTTTTGTGTATTTAGTTATTAATATATGATGATATATGGCTCGAAACCAAAAATTTCCATTAGCTCACTACAAAGTGCACTTCTTAGAGAGGACGACGGAGGAGCCTCTTTCCCAGGCAAGAGAGATCAGAGGGCTGAATATGGGAGCAGATTGTGAGCAGATGGTGGAATACTGTGACAAGAATGAGCACGGCTGAATATTACAAATGAGGAACAACGCTGACACACACACACACGCGCACACACACACACACACACACACACACACGTACTTACGGTACCTGAATCATTCTAGCTATTGATCAGCTGGGCTGTGAGTCTTCAGTTATGCTAAGTGTGACACGGCGCTTATCAGTGTGCAATAACATCACCCCGCGCTTCCCACGGCGATCGCTCCGGAGCCAATTGTTATGTCTACTCTTGAATGGAAAATCGCTGAGGTGGAATATTCACCCCCACACACTCTTGAGCCTGGGCGCCCAAGAGTCACAACTAAGGTCCCATTAGCATTTGATGGTCTCATTAAACAGCCCATTAGGGAGGCTCGCCGTGCGGACGGGCGGCTCTCCGTGGCAATTTGCAGTTTGATGGCCACGGGATGCGTTCCCTCGCCGTTCTGTCAGGTGCCCTTGAGAAGTGCGTGGCATTTCTCCCTCCTAATGGAGGACTCGCCGTTAGTTTCAAGGAGCGTTTTATTAGCTCGAGGTGTTATTATTAGGCTGCAGCTCTGACACAATTGCACATCCTGACTATCGCAATGATGCCACCCAACCCACGTAATTATACACACTATATTTTATTTTACTTGCCTATGAATCAGCCAATACAGGGAATATGGACTCCCTCCAGGCTCTGGGTGATTATTATTATAATACACTTTTGTTGCTAAAAGGAGAACTGAACTTGTTGCCTACCACTTCCTCGGAGAAGTGAGAAGTTGAGGCTGTCAATCATTGCCGGCGGATACAGTTCAGCAGACTGAGTAGTCAAGGAGTAGTTCTACGTCAGCTCCATTGAGCTGATGTGGTGTTGATGTTTATGAAACGCTGACCCCTGGACAGTCTTCAAAGTGGCTGCAACAGTGTTGTATTCATTCTTTAATGGAAAGCGGAGGCTGTGATCAGAAATGATTGGTTGTTTTTGTTAGACTGGGTTACAATCGTGACATTTTTCACAGCTGAAAATAACTAAAGTGGTTCCGCCTGCTGTGAAGCGTCTGACATGCCAGAAATATAACAGTATAAGAAGTTTTTAAAAAAATTTTATTCCAGCTTTAGTGAAGAAATTCATTTGTCTGAATACATATTTGCATACGCTTCATATTTTAACCAACCTGTTTCAAACCTTTTGACCAACAAGACGTTCAACTGGCCTTGAAGCACGAGTAAATCTTGTTATTATCTACCCTAACCCCACGCGGAGAGAAAGCAAGGTGAAGTTTCGCAGTCCACAAAACACTTCTGGTGTTTCACTGCAAAAAACGGAGTAGCAAAACATAATTTTTTCCTATGCAACCGGAGGAGATGGTGGAACCTAAACTGATTTGAAAAGTTGTTATTTACAGCCTCGTTCAAGCCGAAACATTAGCTGTACCTGCTCAGCTAAAAGCATAGACGGGCGCCCTGTCTGAAGTGGGTGCACCAGGTCCCCACCCTTGCATTTTGAGGATGTAAATAACATTGTTTCAAATCGAAATCGAAGATTTGGGATCTTCGGGCATGTGGAGACTTGGATTATGCCGGACGAGCTGTATGGAGCCATTGTATGAAGTCCCCAGATGCTTCAGTAGTTTAGGAGAGCACTGTTTTGCTGTGAAGCTCTGTAAAGGTTTTATGGAATTTATGTATTCCAGCTGGAGAGAAACAGCTGGCATAAGTGTTTAGATGGTTATTAGACATTAGTATTAGTTATTATTAGTATTTTCTTTTTAGCTGATTATCAAAAGTTTACACCACCCCTCTTGATCTGATATAAAATCAGTTCACAGGTTTGATCGGATCAGTGTCTTCTGATTGAGGTGAGGCCGTTTTTTAAATTGTGCACTTTTTTAGGCTGTTATTCTGATTATCGGTGGAAAAGCAGAGTCCATGTTTTGCCCAAATATGGCTGATTGTACTACTTCGGTTTCATGCGTGATCTCTCCAAGCTTACAAGCAAGTGCCCGACTTGGTTTACGCGTGTTAGAACACTTCCTCCAACTGTTGTGTCATAGTTCATTGAAACATGCAAATGATGGTCCCAGCATCAGCCTGTTCATTAGGCTGCGTCCCTACTGTGGTTTACTTACAGGAGCATGTCACTCACATTGTTGCTCATTAAGCAGAACTCAATACTGATTCACTTCCTCCATCTCCAGTATGTGCATGATGGAACAACTTCTGCGAAGTTGGGTCTCACCTGCTCTGTATCTTTAGAAGTCATTGACTGAAGGTCTGTGCACTTCATTACCAAAATGTCCAGCGTTTGCACGTCTTATGTAAGTCTCACGACAGAATATTTACATGGATCTACAAAAAGGCATTTTGCAGCACGTGCTCAGAAATGTAGTCAATAAAACCCTTACAGTATGTTTGCGCTGAGTTTCTTGTAGAACTTGTAAAACAACTTCATGTTTGGTTTGTGTATCCGTGACATGAAATGCTTTTAAAGCTGCACTGTCTAGCTCTGGAGAAGAAGAGGAGTCTTGCTATTTCGGGTCGAGGTGGAGTCTGAACAAATGAGTCTTGAGTCTTTTGCGGAAGATGGCGAGTGGTTCTGCTGTCCTGACATTGGTCGGGAGGTCGTTCCACCGCTGAGGCGCCGGAGCACGGAAGAGCTGCGACTCAGCTGAGGGACCTTTGTCTTCTCTCAGTGATGGCGGTACCAGCCGGCCCGCTGATGCAGTGGAGCGAAGTGGTCGCGCTGGGGCGTGTGGTCTGACCAGTGTTTGGAGAGAGTGTTTGGTTAATTGAAATACAAACTCAGAAATATAATTTTTTTTCCCCATAGCTGAATAAAAAAAGTTCTCCTCAGAGGATAATCAGGTCCTCAGTACACTGTTTAAAGCTAGAAAGGTGGCAGGGTCTGCCACATATAAACACAGTCACAGTTTATTTATCTTATTGTTCAGGGATAAATAAATAAAAATGTCTTCCCCAAAACTACATGGTGCACCTTTAAGTCTACCAAATGTATCTGGATGCATTGCATTCTCTCTTATCTAAATAATGAAAATGAAAGTGAAATTGAAATTAGATGAATGCCGAGAACGCACAGCAAGTTAGTTGGAAGTTTGCGCTGCAAACCGAAGGGGACGCCCCCCCCGTTGTGCGCGTGGCGCGTACGGGAGTGGGGAAAGCATAAAGAGCACTCTCCAGTGTGGGCTGCCACGTCAGATGCCCTCCATTCAGGGAGGAGACCTCATCCGATAACACAATGTCACCTCTCTCTTCTGGGTCACCGGGTTCAGGAGGTGCTGATTCACCCCGCTGGGGGCCAAAGTTCACCAGGGGGTCAAAGTGCACATCATTGAGTCAGAATCAAATGAACAAAAAAAAAAAAAGGGTTTTTAAATGTCAGTGACGTTCCTCCTGAAACTCCTCGTTCTTGCTGGATGTCAACAGGCCCCGAGGAACAACGTCAAGATCCTTTTGCGCGCGCTTTCGACGCGTTATTCTTTATTTGATGCTTAATTGGCTGCAGAAGCTCGCAGGCGTGTCTCCCCTCCGGGCGCAGAGTGTCCTCCGCCCGTTAATTATGCAGAGGGGATGGTGGAAGTTTAATTTTCAACTTGAATGCATTTGCAGTAACTATCTGGTGTGCATTTCCCCCTCCTCCCGCAGTCAGGTCACTGTCACTGTGTGCAAACAAAGCGGAACTATTTATACACTTAAAACTTGATAGCTCTTGCGATTCGCCACGAACAATGTGATAGTGGATCCCAGGACGAGACGGGCCCGGCTGAAACACTATGCTCGGGGAGGGCTGTGACATTTCAGCTAACATTTAGAGGCCCGCCTAATTAATATGAGCATGGGTGTGTTTCCAAAGCCAGTCCACTTAGCAAATTCAAATTTATTTCCCCAATTACTTCAAAACAACAGCTGTCCTAATGCGCCTGAGTAGCTCTTTTGTCAGCTCACTCGCTGCTTTGCATGCCGGCGTGGCTCCTGTCACACAGACGAGCCCACACAGTGGCTTTAAAGCTGAAACGAGAGCTGCTGGGTCACTGTGGACTCCGGGTGACGCATCGGTTCTGTTTTGTTTATTCTGCTCACATTGCACCGAGTTTGCTCATTGATTTTATTTTACTGCATGGCATGATGCTCAACATACGTAGTATATTTTGTGTTACACTAGCAGCATGGCTTCAGGGACTACAATGGCAGTTGGTTGGTCTGTTCACTTTTTTGAAAAATCTAAAAAGATATTAAATTTCCCATGAACTTTGGTTCACATACTCATGGTTCCCCTTTCAGGCGGATCCTACTTTGGGGATGTTCTGACAATTCAACCAGCTCAGAATTTCCACATGTCCAAGTAACTATGCGGCTGTGGCTCAGGGGTAGAGTCAGCGCCTTGTTATCGGAAAGACGCTGGTTTGATTCCCCTGGTCTGTTCACGCCACAACGCCACTGTTGTTTTGAATCATCAGCCTGGTGGCGGTTGCCAGTTTGTTGCACTAGCTAACAATAATGCTAGCAAACGTTGATCTGCCAACACTAGCTAGCGAATGTCAACACTGAGAACGCTAGCTGGCTAAGATTGATGTTGCTAACATTGCTAATTCTAGCTAGCTGACATTACAACTGTATAATATGCTTAGGGAATACTGTAGAAATCACCCATTTTTACGTTTTTTCCCCCCCACAAACCGGCAACCAACACTTGATCGCTGATGAAACAAAGATACCATGTGATGTCAACGGTGATATACTATTGGCTGACAAACCTTGTTAAAAGCTCGAACCAGCTGTCAGAATTCTTACACAGAGACGAACAAAACGATCATTTTGGACCTGACAACATTTTTAAAACTACTAATTAACATTTGTAGTAATGTTTTTAAGGAAAAGAGATACTTAAAATCTGGACCTTTGTACAGGTAATATAATACATATAACACATTTCTGCATATACATTCTTTTTAAAAGAATATTGGTCTGCAATATGACCTTTAAGTGCTGCGCTTAAATTTTGACCTCATTGTACCTTATTTGATTATTTTTTGTTTTCTACCACTCCACTACATTTCAGATGCAAGTATTGTACTTTTCTTCTCCTCTACACTTATTTTCTAACTTGAAAAATGAGTTCCTTTGCAGATTCAGATTGATATAACCAAATATCATCAACTAATAAACTGTACGATTTATTATTAGAGGGTACACTAAGATGATATGAGGAGTGAATTCACAAGTCGGCAGTGTATAACGTAGTTGAAATTAGGCCTACCTGCACCAGCACCTTTAGTGTTGAAGTGAAGTACACATGAATGCAACAGTAATTATTACACTGTATTCAGATATGCATTAATTAAGGTACTTTAAGTACATTTTGATGCTTATATTTTGCACTTTTGCTCAAGTAAAATTCTGAAGGCAGGACTCTTGCTTGTAAAAAAAAAAAAAAAAAAAAAAAAAAGTATTTCTGTATTGCAGTATTGGTACTTATGCTTAAGTCAAAGATCTGTAGCCAACACACCTGCAGTGAGCCCTCCACCAGCCTTGAGCTGTACCATGTAAACATTATACCTGCTGTACGTCAGCCTGTTAATTGTCATTGTGAGCATGTTAGCATTTCGCTAAAAGCTTGCTATTCCATTTACATTCAGGGCATTTGGCAGATGCTTTTGTCCAAAGCGACTTTTAGCTCATACACTGATGGCGGTGGCTGCCATGAGAGGTGCCGACCAGCACATCAGGAGCAGTTTGGGGTTCAGTATCTTGCCCAAGGAGTCTTCGACATGCAGACCGGGGGAATCGAACCCAGTGACCTTCCGATAAAAAGACAGCGTTAAGGTAATCGGGATATCAAAGACCTTTTTTATAAGCCATAAAATGGCAAATATCACTTGCAGGAACTTTAAACTTTAAACATTCTGTTTAATGAATGATTAAAGGTCCAATATAGTTCTCTAAAGTCTGTCATGACCCTTAACTCCAGATAAATGTATACCTATTGTTAGTGACACTGCCAGTTGTTGTCAGCTGTAAAGTGTTGGTTCACTCGCTGGAGGTGTCAGCCAACAAGCTCAGCATTCAGATCCCTCACAACTGTGAAGCTGCTA
This sequence comes from Acanthopagrus latus, assembly GCF_904848185.1. NCBI lineage: Eukaryota > Metazoa > Chordata > Actinopteri > Spariformes > Sparidae > Acanthopagrus > Acanthopagrus latus. Next base: position 4,684,335 of record NC_051052.1, on the reverse strand, counting down.
CTCATATCTAATGAGTTGGGGGAGTTTTACTGACACATATGTGGTGTCTGGAATCATTTCCCCACAGAAAAAAGGAATAAAAGTCGTTTAGAATAAAGTATTAAAGAAAAATGAATAAAAACTGTGCTCATTACTCTCAGAAGCTGCCCTCAATAAGGACGGCGTGTCGACGGAGCAGCATTTGTGGTTTTTCCATCAACGTCGCAATCAGAGTGCAGTATAATCAAAGGCAGCTTTACTGATGTCACGCTCAAACATTGACACCACTGCTAATGGCGAGAAGTACCAGACAGAGCGATTGACTGTTGCTTTTTGTATCGATATTGAAAAGCTTGGGTCCAAAAAATTGGAACTTGAAAATGCGGCCACTAAAAACACGACCAGTCGGGATCTGGAGCATCACAGGACACCAAAACTCCCCACTGCACCTTGGCACTGGTCATAAAGGTGTCAAATTTTCCCAATCCTGCATATAGAGATACAATTTGGAATCCACTTTCTGTTTGTCTTGTCTGTTTCAGGTTCATTTTACAGTGTGAATGTCACATCTGGAATGCCACAATTAAGTCAGTTACAGTTTGTCTTGGTGACTATAGGAAATCAATTTGTGAGTTTTTTTTTTCCAATATCCTCCTGTCAGGGCCGTAATAAAAACCTCTGGCAAAAAGCAAAAATAGGAACAGAATACAGAAATACAAACAGAAAATGAAGTTTTCCCTGCAGGTTTTTTTCAAAGTAAACTTCCATTCCTGTGGCCAGAGGGGATGGAATAATCAATATCTGTCCAAACATGCCTCCCCAGTAAAAACCGCAGCCCTATAATGGTGGCCATCATCACCTGTTTTTCCTCAGCTGTGGGGAGTCAAGTCGAGGAATTGTTCTCAACCGCGGCGGAGGGGAAGTTGGCGGCAGTGTCGCGGCACAGGACACAAACCCAGCCTGACACTTCGAGGCCGGCATGCTTTGCGGTTTTTTTTTTCTTTTTTTTTTCGCACGTGTTTTTTTTCTGAAGCTCATCAGATATCCTGCTGACAGCCCCGGCGGCCTCCATAAGTGCAAAGTCAGTGGTGGGGGATTGTGTTTGGAGAAGGAGCTTCCCTTGTTACATGAGTCCGAAATGTGAAATCCACTCGCTCCTTGAAAAAAGAAACAACCCCAACATCTCGGTGTCGAAAAATGATTGCTCGGGTGAAAGTGAAGCAGACCAGACCTCCGTCCATGACGTAATTCTTTCGCTTGGAAAAACAACTCAATTTTGACGTTCATCCTCTTCTTTTGATTCAGCCAAATTCCACATTTGGTATGTAGTGTTTAAGATTAAAACACAGTGAACAAGTCTCCTACACATTAACCAGTGACAGTAGCTGGTGCATAAACCATATTAACTGTTAGTGAATGTTTTGAAGTCAGTGGTAATGAATCACTATGTTGAAAGGGAATGATTGATTTCTGGGTAAATTACGGGTAAAATAAGCGATGGGATGAGAGCACAGTCATGTATAACTAATGATGGCAGCAGTTCAGTTTAGGTGGAGCCAGTTCCAGGACCTTTGTGTTATATGCTAAAAGCTAACAGGGACAGTGACTACTTAAAGGATAAGCTCATCCCAAAATGATCATAATATACCCCCCCACCTTGCAGACAGACGGTTAGGTGAAGTTTTGCAGCACACAGAACATTTCCTGGACCTGATTATCTGCAGCGTTCTCTCCGTCGTATTTTTGCTGAGACCTGGTAATTGCTTATCATCACCTGTTTGTAAAGCCGTGTGGGTGTTACTGCGTTTTTCACAGTTTTCCCTGACATGTTCTTTCTTTGGCTGTTTTATGGCAGCAATCGCTGTTTATTCTGGTGTTGTTTTTTTTTTATTTTTTATTTGCAATATATTTTCTGTGTTGTGCAACTCGAAATTCACAGTTTTCAGTTGTTTAACGTCAGCTGAAATGTCTGAAAAGCCGACAGGAATGGCCCGCAACATTTACAATGTACGCAACCCACACTTATAATGTGCCTATAAAACAGACAGGACAGGAAATGCGAGTATACAGCATGGCTCAGAGGTGACTGCAGGAAAAGCACAGTCATGTATAACTAATGATGGCAGCAGTTCAGTTTAGGTGGAGCCAGTTCCAGGACCTTTGTGTTATATGCTAAAAGCTAACAGGGACAGTTGATATACATGACTTGATGACTTGATGAAGGCAAAAAATCTGCAATCTGTCTTTTGGGGGCGATGGCAATTGTAAAAATGTACCGAAACTGATTAAAGGCTGCAGCAAGAGACTCAGACGGAGTTTCGACATTCGTAGGCGACGACGCTGAAAGCTGAGCTGAAAGAAATGTGGAGTTTCAACATACCGGTGTTTTGGACAAACATTACAGCGCTGACATTTATTCTGCCGATCGGGTTGGTTTTGTCACACGATGACATTTCAGAACAATGAGACGTTTCACAAAATGTGACAGCATTTCCTAAAAAGACATGAACTGTTCCTTTAAAACGTCCATAATCTGAAATCTTGTTGTAATTGGTTAAATGTTGAAACGTTATTGTGTTTTGTGGTTTTCTCTGGAAATTGTTGTGTTGTGGCGAATGATGTGTTTTTTACCATCAGGGCTACCATAGAGCTGGCTAATAAAATTGTGTTTTTTTCATAAAGTTCAGTTAAAAATGCAACTTCCAACTTCCTGTTAACATTTTTTTTGTTTACAGTGAAGTGACTTATTACCACCTTTCTCCAGCCACTTCAAGGTGCCCTCGACCATCCTCCCAGCTGACCCGATGGAGCCGCTCAGCGTCACGCTCTGGTTCTACCTGCAACCCTCTGATGTGCAGTAACTGTGATGTGAAAGATTGCGAGGTGAGAAAATCCTCCCCGAACGCCCACGGTTGTTTTGTCCAAAGTCTATTCCTGTGCCGCTGGCCCTGCATGACTCAGGGAAACGTTCACTTATGAGCTTCTGACATGGACGGCGCACGTGGGAAGGCTTCCTATTGTAGGAGAAGCGTTGGATGACAGAGCTGACCTTTGGGCACATGCCAGATATCGCTCATAGAGAGTCGACGCTGAGCAGCGCGCCTGGTGTTAGTAACACTCGGGCTGGTGCTGCCTGATGGATGAATCACGCTGAAATCCTCGCAGTCTCTGCCTCTGGCTTTGTTGACGGTCAGGAGCAGTGAGATTTCGTTTGAGTCCCTCTGTGTTCTGAGAAGCCTCGTCACTGAGAATTCAGTCCAGAGGAGGAAATTAGTGTTAAATCAGTATACATGTACTTTTAATGGAATCTAGAAAGTGCTCTCTCATGCGGTGGAATGCTAGACAGTAGACTGTTCTTGCTCAGGACCCTAATGTTAAGAACACTTTACTAACAATCTTGGAAACTCTTGTCGTTTTGACAGGCGGGAACAATGTGACTTTAACTCAGGCGGCGCTAAGTGGCAGCTGTGACAAACCTTGAAAATGTGATCCATGTCACGGAGAATTCAATCTTCAACAGCTACATGCAATTACTCATAAACGGAGAGATTTAGGTGTGAGAGAAAGAAACTGACAACGTTTAGCCAGCAGGTGCATGATGGGAAATCTCATCTTAACAAACTAAGGCTCTTTTTCTTCCCTTATTGACGGATCTGGAGGGGGTCACACCCCGGGCTCCGCTGGGTTATTGCTCTCCTCTGTTTTACTATCTCCTTATATCCGTGCGCCTGTCAAATTTGATGCCTCTTCACTCTGATCTTTTCCGTTTTACTGCTAATCATCTCGTGTGGCCGGCCCTCTTCCAGGTCGCCACGGCGGAGAGGAGGTCGCGTGCCTCGGGCCCAGACGTGGCGACGCCTCGGCCTGCTCAGTCGTCCTCCTGGATCCACACACTTGACATATATCATACTTTGTATCAGATATTTCTGTCAATGCACTTTGTAAATTGTACTTTACTGCATAAAGCGTGTCCATTAAAGCGTGTTAACAGATTTCGCGGAGTGCCACTGCATACGTGGAAACAGAAAAAGCCTTTTTGTGGCTCCGCAGGAAAGCTGCATGTGATCATAGAAATTGCCTCGATTTGTCCATAATGAGTCCAGCAGTGTCATAGGAGTGCAATGATGGACCAGTGGACTGCTTCTCAAAACCTGGCATCCACAATACCCATCAGAAACAATTGATCAGGTTCCATGCAGCTTCCTCTGGAGCCACAAAAGGCTGTATAGTACTTTGTTTTCCACATATGCTGTAGTTCTGCCCAAGACCTGCACACACACTTTGATGTGTACAATTGGTGGAGTTACCCTTTAAGGCAGGTGCCACTTGGACAATCTTTTAAGAGCATGAGGTGGAGATAAGACACATATCCCTGATGAGACTGCAAAGGTACACAAAAGCACCTTGGATGACTTTTTTACATCCTCAATCCCATGGACGAATTGACAAGTTCATTATTATATTTACGTGCTGTGGGAGAATTACAGGGAAATGAATGATGCACGCTGGTGTCTGCACTCTATTTCCAAATTGATGCAATCGTGAACCTACAAATCTTGGATTCGAATAGACTTTACACTAAAACTGTGATATCCGCCTGCTAATCGTTGAGATCTGACCAAAAGAAGTCAGTCAGTTTCCAGTGAGCAGAATTTCGGTCCAAGAATCTTTAATCAAATTTGTATTTCCAAGGTCAGAAACTGTGATGTAGCGACTGTGAAGGTCATGTTTTTTTAAACTGTTTAGGAAAATGCTCTGATTTTGAAGTCGCTGGAGTGAAAATGTCCGCAGAGCACTGGGAACATCACAGTTCAGACGGTTTAAGGGCATAATTGAGTTTAGTTTATTAGAATCCCCTTCGGCTACAGTGTACCTGCAGCTGCTCTTCCTGGGGTCCTGGGCAGACAGTTTAAAGCAGAAAGCAACAAAGTGTAGCATGATGATGATGATGATGATGATGATGATGATGATGTATGAAGAGTGTTATGCCCGTGCAAATCATGCCACGCTTTTGCTGATAAAAGCGAGGACGAGGATGATGCCTATGACAGTGAAGGTCACAGAAGACGACGAGGGCGAGGAAGGGTGAGCTCTTGTACAAGCTCGTGGTGACGACAAAAAAAAAAAAGAGATGAATATGACTTGCTCTGCTGCCGGAGGAGCAGGTGGGTAACGGTGGATGGTGGAGCACACCATCACAGTGACACGGTGTTTGGGAAGGATATGGAGAGGGAATGAACCATGAGGGAGGAAGTTAATGATGGAGGGGGTAAGAAGTGTGGACGAGGTGATGAGGAGGAGCGTCAGAATGAGGACAGGAAGATTAAGATGTTGGTGGTGGTGATGATGATCTCTCATCTCCTGCTCTCAACACCCCACTCCTCCTCCTCTTCCCCACCCTACAGGGGCACCCTCGCCCTCGCCCCTCCCATGAACAGCGTTGCCTCGGTGACTGCCGGTTTACGTGATGACGTCGGATGTATATGAGCGCGGGCGGCGGGATCTCTCTCCCCTTTTACCGCCATCGGAGCGGAGTCTCTTTCTTCCCCGGGACCTCTTCACTGCGCAGAGCCGCTTCACCAGTCCAGCCTCCGGTCAGAGAGCGAAGGTAAGGGACGGGACCTGGAAATGGCTCCGGCGCCAACGCCCCAAACTTGTGCGTCGTCTCGAAAGTTAAATTGCAACCCCGCTTGCTGGAATTAACAAGCGGCAGAGGAGGACTAGTCCTCTTTGCTAATGCTAGTGTAGTCAGACAGCGGCAGCAGCCATTGAGACTGGCTCCACCATGATGTGTGTTAACGTTACACGCGTTTAAAAAAAATAATGAAACAACGGTTAGTATGCACGGCCGTTTCCCCCGGATCGTTTTGACATTCGTTGCATTGGTAAAAACCACGAAACGTCTGCTAATTCCCGTAATTGTCGGCGTTTATCGACATTTGTTGACACGTGTCTTGTTAACGTTATCTTGTATTTTTGGACTTGACCTTATTTTTTTTTTTTGAGGATGTTTCCCCAGGGTGGGGAACTGTGGATGCGAGTCTGGACCTTAAGGGGTACAACACACGGCGGATGTTTCAACTGTGGTAGCCGGTGATATGAACGCTACATGGCGAAAGCCCGTTAAAACATGGTCCCGGATCGCTGGCACCACTTCCTAACTGGCCCATATTTTCTAGCTACGGCACCGTGTCTGTCGAAGCTGTTCCTCCCACTTGCCTCAGCCCAGGCGGTGCGCATCAAGCTAGCAGCACAGAAGCTAGCTCAACTAGCAAGGCAGTGCATTAACAAGACCGGCAGGCCGGCTAAAGTTAGCCTGTTTACTAGCCAGGGGCTTGTTTTGTGGAGGAAGCGGGCGGACATTCGTTATCTGACGTCGGACGGTAAACGGTTCAACAGGTTGCCCGGCTCGCTTTTGGTTCACATGAAGTTAAAATGTGGCTTCAGAGTGAGCAGGCGTGCTCCCACCCGGGGCTTTTTGTCAGTCATTGATGGGTCGCTGGACTCGAGCATGCAACACGTGGTCTCTGGGCAGGATTAGTACAAAAAGCCTGTCCCAGAAAAGAAAAAAGATCTGTGTTCGGTCAGTGTGTTCAACCAGTGCTACCATTGCAGTTGATACCGAGATCTGACTATATATGAATTGTTTTGCGGCTATTTGGTATTTGTTGACTTTTTGTGACCTCGCCGAGATGACTAGAAGATTAGATTTCATACAGAATATTATCTGTTAAATGTATCAGATATGTCTCATATCATGATTCGTCATGTAGATGGATCTCTTGTGAGTCTCATATTTCACAGTTGAGATGGACGTATTTCACAGAAATGTGCATACATATGTAGGTATTCCAGGAACGTGTACATAAATGTAGTCATAACTCCTTCCAGGCATATTCTGCATTGATTTAAAGTGCCAGAGCCTTTTCTCCCTGTAGAGCAGTTTGTCCACATTATGTTTCACTGCAACTATTTTTGTCCATTAAAAAGCAAGTATTGACCCCAACTCAAAACACCCTGTCATCACATTTTGCACAGACAGTATATTTGAAAAATGTCCGCCTGCTGCTAAGAGCTTTCTACAGTACTTTCCCCATCAATAATTTGGCATAATAGAGAATACAAGAAGGCCGGGGTAGATGGTGTCATCTTACCTCAGATATTGCAGTGTGATGTGTGCTTTTTATTTTTCTTTCATGGTTGTGGCTTTGTTTCATGCAGACCATTGTTGACTTAAAAGTGACAGCTCTCCAAATTATGAAATGACAGGATGCAGCTCTCATTTGAGAAATGGGACACGATTAAAGACACAAATCTGAGTCAACACAGACAGCTCTCTTCATCAGTTATTCCCCTATGAAGGAAGAAACAATTTGATCTGCAACGTGACTTTGTTCAGAGCTCACTGAATTGTCACATCAGCTCTGTAGTTGACTAATCTTGCTATATTAGCCGAATGTAGGCCAGCTAATATATAGAGAGATGGTGGTGATATGATGGCTTTGCTCAAAGGATATCCATCCTGCTCATTTAAACATAAATGGAAAATAAGACTTCTTGGTTTTGTACTTTAAATCTGAAAATAGTTTCATCTCAATGGTTCACTTCTGATTATCGTGGACCCCAGAGGTTTTAAGTTTTGGGCCTTTGGTACCAGAACCATTAACCGTGTCACTGTCTTATAAGGGACTTTACTCCTGGGATGACGAGTGAATGCAATTAATGACTAGACAGGATGGTAAGCTAGCAGGGAGGTGGCAGTCAAAGACTAGGATTAGAACCTTTGCCCCAGTCTGTGCTCTATTGAAATGACATTCACGTTTGCTGTGATTTTTGACAGACTTTGATGGGGCACATTCATGCAGAGTGTTACACTCTGCATGAATGTGCAATTCTGCATTGGAACTGCCCAGTATGGTAGCAACAGAATGATGTTTACCACATCTGATATATAACATAAGGCAGATGCATGCAGATTACCAATGATTTCTGTTAATATGCCAATTATTTTGCCAATTAATCATCGGTAAGGAAGTAGTGAAACATGTCCTGCGTAATTTAGCTAGTGTTCCAGGTGATGTATTCAAATGGCTTGTTTGTCCAAACTAGGAATGTCAGTTACTACTGAGGCTGAAAACTATTAAATGGTTAATTAGTAAGAGGAGAAACAAGCAAATTGATGTGAAATATAAGAGTCACACAACTGAGTGATATGGCCTCAAAATAATAACCCTAAATTTTTAGGCCGTATCACAATGCGCAATAAATTGCATCTCCTCAAAGGCACTTCAGAAATACTACGACAACAAAGGAAACCATATCAACTATTACAGTATTTTTTATAAAATACCTCCATCAATATTGGGGGATAACTAGCAGTTATAAATCCCTTGCTGCAATGCTTTTAAAACGGGGGATGATGTCTTGTGTCAAATCCCTATTTGGCAATATCCAGAATCTAAGATGATACCTGGTCGCATATCCTGATAATGATACGGATAAATTGGCCAGCCCTAACATGAAGCAGAATAATAAGGCAAAAGGTAACTTGAAAATGACACTGGTGACTATTGGATGTTTATATAATTTAGGGGGGAATATTAGAAGATAGCTCAGGTACTTGATGTCAGAAGTCCAGCATGTGCCATTAGGGAAGTGTCCCTCTGTCAGAGTGCCTCTCAGTCTTCTGCATGATTGAGGTTGTTGTCTGTCTTGTACTCATTCCAGTGGTTCACACCATCTTTGCCAATTGTACTGCGGCTGGGCTAGTTTGGAGGCAATGACAGAGGTAGCTGTTTGCCTCCTGAGGGAGTGAGAGACAGGTAGGGCAGAAACAACCCAAATACTAAACATAAGACAGAGTTTACTGTTAGGAGTCTCGTGCATAACCTGTGAGTGCACCTGGGGATGTTTAATATTGACCATTGGTGACCTGAAGGCTGTCGATTTTGAGTCCAGCCAAACAAAAATCCCCTTTAGTAACTTCACCTCTATTCTTGTCCATCACCAATATCAAATGAACTGCACGTATTGCTCTGATGGAATGCTTTTAAAAGTAAAAACCTCTGTCTATAAACCAGCAGCACAAGGCTTAGGTCTAGAGTTACAGCCACCTTAGCGATTGTGTGTTTTGACACCTTTGTCACTGCAGGTCATGATCTATTGCCTCGCTGTCTTATGGGCACGATCCTGCCGCTCACAAAAGAATGCCATGGTAATCCATCTCTCTAAGGGGAAGAAGGCTCTGGGAGGGGGTGTGGGGCGGGGTAGTCACAGTCTAAACAGATCACAGATCCCGTCTGAATGGGAAAAACACACTTTTTACACAGAAAACTGGAAATGTAATTCAAAAGGTGATGAACTGAGAAAAGGAAGATTGTCATGATTGTAGTCTTTACTTCTGTTGTGCTGCTCAGTATTTGGTAATCGATGTGATGATGAACAAATATAAGACAGTGGTCATCTTATGCGGTCCTGTTGTGGCTACTAATGGTGCCCAAAACTTAACTTTTTTGTGGCCTCACAGGGCTATTCTTAAAGAATGGGGGGCATGGTGTCAGATCATCATTTTTCTTCTGTTAAAAATGGGCACAATATTTATGATTCTTTTTCATTAACCCCCTAAATTCTAGGGAGCTGCATTAGAAGCTTAGTCTGGCTGCATTATTGGGAGGCTAGGTCTACACTCCTTTTGTGGCAGCAGACATTTAGATGCATTCAGCGTACATTAAAAGGCGTGTTTCTGTATCACTGATGTGACGATATATTAACTGCACAGTTTGTCAAGACAATTTCAGTGAGAACCTTTCTCAGCTGCTAGTTGTTGTAGGTTTTTCTTTTTTTTTTAGGAAAGAGGGCTTTGCTTTGATCTTTCACTGAATGCAGGCTGTCAGGAGGTGTTGACTGCTGCATAGAGCTCCTTCTTTATATGTATTTTTTATGCATTTCCTCTTTGATGGCATTGGTGCACATGCAGCAGTGTTTTGCAAGAGTAGGATTTCTTCTAATGCCTGTTTTTGTTTTGTTTATATGAAAATATTTGCCATGATTTTAAAGTCAAGTGTTAAAGCCTTATGTACAATCTGGGTTACGTAATATAAATTGGGTATCTCTTTTGTTATGTTCTGCTAAGGCTCTGAATATAGAAGCGGGGTGAGGACCACATCTAAATGTGAAACATTGAAATCTGTCTGGGAATCAGCAGGTTACCAAGTCAAGCTCTGTCAGCTTTGAATGTCTGAGATTGGCATGAAAACATTTAGTTAAGGAAATGGAACCTATTCTATACTGAATATGAATACCAGCATTTATTATAGTGTCTCTTGTGTCGGCAAGATTCACACAGGTGCAGGTATCCTGTTATTAACTCATTTATGAAGTTACCTACCGGTCCTGGTCAAGTGTTTCGTACTGATTTAGTCCTGTTTAATATTTGTTATCTGCTGATAATAAATAGGATCAAATACTTTTCTTTACCTCAGTATTAATTAAAAAGGTGTCTGGCATGTTGAAAAAACAAGCAAGAAGCTTCTTGATCCAAATGATTATTCAAAGGAATGAAAGTTTAGAAGACGCATCACTCTGTTGGACTTGAAGGAGCTAAAAGAAGCACTCAGTCCTCTATGATTTTACAGTGATGTTACAATTGAAGCTCCTTCCCTTACAAACCATCTGTGATGAAGACAAACACCAGCTTGTAGACAGCACACAAACCTGTCAACAGCCAAGTTTAATTTTGGCCATCAAGTTACTTGTGGAATTCACATTAATTAGCGACAGCTGATGTGACCTGCCGCCAGCGCATTTGTCATTTTAACTGGGGAAAGCATCAGTCATCTCCAGCTAAAAATGAAGCTGTTACCTGAATGTTTTGTACATTGAGATTTTGATGATGATAAATGGCACCAGAGCTTAGTGGATCGGTGTATATTGCCAACCCAGGTGTCAGAACAGAGTCACTCATGGTGACTGTGACCAAATTTTTCACACCAATTTTCACTCTCGTACAGCGTAAGTGTCACAGTGTAGAGCCTGGCTGTTGTGAAGGAGAGCATTGCTGCAACACCAGCAGGCTGAGGTGAACAAACATAGTATTGTCTCCTCTGTAAATTAAGATTAAGAATTAAATTAAGAGAATTCAGACTTAACTAAAAACAAATAAAGTGCAAAGTTTTCATCTGGTTTAAATCAAGTTTTTAAGTCTCAAATGTCACCTATTAAAGGTTGTATGGATAACATTTTTATGTAGACAAAAGATTAAAAAGGAATATGTCTACAGCGCCTGTAGAAGAGTGCTGAATAGATGTATCTTTTCCATACATATTGATTGAGAATTAATCGGTTGCCAGGGCCACAATGATGATTTTTTTGTATCCCTTTGTAAGAATTCTGACAGTTGAGTCAAGGTTTGTGAGCCAATAGTGTAATGCGGTTGGTATCATGTAGTATGTGTTTTGTCAGTGAGTCTTAATAGTTGCCATTTTGTGGAAAAGAAATTTTAAAATGTCTTAAGTTCTACTTAGGAAAAGAACCATGGTGATGTAATTGCATCATGAAAATGTTGATCTCTTCATCAAAGAAAAAACCTGTACTTGTTATAGCTCCTCATCCTCAATAGCTGTTTTTACTGTCTTTCATTATGTGTTGCTAAGTTTAACATCACCCCTGTAGTGCTCTTAAGCATCTTAAATTAGCATCAGGAGTTATTTGCAAATGCTGTTTGACCCAGATCTGCTGACAGTCAAATGTTTAGTCAAAACTAATTTGTTTGTGCCGTCCAGTATTTCTAAACTAATTACTTTCTCTTCCCTCTACAGCATCATTTGAGACTCGGCTAAGATGGCAGACATCGACAAGTGAGTACATCTTTTTATCAGTAAAAACTTGGCCTCCCTGCTTCCTGTCTCCTCTGTTGGTCTACTACTCGTGGTGCCTGAGATATGCAGCAGGGAGATCCTTGGCAGTAACGAAGAAAACACCTGCTGTGACATGACTGATTTGGGCGTGGTTATATATGCAGCCTGATCAAACCCATAGAGGGAAGTGCAGCAGGCATACCCCTAGTGAGCCCTGATGGAAGCAGTTGTTTACCAAGGCTGGGGCTCTTTGGGGTGCCACGCCTGGGCTCGGGTTGCATCGTCAGCTTGACACACTAAACACATACATACAAAACATGTCACAGCGTTTGAGTGACACTTCTAAACACTGCTCCGACATCAGTGATGCTCCAGTGGCTGTCGCACAAAAGAGACAAATGCACTCTCCCTCACATACATACTACTCCACTGTTGTTGACCATTGATTTTTCACCTCGTGCTGCAGACTGGCAAGAGGGTGATGGGCTTTGCTGATGAAACTGTGTTGGGTTTGGTATTGAGCTCTCCTGCAATGCATCTTAAAGGAGGGTGTCTTGTTTCAGTGTTTGGAAAAGCATCATGGATAAAGAGAGCCTCCAGTTTTCCTTTACTGCTTGAGCTTTTTAGAGCTTTATTGCATCCTGTGGTTTAAAGGGATGAGAATTGTATATTAAATAGGCAGGGATTGTGACTGGACATAATCACCTACTTCCCTCAATTACTGCTGAATGTGCCACTGAGCAAAGACATGTTAGAATGACCAGAGGTGTCACTAGTTTTCAAAGTCAAGGACTCTACTGATCATTCTTCATGTTTTGAAATTGAAGCTTTAGGCAATTAGTGACTTTTCTATGATAGTTTAAGACTAAACAAGTTTTCCCAGCTTAATCGTTCAGTATATTCTTGGAATTATAAGAATTTAAAGTCGCTGGCAGCTTCTTCCTAAACATGTCAGAAGTAGTTTGGTGGTCGGTGTTAATTCTGTGCAAACAATCTGAAGTGCTGTGTTTTGGCTGACCTTCTCTTCTGCTCCCCCTCCTCTGTGTCTCCCTGAGCAGCAAAGACCAGGCTGAGATGGACCCAGCAGATATGGAGGATGTGGAAGAAGTGGAAGAGGAGGAGACGGGAGAAGATGAAAACAGCAAAGGTACGCCCCCTTACTAAAAATGCTTTGGTACAGACTTTTGACAGTGTAATTTCTAGCAATTTAATAGTTGTAAGTGGTTTGTGTCTTGAAATGCTTTTTACACAAATGTTACATGAATATCTGCGGAGGAAAATGCATAGAATACCAGGTTATTACTCATTCAGGTGTATAGAAATGTCATCTCAGTAGCAGATTAGCAGTTTGAACTCTGTGTGCCTCTGCGTGGCATTTAATCTGAGCAGAGTATTTGCATGACATGATGTTGAATTGTAGTTATGAGCTGGGAGGCATAATCAGTTTTATTTTGGGATCTTGATGCTGTTTATGCATCCTTTGATGCTCAATAAATGATTCACACAGATTTTTTTCCCTTCTTTTTCATATTAGCCTACTCACGGGGCACTGTGAATGGATATAGATAGCTGTTTGGCCTAGTCTATTTATAGCAAGTTTGAATAGTCTTTTTTTAAAAGCCAGACTTCAAGTAAGGCTCAGTCTGACTGCCTACGGCTGATCTGTCATAGCGACCAACACAACTGTGCTAAGTCTCGATGAGAAACCCGACATATCATGCATTAAGGCTGCCGTGAGTCACCAGTAACAAACTCAGAGGGACACAAAAATCAGAGCCCAGCTAATACGCTAAACTATACCTGCTCCAACCCACCAGTGCAAATTATATAGCGACCTCCATTCTCAAGTTTATTCACTGTTGCAGATTATGCTTTTAGGAAATAGGGAAGCATAAATGCTCTACCTGCAAATGCATAGATGCCGGTTTAGACCTTGGAAGCAACACTGGCAGGGTTATCCTCAAACAAGCAAGTGTTTGTCCCTGCTAAACTAGATTGGTGGGACTGCAGGGTCAGACCTTTTTAATGTACAGCAGTGATAATGTACAGTGACTTAACTTTGACATCACTGCACAAGGGGCTGGCAGCATACTGGTTTCATCAGTTACCGGACACAGGACACGACACTGGTGTGGCTAAATCTTTGATTCCACCTTTGATTTCTATTTTAAGGTTGAGATTGTGATGTAATTTTTATTGATATCCAACTTAAAATTGAGATCGTGACACCCCTGGTAAGGACCCAGTGGATTAACCTTTTGTTTTTTCTGAAAATGTCCCCACAACAATTGGAAAAATCTTATAGTCTGTGTGTGCTAATAATTTTACATCACTTGATTTACCGAGAGCAAGCCAGGTGACTGGTAGAATGATCACAAACTACATTAACATCTACAGTTAGTGTGTGAACTAATGGAAGAAAACTTATTTAATACAACTTGTGCTAGGAAGGTCTTCAAAGTTAAACTTGACACCGCACTATTGGAGGGCACAATGTGCAGATGTATTCTGTTACTTATTGTAGGGCTCCACAGAGTTGCAACAAATTCAATCTATGCTGATGAGCCTACATGTACACCCCTTCGATGCGTTCACAGTCGGAAAGTATAATTGCTGTTTTTTTTTGAGTCACTGTGATTCTAAAATGTAGAAAGTCCATTGTGCTCAGCAGGGATAATGTTTGGTGAAATAGGGGTAAATACAAAGAGGCACTCATTACTGCCTCAAAGGCAACTGGTCCTGTGATAACTCACTTCACTGATAAATCCACACGAAGCGTGTTTGTATTAAGGCACTCTCCTAACAGCTTGTGTTGTGTGAATTCAGACAAGCATAGGTGTATTTATTTGACTGGAAGCTGTGCCTTGGACAGCTGCTCTATGCTAGCTGGTAAGACATTATAAGCAAAATGGCCAGGATGTGCCAACAGAGAAAAGTGACTTCCAATCTCTTTAATCTTCTCACCTGCCAGCAGCGATCTGACTGAGCTTTGATAGGTGCAAGCAATGTGTCGGACACTCGGATTGTACCATCTGTCACCTGTCTGGTTGCACAAAGGCAGAGCACCCTTTTTTGGCGACTGCTGCCTCTTGTATCCATGTAGTGCTGGCAGATTATTAATTTGACTTCATTCACTGTTTAGCTTGTTTACTTCAAATCACAAAACAGGAAAAATATGCTGAAAACAAAACCTTTAAATGTAATAGAGATGACTGAATGCTCTGGGCAGGAAGCTGCTCACATAGTCAGTGAAAACTCATAATGCTTAGAGTTGCAGTGTGCCTCAGGATGGCTCTGATATTGCAGGGAACATGAAGTCATTACCGAATAGAACAAATAAATATGTCTCCATTTGCAGTGATTCCTGTCCAAAACATGAATTTGCTTATTTGAGCAAAGCATTAATCTACTAAAATCTCCCACTTCTGAACATTTCTCATCAAAACACAAGTGAAAGCATCTTTTCGTGCTCATGGATTGTTTAGACTGCCCCCGTATAGCACTTTTGACTATATTTATGTGTTTGATTCCTCAGCCCGTCAGCTGACTGTGCAGATGATGCAGAATCCACAGATCCTGGCTGCGCTGCAAGAGAGGCTCGATGGTCTGAATGGCTCACCGTCAGGCTACATGGAGAGGTGAGACATGGTCTATTTTTTAGTGACAACTTAATCTTTGAGCACATCTATACAGCTTGCCCCTTTCCAAGGATCCTCTGCAACATCTGTAAAGACTCTAAAGCAGTAAAGACACTTTCAGTAGCAGTTGGCTCCCTAATTGCAGCTGATATTAAACATTTTGGCAAAAGGCTGGTAAACCCATTTTTGATTTATTGGTCAAAATAGCTGTATTTGCCATCATTACATTCCCTTCTGCCATTTTTGTGTGGAAAAAATAAATAAATGAATAAATACAGGGAAATAATATATTTTTGTTTTAATCAATAACTTACAGAGTAGATGTTTTTTAACCACACTGCTAAGTCCCGGTGCTGTGGGCCATCAGTCGTAGGTTGTAATAATTTACACTCACTTGGATGGTAGGGGGATGTTTTGCTTCTGCAATTGCATACTTACATGCTAATTAGTTTCCTAAGCGGTGGCTGTGCCTGGTTGAGCAGCAATGCTGTTACGCAAATCAAGTTCAAGCAAAGTTTATTCATATTTAGCAGCCATATGTTTTAGTAAAAGATTAAAAAAAACAAAAAAAAAAAAACAAACCTGAGTCTAGAGGTGGGATTTCAACTTTCAAACTGCTACTGAATGGCTCAGCCCATACTAAGAGTCTGGAGTCTGGTTTTGTGGTGATGATGTCAAGTCTCAGCCCACGCTAGGTCAATGACTAACCATCTCAGTAGCAGAGAATTTCTTAGGCTTAACTTTGTGTAGAGCTGCGTAACAGGCAGCTAGTCAGCAGCCTGTTTTAAAATATATCAATTGTTCTTGTTTAGTGTAGTTGTTGGAAAGAAAAGTGGTCAGCATAGTTGACCTGAGAGCCCAGACCTTTTTAGTTGCCGATCTATACCTCACTGTGTTGGATGTCCAAAGAACCGCCTGAATGACTATATAGTAGAACGAGATCAGCAGCTCCAGAGGCAGGTTGAACTGTTCTGGAGCACGAAGTACATCCTCTGCTAGGCTTCTTTCTCGGTCCTGGGAGATTGTGGATCCCAGAAACCTTGAGGTTTCCACAGCAGACACATTTGCTCAGTGCGGTAGAGGATGGCAGTTTTGGGGACCCCTCATGAAGTTTACTGTAATTTGCACAGTTGAGCGTGTTCAGCAGCAGATTGTTCTGATGGTACCAGTTCAACCTCCTGTCTGTATGCAGACTCATCACCGTCCCAGATTAGGCTGCGTTGTCTGCAAACTTCAGGAGTTAAAAAGATGGGCCGTAGAGCAATAAGAGCAATTAATGCAAACAACAAAACTTCACCAAGCAGTCAGTGGATGTTGTTGTTTTGGCTGGTGAGTTAAATCTACCAGCCGTATGTGTATTTTACCAGCATTTGACCAGTGGCTGCTTTTGATAATATGCATTGTATAAAGGCATTTATTTTGATAAGACATAGATTCAGCCTATTCCTCTTGTGCAAAATATTTACTTGAGTAAGTGAATACTTTGGCAGTCATTTTGTGTTCCAATTGTACTTTGGATCAGCATGTTTTGTCTGTGTCAGAAAGTCCCGATTACACCCACTGTGTTTGAAAGTTTTAATACTTGGCATAAAAACATCCAAGAGGGGGTGAGTGCCTTTTAATAGGCATCGTTAGTTTGTCCTACTCATGGATGAACTGGATGCACCAGATGGATGACTACTTAAACTTACTGAAGAACAGAGATACAGTCAGTGCCGGTAGCCTCTGAGATGCTGTGTGAATGTAGCCGTGTGTCTTGGCCGGGGGGGCTGTGCCACCCACAGCTCCTCTTCTCAGAAAAACCATCAGCAAACAGCTCTTTGATCAACTTGTCAAGTATTTGGCAGTCACCAACAAACTCACCATTTACAACATCCCGGCACTTGAGACCAAACATGTATTCCCATGCCAGGGTAGCGCAGGCGGTTTAAATTAGCACACTGCAGAGAAACTAGAGCTCCCAAAGCCTGGTAATCACGTCACAATTACTGCTCAGGAATAAGTCAATTGATGTTGAAGGCTTCACCTCAAACAGGGAAATTGGATTTCGTCAATTTGTATAAAAATTAATGGTGGTTGAAACTTTAGTGCCACGGTGGCTATTTAAGAATTGTTTTACATGTCAGTATCTTCTGTTTGCAATTTTAAAACTGACTACTGTCCAGCTAAAGCTAATGGCATCAAAATGGCATTCATTAATTTAACCTGTATTTATCCAGCCAGTATTAGTTTTTAATCAGCCTGCCCCGTGTAGTAGTGATAATGCAGAAATATGATTACTTTTGCTGATTTCAGGAATTTAACTCAGCCCTTCATAGACTATACCTGAATTTGAAACTATATATGTCTGCTCTTCTGGTCTTGATGGGCTTTTGTCATTTTTATTTGTGGAGCAAGCTATACAATAAAAACTAAACATCTAATTTCATTAAGGTTGATTTAAAACTAACTTACTAAACAACTCCAACAACAGCCATTGAACCATAAAGTGTTAGACATACTATATACAAGTATTCTGTAACTGACATGAGGCCAACTTGCCTTCTGGTCACAGGTTGCAGTGATGCATTACAAAACAGAGTTGAGATATAAAACCTGTCATCCTGCTGTCCAGGACTGATGAGGTTGTTTGAGGTCATAGCTGTTTGAGTCAGTGCTCTTGTCTACAGAGGTTAACACTCCTCCTCAGTACATTCCTCAGTATTTAAAAGAGAATTAAAAGAGGAAAGAAAACCTGACTATTCTTTTCAAATCTTTAAGAACCCACACTGCGTCATCTGCACTAGGAACCAGGCTTTGAATTCCTGAAACATAAACCAATCTGTGTACAATGGGATGTAATTTCTTCACTTTGTTGTTAAATTAATCAAATCTCAATAAAACTTGTTCTGGTGCAGGGTCAGTTTGTTGACAGTGTGTACATTTTGTCTTGAGTGTTTTTAAATGTAAAAGTCTGGGAGCAAAGGAAAGACTATCACAATTATTATTAATCTAAAGATATATTAAAGGGTTGCCACAAACCCAAATACCCAAACTAGCAATCCAATTGTTCTCACTCAGTGTGCTTACTTTTACCGTTACAATGTATAGATTTGTCATAGGTTTGTCATTACTGTACTATATTTGGAAAACTGGCCTGTGAACTGTGTAGCAAGAAAAGGCAGGGTGAAATTAAAATGAAGAATATGACCTTAACAATATTTTTCCAGGATTGTACTCACATCTTCTCTGTTCGTGTCTGTCATTCCACAGTTTACCAAAGGTTGTAAAGAGACGTGTAAACGCCCTCAAGAACCTGCAGGTCAAATGTGCCCACATTGAGGCGAAGTTCTATGAAGAAGTACACGAACTGGAAAGAAAGTACGCAGCCCTCTACCAGCCGCTCTTCGACAAAGTACGTCATTACACCTTTTCCTTATTGTGACTTAGAACTACTAGTACTGCTATTACTAATATAAAAAGTTTAACTCTGGCTTTCCTTGAAGCATAAACTGAAATATTGGCATTACAATTCAGTTTCCATTAAAAGAATCATGAACCTTTATGAGTGTTGATCATTATGAGTAACTGGATAAGACAACAAGGAGCACTTGATGCATGCATTATCAGTTAGAAAACGTACAGTTGATGCATTCTCCCTCAGCATCTGTTGCCTTTAAGCGGGCTGCTGTGTTTATGCCGATACGTGTTGATGTATATCCAGTGAAAACAACCCCCCACCCACCCACACGTCTTCCATCTTTGATCTTTAGTAGCAACCTCAAAAATAGGAAGCGGCGCGGGTGCCACTGATCCATTTTAGAACTCAGACATAAAATGGATCTTTCCAGTCGTCTTTGTAAAGTAGATGGCTGTAAACATAAATACCACTATAGCAGCTTTAGCATTTTACTGTTGTTTACACTTGAATTTAGGTCTGTAACTTTGCCTAGAAAATGCCAGAAAATGTAGAGAACTGCTCTTTACAATTTAGTTAAAGCCCAGATGACATTTACAAATGTCTGCTTCCTACTTCCAAGCTTTGGTCATTGAGGAGAAAAGAGAAAAGGGTAACCTTTGCAAGCTGGAACAAGACCATGTTTTTGTTTAAAGGGGTCTTATTATGCAGATGTTTAGGTTCATACTTTATTTTTTCTCATATAGTGCATTGCTGCAGCATCACCTTCCACGCTTTGTCTTTAACGTTCCATTGTAGCTACAGAGTGAAACATCTCGCATCCGTTCAATCTTTGGCGAGAGTTGCACTTGCGCATTACATAATGGGCAGGATGTAGCCAATCATTGGCAGAGAAGGGCGGCTTGTGCCGAACAATGTAGTGTGATCTAAAAAATGATGCGCTACAGCAGGAGCAACTGTATTCCTGCTGGCTGACTGGAGTGTATATATTTTATGATAGATGGATGGATAGATAAGGCCTATTACATAGTGATGCACATAAGTTACGGAAGTAAAGACTCAACACAGGCGTTTGCGACAGTGCATGAGCAGTGTTTTCTGTGGGAGAGAGTAACTCCCTTTGGTGTGGACTTAGGGCTTTTTCACTAAGCACACCGTTTGACATGCACAAAAATGCTAATAACACAAGAAAGGAAAGTCAAAATCCCAAATACACAATATGACCTCTTTAGTAGCACCCAGGATGATTATTAATTTAACTTGTAACCTATTTGATGAATTAAGACAAACTGAGACGGTGAAAAGTGATTTTATAGTTGAAGATGAATGGGGATGAAATGACTTCTCTGATCACAGTTTAACTTTGGTTATTGTTTTAACTTGAAATTATAGCATTTCACATAGATTTCATAGATATTTAAAACAAAATTCACAAATGTTATAAAAATCCCAGATTTATAAACAGTTACCTGAAGAGTTCAGTCAAACCTGACACGGTCTGTAGTTGCACTAGAATGACACACTGGGTAAAGATCAGATTGTTCTACCACTTTCAGATGCATGACTCAGCACTGCTGACAGTGTTCATTATGGAAGACTGCATGATCAAAACATGGCAGGTCTTGTTATTTTCATAAAGCATTCTTGACTCTTCTCCCTTTTGATATACATGTTGTTGAGTGGACTTACTTGTGCTAGAAAGTCACCTAGACAGTCACCTGCTTGTTTGTGAGGTCACTAATTCAGCAGCGTTACAGGCTGGTTTTCATGTAAACAACCTGAGCAGCCAGTTTCCTAATAACAGCCAATGTCCTCACCTGTCTCTTGAAGAACTCACACAAAAGTGGCGTTGAACCAGTGGTCCAAACTTTAACTTGTTTTTATTTCTCTTGTTTACAGAGAAGCGACATAGTGAAAGCAGCATATGAGCCCACAGATGAGGAATGTGAATGGAAAGCAGATGAGGAGGAAGAGCTGACAGTAAGTAAGCAGGTACAGGTGACGTATACACCTGCATGCTTCCCCTCTAACTGAGCACATTTTTTTTTCTTCTAGTTTCAAATTCATGCATGCAGCTTATAGTCTCATCCAGAACAGAATAAGCTTCTCAAAATGGCAACACTGCATGCAGCCAATGAGAGCATGGACTTTTTCATCACTGATTTCAGATGGATGGATTTATTGCAGCTGTTTTTTTTTTTTTTTTTGAGGTGGGGGGGTAAAATTGCATGGACCTAGTTCCCTTTCTGCATTTTTTGTCGTCAACTAGTCCCTAATGCTGAGTGCTGTCTTTGTGGGTGTAGGTGGTAATTAGCTCTTTGTTTAATATGGTATGATATATGACAAGAAAAGTGGTTGAGCAAGCATTATTTTGAAGAGAAAATGTCTCCCTGAACCAGGATGAGATGAAGGAGAAGGCCAAGCTAGAGGAAGAGAAGAAGGACGAGGAGAAGGAAGACCCCAAAGGCATCCCCGAGTTCTGGTTAACGGTTTTCAAAAACGTGGACCTGCTCAGTGACATGCTGCAGGTAGGTTCATCCAGACAGCTGCTGGGGAGACGGTGAAAATGGGTCACAGACAGTATTTGCTGCTAGCAATGAAAAATCAGGGTTTGCTTCCACCTGCTGGCCTAGTTGTGTAGAGCATGGGCCTCCCCTGTAGATTATAACAATTCGCTATTTTCCTAAATGCTTTCTCTCCTCCTCAGGAACATGATGAACCCATCCTTAAACATTTACAAGATATTAAAGTAAAATTCTCAGATCCAGGACAGCCCATGGTGAGTGAGCTCGACCCTCATATTGAATAGCTGAAGCCCGTCTGCTGACTTTGAACTGCCTGTAACTGTCATGATGTTGTTTGGTCATCCACAGAGCTTCACGTTAGAGTTCCACTTTGAGGCCAATGACTTCTTCACAAACACAGTGTTGACAAAAACCTACAAGATGAGGTCAGAGCCCGACGAGACTGACCCCTTCTCCTTCGATGGACCAGAGATCATGTGCTGTACAGGGTGAGTTCAGCACCTGGTTTTATTTTGTCGTCTTGTTGTAAATTCAGTTGTCCAGGTAATCAATATAAGTTGTTTAAACACGTTCTCTTTTTTAACTTGTTAATCAGTCATGACATTTGTATAATTTTAACTGCCATTTCAGTGGTCTTGATTTATATCAAGTGAGATGTTTCAGTATTGTCCTTTTTTCTTTTTTTTTTTTAAATTTATTTATTTTTTTAATATGTAACTGTCAGAGTAATTCTGTTTTAATAATGTCTGACTCATTTTTGACCCATTCCTTAATGAAACATCCCCTCAATAACCAAGATAGCCATTTCCCACCATGCCTCCATTAGCTGGCTATTTTCTCTCTGAATCATTTCTAAGTAGATTTCAGCGACCTCACCAGCTAGATTCCTAAAATAAATCCAAGATGTCATTTAGACTTGACATTTAAAATGTTTGGATACTGACCTTGCTTTCTCCTGCTGCCTCCTCCTCGTGTTTCACCACAGTTGCACAATTGAGTGGACAAAGGGCAAGAACGTCACGTTGAAAACAATCAAGAAGAAACAGAAGCACAAGGGCCGCGGCACAGTGAGGACAGTCACCAAAACAGTCCCCAATGACTCCTTCTTCAACTTCTTCACTCCGCCAGAAGGTAAGGATGGGGCAGGGGTATTAAACCTGTACAGTTTATCGTGCCTGTCATAAATATGTGTGTGATTGAACTAACTTGAATACTCTCTACTTGTTTACAGTTCCAGAGAGTGGAGAATTGGTAAGTCTTGTAGTACTTCACATCATCTCAAAGTTGTATCCCCTGGTTAGTCGGTCAAATCATCGAAAGGCATTTTTCCTTAATTGCCATACATCATTGCCCAACCCCTCAGCTTCAGTATTTCATTGGTTAGTTTTGGCTATGAAATTTGTCAGACGAATCATTTAATGAACTTGCTCTTTGAGTGACTTAATTGATGAATGTGAGTCTATATACTTTCGTTTTTTTACATAAAAGCTTAAAATGCCTAAATGCCACATCCCTTGCTTCACAAATGTCCACAAACTATTAAACAGATCTGTGAGTCTAACTACTAGGGATGCAAATTTAAAGCAATTTAATCTGTAGTCATTTGCCTTAATAACTAATTATATGTTAATTATTAACATGATTGGTCTTCTTGTAGTTCAATGTAAATTTAGAGCAGGTTACATTAGGAGTTAAAAGAACAAAGTCAAAACCAGGTCACTTAAACAATAACAAAATGATAACTTTTGTTTTTTACCAAATAAGAATTACTTATTTTCTCATATCAGAATTCTGTATTTTATTTTGATTGAATCATTTGTAATTAGTAAACGGATGATTTGTGCCTTTCTCTGATCGTCAGTTAATTCATTTTTATTCAATTAAATTCTTAATGGCAATTAATAGAGTAATGATTAATCATCCACATCCCTCCATGAACGTACATATTACATTTTTTATTTATCCTCAACTGGAAATGGTCCCCCATAAATGCACTGTTTCAGTGACTAGCTGTTTTCGTTTTTAGTTAATGGTTCTAAAGATTTACAGATTTAGAATGAACCAGTGGGTTTGGTGCTTGGGAAGACAGGAAGCATTGATGGATTAACATCTGTCTTTTGAGGGTTTGATAATGTGTAAATTCTGAATAATACAACCCTTTTTCTTACGGCTGGTCAGCAGTCAAAACACAATGCTATGCTTAAGGGGAAAAAATAGGTATGTGGCAATTTAGCAGTGGTCCAATTACACACTGATTTCCAGTAGTCACTGCATGGTCTCATCCAAACCAGTACAGCTAGGGTTTGGGTCAGTGTCAGATGTGTTCCTTATATCCAGGAAAGCAAAGCTTTCAACGGCTTCAAGCAACAAAAACAGCAAGGCATGAATGAATGTATATTTTAGATGCAAAACTTTAATATTCAAAGACACCTCACTCTAGTAATCAAAGTTTTCCAGTTAAAGTATATATTTGGCCTTTAGCTAGATGACTGCATATTTTCTGTGTTGCTCTTAGCTGTTAAATAAAGGAAAAGATTCCTAGTGATTAGCCAGGTTCTGAGCTTCATAAATCTATGTATGTAAATAAACTGGAATGTCAAGAGAAACATCATATTGTTGCCAAACCCAGAGTACAGCCCAGAATGATTTCTGTTACCCTACCTAACCTTAGTGCTGTTTTAAACAATTAAATTGCACACAATGATTGGCCCGTCTGTGTTCAGGATGAAGACTCGGAGGCGGTCCTGGCTGCAGACTTTGAAATTGGCCACTTCATCCGTGAGCGTATCGTACCTCGGGCTGTGCTCTACTTCACAGGAGAGGCCATCGAGGACGATGATGACGATGTGAGTTCTGGCTTTTTAGTTCAAGTTTGGTTTGCTGTAAACTCTGCCTTATTGGAATGAACAAATGTCACCATTATGGACGGTTCATTGTGTTATACTTTGTCAAAGGAACAGACACAAAGTAACAAAAAATGCACTGCTTTGGCACCTTTTTAAGCTGTTAATGGTGTAAGGAACGTTCTAGTAATGGATTTCACTATATAACATTTGGCTGAAGACTGAAAGTATCAACTGTTTTAATAGAGGATTCCTTGGCAGTTGGATATTACATTTATTTTGGGTGAAAAAATGAGAAGCTTGAATCAAATCACATTTAGCTGAGCTAATCCTCATGTTTGTCTTCCACAGTACGATGAAGAGGGAGAGGAGGCGGATGATGAGGTGAGACTATTTAAGACCTTGATGAAAATGACTGACAGGCTTTAGTGTCGTCATGGATACTGCTGAGGAAGCCCAGTAGTCTGAAGTTTCTTTGTGCTGTGTGTTCAGGAAGGAGAGGAGGAGGCTGATGAGGAGAACGACCCCGACTACGATCCCAAGGTGAGATCAATCACACACACACACACACACATACACACACACACAGCCCCTCCCCCTCTTAAGATCTCTGGTGTCCTGAGAAAGAACTTACTCAGCTGTTCTCAACTTTGTTGGCTCAGGGTGCTCTTTCCAAAAGTAAAACAGCTCTGACTGGAGGCCTCTGATGGCAGCAGTGATCTCTCAGTCTCCACAGTTCATGAGTGAAATGTTCATGTTTGTAAGTTGAAAATGTAGTCCCTTTGAGGTTCCTGAGCTGCAGGTAGGGAACAGCTGTCCTAAATTGTCAGATTTCAACATACAGAATACATACTGTCAAATGCATCTCATTTTACACCAGCTTTTGGTTTGCTTCAGCTTTTTATGTTGTCGTGATCTTGATTTGGCTTCCAGACAAAAACAAAACTCTCCCAGTAGACATTTATCCTCTTTTCACCATCGTCCTAACCAGATCCTGAACCTGCATTTTCAGAGTTATTTCTCACCAATTAAGACTGACTAAGGGCTTGGCGATATGGACACGATCAAAGATCATATCTCTGTATATTTAGGGTATATTGGGTACATGGGTATATTTTATATCTGTATTGTTTTTATGGTGCGAAATGTTCAGATGTAAGTCAAATCCATAACTGAGATGTCAACAGGGGCAGGGCTTTCTTCCCTGTTTGAAAAGATACAGCTGCAAAACAAAGTGCATTTGAATGGTCGGGCTGGATGTTGACTTTCATTGCACATATCACTGGTGCTACAGAGATGGAAGGTCTGGCAGCACAGGACATAAAATGGTTGCATTAGTATAGTAATATCAAGGTCTGTAGTTGGAGACAATTATAATCTTTTCCAAAACAAAGTCAGAGACCTTTTTAACAATTGATACAGTACTGGTAAAAATGCAGACATTGTTTTCAATATGTTAACTTTAATCATTAATAAATATACACATGGCAAGGAGAGGGAGCACAGTATTATACATGTTCCCTTTTACGAACTGCCGTACTATCACTGCGCCGCAGTGTTGTAAACATAACTGTTTTCTGATTCATCTTACAAACAAGCAAGCAGCTTAGTCTCTGTCTCATTTAAAAACTTCTGGATATATCTTTAAAAGTCAATATACTGCCAAGCCCTAGTTGGACTCTTGCATGTTATTACTAAAACCTTAACCTTAAGCAACACACAGATTTATAAAGATGACCCCAGTGTTGCCTACAAACAACATTCATTTGAATCATTTATGCTGATGTTTTGGCCTTAGTTTAAAGCATAAATTGTGTGAAAAGCTTTGGCCTGAAATGTCTAATAAAGCATAATTGTGTGTATGCTTTGATTCAGACCAAATTAAGTGCAAACCTGCAGAAGTTTATTGTAATTCAGCTGAGACAAATAAAGAAGAGCTCCTCTCCCGTAGGCTGTTTATTCACTGAGATTTTTGGCTTCACTGCCTTCCTGATGGAGGTAATGTACCTGAAAAACTGAATATACAGAGCGTACAAAAGAGAAGCTGTGCAAACTCAAAGGTTTGCAAGCAACAATAAGACAAATGGAAATCTCCTGCTACATAATGTATTGAAATGGTTTTCATTGGTGAGTTGCTAGGCTGGTGTCTACTGCTTATGAAGTTGCGCAGTAAATCATGCCATTTTCTCAGTGCACGTACAGCGGTCTGGTTTGGGGCTTTTGTGAAGTGTTACTTGGGTGATCTGGCCTGAGTTCAGGCACAGCTTGTAACTTTGACCCCGACACGATATAAACAAGCATGACCTTTGCTTCTTTGCTAAAAAAAAAAAATGTCTTTGACATTCTGTATTCTGCTAGTTTTGCTTTTTTTGTTTTTCTCCTATTCATTAATGTTTCTTCATCTCCGGTCACTTTGGCATCCTTTGTCAGCTACTCTTTAAATTTTTCCTCACTAGGTTTAAGTGGTGACAGTAGAAAAATAACCCTATCCTGGTAGGTACAGCTTGTGAATTGTCAGCTTACTACCATCACACCCCCACCCGTCACCCTCGCCCTCTCCGATTTTGTTTTTTTTGCTTTCCTTTTCCTCCTGTTTGTCCATCATCCATCCCTCCATCTCTCTGCACCCCACACACAAGCACCCTCCCCCTCCTGCCGCCGTGCTGCACTCCCCAGAGTTACTAACCCACTGGTTTGTTGTTGTTGTTTTTTTTTTTTCGAGATTAACCCATAGTGAGTTCTGCATTTGCACTTGTATTATTTCTGTATGTTGAAGCCAGTCCAGCCCTCCTTTGTCTTTTTTTTTCCCTCCACAATGTTGAACTTCCACAAACGCAGCCTAGTTTTTGAGTTTATCAGGATGATTATTTGTCTGCCATGAATCCTGTCCTTTTTGTTTATGGATGTTTTTTGTTTTTAATACCCATATAAACACCATCAGTCCACTCGTCTATGGTTTTTATCCACCTTCCCGTTCACATTAGTTCCCTTCAGCTGCCTTTTCTCTATAGATGCACTTTAAATGCTGGGATAATGGCCTTGGAGGGCTGTTTGTGTTAGAAATAAGTCCTAACCAATAGTTGGCAAATTACCCAAATAAAAAGAAATGCCAACAAAGTGTTTTATCTCCCTAAAGATGCCATCATTGTCTGCAGTAACGGCCCATTTTCTGTAGTTTCATTAGAAACTCGATTGCCTGCAGTAGATGGGGTAAAAAAGAGAAAGAAAGAAACATGAGGAAAAATAACTGTCCAGACATGAAGTCTTTTAACAGACACTGCATCATGGTGTATAAAAGAAGCAGAGCAGTTACTTTTGGCATTTTGGTGATAAAACAGCAGTGTTTAACACTACATCTTGCTCAGAGAACTATTGTTGGAATAAAAACTATCAGGAGTTCAGCTGCGGCCAAATGTATTGCACAATGGCTAAAATGACCTTACAGTGGAGTGGGGTATGGCACGAGGCCACCAAGAGCAGCCTGAACAGCTGCAGCATGCCATCACCTCTACAAGTGTCTAATGTGTGTTGGAAGGACGCCCTAACCCAACTACGATGGGGGTCCTAATTATCTTTCTGTGCACTTCTCATCCCCTATTTGTGAGTTGCCTTTTTGTTGTTGGCAGCTAATTGATGGGAGGAAAATGTAGAGAGGTTGAAGTAGAGAGTGTTTATTGTACTGCAGCGTCAAAATAAGCACCTTTGGCAGTTGATCAGCTATTTTAATCCCATTTACTTATTTTTATCCCAGCATTAAGTCTTCTATAAATGAACTTAAAGCAATACCAACACATT
Source organism: Acanthopagrus latus (assembly GCF_904848185.1). Classification (NCBI taxonomy): domain Eukaryota; kingdom Metazoa; phylum Chordata; class Actinopteri; order Spariformes; family Sparidae; genus Acanthopagrus; species Acanthopagrus latus. Next base: position 4,656,303 of record NC_051052.1, on the reverse strand, counting down.
TTAATCATTAGCCAATGGAGATTATGGAGCTTAGTGTGTTCTAAGGCTCGTGTTTGTTGGTTTAATGTTCCTTTCATCTAGTTTGCAGAGCTTTGTGTCTGACCAGTATGTTGGCCTGACCTCCACTGTCAGCTGATTGGGCTTATCACTGACATTGATGTGCAGTAGAAACTGTGTCAAGACAGTAACAGAAATTGCGATAATAAAACTAAATGTTGTCTCTATTTACATTAGTTTGTCCACGTGATCATTAGTGCTGGTATTGGTTTAAAAACTCCAGTATTTGTCCATCTTTTTGTAGATTCCTGAGCCTGTTTGTGCACTAAAGTGATAATTCTTGTTAGCCACCTAAGGAAGCAAACACTTTGAGGTCACAAAACTATTGGTCTGTCAGCATAAGTAAAATCACTAGGGTTTTTTAACTATGAAGCTGAAGCCAACAGCCAGTTAGCATAGCTTTGCATAAAGACTGGAAACAGGGGAAACATTTGTGGTTATTACTCTTTTTACAGATTAAACACAGGAGTAAAGCGCTTTCAAAATGGTTTGTAAGCTGATTTAGTTACCTTGTTAAGGAGCCAGGTTGCTCGCTCTTTCCAGTCTTTATGCTAAACTAATGTGTCCAGCTTCATACTCAATAGATGCATAAGAGAGTGGTATCAGTCTTATTTAACGCTCAGCTTTGAAGCAAATGTATTTCCAAAAATGTAAAAATATTCACCATTCATAAGTACACATTATAAACTCACTGCATCAGATATGCCCACGGCTCATTGGCCTCCAGTGTGTTTAATCAGTAGATGGCATTGTTTGACTCCAACCCAGGGCCTTCTCAGATCATCCCCCCCTCTACATCCCAGTCTTTTCTCTTTCTTTAATACTTTGACAAAGTATTTCAAAAAACACCCACAGAACCTTTGTTACCACGATGCTGGGGTCATTAGCCATGGATCACTTTAGACCATGATGATCCAAACCCTGTTTGCAATCACTGCATTCATAAGGATGCTACCATGATGACAAATCATAGTTGTCCTTGTCTGATCTGAATGTGTCTGTCCCCCTACATTCATATCTGTGAATTATGTCTGTGTTCAAAGTAGTCAGGAGACGATCTACGCTTCAGATGTTTCAGCGTTTCAAGTAGCTTGTTAAATGTCTTTTAGGTCTTGAAATGGCTTTGCTGTGTGTGATGTGATTTTTGGTATGTCTGGGTGGTGTGTGTGTGTGTGTGTGTGTGTGTGTGTGTGTGTTTTGGAGTGGTTTTGGTCTTAACAACCTGTCCACCCCATCCCTGTGATTTCTTACAGAAGGATGCAGCCCCCCCAGCTGAGTGCAAGCAGCAGTGAAGTCTGGCCCGGCTGCCTTGAGGAACAACTGCACTGTAACGGCTTCTCAAATTAAACAACAAAAAAAAGTTTAAAAAAATAGTTACTTACGCCTTATAATGTTTTGTATTTTTCTTGGTAGAGAATTTGAAGAAAAAAAAAAGTTTCAAGATTTTTGTTACAAAAACTCATGGTAATATACTGGGAGCTGTGTGGCTCAATATACATAGTATTTTACTAGACCTGTTTTTTCCTTCTCTTCCTCCTTCTCTGTACAATAGATAGAATACAGGAAAAAATCTCCCTGGAAAAGCATGAACTTGTTTCTTCACTGCTAAAAACTAGTTTGGGTTCTTGTGAAGTCTTTTGTTGTATTTGCTCTTAGACAACAGCTGTGGTTTAGACTGCATCGCGGCGACGTCAATTTATAATCCCCACCCCCCCTCCTGTTTCCCTCCGTATCCTCCTACCAAAGTTACTGGTTGGTCAGTTCTGGTTGTCCCAGGTGATTTTTTTTTTTTTTTTTAAACTCTTAGCGGGGCCTTTAGCACTTGTAAAAGCACTGTAGCATTTCCAGCTCTTGTGAGGGAGGACAGATATGTGCCCTGCGGCCGGGTGGCTACTCCAGTTTATCTAATCTTGCTGAGCATGGGATCCGGAGTTGGTGTTTTTGGCCACTTCCTGCACCACTTGTGCTCAACTACTTTCCACTCTTGATACATTCCAGTAAGCAGACTGGCTGGCACTGTCGGTGCACCTCTCTCACAGGGAGTCAACATGTCTTTTAACTGGACAGACTCACCTAATTTGAACAAAAATTCTGTATTTTTTTTCGACCCCCCCTGTCATGTAATCTGTCACTCCCAGAGTTTGATACAGCCTGGTTGAGTCTCTTAAACATTCCAGAGGATCCTTTGGTGTGATGGCCAGTTCGGGCCCCCACCCCCAGCCCCAATAATCCAGTGCTTCAGGCTCCTCGTAGGCTCGCAGTGGCGTGGCTGTCGTCTTTTCTGTAGCACTTTGTATTGTGTGTGTGTGTGTGGTGTACCAGTGGCGTCCTGTCATCGGTTAACTGTCTTGAGTATTCCCTGTGAGCAGCACTTTGTTTGACGCCCCCCGTAGCCTTATCCGGCACGGGGGACTGGTGCTGTCTCCGCTCTGTGGAGAGTTGTGCTATCTAGTTTTGAAGTGCATTAACTTTCTTACTGGGGAGGCACACTTGGCCTGTTCAGAGAGGCTTTGTATGAACAGGGTTGGGCAGATGTAGCGCAGTGAAAGACAAAAGAAAGGCCAAACCAGGTGTTGAAGTGTCTGTTAACATGTCAGCTTCACCAAAACGCCCCTTTTTCTCATCACTTTGACATTTACCTCTTGTGTCGTCAATTTGTGACTAGTCAGGTGACTCACATGGACCTCAGCCCAGCCTCTGAGGTCTCTGTTCATTTTAATCACTGTGAAAGAAAGAGGGGAAGTGTGATAAGGCCTTTGTGTAGGCCAATGACCCACCTCCCTCCCTACCCCCCCCAAACTCCTTCCTTTGTTACCCAGAAGGCCACAGAGAAGCATGTCAGAGCAATACTTAAAGCCAGGAGGGGGACCGAGAAGAAACCGTAGCCTGCCTCCCTCCCTGTCCGTTCTTAATGCCTTTTTAGTCGTGAAAACAGCCAAGTGTTGGTTGTGTTGGGCAGCATCGTGTCCACTGTGGAGAGCCAGGGTACTTCTCATTCTGCAGGGAGTATTCAGATCATGTTCAATGGAGAAGGACGTGAAAGGGTTTCTGTAGGGTCCTTCTGAGCAGCTGTTGTCAAGGCAAAATGCTATGCTACAAAAATACTAATGTACTCAATAACTGTACGTGTATGTTCATGAATAAATTGGTTAAACATGTCCAATATGGTCGTCTCGTTTTTTGTTTTTGCTGCTGATACTGATACCAGCCAGTAGAGGGCGCCATTGCTGTGAGATTGTACAGTATTGACACATCCTGACCTCCATGAGCAAATATGGTTTGTAATGAAATAAAGAATGACCACATCAAATACCACACTAAAGCCAAGAGCGCCATTAGACCTGATCCCAGAGAGGCCCAGTGTGGGTGAAACAAATTAAAAATAGAGCAGCTTCTTAACAGTTGCATTGCAGAGAGTAATGGTAAGATTATGTTAAAGCCAAGTGTGGAGACACTTAATTGGGTGACATGATAAAGGTTTGCACTAGTTGTATAAACCAGGCTGTCTGTATATACTGGAGGTCACCAAAATAAAACTAGTGGACAGTGAGGTAGAATCTGAAACACTTCCAGCGGTGGAGAAGGTAAATGTGTAAAATGTTCCATTACATGTAAAGGGTCTAAATGGATACAGCCAATATTTACATCAAATTGTATTAAAAGTGTCCCTCTTTGAAGCTGTGTTAAGATTTGAGATCCACGTCAGCAACGTATTTATAACTATATAATGTGTTTTGTATATTAACATGCTCTAAATGTTAAATCACTGCCCGTAAAACAATTTACAGCTCTGAGATAAATGTGCAGTCGAAAGTACATTCACAGTAACTCCTGACCTTTTCGCAGGTGACCTCTGAAAATGTGCCCTGTCCGCTTGTTACGCCGCCCCTCGCCATAGGTCGATCACGTCAGCTTGGTGTGGATATGAACCGCGAGAAGTGACTTTGAACATAGCTGAAATTAACGACCACTATTTTGACACTTGGGCATTAATCTGAGATGGTTGGGATGGCTGCCTCCGGGCCCTGGACCCCCAGGCCGGGGACCAGGCTAGAGTGTAGTCAAGTACAATTACCTCAAGGTTTGTTCTATTTGAAATGTACCTGACCTGATCTTAAGCACAGCATGATCACGACATGAACATCACATTGAATCCATGTTTTTTGTTTTTTTTTGTTTGGCAAGAGCAGCTCAGTTTAAAGGTGTTTTTCAAAATAAAATATAATGATGAGGCTCATTCATAGACATGCATTCATGAACTGCAGTGTATAAATAGCATTGAGCCATGTAGTTGCCTGACGACTATCACAATCACATTACACACTAAATCCGAATTTTCAAAATAAAATGCCTGTCAACACCGAGAAGTCCTCATTAGTAGGCTGTTATTGTTTCCTGTCTCGGGAGGCTGGGTGCCTCTGAGGGGGGCGGTGCACCTCTCTCCGGCAGACCCCTCCCGCCCACAAACCCCCCTCACACACTGTGACCAGCAGCCAGGCAGGCACTACAGCCAGCACCGCACACCACCGCACAGCACCGCAGTCGCAGCGGCGGCTCATGCCTTCACCTGCTCCGGGATAGACAGCCGTCCATCTGTCCGCCCGCCCGTCCGTCCGTCTCCGCTCGAGCAGCCCAGCGAGGAGGAGGAAAGCCCGGTGAAAGCGTCCAGGTGGAAGATGCTGGAAAACGGGAGGAAGGTGTTCAAGGAGGGTCTGCTGGAGAAGCGGAGCGACGGGCTGCTGCAGCTCTGGAAGAAGAAACACTGCGTCCTGACGGAGGACGGCGTGCTGCTGCTGCCGCCCAAGCAGCACGACCAGCCGCACCACCACCAGCCGCACCACGGCGGCGGGGACACGGGCAAAGTCAAGGAGCTGCACTTCGCCAACATGAAGACGGTGGACTGCGTGGAGCGGAAGGGCAAGTACGTGTACTTCACGGTGGTCATGACGGAGGGGAAGGAGATCGACTTCAGGTGCCCGCAGGACGAGGGCTGGAACGCGGAGATCACCTTGCAGATGGTCCAGTACAAGAACCGGCAGGCGATCCTGGCCGTCAAGTCCACCCGGCAGAAGCAGCAGCTGCTCGTCGTGCAGATGCCCGGCCAGAAGACGGTCCGCAGCTCGCCGAACGTGGCGTGACCTGCGGCGAGTCCCGCGGACACTGGTGCGCCATTAGCGGTAAGAAAGAGAAAGCAGGATTGAGGGAAGGGAGGAGGAGGGAGGGGATGGGGGTCCCCAGGTCCGGGGACCACCTGGGGATCCCCCACCCCCTCTGTACATTAAGGACCCATTTTTTGTTATAATTTCCTGGATACATGTGCCATGATTGAGGACGTCCGCTCCATCACAGGTTACAGTCCTCCCCGCAGATCAAACCCCGAGCGAATATCTACAACTACAGGGGACAGAAATGTGGATTTATTCTTGGCGTAAAGAAAAGTTCGGGAGCCCCTGGTTTCTGGGCCGTGGCTATATGCTCCCTCCACTGGATGTCCACTCACAGCCAGGTTTGATGTTTCACTCAAGGAGGGGTTGGCCCTTACGCACGGAGGCGAGCAGGTTTAAATTACGCACGCCGCGTATTTTTTATTTTATTATTTTTATTTTTACATAAATACCGAGAGGATGTGCGGCATATTTGTCCATAAAATCCCACTCAAATTATCAGACTTACAAAAGTGAGGCAATGCTGCGACGTGTTCAAGTCCTCAGTGTTAAAGTTGAACATTTGAAAACTCGCACATTTTGCCCCAGAGACGTTCAAATGAACGCGTAAAAACGCACAGATCGCGCGGTCAGGCGAGTCCCCGCTGCTTCGCACCGACGTCTCAATTTAGTCCTCACTCTCCGATCCGTCCTGTGTCACAGCCTCAGTAACGCGCACCTCCAACCGAACACCCAAGCCCACTCCAACTCGTGTTCATCAGAGCAAACGAGCCGCTTTGTGACGGTACATTTCCAGGCACATGGCTGGGTGTGGGCACGTGGTTTATTCGCTGTCACGCTGAGATCTCAACCCAGCAAGAACACATCAGGGTCCAAACATCTGGAAACACTGCGGTCACGCATTATTATAAGGTCACTGCCATACATAGCAGGCGCAAGTCACCAAACACGGGTCCCGCAAAGGCTTTGATTTGAGGGGAGACGCTGTAACCTGACACACCCCACACACACACTTTTACAAAGGGGACTTTCACTGTTTTCCAACACTGATGACTTTTTAATAGGCTTTAATCACTTTATCGAAACAAACTTTAATGTCTTAACTGATTATTATGATTTATTAACATCTGTCCATAAGATCAGCAGAGCTGCAGCTACTCCTGAGGTCTGAGGTCAAATCCTCTGTGTTCTTTTCCAACAATTTGGGTTTTATTTTGTAATTTAGGACCTTAGTGTTTATGTGTAGGCTGAATCCATATATTTTAGACTTAATATATTCTACATGTACTATTTCTAGTACAAGAAAAAGGAGAAAAGTCCCTGCTTTAAAGGTCCAGTGTGCTGGATTTAGGAGGATGCATCGGTAGAGATGGAATGAAATATTCATAATTATGTTTTCATCAGTGTAATCAGCTGAAACTAAAAATTGTTGTGGTTTTGTTACCTTACGATGAGTCTTTTATTATTATTATGAGTCTTTTTATTATGTAAAAGTGTCACAAACCAAACACGACCTTTACACCAGGCTTTTGGCTGTAACCGCAGGGACGAATCAGGCGAGGGGTGTTCAGTTGGTTGCGATCTGCAACCTCCCCACTGGATGCCACTAAATCTGTCACACTGGTCCTTTAAATGAGTTAGTATTTCCCTCTTAGAAAAAGGCTTTTTAATCGATTGAATTTGAGTAATGTGTTAAATTAAGATTAATAAATATAATATAACACATTTAAATGTCTAGAATATAAAAAAATATTGAGGTGGGGTCAGGTGGACCATTTGACTCATGACCTTAGTATTCTAAAATGTTGCCTGCTGAGTAACAGTCCTTATACACTCTCATACTTGCCAATTTCTTTTAAGTAGAAACTTTCAGACTGAGTGAGGGGAACAAAGTTTTTTTTTTCCCATTACGTCAGTGTGAGTTGGCGTCAATGGTTTGACCCCGACTGTTGAAACGAAATGAGCAGCCCGAGGTCCCTGTTATATTGAGTCCATGTTTCAGGTTGGCTCTAGATCTCCTTCGTCTCCTTGTGTCAGCCACCGCCAGTCTGCAGTCTGTCTAATCGATTGCGTCCACAGGTTAATTGGACACTCGGCCGGAGGACGAATATCGAACCGGGCTGCATCTCCCCCCTGCCGCTTCGCCACCGAGCTCCATCCTCCAGGAGAGCCCCTCTTCCATGTAGTGGTTTCCACAGACCAGCGCCCCGCCCCAGTCCCCTTTTCAATACAGAGACTTATTTCACAAGAGACTGATGGACAAAAAGCATGTGAGAAGACGACTGTATTCTACCGTGCGATTGGGCTCATCCCTTATTTATTACATGTGTATATATATTTTCTATAAAAGTACTCTGTTGTTGATGAATGTTCAGTGTGGTTGTTGACAGAGTGGAACCAGAAGTACTCGCTCGGAGGCACGCGGCCTACGCGTCACACACAAAGTCCACTGGGAATATGCTTACGTAGTTATCTTAGGACGGTTGCTGTAGGTTAGTCACATCAGTTCATTACTGCTAAAAATGGGTCATCGTCCATGTTTCCATTTCCCAACTGAACCAAAGAATCATTTTTTTTTTTCATCACGTATCTCTCTCTTGTGCGGTGTTACAGCTCAGAATATACTATACCACAACACTATAGATATATGATGAGATACCTGCATGACCTGTACCTGATTTGTTCGATGGCTCGATCTGTTAACACCTACAGTGCATCTTCCTGTTTTTTTCTTGCGCATATCAATCATTTGCCATCGTTTTTATTTGGCTAAAGCTCTCGTGCTTTCTTGTAAGTCTTAAATCTGAGATGCCGGCTTGTTACCCTCAGTTTGTTTTCAGTGGTTACAGAGGAGAGCTAGTACTAACATGCACAGTGGAGATTTTTTGTTTTGTTATATTGACAATTTTACAGAGGCAGAGCTGCTCTAAAGACAATTTATGTGGTTGCATTAAATCTCAGCCGGTGGGGACGAATTAACACAGTTTTACCGGCGCGGTATGTGCAGTCTGAAACTGAAGCCTGGAGGAAACAACTTTAAATTGATAACCGACAAGAAATGGGGAAAACACTTTGACATTTGAAATTCAGAGACACTTCCTCAGTGTTTTTAAACATCTCGGTAGCCACTTAGCAGCGTCGCTCTGTCTTCTTTTATCTACTTTTGAGACAGGATGATGGTGCAAACCGGTTTCTGTTGCCATGTAAGTGGCTGTGCTAACTAGCTTGATATTCTTTCTATGTCAGATAGCAAGCTAGTTCACAACAAGAGATCTATCCACTGGTGATGCTTGTCAGAAACTAGCACCAGCGCCATAATTACTGATGCCCTATGGTCGTTTCATGGATTAGAAGCGTAAGCTAATTTAGCTAAGCGATGAATCTAGCGTCAGAAGTCTTCACTCCAAAAAGTCACCAACACAGATATTCGTGAATGAACGATACGTCGTGCCAATGCTGGAATATGGTGGATTATGCCTGCTCCCAACAAGCTAACATGTTAGCATTTAGCTCACCGGCTACTGTAGTTTGCCTGCGAGTAGCCTTCATCATCGGGCTCACACGTTCTGGGCCTCCATTAGCGCTGGATAACAAGTCGCCAAATTACGCTTCATTCATGACCTTATTTTGCACGGACACCGTTGCCGCATCCTGAGCTTAACGGCGTCGAAGACTAATGCGGTTGGTTCAAAAAACTACAAACGAGCAAGGGCGTCCCGCGCCCCCCATACCAAGATGAGAGTTGTTGCGACAAGGCTATGTAGTTTTGTGTACTAAACCAAACATAGCATTAGCTAGTTAGCTGGCTGCTCACTTTCCAATATCCTATCACAAAAATTGGTTTCAAGTTTGCCGGCTAGCTAAATTAAGCTAAAACAGCCTTGTCTGTCTGTGTAGCAGCTCTGCCTCTGAGAGATGTTCAGACAACCTTTTCTCTAATCTGCAGCTTTTAGACTGCGAGGCATGAAATGATTTTCGTGAGAAGGGACTGAACAGTGTGAATGTTGTGTAACTTCTAACGGTGACAGGTAATGGCCTCAGAGATTGCCTCAGCGTTGTTTTGTCATGATGGTGGGGGGGATGTCGCGTTGTTGGGGGAAACATTTTATTTCACTACGGCTCATGTCGTTTCCTGTTTGGGAAGTGTTTCCCCACCAGCTTCCCCCCACTCTCTCTGTCTCTCTCGCCAGCGTATTGGCGCCAAACCGACACATGCCTCCGTGTTGTTGTCATCTCCCACACAGGGTAATGGCTCTGCCCTTTATCTAATGTGACTGGTGTGATGCTTCTCTGACATGCCTTCCCGTTGCCATCATTACGCACAAAGTAATAGCTGTGCCCCTTTTTAATCCACTGTCCAATTTCTTATTTCAACGTGAGATCTATTTTCATACCTCGAAAAGATACATTCCATTAAAAAAAAAAAAAAAAACAGCACAGTGTCTTGTGTGGCTTCTTTCCCTCTTGTGCACAGCGGCGGATGAATGCCGGGGCCCGGCGGTTCAGCGGGGTCACTCAGACGACCCGATTAACTAGCCGCTCTCATGCCGTGCAAATGTTGAACCTCTCACCCCCCCCCCCTGTTTCCTGGTCTAAAAGTAGAAGCTGTGTGGCGAATTGGGTTTCACCGCCAGTTGTTGCCGCTCGGGGAGAAAACTGCCAGCGCGTAATGTCAAATGCACGCGCGGCTCCGTCCACCCTCCCGTCTCGAGCTGAGCTGATTCAATTAAACGCGGCGCACATGACGGCACCCTTCCTGACACATGGAGGGTGGGGTGGGGGTTGGGGGGGGGGATGTCACTGCTGTGTCAGGAGGCAGCCCTGTTTCCCTGAATACTGAAGTCAGGACCTGGGAGGCACCTGCTTCCCCGCCAGTCCTTGAGCACTCCTTTGCCTCTCTTTCTGTGCTTACAGAATGAATAAATGGATGCAGTCACAGCGGTGCAGCCGGGGTTCGCAATAAAAATGCATTTTCATTTCGTACATTTAGCAGATGTTTTAGTCAAGAGCGACATAATTAGTGTTTACAGAGGTTGATCACCAGAAATATTAAAGCCAGAATATGGAGGCTTTGCTGGATGGCTGTTAAAAATGTTCACGTTTATATGATTAGTGAGATAGCATATATTTAAACGTACTACAAGGAACCTTTAACTTATTTGGAAACGGTCTCAGTTTAATACCGATGCCTCTATGTGACCTACATACAGCTCACGAGACCACCAGCTAGAAGACTGGCTATTTCTGTGTAGTTCTCAGTGGCTGTCGCTGGGCTGGATTCTGACGTGTTCAGGTTTAACAAGTCATGAAGTAAAACTACTGAGCAGAGAAACTGCAGCTCTTTCGCTGATGCTTGCTCGTTAGCCTCCTTGTTATGGTTAAACCCTTCAGTCTGGCTGGGAGCAGCTTTCCGCGCTAAAAATTGTCATTAGAGTATTATTATCATCACTCTTTTTCTTATCCCGTCTTTGCGGCGTCATGATTTATGCGCACGTCCCGACACAGCGAAGAAAATCCCTTGTTTTAACACCTAAGGTCAGTAAGTGTCTCAGGTCATGTGGCCGGCTGCCCTCGGCGCACTGTTGGCGTCATGACGCTTTCCACAGGAAATGACGTGCGATTTTCAGGAGGTTTTCGTCATTAAACAGGCAGCATTTCACAAAAGCAAGAATCAATAAAGTGTGTATTTTTGTTATAAAAAAAAAAATCTGCCTGTCATTGCTAATGTCAAGATGACCATGGTTATTACTGGAGCGGGTTCCCCTTTCTCCTCCTCATCACTGGCCCTTCTTCTTATCCAACTGTTCTGGCCAATTCATGCATTATACCGACTACTTTGTGGTGAGGAAAATCATAATCTGCAGTCTCAGGCTACAGGCCAATGAATTTAACTCTGAAACAATTTTCCGAGGAAAAGCTTCCTGGAAAGAACATTGCCTTTTTGCAACTTCTCGACTCCAATTAAGCTAACCTAAGTGTGCAAATTGTTCCGCACCCAAGCTCATAATTAAACACCATAAATGAAGTGTAAAGTTTTCAATAATGCATAATAAAAGAGCATTAATCTGGCAATAAATAACCGCTGCTAATGTGCAGATTAAAAGCTTAACCGGCGAAAAATGAACCTCAGAGCTCGGTATCGACTTCATATGGAATTGCCACTGAATAACGCAGCGCTTTCTGGGAAACTGTTAGAACATAAGGGACCAAAACAATAAAGTCATACCAAATCTCCTCTCGTCTTTTTTTTTTTTTTTAACAAAGAGAACAGTTGCAGTCTGCGGGGTGGCGCACTGTTCGATCTAACCCACAACAGAGGAGAGGAGATCAGTGAGGACGCGATAAACTTACAGCCTTGTTCCTCTTGTTGACATCGCTCCAACATGGCGGTGCGTTCCTTTGAAGTCCCCAGCAGCTGTTCTTCCTGCGTTACATAAGAAGCCTCTGTAGCTTCCCATCTTGGCACGTCGGTTTGACCGCCAACGTATTCCTCACCATTACCGTCTCTCTTTGATCGGGGGGCGGGGGGGGGATGACGTGGAAACTGATATCTTCGCGGCACTCTTAAGTGATTCGCACGAGCTCTTAATCCAGACCACCTTTGTTTCAGCAACTGGATCCCAGTTTGACCCGGTGCCAATCTGGCAAGGCAGTTAAAATCGTTTTTGTTGCAAAAACTGATGGACTGAATCCCCCCCCCCCCCCCCGAGAAAACAAAGTGCTTTAGTCAACCTCACAAATATATAGTTTCAATTTTAAAAACAGTTCAGCCATTTTACAAAACATCTGGGCCCTGCAGTTTTGAAGAAATGCTACTCAAATGGCAGGATATGTTTTATTTATTAATTATATTATTATTTCACTGCTGCGGATTAATACATATTCAGTGCTTGTAGCGAGTATACACCAGCAGGACAAATGTGAAAGTGTGACTAAAAGCTTTCACACACCGGGGGGTATCTGATTGTGCGACCGCTTCCCAGCCCCAGTGATTTTTTCTGAAATGATTAGAAATATGTGACAGAAGTGATTTGGGACGACTAACCTACTGCTGCTGTATATGGGCGATTTACCGACGAGGAACTGAAGCTGTACGTCTCTCTGTGCTCTCTTCAAACTGTAATTTTAACTCGCAGAACACGAGGTTTGCTGGTCCACCGCTGCCCCGACTGATTAGTGTATTTGTAACTTTGATGTTTTAACCCATGCATCTCAGCGGACTGGACTGGAGCCTTGGAAGCTGGCAGCTCAGATGATGAACCCGGTCAGTGCTGCAGTGTGACCCCAGAGACCCCTGGGGCCCTGCTGGACTTCTGCAAGCTGGCGTGTTTTTTTTTTGTTTTTTTTTAAATTTTTTTTTTAGTCCTGTTTGGTCAGTGGTAAGTATCTTTACGAATTTGCAAATTGAAGCATACTTGTTCAAATTTGTGTCACTGCTGGTGTGAATAGTTTTCATGTAACATATACACAAACGAGTACATTGCATTTTTCTGTTCCTCATTTCTTTTTCAAACGTTGGTTTTTTGTTTTGTTTTTTGCTGAAAAAAAGATATATCACCAGACTTAAGCTGCCATTATGCCCCACCAGATGTGCTTATTGGATGGTAGAATGGTTTTGGATACTGCTGGGTCAGTGAGATGGCCCCAAAAGTCTATTTTTGAGGGCAACAGCAGTCCATCATGATAAAGTTGTGCTGACAGAAAATTCTCCTTCTCCGAGGTCCATGTGTCCTTCTCTATTGTGGATGCAAACATAGTGGATTGCATTAAAGTTCCTATATGTAAGTCGATTTTTGAGTTTCATTTCCTAATTGACAAATACCGACGCATTGGGATTTAAGGTTGGGCTGGCCTGCCATCCCAATGTTTCAGTATAACTTTACTTGCAAATACCACCTTTAATTCCCCCGTCTTATTTTTTCCCTTCCCTTACATTTTCGTGATATTCAAAATTTTAGGTCCTATATATCAATTCTTAAAACATTCCTCCAAAAAAGCACTATATGCATGGACATATGGGTCCACTGACTCTACTAGAGACCAACATATATAGTGCATACTTCGCTGATATTTCCTGGATCTCTTGCTCTGTGGTGGGGGAAAAAAAGCCAGTCCAGTCCATAAACAGACCATTTGTATGTATGCCCCTATGCAGCCTGTCAAACGATGCGTGAAAGTTGTCATGCCTTGTTGATTTTAGTGTGCTGCATTCATGTATTTATAAATCCCAGGATATTCTAAATAATCAATAACCTTCCCAGGATCCATTGTGTCTGATTAGGCTGAATGACATTATGAGAGCTGCAGCACAAACATGCCTTAGAGCGTTATTGATCCATAAACTGAATATTTATTTGATGGAGTGAAGAGGGTTTTTAGCTTACACACTTGTTGATAAGATTACTGTGATATGAACAGTGATCGACCTAATCTGTCCAAACGGTCTTAAACCTGCAGAAGACAGGGCCAGGAAGGTGCGCCATATTTCCAAAATTCAGTTTCAACTTACACAGATGCTGCTGCCATAAGGTAGGGGGATGGGAATGCCCCTTTGGATGCCAGCTAATAATTATTTTCTGATGATTAACTGTTCTTTCATATAGCCTGTCATGCTGTTCTAAACATGCGTGATGAGAAGATTAAGAACTTATGGTGAATTAGCTGCCTGATGCTGAAAACGTTGCTGATGAGAGTGGTGAGAGCGAACTGAAAAAGAAAATCTTGGTTAAAAGTTGCTCTGAAGAGATGAGGGGAACTGCAGAGTTTGGCGAAAGTGTTTGCCACACTGATTGACTCCTTCCAAAGTACATATGGTCAACAGACCCATCATTAATAGAAAAACAATGATTACAGAAGCTTTAAATGTAAAACAAAGAGTTTTACTCTACAAAGTGGTTACTCTCAATTTAATATTGACAACTTTACATTGAGACTGTCAACAAGAAGACTGGCAATCTTTAGAGGTATTGTAGTTATTCTGAGTACCTGTCAGCAGGTTGGATTCCGACTGGTTCAGATTAGTCATCAAAGGAAAACTATTTTTAATGGTGGTCTGCTGAGGATGCATTGAGGAGTCTTGAAACCTGAGGAAAGAAGTTGCTCTGGTGGTACAGCAGTAAAACAGCTCCCTTTGTTTTACCATCATTATATTACAGATGTTAATCTTACATAGCCACAAATAGAGACATCATCATCACCGTGCATCCTGCCAACAGCTGGGTTAAAAAAAAGTCAAAGGTAACACTTAATAAAGTACACAACGAGGTACACAGAATGTGAGTAGTTACTGAGGAGCAAGTGAGGAATGAATTATGAACTACTTGATACTTAATGAATCGTTAACATAGTTAGTATCCTGAATAACTGATTTGAGGACTGTATATTAGGTAATGATGAGTTACTAGAGAACTGACAGGGAGATATCAAATCAATGAATCATTAGGTAATGTTCATAGTTCATAAATATCTTTGAATCAGAATACTGACATTTTTTCAAAAAAAGAATAACCAATGATTAAGTAATTATTATCTATTCAGGTAATTACTCAGTATGAAGTCTCACTGGGTCTGAAGGTACACAAGCAGAGTAACTAATGTTAGGTAATTAGTATTTAATTAGTCTACTGGGTAACTACTTGGTATGATGTCTCACTTTACTTAAAGGTACACAAAAAGAGTAACTAATGATTAAGTAATTAGTATCCAATGAGTCTATAAGTAATGATTTATTCATTTTATGAGTAGAATTAGACTTAGGTCAACATTATTTAGTATACAGTCCTTGAATCAGAGTTATTCAGGAAGTTCTCATTAATGGTTCATTAACTATCAAGTCATTCATGATTCTCTCTTAACTCACTCTTCAGTAACTATTCAGATTTTTGTGTACCGTAATGTAAAGTGTCACCAAGAAAAATGGCATTAAAATTAGTTGCCTCTTTCTTTCACTTGCTTTATGAAAGTGTTTTTGTATTGATTTTCCACTGTGCGACTATGAGTAACTTTATCAGATTCCCAAAGACTGAACATTACCACGCTGCTACCTGGTTCCGGGTGCTGAACCCGGCTAGTACACGGTGAACCTCAGGTTTTACCCACTTTACCTCCTTGGTCGTGTGCTTAAATATAAACTTCGTTTCATCAGACATACACAGCATCATGAAGCACATGATCCACCGAAATGCTGAAACATGAGCATGATCTATGAATCTTAGTCCATAGTACATTATGCTTAAGTGTACCATGAACTTGTAAGACATTTGTTTGTGTTTTATATTCTTTCAGACATGTCATTACAGCCAAGAAATCTGATGGTCAAAGACGTCCTCCGCACCCCTGATATGTTACTTTCCATTTGCTTGATTGGTTGCCATGCCAGCCACTGCGCTAATGGTCTGATTTGTGCTCTTTTTATGCTTATATTTTTCACTCAGTCATGGAAAACTTTTCCGATAGCGCACAAGTGTAGTTAGCCACTAAATAAAAGCCATAATCATCTTCAGGATGTTCATCACTTAGATTACAGGGACTCATCTGCCACCCTTATCAAGCCACATCACCGTCACATCCGTAATCACAGATCACTTAGAGATGCAGAATCTCCTCAAATGGCTTTATTATTCAGAGCGGCTCACAAAAAAAGATAACAGGTATACAAAGAAAGGCCCATTATTGTGGGACATCTGGCGTCAGCCCGACTCCACAGGCTGCGTCTGAAGTGAAACGACTCATCAGCACAGAGAACGGAGAGCAGATTGTTCACACACTCGCTGTTTTGTTTTCTTCCGACAGCGTGGGCGTTAGATAGATAGGTGTAAGATTGCTTATTGGCGCTTTATTCAGGCTGAGCGTCAGAGTCAAATCCAACTTGTATGTGCCTTTGTGCGGCTATCTGATGAAGAATGGATACAAGTGAGTGTTTTTAAAAAAAAAAATAGTTTTATAACCCTGCAACAGAGGATTATGGGGAATGCAAATAATCTCAAACTTGAGATCTTTATTCTCACTACTCAGCATTATTAAACCATTATACTTTATGTAATTAGCCATTAGCAGGCTGTGCACTGTGGTATAGGGATATAAAAATCCAGAAATACTAAGCCATCTGCTCAGTAGTACATAAACTGTGTGTTTTATACCTTCTATGTAAATGACCCAAATGGTAGGAAAAACCAAAAACGATGAGCAAGGCAAGCTGGCTTTTTTGAAAAAGTATTTCAGCTTGTCACTTTGCCCGTTTCTCTCTATGTGTATGTGTGTGGGTGCACGCTGGAGTGTCAGTTATGCAAACATGTCTTGCAGGCAAAGCCGCCAAGTTCGCCATCTCTGTGATTCATAGATGCTGAGAGCTTGTTTTGGATTTAGGTCCGTTGTCTCCGATTCAAATGAACACGCTTCTGATGTTGTCTGTTTTGTTTAGTTAAATCGCTGTTGTTCTGGTCTGAGCCCGGTGGAAAAAGTCAATAGGTAGGAGTGGAGGCTTATGTTGATGACACCTGGTGCTGTTCCTAACTGTTGCTACTCAGTCAGATGGAAGCCGCACAAAGTTCTCTTTGGCATATCTTTTAAATAACCATCTTTACATGTGACTATTCTCATTCTAGTTGGTCAGTGACATCAAAATAAATTACAATAACTATAGATGATTAGCAGGTTGTGTTTGAAGCTGCTGTGATCAATATGTATACCCAGTTGTGCTTATAAATGTACATCTCCCTGGCACAGCTGGCCGTTTCTTTTTGGACTTATCATGCAGAACACGTTTCCCCAGCCAAAAGTTTACTCATCCTTTAATGTTTGGCCAGATAACTTACAAAAAAGTACCCACACATTAGTTTGAATGGCTGTTAAGTATGTTTCCCTATTTGTGCCTTGTTTAATTATAGTTGTGTATCGACTCCTCAGCTCTTCAGAGACCTCTCCACATTGGCCTGATGCTGAGCCATGGTGGGAATTGTCAAATGACCAGTCAGAACAGATATTTAAAGGAAAAAGCTATACATAGATAATGCCGCCCCCCACCACCACATACTCTCCTACGGTTGCTGCTTGAAACGTGAACGGAGCTCTCTAGAGTCCGTTTTGAGTGCTTTCTGGGCTACAGTAGAAACATGGTGCACTCTCAATGAAGGTGGACCTGCTCTTTCTGTAGATGTAAAAGCTCCTTCTGAGGTAACCAAAACACAACAAGTCTTAGTCTCAGGCGATGATACACTGGTGAAATCACAATTTTGAATATTATATTCACTTTCTGCCTCTTAATCCCACATACTGTCTTGAAACATTGTAAAAAAAAAAAATGTAATTCTGCTTTAGCCATCACAAACCTTTCCCAGCAAAGTATTCTCGTAGCTGTCGGAACAGAGCTGCTCAGTGGGAAGCTGGCTTGAAAAGAATTTTAATGTATGTACATAGTCAATGAGTACAATGAAAGACGGGAAACCTTTCTACAATGGATAGACTATCTGAGGTATCTTAAGTCTGCGCGTGTGTCTTTGTGACAGATGTGTAGCATTGGTGGATGCGGTTTTGGAGTGGTGAGATTCACCTTGAAGATTCTTGTTTCTCATGGAAGGATGCTTTGTATTCTGGTCCCAGCTGTGGTACTGTAGCTAGCACTCTGCAGCGGTTGAACAGACAGAATTGTAAGCTGAACGTGGAAATTACACCGACCTTCAGCTCAAAACCCAAAGCAACAGGTGAGTTGATAATGTTATTTGACTCTTATCTTTCCGGTATGTTATCTTGTTAGCGTAGCAGCACATGAGCGTAGCGACCAACTTTGGTAACTGGCCTTCCTCCTTCCGTACTAGCCTTCACTTGTTTTGTATTTGTGATTGCATTAAAAGAGCCTGATGACCTTCCACTATCACAATGGAATGTGATTCGTCATCATATAATTCAGGAGTTATCTACATAGTTTGTCCAAATCTTTCTCAACGATTTGACCTTGCTATTTGGTTACCATGGCCTCCAGAAAATAATGACTCTTAAATTAAACAATGAGGTCGTATCTGTGCTTCAACAGCAGCCGTGGGCAGCGTGTGTGCAGCTCCAGGTACAGTGTTCTCAGTGTGTATGTGAGAAGAATTAAGCATCGTAGAGACGGGAGTGTTTGTGGACTGTAGATTTAGCTCCCCTGCATCTCCCAAGCCCTTTGACCCTCTGTGTGCTTGCTGGCTTTATTCCTAGACCACCTCCATCTCGCTCTCTTTCTATCTCTACACCCACCCACACACACACGTGCACGCACACACACACGCAGACACTGCAGCACCTGTTGCCAAACCACCCGGCAGAGGCCGGTCAGCTGGCTTCGGCTCAGCCTCTCTCTCGGCGATTAGAGCAAGAAGAGCAGAAATGTCACCTTGGTCTGCGCCGCTTCTGAAAACTCAATAAAACCCCCGACTGAATGCTCACACACAGCGCAGCTTTTACAGTGCTGACTGTAAAGCTGTGCTTTATGAGAATACGTTTCATCATGAGCCTCTCTTTTTGAGTTATATGAACTGGTGTGAGCTGATAATCCTTCTTACACAGTATTTACAGTAGGCTGGGATCCTGTGTAATTTGGGATCAGCCACAAAGCTTTTTATGTGTCAAAAGATGCTTCCACTCTGAATAATTACATTTACTAAAATCACCTCAGTGACACTTCTATAGTGAAGATTCCACAACTTCCCTAATGACTTTTCTTTAAGCATCCCCCCACTTGCTATGCCTCCCATGCTTTCTGTTCTGGCATTGCACATATATTTTACTATAAAAATCTTGGCAGATATACCATTGACATTCTTAGTAATAGCTGAAACAATTAGGCCTTGATTTCACACAAAAGAAGACAATAGAAGGCGTTTGATTCCTCGCTGCTGACAGTTGATTTTGCTGGAATTTCAACTGTCATTAGCAGATTTTAGCGGCCTGCTCTAGCTGGCCAATTTACATTGGGAGTAAGGGTAATTGGTACTGGTAAGGGGAGTTCCACTGCTTTTAAACCTGAGCAATATATGTACATATTTTAGTGTCCAAATGATTCATGCTTACCAGACTTTGTGGAATTGCTTCAGCCGCAAAACGGTTGCAGTGGCTCCCATGCAATCTTTTGCGGTAACTCCAACCAACAAAGCTATATCCACTAAAAGTGCTTGTTCTTGCCACTGACAGGTTGAGGTTGGTACACTAAATGTCTGACATTGCAGAAATAGTTTTTACAGAGATAGACCTTGTTGTTAAGAGTAAGATCCTTTTCATAACTGGAGAGTCTCACTCAAGAAGAAGTCTCATTCTGAAATGTAATGATTTAAAAATGATAGTCACCCCTTTATTCAGTGAGATGGTTCAAAATTCTGCCTGACTGTCTTTTTGATGCTTTTGGCTGGCTAATTTTAAATCAATAACACTGTGAAAGGACTTTTGAATATGCGCATGGTGGCTATACATACTGTGCATGGCACGTGGCTAAAGTGACATGTCCAAGGTCAATGTCCCCCTAAAATCCATGCAAAACAAATATGTGTTCACAGAAATATGTAAATAAGGAGCACAAAAGGTCCACAGAGGTCAAATGTATATTTTGTTGTGTTCTTCTCAAACTGCATCTTCGAGAGTAAAGGATGAGGACTTGACAATGTGAATAGAAACTGACTTTGACAGTGTAAACTTCCCCACATTCAGTAAAGCATGGGACAGAGCTAGCATCAGGCAAGGTTTTGAAGAGAGAAAAAAATGTTGAATCTCCTAAAAATCTTTAAATGCCCTTTATTAGAGCCTCGCTCACACCACTTTAACATGTAGAGAGACGCACGGCTTGATGGCCTGCCACTGCCATGCCTAGTTACGGTTGCTACGTTGCGACTAGATAGTCGTTCGGAGGAGGGGGGTTGATGAGCATTTAATTAGCAACAGTTGGTCTTTGTGCCAGTTCGCATCATGCGGCGAAAACCTTTCTCAGTGCATCACACACCTGGGAAAATAATTAAGAAGTGAAGCAGCAGGCTCCACTTTAGTAGTACTCGAGGCACAAATCTAATCTAAAAATGGTTTTAAAAAATGGAAATTGTGGCACAGTTCCCTTAAGAGGGTAAAGGGACAAGTCTTAACACCGATCAAGAGTTAGAGCTATGATTTAAATCCATGCACGCGTGTTCAGGAGTCCACGCAGAAAAGAGTCTATTAACCAGCATAAAAAAGCGTACAAAACATTGCATTAAATTTGCAAAGTGGGTGTGGATTTGCATGCATCCCGCGGGCTGTTTGTGAGACTTTGAGTAAGCACAGCAGGTTTGAGAAACACCTTGGACACTGGCTGTTTATTTTTGGTTTTCACTTTTTTTTCCCTGAAAATGTCCTTTTTTGTCTGCAGTTAGAAAACACGAGGTCAGCACAGCGGTCCCCATAAGGACGGTGAGTCCCCACAACGTTGTAAACAGATGTATGTCCCCACAACATTGGTAATATGCTTCCACACACATATACGCACACGCACAAACACATAGTAAATATCCTCTCTGCTATCAGTATGAGTATGCAGGTGGTAAGCTGTAGACTCCTGAATACAAATACACACAGACAGATGCACTCAGTCTGTTCAAGCAGGCACGTAGACAAGGAAACACACACACACACACGCACATTCAGTCACCCCCTCGCCTACACACACAGGTGATAGGGTGTCTGCCAGTGATAACAGCAGTCGGGCAGCTGTGCGGACACAACCGCCTCCTCGTTCCCTCAAGGTCACCGATAGGCAGGAAGCAGCGGGGACAGCTGTCGCTCAGCCAGTCGCTGACCGCCCTCTGTTTGTGTGAAAAGCTCAGTTCCTCTTTTGCATGAGATAACACCGCTGTTAGTCTGGGATTATCTTCCCTCGGGAGCCAAGCAGCAGTTAAAAACAATGCAAATGGAGATGGCGAACCACTTTGTAGGCAAATTAATCTCCAAAATAGAGGGCTTGCCAGAACTGGTTTGGCAACTAATGATACGGCTGTATTGTTCTTTTTTTTTTCTTTTTTCTTACAACAGCTGTAGATTTTATTTCCCTGGAAAGGACCAGATGGAAAGGACACATATTCATGTTAAGAGGGATTCATGATTTGTCTGATTTCTTTGAATGCTCCCAATTAACTGATTTATCATGTGCAGTCTGTCTGAAGTTGCTCCGGCTCCATTTTTTAAGGCTGGACATAAACTCAGAAAATCTTTTTTTCAGCCCCATGACTAAGGTTCAGTCCCTTGTGTCAGTAAACATCCCTGCTGATACGGACCAGTGAATGGACACGTGTCTGACTCAATCAGTGTAGTGTTACGTACAAAATGAAATAAGATGAGGTCCTGACGAGGTCCCGTCTTCATAAAAATCTCTTTCAGTGCCACAGATGCACTCAAATGCAATAGACACAGTCATGGTTTTGCCTAAAATTACTTCCAGATCCGTCGCTATGCATTTCTTGAGGGTAGTAACGGTCGGGTCTGAGGAGAGGATGTAGCCTACGCTGAGATGCTGCTCACACAATTGTGAAATATTGCCTGATTGGAGGCAGGAACTGTGCTTGAGATGTGATTGTTCAGCCACAGGTTGATTCAAAGACTCTTGTTTTTCCGTATGACAGCTGCCCTTTACATACTGAAAGCTAGTAAAGAGAATAGCTGCAATAGTCCCACATTCTGGTGTGCTTTTGTCTGAATCTGTGGGTTCCCAAATATTGATTCTCGGGCTATTAATTCAGTTGCTAATGAAGACAATTGAAGTCCGACAGTGACTTAGTTTACCAGGTTTATCTTTCAACGTCTGTCAGCGCCCAGTTGTAACAGGGCACTCAGGTTAGTCTCACTTTTTTTGATTGATCTTTATTGTTGAAATCACTCATTCGTACGGTGCTGAATGTGAGAGAACCCCTTGTCTTGCGTCCCCTGTGGAGCAGCTGGATTCAGGAATCCATCTCGCCGAGCCACAGGGGTTCGCGCCATTCGTCGTCTTATCGAACTACTGGAAGCCACGTGGTCCAGGTGCGACAAAAGCAAGAGAAGCGACTGTTCCCTCAAAAACAACAACAAAGGCAGCTCCTGAAGAGGTTAGTGTAGCAGTTGTATCGGAACTGGAGATAATATTTCATTGAAAATAGAGCGCAGAATGGCACTGACGGCTTTTCTCGATAGAAAAGAGGTTTGATTGACCAACTGGCTCCTCTTGTACAGTCTTCTCATATGTCATATAGTTCATTGAGCTGATTGGTTGAAGTCAGCCCACAATGAATGCGATGTATCGTCCAATCACCAGCCAAGTATATTTTTTGAAAGTGCCTTCCCTTCTCCAAACAGTGACCAAAGATGACTTCCCAAATTTTTTTTTGTGTTACAAACCATCTGGCCCATCAAACATTTTTATCTTTAGCAGCCACATAACTGAGACATCATGTTCTTTGGTCTGCATGCTTAAAGACAGTTGAGAAAGAATAATTGAAGAACTGCCCCACATGCCTGGCTATATTCCTTATGTATAATTGAAATAATGAAAAAAGGGTTTTCACCAGATATGGACTGTCAGCCTGTGTCAGCAACATACAGTTCAATCAGTTTAAGCGCAGATAGAGGCAGACTGTAGGCAGACATCACACTTGCAAACTCTGAGCTCAGCCTAGTGTACAGTCTTTCTTTCTGTCTGTCTCCCTCGTAGATGTGTTGAATTTTCTGCAAGATAGGCAGAGCCAGTTAGCCATGTGGAGTCGGGAGACACCTAGAGTAAAGCTAAAACCAGGCATGTGTGTTTATAGTGTAACTAATCACGTCACAGTTAGAAGATTTGCCTTTATCAAGACAGGTAATGTATCCAGATATTATCTATATTTTGACTGAAAGTACCCTTTCTGTGCACATTACAATAACCTGCTTTTGATAATGTAGAGACTCTACACATTGTGCACAGTAAAAACATTTACTTAATTTGAAATTGAAAATAAGGTCCTCAGAAAACAGT
Organism: Acanthopagrus latus; assembly: GCF_904848185.1. Classification (NCBI taxonomy): domain Eukaryota; kingdom Metazoa; phylum Chordata; class Actinopteri; order Spariformes; family Sparidae; genus Acanthopagrus; species Acanthopagrus latus. Next base: position 4,633,110 of record NC_051052.1, on the reverse strand, counting down.
TTGAAGCTTGAAAGGTGGCAGGGTCCGCCACATATAAACAAAGTAGCACAGCGTGAAATTGCGTTTTCCTTTAATTTCAGTTTTGTGTATTCAGTTTATTCAGTCATGTAAACAAAGAGAACATCTTTCTCCTCGGATCAAAATGTATTTTCCGAATATTACTGCGCCTTTAAATTGCTAAAGTTGTATACCGCAAACATTGAAAGAATAGTTGAAAGGGGTTCTGGGGAAGAAATGAAGAGGAAAAGAAACAAATACAGAACAGAAGAATTAAGTGGAGCAGACTAAGACAGTGTGAGTAAGAGACTTAATTTCATCATGCTGATAGCAACCTCGGTTTGCTCAACAGCACTAAATACAGTATATAGATGGAATATGCAGAGTACAAAACATACACGATATATGGATGAGAAAAAACTAAAACTAAAACAATCATCATCATCATCATTATAATAATAATAATAATAATAATAATAATAATAAAACAAGAAAAGAAGATTCACACACATTTGCGCTAATGGTTGTCATATAACTCTAGCATCTCCTTTATGTGGTTGCCAGGAATTTGGGCTCAATCTTTGCTGATCTCAAATGATACAAGATGTCACTGATGGCCGACTCAGTTTCTAAACTGTCGTCAGCTACTGTTGCTCTGTGCTAGCAGAGCAGAGACAGGCACTGTGATGCGGCACTCGACTACGTGCATCAAGTCACGTCGCGAACACGTCCACAGCCCGGCAGCGTTAAGCGACTTAAACAAATTGTCTCCGGGCTTGTATCAGCAACCAAGAAAGACGGGGGAAGGTCTTGTTTTTTCGCGTCAAGTTACAATCCGCTCACAATAGATGCGGTTTCAGATCCCCTCTGAAAACAGGTTTCTGATATGTTTTGATCCTGAGCTGATAAAAAGGTACCGTTGATGTTTGGTACCATACTGTGTAGCTCTGCCTACATGCTTCAGAAACTAGCTTGCAGAGATGTAGCCTGTGGGCTTGTGGTACCTGAGGAGAATTCAAGGCAGCCGAAGTTCTTTATGCTGAGGAAACTTTGTGTTAATGAGGACTGACGCATGGAATCCAGTGTGAACTGGATCATTCTCATGAGGTAAAATGAGGCGATCGGTAAGATTGGCAAAATGTGCTCCAGTTGGACCATTGTTGTCACGATTGCGAGAATTTGGAGGAGCTGTATCGGGGCCTATGTTCTCGGAGCAGACAGGAGATTTGTGTCTGTATCATCTGGTGTGTGTGGAGGGATTTCCAACTCATGTAAGGCTTCTTTAGTGTCTGCTTGAGGACATGAATGTGTTCTGCTTTCCATTCTCACTTTAGAGAGTCCACAGCTCTTGTGGTAGAAGATCGAGGCCGACCTTTGGGTTTAGCTTGGGTGTTACAGCCATGCATTCAGCATTTGTTGACCACATGAACATCCACTTGTGTCCAAAATCAGTGTGTGAATTTTAATATTGTGCCTGAATGTAAGTGAGATTAATGAGCTGGTCAAAGAAACATTTTAGAAAAAACAGCCATACTGATTGCCTTTACCTCTACGCTTGAGTGTATGGTACACTGAAGATAGCGCCTTGATTACTAATCCAGCTTTATTTATTCGTGTTCCTACTGTTTGCTCAGATGTGCCCAACCTCATTCAGTTCGTGAAAGGTGTGTGTTTGATAAGATGGACTCGGGCGCAGAGAGATCACGCGGCGATGTGTCCTTTCGGCTGTGCCGACTCAGTGACAACTCTCGCACTGACATTTGCCAAATCTGTACGAACACACAACCTTTTGTCTCTGGGAGGCATCGACAGACGTGATATTTTCCACGCGGTCCTCTCCGATTACAACGTCTTTACCGCCTTTTCCCGGCAGGAGGCTCCTCTGCGATTTGCCTGTCCTCGGGATAGGCACAAACAATGATCCGTCTCCTGGAATGTGAAATGAGCCATGGCGCACAGTGAGTCAGCACCCGGGCAGATGTAACAGGAGTAAGGCTGCGGCTTTTAACCACGCACAGGTTGGCAGATAATATGGGTGTGTTTGGTTTTGTGCGTCTGTGTATTGAAAGCGAGACGCTTGTTTCTGACATCGGCATGTGCTGCCAAACAATGCGGAGAAAGAAAAACAGCCCCAGGACAGATTCTGCTTTTGTCGTGACCTCTTATCTTTTATTCGTCTTTGCCTCCATTATGAAGAAAATACGACAAAGCCAATTATCACAAAGTTTTGCATAGCAGTGAATGTCTGTTGAGTACAGCACAATGGCAGCTGGTTGTGCAACCTTTTAGGGGGCAGAGTAAGACTGAACTGATTATTTAACATCAAGCTGAACTTTGCTGAACTTTGACATGTTAAGTCAAGCGATTGGAAGACTGTTTTAACTGTGGTGACCTTTGAAAGAATGGAGAGTTGAAAAGCCCAAAATTGAAGAAGCCATGTTAGCTTAGCTGTGTTAGACAATCCAGTTTTATTCAACCCTTTTCTGTCAGGCAGTTATCTATTCTATTAAAGAGGCATGGCAGTTATGCAACACATCCTCATACGTAAAACAAGTAAAAAGGTCTATAGTCAGAGTTAAAACAACATATAACCATTCCCAAAAGAATGTGACAAGACCTTCGTCGTATGCTTGCGGTTTGGTTAAGTTCAGGAACTAAAAGAACTGGGTTAGATTTGGGAAAACGTTGTGGTTTGGGTTTAAATCACAACGTTACTTCTGCAACTTCCATTATGAACATACCCACATTATCAGAGTAACCTCTGTGACTCAACTTCCCTACCTTATTGACTTAAAAGAACTCACCACTGACTTTTGGTTTTACACTAGACGACCAGTGTTCTGTTCATGTCCAGTCCTGTGCTCATTTAACCTGACCGTCCATCCCTTTACAGAGTTTTATTACTTTTCCTGACTTCCTCCTTTGCAACTGTCATAATTACAAGAGCCACTAGAGGTCACAAACGTTAATATGGGTTGTATTAAGCTGCCGGACCAGAGAATGTGCCAGTCGATTGTTTAAGGGGGTAGACTGATGTATGCATTGGTGGTGACCTCTAATGGCTATATTAAGTATGACGGGAGCAAAGGTGAAGGTGATGTAGTATATACTTAAGAAGGAGGTCGGGGTGGATTTTTGTTGGAGCATTCCACGACTTTCCATGTCTTCTGTTGCCCCTGTTCCGACTTGTTTGTGTCGTGTTGCTGGCCTCATATTCAGAATAAGCATACATTTACAAACCTCAATGAAGGTAATGAGGCAAAAAATTAAATATTTTGGTCTTTGGTCTGTTTTCAATTGAATATTTATATGAAAAAAGGATTTGCAAGTTATTGCATCCTGTCTGTTTTAATTCACTTTTATGGAATGAAGGCTGTAGATAATGTTTTTACGAGTACACAACTGCATAACCGCACTCAAATTTAATGATATTCATATATCAATGTACGTCCGTATGGGAAAATAATTTTACCCAAACCTAATATTCCATTTGGAAACGACACAGGAGAAATAACAGGCAGTGCAGGCAGCGGGCGAGATTGGTTTGTGTTGACTGCAAACAGTACAGCCCTATGAGGGGAAAGTGGCTAGTTAGCAGCAGTGGCACGCTGATATCACCACACACTGACACCGTTGGATTGACAATGTGTCCGGGAGTGTAGAGAGCACTCTGTTCCACCATCTTGTGACCTTTTTTCTGTTTTTCTAGAGATCATCATCTTTTCAGGGTAAAAATGGAATTAAGAGTCACGTCAAGTTTATTTTTGGAGGCTGGATCTCCATTGTAACACTTGATACTGGCACCACCTCCCTTGTGATCATGTGGAAACAATGACATCCTTTTATTGGAAATGACTCACGGAGGGTCAGGGAAGTAGATTCAGCTCTTTTATTGTTTGCCGTTACACCTGATATCTGGAAAGTTGTGTTGATATTGGTGGTTGTGTTTTTTCAGCTTGGCGGTGTCTTTGACATTCAGTCGACAGCAGCCTGCCGCTGAACACTGCAGGAAGTCTCTTGGTTTAAATGTGAACGGAACAGATAATAGTACAGATGGGCTACAGACCCTCTAAAATACCTTTCAAACAGCATATATTCAAGCAGGGCAAAACAGCATGAGCAGTCAGATGACCAGGTAGGTCGTAATAAAGTGCAGGTTAAATTGTAAGATGAGCAGTAAAATGATTACCCAAACCGTCTGTTGTAAAACATCTATGACAGTTAACGGACCCGCACTTCCTGGTTCTACAACGTGAGCGCGATTATGCATACTTCTGTGCACGCTCAACGTCTCTCATTATATGTTAATGTCTCAATGTGGCCACACTGCAGGAACTAGCGGCACCTATGAAGTGTGTATGTCTGATGGTGATGTTGTACAAGCAATAGCAAAATAGCAAATAGCATGTTAGGGTAAATAAAAAAAAAAGTGCGAATCATAATTATCCTTTAAAGTCACCTTTGTGAGAAAACAATCAATTTCCCAAGATAATGATTCAGTCAGTGAGAACACCACAGGTAGTATTTTAAATGATCTCTTTATGAATTCAACTAACTTATATCAGCGATTCCCCACAGTTCTGTCATTAACAGGTCTGTGATGAAAGTTGACAGCAGGATGACACCGAGTGAAAAACGTGTAATGTAATAACGGGCTGGCTGACTTTAAAACCATCCAGTTATTATTTTATACAAAGGATTTCTTTGTTCCCTTAACAGAGAATGAATAAGAACATAAACATAATGTGCAAACATAGGCATTGTATTGGAAATGGGCCAAATTGTTATTTTAACAGAAATATATGGGCCCAGAATGTTCATATTGGTGCATACCATACCATAACTATTCTTCATTCTTTTTTTTTTTTTTTACTTCCCTCTCTTCTCTTTCCTTGTTGCTCCTATTTTCATCCTATGTTTCCTGTTTCCACATGCCCTCATGATTTCCTTCATTTCGAGTTAAATTTCCTCATGGCTCCTTCACCTTTTTTTTTTAATATACCCTTTCCTCCTCTTTCACTTTCTCTCCACCGTTACATCTCCCCTCCCTTTTTATTCCCTTTCTTTTTCCATTTCCTTTTCTAGCCTTGGACCTTGGACCTGCACTTCCTCTCTTTCCACCCCTCCCTGCACTTTCTTTCCCCTTTAAAATAAGTCTTTCTTCATTTCCCATCAATTTCTTCCCTCCTACCTTTCACCACCTCCTTCGCTCCGTCCACATTTGAACGCCCTTTTCTCTCTTCTCACCTGTCATTTCCCTTAGCTTTCCACTCATTCCTTTCTTCTCTTGTATTGTTTCCTTTTCTTACCTTTTTCCTGTCCCTCTCACTTCCCTAACTTCCTCCAACTTGTCCTCATCTCTCCCTTCATTTTCCTCTTTACTCCATCCCTCCTATAACACACTATTTATCTCCCTTCTCTGCTCTCTTATCCCTCCCATCAACCATTTGATCCTTCTCCTTTAACCCCTCTTTCCCCTCCCCACCTATTTTTCATTTCCTCTTCGCCTTTCATTTCCTCCCCTGTCCTCTCCTTTCCCCCCCTCTCCTCACCTACTGTCAGCTCTCCTCTCATTTTCTTTTCACCCTCCTCTTCCTCCCCTCCCCCGCTTCCCCCGCCCCCCCCCCCCCTCCCCTTCGCATTGTGCCGCGCGGCGTCGCCGCAGAGGACAACGATCTCATTCACGTCCGCCTTGGGAAAATGTTTGTGGCACTCCGGAGCGTTGACGGGCACTCGTGCGGTGCCACCAGGCAACCGCGGGGACCCTCACAGATGGGGGTGGGGGTTGGGGGTTGGGGGGTGGGAGCTGGTGGAGGAAAGTGGATGATGTGTGGGAGGTGTGCGTGAACAGTGAAAGAGAGGGATGGAGCAAAAAAAGGGACGGAGAGGCTTCTTTCAATGTCACCCCTGTAATCCAACACACTTCATCACTTCCTCTTTTTGTCATCCCGTCCCTCCTCCCCTCTGGCATTTCCTTTCCTCTCCTCTCATCGCTCCCTCTCGCCTCTCAATATTCTCTCTCGCAGACAGGTGAATGCATTTTTCCTCCCAGGGAACGATACTGTCACATTTATGAATGTGACGGAGGGTGCAGCGTGGGATTCGAGAGTGACAAAGGGAACCGCCGTGAATTGAAATGTTGTGATTTGCCGCTGCGAGGGCTGCTGCTGCTGCTGTGGATTGAGTTATGGCTCGAGAGGAGTCAGCTCAGTTGACCCTGAATTACCCTGACGTCTCCTGTTTTTCCATGTAACTCTCCGCCATGCTAATTGGTTAGTTATAGCAACACAGTGGCAGAGACGAGCTGAGCCGGAGTGCGCCATTAAGTCTTTTAATTGCACTGAGCGGCTGGATGGCGAGCTGAAGCTGCCGGTCTGGCGTGACGAAAAAAGAGGGATGACGGTGAGAGTGAACGCCACCTGTGCAGGACAGTGGCACTGACTATAAAACTATGATGGCCGAGAAGGATCAAAGTAACTTGAGGCTGCACTAATCTATATTTTTATATTAATGACGGGTGAAATGACTGTGTAGTACAATGTGAGAAAACGGTTACTTATGGTGGTAAATCCACCGAGAATTATCACGCGGCTCTGCAGTTCCCCTCAGCTCTGTGAAGCGTTTTATCGTCTTTCAGCTCATTGTTTTGGTTCCACGGTCCGCGACTTTATTGTTTTGGTTTCACATCTCTCCTCATGTTAAAGGACGAGGCACACAAGCTCTGTTTCCGGTTATATAAATGGGTTTTGGTGGGTTTGTGTTGAGTTCATGCATGAAAAGAAAAGTCTCTGACCTTCTCGCCCATTTCATCATGCAAACTGGACATCTAACATTTTAGCGTCGTCTCTTGAGTCAAGACATTTACACAGGTTGTTGTGCAGATGGTAACTCATAGCACAGATAAACAAGGCGTACGGGCTGAGCAAATGGCAGCCTTCTATAGCGGAAGAGTCTTTTGTCCATTTGTCTCTCGCATGTAGTGACGGGCATCCAGGATTGATGTAGAGTTTGTAACGGCTGGTGTGCGATTCCCATCCGAAGAAGGTTTCTAACTAAAAAGATAATATTGTGATCCTGCACTCAGATGTTAAAACTGAGACAAACATAGTGTAAGTATAAGTTAATTCACGAAATGGGGATACCTTTTATACTTCATCAGTAAATTCATATGACTTTCACCGGTGAATAACCCGCTCAAAGGGCTTTACACCACATGCCACATACACCTGCAGTCCTGCGCTCCTTTCTATAGTCAGCCATTCACACATGCACTCAAGTTGGGGTTCAGTATCTTGCCTAAGGACACTTGAGTATCAAGCAGCAAAACCTTCCAATTAGTAGACGACCCCTCCTGCCTCCTGATCCACAGGCACGAAGACCACCATGTACAAACGAAGCTTCAGAAAACACTTGGTTTGGTCCACTCATGTAGGGATCAGACTACAGAACTAGCATTTGATGACAGGAAATGGTTGCAGCAAAGGTAAAGCACCACCACTACCACCACCAACAGCAAAACACACACAAAAAAAAACCCCAACTCCGAAGAATCACTGAAAAGGCTGAACTTTACATTTAAAATTGATCTTTAGACTATTGTTGGAGCACTGAACTGTGAGACCGCTGTGTTTAATGACGTCTCGTAATAGGCAGTGCCGACTGATCAAGGTGAAAGCAGAGAGGGAAAGAAGCTCCTTTCTTAAGCATTTAGAGACATCATATAGAGCTGCACACACTCAGGACAACGCCTCATTAGAAACCTTCCTATTCAACATTTCTGAATGCATGCAGGAATGAATAAATCCACTGTTGACTACCAAATAATCTGCCCTCAACCAGTCTGAGGCAGTTATTTGTCGAGCCATTCCTCTAAAATCCTTCAACAAAAACACGTTTCATGCTGCTGTTAGCTTAGCTCCTCGGCGATACACAGCAGAATTCCAGTTCACAGTGACTTTGTTGAATAACGGCCCCCCCGTTGCTGATTTTTTTTCACGCGCTCTGACCTTTTTGAAACAGTAATGACTCTAAATGGTTTCGGCAATTTTCGCACAAAACACAAAACATGTGGGACTCTGAGGCACACTGTTATGTAGTCTGCAGCGCATTCAACACGCACATGCTCCATGTATAATTAATCACCTCCTCTGAAGTCTTTTCTAAATGTGTATCAATGCAGAACAGCGGACTGCGGACTGTGAAGTTTTTTTAAAAATCACCCCTGATTTTAAAACAACCCTGATAAAAAGTTACACTTCTAAAGTAATCCTGCCTAACGGTAGCGATTCTAAAAGGTTTGCGTTATCATCGCTACCTCCTGAGAGCAGCTGTGATCATTTATATAACTTTTGTGGCTCCGGAAGCTGCAAGTAGTCTGATGAATGACCTCTTGTGGTGCCGCATAGGCGCCAAGTTGCATTGCAGGCAAATGGAGGCTTCAGGTTTTGAGGAGTCCGCTGGTCCATCATTGCTTGAAAAAAGAAACCCCACTGTTAGAGCACAACCAGAGATGTCACCTTTTTCTATTCCAAAAAAAAAAAAAACCTGGCGCCTATGTTACCCAGTGTGCATCGTAGCAATGGAGCGACATCACCGAGGGCATTTCACCAGATTGCATGCAGCTTCCTCTGGAGTCTCTCTACCACTATTTTCACATTTTCAGTGGCACTCCCCAAGACCTGGCCAGAAAGGTGGCCAGAAAAAGTTATTGCAGGTTTAGTGCTTATTCTTACTCCCGCTGTTCCTTCATGTAGCTGACGTTGCTAAATGAAAAGTCGACCATCATCTCTGAATATCTGACGCGTTTCATGAGTTTCTGATCTGAGCTTTGGGCCCTGTTGGCCACACGTCTTGTCACTCTCAGATTAGAGAGTAACACTGCAGACCACAATAAACAGCTTCGTGTTGGACCAGTTTGACTGTCAAAGCTGCAGTAAAACTTGGTCTCCCCCTCTCTCACCCTGTTTCCTGTCACTCTTTTCAGCTGTACTGTCAATAAAGCCAGAAAGGCCCAAAAAATACGCTTAAAAAAAAAAAAAGAAAATGCTGCAGTAAAATTGCGTTGAAATGATCAGCAAGTCATATGGCTCTGTGTAATATGAAAGGTGTCGCTCGTTGTGACAAACTCGCAGGATCATCCCCCAGTTCCTCTCAGTTTTATGGAGCGTGTTGCGGTTTCAGCGACTGAAAAATGTTCAGCAGCAGTAGGCAGAATTTTTTAGACCAAAAAAAAAAACACACTGTACCCACAGAACCAAAAGGCATGTATTTGCTGATGGCTGTTGAAATAGCCAGTGTGAGAAGGCAAGAGGCAGTCGGGAAGCTTGGAGCTGATCAAAACCAACTTGGACTAAACAAGGTATGCTGGACACACAATGACATGTTGTCAATAATTTCATACTTTGCCTGGAGAGTCAGAAAGATGCGCACCGTTACCATCAGTTAACTTACTGCTTATGTGAAAAGTAGCGTAAAGCCTTTTGTGGAAGCTGCATCTGATCTGATGAATTACCGCTTGGGATGTCGCTCAGTTGCTAAATCGCGTTGTGGAAAAAAATAAAGAAACCCCACTGCTGGACTCATTATTGACGGTTCAACCAGAGACGTCACCTTTTTCCTATCCCGCACATTCTTCTTCTTCTTTTCTTCAGAACCTGTCAGAAAGAGCTTCCGTCACTGCCTCAGCCGTTTATTCCTGTGATCATGTCGGAGAGCGGTGTGAAAATGAAGACGCTCATTATGAAAAATGGGACAACTGACATCACCTCCAGTAAATAAAGCTCCGCGGAGGACAGACATTTGCGTGCGCTCTGGGCACCACTATAGTTTATGTGGTGCGGCTTGTGTTCGGTAAATTAGCTCGCGGGCTACAGATGCACACGCTGGGAACGTGTGATCAAGATTAAACCAGCCCGCTCCGAAACAGGGGCAAGCCATTCATTATTGATGACCAGATCCGTCTGAAGATGCCCTAAATAGACTTGTGTGGTTGCATAACAAATGTGTAGCCTGTGAGCCTTTGCTGATGAGACTTTGCCGTCATTACCGGGCTTTTTATGAATGAGAGCGACTTGTAACGCCTCGCGCCGCTCTGGTACCTTTCTGTCAGACTGAGAGCATTTCATGTTTTTAAAAAAAGCAGCTGGTTCACTTGGAGGGAATTATTAGATGAAGGTATTTTTTTTTTAAATATGATTTGCTTCAGCTGCGCGTTATCTTTTGCTGATGCAACGAAATAAGCAACATCACATATTCAAACAATCTGTGCACATTTAAAAATTCACTTTTGCCTTCATGTCAGCTGCGCATACGCTGAACTTTCTTCTGTTCTTTTTTGAGAAAAGGTTTATGTAACAACAACAACAACAACGTAAAAAAAAACAAAAACCTTTGCTTTTCTTTCAGCTCAATTAGTGTTGATGCTTGACAGGTTGCCAGGTTGGTAGCTCCAAAAAAAAACACTGCCTGCAGTGTGGGGACCGTCGCACAAAAGTGGGACCGCTGTGATTTTCTTTTGTTTGTCTTACAGAGACTTTATGGCTAAGCTTGGAACCTTTGTACGTATATCCTATGAAATGACAGGTTTAAACGTGCTCTTCACACTTCAGTAGCTGTCCAAAACTAATCCCACTTCAACATTTTGGGAAGTACCGCTGAACATAAAGCTACAGCTAACAGCCTTATAGCTTAGCTTAGCACAAAGACCAGAAACAGTGAAATTGTGCAGTCCATAAGTGATAAAATCGGCTTAGGTTAACTCAAAAATGAAAATTCAGCCATAATCTACTCAGCCCCATGCTGGTGGAACAACAGAAATGGTGGGGCAGCATCTTGCTAAAGGACGCTTCAACATGGAGCCTGGGAGTCAAACCAGCGGCTCTCTGATTACCGGACAGCCCACTTTATCTCCTGATATATAGCCAGGATGTAAAGATCGACTACAAAAGTAACACCTGACTTTTTGCATGAACTTTTCACAAACTTTAACTATGTATTTTGGCCCGTAACTTGCCCTCGACACGGTGGGATATAAAGAAGGTGGATTTCGTTGGATTTTCTATTCTTCGTACGAATCTTAAGCTCACCAGCTGCTGGCTGTAGACTTTCATTTAACAGACAGACATACTGTAGGAGAGCGATATCAATCGTTTTTAGTCAAACTCTTCTCCAGAAAGAGCACCAGCATATTTCCCAGAATGTCAAACTGACGCTTTTAGCGAGACAAAATTACTTTTTTGGCACCACCAAATTGCAAGCAATTTTGGAAATCACTTGTCACAGTTCACGGTGGTCTCCTTCACCTCTACAATTCATATCCCAGTCATGTTGTGAGAAGTTTTGTAGTCATATATGAATAAAGCATACAAAACGCCTGAATTATAAAGCCGTAACAACACAGCTGCATGATTAATTATGCGCACATATAAGACTGATTTACACGAGCTAATGAGCAGGCATAGGGAAGCGTTATTGTCAGCAGTTGATAATTGCTTCTCCTGACACAAACTTACGTCTTAACCCTTTGATTAGCTGCAGCTGTAACAGGTAAAGGGCCTGTTGGAGATGTAGGGGAACAGGAGTGTGGCGTTGCGTCATTTTCAGTCAATTAATAATGGCTCACAGATTGTCACTGCTTGCAAAGAAAAGAAAAAACAGACAAAAAAAAATATCCATCATATGGTAAGGAACATTACATACCCAACACTGAAATCCCTGAGAGAACCATGGATTTTGATTCCAATACATTTTCTTTTTAAAGCTCAGCTCACTATTATCTACAATCTCAATCTGCTTTTTTCGCAATTAATTAGTGGCAATATTTCTTTAATTCCAGTGGATTTAATCAAAAAAAAAAATTCATTATGTAAAGCCACATTCGTTCAGCCTCATATCCAAGAGCAACAGCCAATCAGATCACCGGTTCTCCCACGTTTGTCCTCATCTACGAAGACTTTGCTCTTATTTCACAATCAAATTTTTCTCAATAACCTGCAATATACTGAGTTATTGAAATAAGCAGGGTGAAGTCCCGTTTTTCTTTTATCACCACAGCACATAATATGTATCCTTGGGGCATAACAGTCTTGTTAAGAGCCTTTCTTTCCTCGTAAAAATTGTGGGCTTGGTGTGTTGTTGGAATATGTGACATCAAACCATCTTCACATCTCTTTTCGAGTGAACATGTTGTTTCTGCACTTTGTTGACACTTCTGAATATTTCCTTGAAAAAGGGTCTGTGGTCATGACTTTGGGGAAGTTGCGTGACTAATGAGTCCGCTTTTCCCTGTCATTACCTCACACCTCAAAGTGTGAAAACCACATGAATATATCTGGATCTGACGTTCCGTATCCCGTAATTCTGACCTCAGCAGCCTTTTAACAACATTTGCTTTGGTTTCTCCACACAAGCCCACACTCAAAGCAGCCGTATTGCCTAGTGGCCCGGCCGACCATCGCTATCCCTCACTGTCCTTTTTTTTTTTTTCCCAGACAATCCACCCGCTTGTACTTTTCCATGGCTGTCGGTTTCTATGGCAACAAAAGGGAGGACGACGAAGCCGGGGCTTGACGGAGCACTGTCAAGCAGACGGTGCGGGGGGGGGGGGGGGGGGCGGCTGGGATCCTCATGAGGTAGGAGGATAACCATGGGGGGGGGGGGGGGGGGGAGTAAGGAAAGAAGCAGGGAGGGGGGGCGGGCATGTGAGGAGAGTTCCCCAGAACCAACGCTGCGCCCCGTTCAGTGATTCAGGCTTATCCTTAGCTCGGTGGTGTGGAACCTGGACCAGATTATACAGTATCACTTATACTGTACATCTGGCTCGCACTCCACGGGGAAAACCACCGCGCAGCACTTTAATATCAGTGTGACATTTTACCGAGAAGTATGAATCAGATCCCTGCACAGTGTAGGTGCAAGCCCGCTGATGAATTTGTCGCTCAGCAGATCAATGAATCAGATCCCTGCGGCTCGAACGCCCACCCTGACTTCTTTCGTCCCCCTTTTTTGTTTGACTTTTTTTACGAAAGGGGGTGGGGGTGGAGCGACGGATGACTACAGAGCACACCAGGTAGCAAGTTTAGAAATCTGTTCAGTGCAAATTAAGACCACGTGATGTTGATTTAAAGCCGATTCAAATGTCACGTTATCGTGGCTCCAGGAAACTGAAGGAACAGGCTGCTCACGCCGGTCTGGCAGGAAGGAGCGCCCGCGTTGTTAGCATCTGTATTTCACAGTCTGAAATGACTCGTTCACTCGTTCCTGCAGACTGATTGTGTGGAGTTGACGTATTTATTCCACTTGTGACTGCGGTTTTGCTCTCATGCTGTTTCGGCGCTGCGTTGGACGTTGTTTACGCAACCCATCGCCTGATTAGGTATCCGAGTTGCTTGAGTGGCAGGTGGATAGTGGTGTGCGTACGTTCTGCGCATACCAACCTCTGGGCAGGGAATAGTTTAAGACATTCTGACTTGTCATAGCACAGGTGAAACAATTTTGTCAATGATGGCTTGGTTCCATCAACTCTCCCACGTAGGCCATGACAGGGAACCATTATGCACAATACCAGGACCCTGGAACTGGCTCACCCAAATGGAATGTGTCATTTTTTTGTCAGCACTGTTTTTTTTCCTGCTGTGGCACAGGAACCCCTAAAATGGTCCTCTCAAAATCTGCCTTATGAGGCAAACCATTTAATTACATTATTATTTGGGTCTATTTTTGGCCAACTTCCTCATTTTCTTACTCCTGGCATCATGACTTACGCAGAGTAAAAGTGACTTTCTCAGGGGTTATGAATCAGGCCACATTTGACATTTTACTGAAGCAACAATAAATACAATATTTATATTTGTTGTTTAAAGGTTCATTGATTTGTAGAATTACCACACAGGGAGGATCCATTTAGGAGTCTCACAGCCTGAGGAAAGAAGCTGTTCTTTAGTCTGAAGCAGATACTCTTGTGTCAGATGGCGACAGGACATGGGTGTTGTCTTTTACTATCCTCTAAGCTCTGTGCAGACATCCCACATAACTAATATCAGTGATGCTCGGGAGGTGCGCACCAACGATGTTCCCAGTTTCCAGTCAGGATGACGTCTGTTGCTCCTCTGTAAAAGTTGCAGAGAACCGGTAATAGTGAGCATTTTGGTTCAATGTGATGAACATGGTCTGCGTTGGCTCCTCTGGTGGTTGGATGACCAGAAAAGCCCTTTTCTAAGCTCCTATGGGTGACCCCTGATGAAGTTCGATTCATCGTATGAGGGTTTCCCCATTACAGAGTTCAAATTAAATTCAGCTGCTCAATATTAAAGTAATAACCCAAGTTAAGTTTAACCCAATAAAGACCCTGCTGGGTAAACGGCTGTCTAGTTGGTGGTTACAAACCTAACCTCAGCCTGATGTCTGACCTGCAATATTTCACTTCAGTCTGTGGCATTTAACTGTGCACAGGAGAACTGAGGTCCCTCACCTTAGACTGCGAGGAGGCACTGCAGTACGAGCTAAGTGCCACCCCAAAAATGGATAAACTCGGGCAGTAAAAGACTTTCTGTCACTCCGTTACCCACAAGGAGGTCGATGAAACGGAGGAGTGCGCTTACAAACACGAGTACCCGGCTTATCCTGAACACACAAGCTCAAACCTGAAGTGAACACACCGAAGCACGTAATTTAACTTCATCGAAGAGATTCCAGTGTTCGGCGCCACTCAGGCCACTGTTACCTCGACGCCTGCTGAGATTTCAAGCTCCCTTCTCCGCTCTGTCCTCTGGGCCTCGGTGCACGAAAAACACAAATTGCTTTTGCTCTTAAGGGATGAAACACACTGTATACCAACACCAGTACAACACTTCTAATAAACCTTTTTTTCATTTGACAGTTTGACATGTTACAGCAGCAGAAGCACAGCATCAAAAAGCTTTTTTTTTTTTTTTTTTTCTGTTCAAGGTCTGTTCCGCTGCGACCTAGAAAAAAAGCCGGGGACATGTGATTGGCTGAAGGATGAGGACTGGAGACAACGGCACTGACATAAAAGGTGGGATGTATGTGATAAAAAATAAAGTTTTGCTTGAAATAAGGTATTCTGAAATTGAAAAAAGGTACATTTCACAAGATGCATTTTTACTGCTCCCCTAAGATACAGCGACTAAAGGAACAGGTCACCCAAAAACATTATAGTCACAGTGTGTGCCACAGGGTGTACACCCTCTGCTCCCCCCTCCCTCGAGGCTTCCAGACCTGTGTCAGGCTCTGAAGAGCTTTTACACAAACAGGAAGTGAAGGCAACATGTGACAGCCACTGGCCAGCGGGCAGCTGTCAGAGAGCCGCGCTGAGCACTTTGGAATTAGATCAGAGGGAGCCGCCACGCGCTCATACTCGTATCTGGATACGCCGAGAAGAAAGGAAGCGGAGGCCAGTCGGAACCGTTTCCTCTCTTGCTGAGTGGGCTAATTGGGAAGTGAAGTCGTTAATCTGCTCCCCGGCTCTGGTTGCACCCTCTATAAACAGTCTGGCGTGTGTGTGTGTGTGTGTGTGTGTGTGTGTGTGTGTGTGTGTTCTCAAACGTTTTGTATTTCCACTGCAGCTGTCTCTGTCCATCAGTACCAACCAGGCGTTTGTGTTGGCTCAAAGCACGGTAGCTCGCTGTGTTTGACAGGTAGAGTGGAGGAGGAGGTGGTGGTGGGAGGAAAAAGGCAGATCTGAGGAATACGTCCTGCAGCCTGAACAGTCAGTGAGAATATAACCCCGGGGCACTGGAACACAGACTGTAGCACACAGTTTGCTAGCAGTCCTGAATACAGCTTGATACGTGATGGATAAGAGTTAACATCCCCCCAGGCTGTTGCCGGCACTTAGTTCTGGCTGAAAGACAGCAGAGGTCTGTTTTAACGGCCCTCTTCAGGGATCCTATTGAAAGATCCATCATTTAAGTTGCCGCTATCTGTGCAGCGGTCAGCGTAGACCCGCGCTCCGATCAATATTTCACCACAGTCCTCCGCTGAAGCGAAAAGGGGAGGGGGCAGAGTGTTGCCGAGCTGTAATAAAGAAGCGGCTCGTTCGCCTTTTTGTCAAACGCGATTGTGATCAGAAACGGGCAGGTGCGCTCTGAGAGGACGAGGAGCTGGAGACAGAAAGGGGAACACACTCGGACCAAACAGATCTACCTGGTAGCACGGCTAGCTTTTTCATGAATGCGTGTTGGAGCTATAAAAGAGGCTTCTTACTACACTATATTATACACACTTTATTATAAACTGATCAATCTGTGAGAATAGTTTGCAACCAATGTCCGCCTGTAAAGATGCACCAGTGGGTCTCCGTGTTCAGCCTGATAACGTTTAATGTCCCCCGACAACCTCTGTAGTCTCATTTAGCCACTCGTCAGCGACTACGTTTTTTTTTTTTTTAGGATTAATCCAAACTGTTGGTACTTATTGACAAATGTAATAATGTGAAAATCTGTAAAGCTTGTTTTCCGGAAGAGAAAAAAAAATGCAAACTTTCTAATTTCCTACTACACTCGGGCACCGTGTATCGATCCACATCTCGGATAGACCCTGGAAAAAGCACCATTAAATGCTTTCCTTAACTTTTATAAAAGAAAAATTACAAATATCGAAGTCAACGGTTTTTAAGAACTTTCTGATTGAAAATAAGTTGGGTAGCAGGGAGACAGGGGATAAGTTGATTACAGGAACTGCGCAAAATCTAAATCGTGTCTGGTGGCTGTATCCTGACGGTGTTCCGTGGGAGCGTTTTTGTGGAAGGACCTCATTGTGTACCAGCGTGTACGCAATCATCATCAACTAGGGACAGATTTGACTTGTCAGCGGCGCAGACTTCAGAGACTCTCCCTGATTTTTATTCATGAAGTCGAGATAAGACATGAAAAAAAAATCCCAGTGAAGCTAAAAAAAAAAAAAAAACCCACTGGTTCATATTTCAACTGTGTGAGCGACTCCACAAAAACAGCTGCAGCAGCGCGAGTTTACCGTTTAGCGTCAGCTGGAGCCGTAAAACATGTGGACGGCAGGCGTCCACGCCCGCCACCAACACACTGCGCCGCAGGATACAGTGGGACTGGCTGACACACTGTGGAAACACGTGTGTGCTGTGTGAGTGTGTGTGGAACCTGACCGCAAAAAAAACCAAAACATTTTTAAACTCTTCTTTGTTTCGCATCAAAGTTAAACCACAACAGACACCTGAGCCCACATTAGAACAGAAACTGCTTGAGTGGATATATTTTGGACATTCTAATAAATTATACAGAGCACAAGGGTGTGTGTGCGTGTGTGTGCGCGTGTGTGTCTTTGTTATCAGCGCTGACTCCTCCACAGCACCGTTTCACCGTTTTAATGAGACAAATCTCCCCAAAAATGGCAAATCAGGGCTCACAGAGGCACAGAAAACGCTGAGTGTGCTGCACGGCGAGGACGAAGGCTCCCTCTGACTCACCAGATCAGTCATCTAACGCTCCTTTGATCACTCAGGAAGCACGGCGGCGCCACAGTTACTTTATCACCCTCATTAATTCCTTATCAGACACGGCAGCAATGAATCCACCATTTTTTTTCCCCCTCAGCAGAATTACAGGGGAGACGGTGACTTATGAGGATGCGGTCACCACTGTACATGTGTGGCGA